>NC_133462.1:59913705-60554614 GCF_048565385.1 Saimiri boliviensis
TATATATATATATATGGCTAGATTTTATTTAAATGAAGATATATATATATATACACACACACACATATATATATATGCCTAGATTTTATTTAAACATATATAAATATATAAATAAAATCTATAAATATATAAATAAATATATAAAGTCTAGTGTATATATACTAGATTATATATATAAATATATATATACTAGAATATATATATATATATATATATATATATATATATATGACTAGATTTTATTTAAATGAAGATAAGATGAACTCTTAATTCCATTGGCTGAACTCTCAATCCCATTGGCCACACCAATGGGGGGAAACTGGCTGAAATCAGAATTTCATTTAAAATACTGTAGGTGGGCACATGTCTCAGGACTTCCTGAGGCTGTGTCACAGACCCAAAATTAAAAAAATATATATTGTGGACATTATACATTTTCATACTGAAAAATGAGCCCTTTATGAAAGAAGGCTGGTAATCAGGTTGAGTCCGCACCCTCCATCCTTCCCTTCTCCTCTACTTTTACTGAGAAGTGTCTGACTCTACAAACCTGACAACATTGGAAGCTTTGTCCCCAAAGCTCAGAAACCGCATCAGCCTTGTTTTTGGAGCAGGAAGGAAGAGGTAGATTTTGGTGGTGAAATTGTGTTGCGGAAGTTTGGTTTCACTGACTGCAATATTGGTGAGAGAATGGCTCAGACCCTTTGAATTGAATGAAATGGAAAATGATGAGTTGGGTAATGTTTCCTGGCATAAATCAAGATAAAGAAAACAGATAGTTGCGAAGCTCATCATTTCTGAAAAAAAAATAATGCATTTCAGCTCTGCTCTATCTCACCCAAAGGACTCTGCTTTACATTTAAGAGAGCTTATGTAAACACTTCATCCCATACCTACTAACCCCAAGCTGGTGGTGGAGAAGACTGCCCTTCTTTTATAAAAAGCATTAGAAAGGGATTCTCTATGCAGCAGAGAAGAATGCTCTTATTTTAGAAATAAAACGCTCTCTGGTTTTACTCTTTTCTCAGGGAGTCTGCCTTCTCCTCATACCTACCATGATAATTATAACAAAAAAGATAAGAAAGTGTCCTACAGATGTAAGCCTGGCTACACTCCCATTGGAACTAACCCTGTGCAATGTATGTCCTTGGAAACCTGGAGGCATGTAGCACCAAAATGTGCAGGTGTCCAAAGCTCTACTCCATTTAAAGAAAACTCAACTGTCCTTTGCTTGTCTCTTTTTTTCCGAGTGAAATAATGGGATACCATTCTAAACCAACTTCTCAATGATTATGTAGCTCCTTCTCCTAATCTTTAACATGGGGCAGAGGTTTCCTCTGTTGAAGGGTGAGTGTGAGGTGATGGGGCCTGAACTGAGACCTAGAACCCATAGTTAAACACTGCAAAGTGTGATCTCTAAAGACAGTTATTTTATTCTCTTTTTCTCTCTTGTTCTTTACCCTTTATGACTAAAACCTGTCATTAACCAAGCCCTCTTGCTTGTCTCCAAATGTATGTATTATGCATGGCTAGCCAAAGCTGGGAATTGTCCTTTCAGCAGTTGAAAGAGCAAAGCTTTGGGTTAGAAGTTAAGGCGCCAAATATGGAGAATGAAGAGATGATTCAGGGTTCAATAAGAGGGACTGTCTGGGATAAACTCGTGGAACAAGGTTTTTGATGTTTCCTTCACTAGAAAAGGAGGCTTTTTTCTTCTAGATGGTCACAAGAATCTTGACATTTGGATGCAAAAGAGGAGAGGAAGAATGTTAAAAGGAATGTTATTTTTAGGATTCTTTTTTCTGTATGTTTTTACCTAGTGTGAAGTTATCATGTAGTTGGGCTGAGTCACAATTAACCTTAGACTTTTTCGCTGAAGCCAGAACTCTTAAAAATATAGATCCCATTAATACCATCAACTTGAGAGAAGTGATCAATTTGACTTAGAATTTGTTCGTTCTGGTGATGATTTGTTACCCTTTATTGTTTAATGTTCCAGTTAAATGGCACTAGTCAGTGTGTCCCAGAAGGAGTGACAACAATCTGGAATAATAAGTTTCCTGTCTGGGAGGCGTACAACAAAAACAACCAAGTATGGATCTTGCCTTTTGATTTGGGGTGTGTTCCCACACATATATCAATTATCGCATCTTATCTACACATGTACTTTGAACACATATATGCCACTCTCCTCTGTGTTCTGCAATGTGGACCAAAGATGACAAATTGATTCAGTTGAGTATATATCATATTGCAGCTTCTAGATGTATAAAGATAACAATTCTCTAAAGTTACCCTTACTGAAACCAGTTCCTCTCACTGAAGACCTCCTCTTCGAGCCAAAGGGAAGTGAACTGGAAGTTCTAGAGGCTGGCAATTTTCCTTTTATTCTGAGACTCCCTCAGAAAAGATGTGCATATACAAAGTAACTGTAAACAATATCTTTCATGGTTATTAAGACAAGTAAATGAAGAACGTGAGGCCATTATTCAAAACCTCTGTTCATTTCCTGTGGCTTTTTCTAAGTGTTCCAGCATCAAGGCATGACAAATCACCTGTAGTGAGCCTCTAGTATCTTTAGCAGCAGGACCAAATGTGGTCATGCCAGGCTGTACCCCCAGTTGTGTGTTTGAAACAGCCATTGAATTATTAGTATATTCCAGGTATTATACTTTCTCTGTTTAAGTACTTTTAGCCCTGGATTCTCACTACACCTTATGAAGTAGTTTGCTTTATACTTTAGACTAGGAAACTGAAGCTTAAAGAGGGTAAGACTTGCCTGAGGTCACACAGCTATTGAATGGCAGTGGGGATTTTAAACTAGGTTTGCTGAGCTCAAATTTCCCTAATCCATGGTACCTCCTCATATGTAAGTAGTGTGCCACTAATATGTTATTTTCACGTGCTATTGTTTCATTATTAAAATTGATTAGACTCAGAACTTTTAAAACATATACATTTTATTGCACTTTAGGTTCTGGGGTACATTTGCAGATCATGCAGGATTGTTGCATAGGTACATACATGGCAATGTGGTTTGCTGCCTCCATCTCCCCAACATCTATATCTGGCATTTCTCCCCATGTTATCCCTCCCGAACCTCAGAACTTTTGGATACATTGTTTACATTATTATTGTTTAATTGAGGTAATGTATGTTGATCTGTTTGCTGAGGATCAAGAGAAAGGTAAGAATTTAGGAGCTTGGGAGTAAGCAGGGAAGAAACAAACTATACAAATTTCTAAGTCTGTTTCTGAAAAAGTTATGTGATCTATATTTGGATATTTTACCTACATTCGAATATTTTATTGCCATGATCAGTATGCCTACAGAGTTCCTCTTCTACTTTTCAGGGATTTATTGTGGCCCTCCTCCTCCTATCAGAAATGGCCGGATTAGTGCTCATTCTACCCCTATCCCTGTTGGTACTGTGGTAAGGTATACTTGTTCAACTTCTGCCTTCCGCCTCATTGGGGAAAAAACTCTGTTTTGTATAACTAAAGACAATGTGACTGGAACCTGGCATAAACCTGCTCCTATATGTGAATATTACAATAAACATTCTACTTGCCCTGAGCCCATAGTACCAGGAGGATACCAAACTAGAAGCCCTAGACCATCCTACCACCATGGTGATTTTGTGACATTCACCTGTAAAGCCAACTTCTCCATGAATGGAAACAAAACTGTTTGGTGTCAAGCGAATAAAAAGTGGGGGCCGACACGACTGCCTACCTGTGAGAGTGGTGAGTATGAAAAGAAAGCTGAAATGGGAGGTTGGGGTCTTGCCTTTCTGTGCAGACCACGTTTTGTACCCTTCTGAAGGACGAACAATGTGAACGTATAATGACGGTGGTGAAAGAAGGAAGCGAAGGGAAAAGGGAAAAGTTACGGCTTCCTGGTTTTTCTTCACAGAGGAATATAACTGCTCATTAAAAAAAAAATCAGTTGAGCAAAGGAGTTTAAAGTAGAATGGAAAAATATAATTGAACATACCTAATCATTGAGTGAGGTAAATTTTTTGAGGCCAGTTAGTTGGGGACGTGGGAATGGGATGGTTTTAAACTGTACAACTGGGCTACTATTAAAATGAGAAGGAAAGTGGGATTTAATGGAAAAAATACACCCAATGGTTTTGAAATTAATGTATAAGTAGCTGCTAATACAGTTTGGCAGAGGTGATACCCTGCTCTCTGTGGTCTCTTTAAACGTATTTTGAAGTTATCCACTATTTACCAAAGTTATCTTCTGAGCCATCACATTTCAAATAAAGCCTTTGAAAATAGGGACCTATGTAAAATCTTCATTCCTTTTCTTTTGGCTTGGTTTATGTTGCTGCTGAAATCTAAATCTGAATTTCAATTCCACAATTACAAGAATTGGCAATATTTGACAAAAATTATACTGTCAAATTAGGTATTTCTTTTCTTAATAAAGAACAATGTTGACAAATTTTAAGCAGATTAAAAGCTGACAAAGCTATTAAATTAGTATAAAATGAGATTCTATTTATTTATTGATGGATTGATAAATAGTCTTGGAAGAAAGTGATCTTATGATAGTCACAAAATGTAATGGCTGTTGAAAACAAGCTTTTGTAAAAATCTAGACAGACACAAATGTATGGACATGGAAGGATATCATAGACGTTGCTAAGTAGAGGAAGCAAAGCATAGAATATTAGTTATACACACATACATAATATAGGTGTATATATGTATCATATATAGGATCCCAATAAACTATATTACTAATATCTACCAGGATAACCCTTGAAATGATAACATGCTAATTTTGGAACAAAGAATAAGTTTAAGGATAGGGTGAGAATACAGGTGAAAACTGACTTTTTTTTTTTTTTGGTAATTGAAATTTTTTACAAGGCAGTTGTAATTCATGTAGTGTAACTAAAAATGAAAAATAATGTACTATTTGTGGCTATTTGTGGCATAAAATGGATACACTTAAACCATACCTGTTTGATCTTTAAAAGACTTGATCAAAAGTTAATAACAACTGGCTACCATAGATCTCGTGTTGTTTATTTGGATCTATATCCTAGATTAGCATCTAGATCAAGCTTGCCCAGCTCACAACCTGTGGACAGCATGTGGCCCAGGATGGCTTTGAATGTGGCCCAACACAAATTCCTAAACTTTCCTAAACCATTATGAGATTTTTTTTTTTTGGCAATTTTTTTTTAGCTCATCAGCTATCATCAGTCTTAATGTATTTTATGTGTGTCCAAAGACAATTTTTCGTCTTCCAGTGTGGCTCAAGGAAGCCAAAAGATTGGACCCCCTTGATTCTAGATTGTGAAGGATACATCATCTGATGGCTTTTTTCCTGGTCTGTGTGTGTAAAGATTTCCCTCTGGAGTGCCCAGCACTTCCCATGATCCACAATGGACATCACACACGTGAGAATGTCCGCTCCATTGCTCCAGGATTGTCTGTGACCTACAGCTGTGAATCTGGTTACATCCTTGTTGGAGAAAAGACCATTAACTGTTTGTCTTCGGGAGAATGGAGTGCTGTACCCCCAACATGTGAAGGTACCCTAAATTTACAATCTATTTTAAGAATCTGGCCTGTTCTGTTATTTGCCATGCATTTCTCATCTTTGGTTTGTTTTTTAGAGGCACGCTGTAAACCTCTAGGACGATTTCCCAATGGAAAGGTAAAGGAGCCTCCAATTCTCCGGGTTGGTGTAACTGCAAACTTTTTCTGTGATGAAGGGTGAGTGTCAGGATGATCTATGAGATTTAATTCATTTGGCTTGTTGTGTGCATGGGGTGGACTGTGAAACCTGCAGAAGGTTCTTCTGTGAGGATCTCTGTGAGGATCTCTGGGTAGAGTTGTGAGAGGTAATGCTGATAAAAGGAGCAGGTGCACACCAATTAAATGAACTTGTCTTAGATTGTAAATAGAGGCTGCTGTTCTTCAGCACAAATTGCCTAATAGTTCTGAATGACAATCTTCTGTCTCCAGGTATCGATTGCAAGGCCTACCTTCTAGTCAATGTGTAATTGCTGGACAGGGAGCTGCTTGGACCAAAATGCCAGTATGTGAAGGTAGGTTAGGCAACTATGGTCTGACAGCACTGCATTCTCAGTTTAACTAAAAGCTTTTGGTTCAGACATTATCTTGAAGACTATTACAGAACATAGAACTCCTAGAGATCTTAAGAATATGGTCTTCACTGAAGCATCCTTATGTTTTGTTTCCTCAAGTAAAATGAGGTTCCTAGGCTTTCCCTCCTCTGAAAGCTATGTAGACCTTCTAAGTAGGTAACCAGACCATGTACGTAAAGAAGATTGTATATTTGGTAAAAGAAATCAAAGGATCAGCAGAGTACATATACTCAGGAATGAAGCTTAAGAAGAGTACTTTTAAATTATGTTGTTTTGGTTGCCTTGATTGATTCATTATAGATACAGATATCACTGTCCTAGGATAGTGGTGTCATGCAGCATCTGGGCATTCTTTGTTTTCAGTACACCTATGATCTTGTCATTTCTTTCTGCAATTTCCCTAGAAATTTTTTGCCCATCACCTCCTCCTATTCTCAATGGAAGACATACAGGCAACTCTCTAGCAAGTGTCTCATATGGAAGCATAGTGACTTACACTTGTGACCCAGACCCAGAGGAAGGAGTGAAATTCATCCTTATTGGGGAGAACACTCTCCGTTGTACAGCTGATAATCAGAAGACTGGGACCTGGAGTGGCCCTGCCCCACGCTGTGAACTTTCTACTTCTGCAGTTCAGTGTCCACATCCCCAGATCCTAAGAGGCCGAATGTTGTCGGTGCAGAAAGATCAATATACCTATAATGACACTGTGATATTTGCTTGCATGTTTGGTTTCACCTTGAAGGGCAGCAAGCAAATCCGATGCAGTGCCCAAGGCACATGGGAACCATCCGCACCAGTCTGTGAAAAGGGTGAGTGTTCTAGTACTCAGAAAAGGTACTACTGATTCATTTTCTTGAAAAAGTAGAAGAAGGCGTTACAGGCTTTAAGTAGTTCCTTGTCCAGTTTATCTCCCCTCAACTCTACTAAATGTAATCAATATAAATTTTAAAGAGGGCGTTCTTATCACCATCACCCCACCATTGTTTTATTTTGTGGGAATATGCTTTGGAAAAAAAATGTTAGGAATCACTAAGTTTTCCATTTCTTTAGAGGAAAAAATAAGGATAAAAATGCTTGTTTTTCTTATTAGTGACTTCTTAAAAGAGAAGTCGTTCAAGCCCTCATCCTAGGGCTGTATCAGAATCTACCATAAAAACATACGAGACAATTCTTTATGAAGGGAAGAGACAGGAGAGGAGTTGCAGCACCCAGTGGGAACTGAGCAACAAGTGCAGGAGCCTAAGTGCAGAAAACAACAACAGCAGCAGAAGATTGGGGAGTGGTGATCTAAAATTACCCAGAGCTGCTCTGCAACATATGTGCCTTCTGTAGCATACAGCTGCCACCAGAGTGGAACTGTAGCATGAATGTCAATTTCTTTGGCGCAGTTTCTTTCTGTGGTTGTTGACTTAAGAAGTTATGTTTTGTTTTGTCTTTGTCCTTTCATTTAGAATGCCAGGCCCCTCCTAACATCCTCAATGGGCAAAAGGAAGATAGACACCTGGTCCGCTTTGACCCTGGAACATCCATAAAATACAGCTGTAACCCTGGCTATGTGCTGGTGGGAGAAGAATCCATACGTTGTACCTCTGAGGGGGTGTGGACGACGCCTGCACCCCGATGCAAAGGTGCCAGGCCTCAAATGTAGATGTTTTGTTGATTTTAAAATTGCCTTAATTAAATTATCATTCTAATCTCTTTTCTTAGTGGCAGAGTGTGAAGCTACAGAAAAGCAACTCTTGATAAAACCCCAGCACCAATTTGTTAGACCAGATGTTAATTCTTCTTGTGATGAAGGGTGAGTGAAGGCTGACTCAGTCTGACTCAAGTCTAGCGTATCAGCACACACTGCAAGCTCTGTGTAAGAGTTTGTCTCATAAGTGCTTGCCTGTCACACATTCATGGAAGTGTCTATCATACTATATTTCTATACATGGAAATTATGCCTGTGCAATGAGAGGTTGGTGCTGATGTTGGCTACATTTTTGTTCCTGTTGCTTCTTGGCCTGAAAGTAGTGAGTCTGCTTGAGTGTCCATGGCTCTTGCTTAGCTTATTGGTCACCTGATGGCAAAATGACATGCTTGACTCTGTCTCTAGGTACAAGTTAAGTGAGAGTGTTTATCAGGAGTGTCAAGGCACAATTCCTTGGTTTATGGAGATTCGTCTTTGTAAAGGTGAGTAGCAAAAATGACATAGAAGCTGAAATAATGTGAGATCTATATATTTCCTGGGATATTTCTGTTTGGGGACATGTTATGGTAATTAGAGTATTAGATTACAGTTGCACAGTTTTGCCATGTCTTTCTTTTGCTAACTTTTTCTTCATCAACAAGTTAAATGTACTTGGTTACTGATTCTATTTTGTGATTTATGATTATGGGAATAATGACAGCAGTGAGTACGTGAACCACCATCTTAATTTTGGGTATACCATAGTTTAATGGAAAGATTAAGGGATTGGTGTCAGATCTGAACTCACATTTCGTCTCTACTGCTTAATAGTGTGAGAACTTGGACCATTGGACAACTCTTCTGAAACCCTAGCCTGTCTTCTGTAAAGTTTGCATAAGACTACAGACTAGGAAGTCCAGAGAATGTAAATAAAAAGTAAAAAGAAATTTTAAGAATTTAGAAATTTAAAAAAGACTACCGACTTCAAATTATTCAAATTAAATTGTACTATTGCTGCTTTCTAGATGAGGAAACTGCCTATCACAAAGTAGGTGTTCATTCAACAATAAGTTTTCTCAGCTAACTGTATAAATTATCAAATCACCTCAGCACAGAGAGTACTCAAAAAAGCACAATTCTATTCCCCTTTTATTCGCCTATTGCCTAGTTTAAAAGGATTCTTCTTTTAATTAGCAATTTACTACTGGGTCTAACTAACTCATAATGTGATATTGATCAACCACATTTACTTTTAATAAAAATTTTCTTTCCTATGAAATGTGTTTAAATTGAATTTTACATACTTAATGAGCTTTCACATAACTCACATCATGAAAATGTACCCATGCCATCCAGGAAACAACAGGGTCATAACCAGCTTCATTTCTTTTGTTTGGTGTCTAATACAGGAACTCAATTCTACAGTATCTTTCCATCTCTCTAGAAATCACCTGCCCACCACCCCCTGTTATCTACAATGGGGCACACACTGGGAGTTCCTTAGAAGATTTTCCATATGGAACCACGATCACTTACAGATGTAACCCTGGGCCAGAAAGAGGAGTGGAATTCAGCCTCATTGGAGAGAGCACCATCCGTTGTTTGAGCAATGATCAAGAAAGAGGCATCTGGAGTGGCCCTCCTCCCCTATGTAAACTTTCCCTCCCTGCTGTCCAGTGTTCATATGTCCACGTGGCAAACGGATACAAGATATCTGGCAAGGACGCCCCATATTTCTACAATGACAGTGTGACATTCAAGTGTAATAATGGATTTACTTTGAAGGGCAGTAGTCAGATTCGTTGCAAAGCTGACAACACCTGGGATCCTGAAATACCAGTTTGTGAAAAAGGTAAAAACCCAATAAGGGGGGAAAAAAAGGAGAGATTTAGTTAATTATTCTTGTTTATTATCTCCCACCAAAAACCCCATCATGGAAAGAGGCAAGAAGGGCACAGATTACTTTCCATTTCATCCATCCTGTAACAGATGTTCTCTGTGTTATGTGTGTTCATGCAAATGCCCCCTTGCATCTGGGATCTATTCAGGGTAGATAAAGAGAGAGCCTTTTTTAAAGAGCAAACAACATTCAGTGGTGAATTTAAACTTCATGATCTTTGGTGTCAGAGTTTCAGATTGTCTACTGTCCAGTGCTGTACACTCAGTGTTCTTGAGTAGAAATTCCTCTGTGTTGGTATTCATGTAGGGAGTTTTCTCTTCAGGCTGCCAGCCACCTCCTGGGCTCCGCCATGGTCAGCATACAGGTGGAAATATGGTCCTCTTTGTGTCTGGGATGACTGTAGACTACACTTGTGACCCTGGCTACTTGCTTGTGGGAAACAAATCCATTCACTGTATGCCTTCAGGAAATTGGAGTCCTTCTGCCCCACGGTGTGAAGGTACTTTTAGTTCCTGACTTGTCCTTCCCTTTGGTATGAGACATGTATAAATACTGTAATTCTATCCTTGCTCCTCCAGAAACATGCCAGCCTGTGAGAAACGATCTTCAAAAACTTCCAGTTGGTTCACGTGTGGAGCTAGTTAATACGTCCTGCCAAGATGGGTGAGTATGAAATGGTCTGTTCTGAGAAAAGGTCTCCATCTTGTTTTGTGCTTTAACTAGACCTTCTGCTGGTCTTAATGGTGCCCTTTAGAGGCTCCTAATTGTCATGTGCACAGAGAGTGTGAGGTTCCAATGGCCTAACTAGCAACTCTGACTCTTCAGTCCTCTCTTGACATGAAAAGGGCTTTGCTTAACTCTAAAGTACTTTTCTTTTTTTTTTTTTTGCTTGGAGGACCAAGATTTTCAACTCCTCTATGCCAAAGTTATTTAGAAGTTCTTTTGTGTGTGCAGTTTGAAGAGATGTGATATTGGGAACAGGAAATGCATTATAACCTGTCTCTCTGTAGGTACCAGATGACTGGATACGCTTATCAGACATGTCAAGATGCTGAGAATGGAATTTGGTTCAAAAAGATTCCACTTTGTAAAGGTAAGTTAGAAAAAAAAAAAAAAAGCCTGACAGTGGTAAAGGAGAGCTGGACAGGGCAGGCCACTGAAGAACTAGCCTACCGCTGCTTCTGCAGTCTTAGGGGGTCTCTGTCCATGGTGGTTAGATAAGAAATATCATGGTGTTGGTCAGTGCTGACACTGAGAAACAACATTGTCAAGTAGGAACTATTTTCCATGCATCTGGTAATGTTGCTAACAATAACAAAATATATAGTCCATATTCCTGAGTCATGGGGATCATAGCTGTATTTCTTCCTTAATACTTTACTATATTTTCTGAATTTTTATGGAGTATATAGTACTCATATCATCACACTTGATAAAGCTGATTTTTAAAAAAAGTGTAATCCATATTCCAAACTTTAAGTTATTTTCTGGTTATGTGAACTATATGCACAGTTGTATATCGTCATTTGTACCTGAATGAGGACCGCTTACCTTGAGGTTCTAGCTAAAGTAGAACTCACTAAATCTCTTCTGCAGTTATTCGCTGTCACCCTCCACCAGTGATTGTCAATGGGAAGCACACAGGCATGATGGCAGAAAACTTTCTATATGGAAGTGAAGTCTCTTATGAATGTAACCCAGGATTCTATCTCCTGGGAGAGAAAAAACTGCAGTGCCGAAGTCATGGATCATGGAGTGGGTCTCCTCCACAGTGCTTACAATCTGCTCCTGTGACTCACTGCCCTAACCCAGAAGTCAAACATGGATACAAGCTCAATAAGACGCATTCTGCTTATTCCCACAATGACATAGTACATGTTGCCTGCAATTCCGGCTTCATCATGAATGGTAGTCGTGTGATTAGGTGTCATACTGATAACACGTGGGTGCCAGGTGTGCCAACTTGTATCAAAAAGGGTAAGATACTTGAAGGGATGAATTACAAGATGTTGCACAGGATAAAGAAAAAGAGTTTTGCATCTGTACTTGACAGTCTGCCTAAAGAAAAGCTAAAGCAATTATATTGTTTTACAAGATATCTGCCTTTTCTTATCTTCTCACTTGATTGTTTTCTCTTTCCTTTCTCAGTGTATTGAGCAATAAATAGTACATGAAAGGATAATGGCTAACTTCCAAATGGATGGAGTCTCCAAAATTGTTATGAATTGAGAGTAAGAAAAGCACACATACATTTTTGGCAGTAATATTGCTAATAATTTGATATTTAAGGCTATGCTGCCAGCCAGAAAGAGAACTTCGGGTGTTCTGGAGAATTAATTGGCCCTCCAACCCATTGAGTTGTCTTTCTTGTGATCGTAGTTATCATTTGGCAGCCTTATTCCTGTCCATGACTATCTACAGCAGAGGCTGCTGATTGGTGACCCAATAACTGGAATTCAGCTCCACAGAACGGTTGTCTTTGGCCAGCACAGTAATCTTAAGTGAAACCCATCTTCAGTTTAAAATAAACAGTGAAATTGTGAACCATGAGAGCCCCCTTTACTTCCCAGATAGGCACTAGTAACTTGAGCTGAGCAGTGGCTGACGCTTAGGACAGGGGCTCTCTGACCTGTCATATCTGGTGGCTTCACTTCCTAGATCCTGTAGACATTTGAAGGTGTGATCCTGTCTGCTATTTAAAGGGAAAAGAAAGCCGTTGGCTGATGGATGACTATTGTAAACTGTATTCATTAATGTTTCCTTATTTTACTTTTTGATACTTTTTTTCAAATCATATCAACATAGGAAATTCAGATCTCCATCCAGTGTTGCTGGTCGGGGTGAAATGAATGAGGGTTTCTGGACACCAGTTAGTTGGCTTGTTGCCTTCCTGTATCACTGTGACCCAGAGATAGTGCAGGCTATGTATTCCTCTGTGCTGAGTTAAATACCCTTTCTTATTGCTGTCTAAGCCTTCTTAGGGTGTCAGCCTCCGCCTGAGACCTCCAATGGGAGCCATACTGGTGGAAGCATAACTCGGTTTTCACCCGGAATGTCAGTCCTGTACAGCTGTGACCAAGGCTACCTGCTGGTGGGAGAGGCACTCCTTCTTTGCACACATGAGGGAACCTGGAACCAACCCGCCCCTCATTGTAAAGGTGCTTTGTCTATTTTTTGTTCTTATTTTTATATCAAATTTATGCCAAATAGAAATATTCAGTTGGGTACTTTCGACTTAAAATAGCCAAAGAAATGCATTAATTGACTCATTAAATTAAATGCTTTACTTACATTAATGCATTCATTAAATATCTCAAAATAAGAAAAATGTCTCAGGCTGTAGTGTATCGGGTGAATGACTACTTATTTACATATAGAAAGTTGGCGTATGTCTGTAAATTAAACAGCGAAAGCACAGACTGTATTTACACACTGGGGCTACAGTTATGATAAGTGTGTATTTGATAAAGTACCAATAAAAAGCACAGCAATCTTTCAAGAATATATACTGAGGGTTGTGGGATTATGGGTACATTTTTGTAAAAGTTTCAGAAAGTCATTTTCATTATCATAAGCAGTGCATATGAAATATGACCAGTAAAGTAATATCTAGTATTTGTTAACACTTTTTACTCTATGCCAGACACTCTGCACAGCACCTTACATGCATTATTTCATTTAGTCTTCATAAGAGCCACACGAGGTTGGTGCCATGATTATTCCTGTTTTATAGATGAGGTTCCTGTAGCATGGAGAAATTTGTAACTTACCGAAAGTCACGCATCTAGGAAGTACTAGGGCCAGGCTTCAGATCCAAAATCTCACTGTGTTAGTCCATTCTCACACTGCTAATAAAGACATACCTGAAACTGGGTAATTTATAAAGAAAGAGGTTTAATTGATTCATAGTTCCACATGGGTGAGGAGGCCTCACGATCATGGCAGACAGCAAACGAGGAACAAAGGCATATCTTACAAGGTGGCAGGCAAGAGAGCATGTGCAGAAGAATGGTCCTTTATAAGCCATCAGATCACATGAGACGTATTAACTATCAAAAAAACAGCACAGGAAAACCCACCCCTATGATCCAATGACCTCTCACCAGGTCCCTCCCATGACACGTGGGGATTATGGGAGCTACAGTTCAGCATGAGATCTGGATGGTGAAACAGCCAAATCATATCACTTACAGTGTTGATGACTACACTGAAAAGATGAAAGAAGTAAGAAGAAAGCATGCATGTGTATGAAGAATTAGCAAAACTAGAAGCAGGAAAAAAAATTCAGAATACTTAATACCCATTCAGCTTTCACCATTTCTCCAAGAATACATTAAAATTATACATCACTGTTAGCACAGAAACTGAAGCAAAAAAAATAAAAGCATAATCTGGTTTAAATTACCCAGAAGTAATAGAGATAGAGGGCTGACAGTAAAAGAATTGGATCTAGGATATTGTCTTATTCTATTTCAGTGCAGCTTTCTTTACTGAGAGTGAAACAGAGGAAATTTCTGCTTACTTGGTAAAAGGCCAAAATATGACTGTGCTTGAATTCGATTTCTTTAATTTCAGAGGTAAATTGTGACTCACCAGAAGATATGGATGGAATCCAGAAGGGGTTGGAGCCAAGGAAAATGTATCAGTATGGAGCTGTTGTAATTCTGGAGTGTGAAGATGGGTATACGCTGGAAGGCAGTCCCCAGAGCCAGTGCCAGGGAGATCACCAATGGGACCCTCCCCTGGCAGTTTGCAGATCTCGTATGTACCAAGGGCTTCACTGACACTTGTAACTGTCCAATGGAGAGAAGAAAGTAAGGGTCTTGGGTTTTAAATTGACATATGTTTGTGACCAGCGGTGTAATTACAGATGAACTTGAAGTCAGTGGTCTATTCTAGAAAAAGTACATGTTGGCTGGGTGTGCAACTCATACCCATAATATCAGAACTTTGGGAGGCTGAGGCAGGGGGATTTCTTGAGCCTAGGAGTTTAAGACCAGCCTAGGCAAGGTAGCGAGACCTGATCTCTTAAAAGAAAATTAATTAGCCAGGCATGGAAGTGTGTACCTATAGTCTCAGGTACTCAGGTAGCTGGGGTGGGAGGATCACTTGAGCCTAGGAGGTCAAGGCTGCAGTGAGCCATTATTGAGCCACTGTACTCTAGCCTGGGCAACAAAGTTAGACCCTGTCTGAAAACAAAAACAAAAACAAAAACAAAGAAAAAGGAAAAGAAAAAAATACAGCTTTCTGAGGAAGGGAAAAGTAAAGAAAAGAAAATAGAAATACTAATTTAAAAGGAGCAAAAATGTAAAACAACCTGACATTTTGAAAAGAGTTGCTGCATAGACCACACCAACTTGCTGAATCTTGGTTTTTAAGTGCTTACCAGTTTGACAGGGAACTCCAGAAATAGATTAAATAACTAGTTGTTACTGTTAATATTTGCATTCTAACCTGAGAAATCTCTGATTATAAAGTTGAACATATTGATTTGTCATTGGTGAACTCCCCCAACCTACTTAAAGTGAAGAAAAAGACCGGTGAGATGTTACATAAGAAACAAGTGATAATAACAAGGTTCCAATACATCTTTTCTAGCTGTTCACTTTTTGTAAAAGTAGAGACAAGTTCTCACTATGTTTCCCAGGTTGGTCTCAAACTCCTAAGCTCAGGTGATTCTCCCACCTTGGCCTCTCAAAGTGCTAGTATTATAGGTGTGCACCACTGTCCCTTGCCCCAGTACATCTTTTAAATGGACTTGGAAGGGAGCTGAGTGTTGATTTCTGGGACATTGCCGTGAGATGTGGGACTATATTGAATTATGACCCTAAAGTGATATTTTCATGATTTTGTATTCTCTTTAGATTCACTTACTCCTGTCCTTTGTGGTAAGTCTTTTTAAATACTTAAAGACAAGCTCTTATAATGTTTTATAAAAATATGTAATGCTAGAGGTCCTGTAACCTATCTGATGATGATATTTAACTCAGGAAATGATCTTTTTTGGTGTTTTAAGGATATTTCAATGTACATGTCACATTACAAATTGTCACTTTGAGATAGAGTTGAATAAATTATTTGAACAGCCAGCTCTTTCTTCTTTTTAAATTGATGTTTTAGTTTTCATGAATTCTTGGTCTTTAGCTTGATTTGGTCGATTGAAATAGGCTGGCTTCTGCTGTAGCAAAATATATTTCACAGCTGAGAGTTAAATGTTATGCAAAATTATAAGAAGCTAGTGTCCTGTGCTCCTAATTTCTATTCCTGAGATTTCTCTCTTGTCACCTCAGTGACAAGATTGTTACTAATAAAACTAAAAGGAACAGAAAAACTCAGTGAAAAGTTGACTGGAACTTTGTGGTCACGTGATTAGTGCTTTAGATTAAATGTTAACTGGATCAAATCAGAAAAACCTGAAGCTCAACTATGATTATTCAGGAATTCAGTGTTTATGGCCAAGAATGAGTCACATAACATTTTCCCCACCACTAGCAATAGGCCCCACGATCAGTGCAGAACAATGTAGGTGATAGTCTTCTGGCATTTGATACTTGCTGGATTTTTCTTCTAGGTATTGCTGCAGGTTCGATATTTCTTATCTTCTTGATTGTTGTTACCTCATGCATAATATCAAAACACAAAGAACGGTAAGTTCAAATGCAAATACATGCTTGACCAATATGCACAAATGGTTTTGGCTTCTTGTCTGAAAGTAAACATAGAAGCACAAGTTATGTAAAATAAATACTGCAATGTGGTAACTAAATGAAGTATCTTGTGCCATACAAAAGGAAGCCCTTTATGGGGGACTTAAAAGTTATCAAGCGCTTAGCTGATTTTATTGAATGATGTTTATTCAGATAGTACATTGTAAAAAAAAAAATCTAGAGAACAGGAAAAAATTCCAGTGGGAACAACTGCAAATATTTTGATATATTCCTACGTGATCTTTTTCTTATATTTTTTTTCTCTCTTTAAACTGAAATTTTGTCATTTTCATTTTCTGTCTTGATTTTTTTTTCATTTAGACTCATGTTCATATTTTTGTGTCTTTAAATCATGTTTTCCTTTTAGTTACTAAATAGCATAATATTCTACTCTATGTATTTATATATGTATTTATGTGTCTTAAGTTGCTTCTGAATTTACATTGATAATAGAAAGATATGAGTAACACCTTTGGCTAAACTTTTTTCCATAGCCACTTATTTCCTTAGATTTCTAGAATTACCAAGGATAAGTGCATGAGCATTTAATATACTTAATAATTAGTGTTAGGTGAATAGCCAGAAAGTTTGTTCTTAGTAATAGTTAATGTACCTGAATATGTCCTGTTTCTCATCCTTTTTTCGTGCTTCATTAATTTGCCTATTCTTTCATTACAACCTACTTTGTGTTTAATTAATAGCTTTATGTTCTTATAATATCTGGTAGGGCAAGAATTCACACAACAGTTTTATAGGACTTTTCTCTCTATTCTCTTCTGTTTGTTCCTAATAGCTTTTCAGTAAGTTACCCAATCATCTAAGTGAAACATTGTATTTTCTACCAATTATTATTATTATGGTACCTCATTTCTAATGATTATACATTTTTATTTGGTTTTGTCTCATTTTACTGAGAAGAATTTTAAGGAAAATCTTCAATAAAATTAGGGAATATTGGCATATTTTAACCTTTATTTTTAATATAAAGCCTGTTGCGTTTTATCATTTAAAATGATAATGCATCCTTTTTTCTAAGTCACAAAAGAAGTATATTTCTAGTCACAAAAGTTGTTTTGCCCTATTTAAAATCACTGAAAAATCTTGTTTCCCTTTTATAAATATATCTTTTTATCACTATAAGTGTTTTTATGTTTTTAAAATACAAAAGTAAATATGCTTGTTGTAACAAATTAAACAGTTTATAAAGAAACCGAATAGTCTCTTCCACTGCCTAACTGCTGCTGCCTTCAATCCCAACATATTAAGTTGATGGATGTAAGAAATTTGCTTTCATATGTCGCTCTATCTAGTATTTACATGGATAGCTTTTAAAACATTTGGGCAGTAATGTTAGAGAAATAGAAGTCAGTCATGTGAAAAGAGTTAATGACCATGTCCATTCATTCTTTTCTTATGCAATAACCGCTGAGTGCCTACTATGTCTTAGCACTATACTAGGCTAGAATCACAGAGCCTAGTAGCATGTGGCCTCTGTCATTAAGGAGATCACAGCCTGGTAAAGGAGGACAAGCATGTCACTAAACAAGTACCATAAAATAATGTTGCCCGGTGGATTATATGATATTTGGTGGGGATGCAAAGCAAATGGTCAATATTTGGGAGTTTTAATCGGGAAAAGTTTCAAAGTGGAAGAGATGTTTCAGGTGAGCCTCCAGACAGTATAAACTAAGAGACAAAGGCATTCCAGACAGAACAGTTTGAATAAAGGCCCAGAGGCTTGACTTTCCATTATGTATTGTGAGAACTACATAGCCTGTTTGAAATGGCTAGGAAACTGTGTGTGTGATGGGGACTGAGGGCGAAAGTGGCATAGCTTTAGGAGGAGGCATGCCATTAAAAAAAAAAACAAAACCCTGACACATAAATCTTGTGGAAGCTACAGAATACTGATATGTGTAAAGGATACATTTTTAGCAAAGCATCTGTCAGGTGTTGGCTTTTAAAACATTTGAGCAGTAATGTGAGTAGAATATCATGTGTGTGTAGGTTCATGAGTCTTTGTACATGCTAGTGTTAGGGCAGATAATCCAATGGAGTCTTACCAACTCCAGGTAACTCTGAGTAGGGGGATGACCAAGTCATGCCATCTAAAACATGCTACCAAAAAGCTCCAGAAAAATTTCCTTAGTGTGCCAAGTCCCCTGGATCTATCATTTACCCTGCCACCAGTGCCATCTGATGCCATGGCTCAGTTATATAATGTCTAGCCTAGGCTCAGACATGAAGGGATTGCACTGAAACTATATACTGAGGGTATCTATGAACCTGGGCAGTTTGTTCTAGGCTGGGGGCGGGAGGGTGGGGGCTGCCTATGGGGTTCTGGCTGTGCTGTACAGTTGGCATATACTTAGAGTGTAGAGTTTACCAGAGAGTGTGCCACAAACCCTGTTTTCATGAATGACTTCAGGAAAAAGTCTGTTCTATGGCCAAATAAGATTTGGACATACTGCACACTGTATTTTTTTCTTGTGGAGATTCACAAAGGCCATGTGAATATTTAATAAGTGGTTCTTTGCTATCAAGAGGACAGGATTTCCATAACTTGGTGACATGCTGGATGTGGGGAGAAGGAGGCACATAGAATGGCTCACAGGAGGGCAATGAGGTGGACTCCCTGACTCACTAAAAGTGGAGAGGGGCAGGTTTTTTGGGCAAGATGAGGAGTCCCCTTCTCACCTGTTGCTTTGAAGTACTCATGATTTACAACTTGGAAGATGGGGCTGGACTCAGGTGGGTGACAGTTAAATCACAATGGAAGCTGTGGGACCAAAAAGAATGGAATAGATAAACATTGAGATGAGAAGAGACCTCAGAGGAATAGTAATATTCAAAGAGCAGAAAGTAAAGGAAGAGAGGCAAGAGGAAAACTAGAAGAGAGTAGTGTCACAGAATTCAAGGAGAAAAGCGTCTCAAGAAAAAAAAATAGGGATGTCATTTGCAGGGCCTTCCTCGTAGGAAGTCAGAAGATAATTTCAGCCAAGAGTAATTAGAAATATAAATACATGGAAAATATTATCTCTCTTTCCTTCATGCTATTAAGTTTGCTATCAGAGCATTGCATGTGTATAAAAATTTGCAAATTTGGGGAATGCTTACAAGTGCAAATAATTTATTATGTTCCAGTCTGATGATTATTATTTATTAGCATGATTATATCATACATTATATTTAAGTGCCTCAGCTAATATGAACCAAACGTATCTGTTTAACTGGATTCCTAGGTGGCATTCATTTGTTTTATTTCCATTTGCTAACTCACCTCAATTGATTTTCCAATAATTGGTATAGACATTTGAACTGCCTTAAATGCTTTTTGTAAGTGAGATGAGTAATCATTTAAAAATGAATGTCTAGTGACAAAATTCAATATTTTTAAAAGCTGTCCAAATATTTGAAAGGACTATGCTATTCTTTTCTAGTCATCTAAGATATTTTAACAAAGCTTAAATCTCACATTGACCTAAAAATTACTGTTTTGTAATCTTAACATATCTCCTATATGTGGAACTCTTCAATATTGTAGTGAGTGACCTGCTGTCAGTGACCTTAGCAGTATTCTTTCTCCCCTGGTGATTTTGTAATACCTTATTTCAGAACTCTATGTCATAGATTAATCACATTCTATTGTCTTTTACTAATTCTGCAAAGTGGTTTTAGAAGCACAATGAAATGTGTGTGCTTTCAGAGAAAGAAAGTAAAAACATTCTCTTGAAACTCGATTAAAGCTTTTCAGTTGAACTAAAAGATTGGTTCCCAAAAGCGTAAAGTTATGACCATATTCTAAAATAAAAACTTCTTTTCTTCAATTTGGAAGTTGCAGTTGTTAGTCATTAAGCATCCTGGATCTAGGGTAAAGCTGCCTCGTGTCAGCCTCTGACTAGGTCACTTACAAGCCTACAACATTATTTTTTTTTATGTGCCTATCCAAAAAGTGCAGTCACATTGTTTACACTTCATGAGATAAAGGCAGTAAAAATGGAATCATCACAGAAAACCAAACACTGCATGTTCGCACTCATAAGTGGGAGTTAAACAATGAGAACATAGAGGCATAGGGAGGGGAACATCACACACTGGGGCCTGTCAGGACAAGGGGCAAGGAGAGGGATAGCATTAGAATTACCTCATGTAGATGACAGATTGATTGGTGCAGCAAACCACCATGGCACATGTATACCTATGTAACAAACCTGCACGTTCTGTACATGTATCCCAGAAGCTAAAGTATAATAATAAAAAAAATAAAATCATCCACAAACTGTACTTACCACATGTTGGGAATTATTGAAAGCAAACAACTGCCACGTTGAATCATGGTCAGTGGTAAAGATATTACTTTTTTCTCCCTTCTGTTTAGCAATTATTATACAAATACAAACCAGAAAGAATCTTTTCATTTAGAAACACGAGAAGTATATTCTATTGATCCATACAATCCAGCGAGCTGATCAGAAGACAAACTGGTGGTATGTAATGAAATGGAAATATTCTTATTAATTTACATGTAAAATTTCCTTCAACTTGTGTTTATCAATAAGCATAGCACTCATGGTGTGTGTGTGTGTGTGTGTGTGTATGGTTCTTACTATTGCACAAGTCTTTATTAGTCATGCGTAGCAGTTGTTCATTTACCTACTTCATATTGCCAACTAATGTTCATCGTTTTTTAAATCTATTCATCCATTGAACAAATACTAAATAGCAAAACAACTAAGAATAAAATAAATAAGATGATAAGCATTATAAAGAGAAATAATGAAGTAGGCAAGAGGGATAAAGATAACAGGGTGGTTGCAAGGGAAGTCCTCACTAAGAGAATGGCATTTGAGCAAAGACTCAAGAAAGTAAAGAGCCAGGGCCGGGCATGGTGGTTCATGCCTGAAATCCCAGCACTTTGGCAGGCTGAGGAGGGCAGATCACTTGAGGTCAGGAGTTTGAGACCAGCCTGTCTAACACAGTGAAACCCTGTCTCTACTGAAAATACAAAAAGTAGCCAGGTATGGTGGTGTGCACTTGTGGTCCCAGCTACTGAGGAGGCTGAGGCAGAAGGATCATTTGAGCCTAGGATGTGAAGGTTGCAGTGAGCCAAGACTGTGCCACAGAACCTCAGCCTGGACAACAGAGCAAGACTACCTCTCAAAAAAAAAAAAAAAAAAAAAAAGAAAGAAAGAAAAAGAAAAAGAAAAAGCCAGCCATGCGGCCATACAAGGGAGAAGCATTCCAGAAAGTAGCCTCTAATACTATCCAGAGAAGAATCTCAAGGTCAGGTGAAGAAAGAATTTTAGGGAGGAGGGAGTGATCAACTCTGTCCAGTGCTGCTGGTAGACCAAGAAAGATGAGCCCTGAAAACTGACCATTGAAATTCAGCATATATATATATATATATATATATATATATATATATATATATATTATGTATGTATGTACACACACACACACACACATATAATGAGACAGGGTCTTGTCTCAAATATACATATGTATTTAAGACAGGGTCTCGCTCTATCACCCAGGCTGGAGTGCAGTGATGTGATCTTGGCTCACTGCAGCCTCTACCTTCCAGGTTCAAGTGATTCTTATGCCTCGGCCTCTTAAGTAGCTGGGATTATAGGTGAGCAGCCCAAAGTTTGCTGGTGAACTTGGCAAGACAGTTTTGGAAGAGAAGAGGGAGACAGGAGCCTGACTGGACTGAGCTTAAGAGAGAATGAAAGGAGAGAAATTGCAGCTATCAACTACAACTTTTCCGGGACTTTTTCTATAAAGAGGAGCAAATAAAGTGCTAGCAAAAGCAAAATGTAAAGTCTACAGAAATATTTTTTAAGATTGGAGAAATAGTAGCTATGCTCTATTTCAGCGGGTGGATAGGAATGATCTAGTAGAAAGGGAAAGCGTGATGGCAGGAAAGAGAGGGAAGAATTGCTGGAGCAAGGTCTGGGTAAGCTAGGAGGAGCTGACCTTAGTTGTGTGGGCTTAGTAACAGGAGCAAGGGCAGAATCTGCAGGTGTGGATGAAAGCAGATTGGGAGCTGTGGCAGGGAGTGAATGTGGGGAAGTTCTCTTCTGATGATTGCGATGGACTTTCATGCCCTCTCTTATTTAGCCATCGGTACCACTTTGAAAGGTGAGTGTTCTCTCAGGATAATACCAAGATGAAGAAATAACATCCAAGAAAACCTAGGCTAAAAGATTCTCTTAGGCAAGGTCTCAGGACCAGTCATTGGCAAAGGGGGAATGCAAGCTCACGTCTGACTTTAAACTGCTTTCTCCTACATAGTCTATAAAATAAAGGTACCACCTCTGTCCTCTTAGAACTTATTTTAATAAGAAATAAGAACCATACATATCATAGGTAACATGTACCATAAACAAGGTATAGAAAATCTGTTATGGCAGTTGAGGAAGAAAAGGTAGCTACTGGTGAGTCATGAAAAAGATAAATCAGGAGGACCATGCTAGTGACCTCTAAATCCAAACCAGTGGGGGTACAGAGTACAGCTAGTATATAAATATTTGTTGAATGAATACATGAATGAGAAAAATTATTACTTTCATTTCTCATGTAGTTTAATTCATGTTTATATGAATGTACGTAAAATGTAGTTACTTGTTCCAGATCACGTTATATGAAAAAAGACCTTTCAATAGAATATATTCTAATAGACTTGATGCTTTGTTGGTTATAACAGTTGTAACTGGTATATAAAAAGAATGCTAGCATTATTTAAACTTTGAGTTGTACTGCTGCTATTCATGCTGCCTCCTAAACAGAAATGATCTATTTTCAGTGTGCCTTGTTGCTTGGAATTCAATGGAACATTGATTAGGAAGAAACTTCTCTATTGTCAGCAAGCCTCTTTATATGGTCTCAAGATCAATGAATGATTTTGTAAGCTGTCATTTCCTATATGCACTTATTCTCAAGAAGAACATCTTTATGGTAAAGAAGGGAGCCCAGTTCCACTGCCATATGCTCTTCAGGGACTTTCTGAAGCCTCGCTTGTGAGATGCCTGAAGCCAGACCATGGCTATAAACAAATACATGGCTCTAAAAGTTTCACCCTTTTTAAGGAAGGCATAAAAAGAGCTGTCCTGGTATCTAGACCCATCATTTTGTAAACAGCATACTCAATGTTACTATATGCTTTTGGTTGTAATGTGGTTTTAATTATCCAAGTAAACGATGAAACATTTCCTGGGGTTATGATGGGTGTACCTTTATTGGGAAGTATGGTGTTATTTTGATAGTATCTTTATTCTATGGTGTTGTTAACCATTTCATTGTTATCCTCACTTGGTTTGAGTTTTTCTCACAATACTGTATATACTTTGCCTTTCCATAATCACTCAGTGATTCCAATTTGCACAGGTTTTTTTTTTTTTTTTTTTAATTTTAAGAATCAAGTTTTAATCCTAAAGATGTGGTGTACAATTCAAGCTTTGGATGTTTCCTTAGCAGTTCTGTGATAAGCTCTACTTGCCTGTAAATTTTCCCTTAATAATGTGTACATTAGCCATTCAAATAAATTGTAATTGTAAAAAACACACACACACAACACTTGCCTTATTTGAAATCTTGAATAACAGTCTTAGGGATCTTAGAGTTCATAATTTAAAAGTTACTCATTCAGGATCCCATCACTTGGTCATTTTAGCCAAACTTTCAACCCACAAATTCAGTTTCCTCACCTTCAAGACTTTCTCTTATATTTGTCCAGCCAATACCTTTTCCGGCACACTCATCCTCTCCCACGACACCCTTGATATAGATATAGCTGTTAATTTTCTCTGTTCCAACATTTAAACTATTGAGAAAATAAAACGTTGCTCACTGGTGACCACACATTTTACTCTCTCTACCTTCCCCTAGACTAGTTATGCTGTTCAGCGTCTTTTTTTATTCCTATTTTTTAAAATTCTGATTAAAAACACAACATAAAATTTACCATCTTCACCATTTTAAGTGTACAGTTCAGTAGCATTAGATAGATTCACATTGTTGTAAAGCAGATCTTCACAACTCTTTTTCATTTATAAAGCCAAGACTCTATATCCATTATATAATAATTCTGCATTCCCCCATCCCTTCAGACCCTGGCAAACACCATTCTGTTTTCTGTTGCGATGAATTTGAGTACTCTCAGAACCTCAAATAAGTGAAATTGCATATATATGTCCTTTTGTGCCTGACTTATTCACTTAACAATGTCTTCAAGGTTCATTCACGTTGTAGCATGTGTCAGAATTTTTTTTTAAGGTTAATAGTTCATTGTGCATATATGCAATTTTGTTTATCCATTTTGTTTATCCATTTATCTGTCAATAGACATTGGGTTATGTATTCGTTTGTACTTACATTGCAATATAGAAATAACTGAGACTGAGTAATTTATTATAAAAAAGTTTTAATTGGCTCATGATTCCACAGGCTGTACAAGAAGCATGATATTAGCATCTGCTCAGCTTCTGGGGAGGCCCCCAGGAAACTGGCAGTTATGGCAGAAAGTGAAGGGGGAAGCCAGGCATGTTTTAGATGGCAGAGCAGGAGCAAGGGAGGGAGAGGGGAGGTGCCACACACTAGAACAGCACCAAGGTGACAGTGCTAAACCATTCATGCAGGATCCACCCCTATGATCCGATCACCTCCCACCAGGTTCCACCTCCAAACTGCGGATTGCAATTCGACGTGAGATTTGGATGGGAACACAGCGTTCTTCTGAGCCCTCCATATTTTTTCAACCTCTGCCCGTTACCCAATTCCAAAGTTGTTTCCACATGTTCATGTCTCTTTATAACAATGACTCACTCCTGGGTACCAATGTTCTGTATTCGTTTCTTTCCACATTGCTCTAAAGGAATACCTGAGGCTGGGAAATTTATAAAGCGTTTTAATTGGCTTATGGTTCCAGGATCTGTACAGGAAGCATGATGCTGACTTCTGCCCACCTTCTGGGGAGGACTTTGGAAACTCACAACCATGGAGGGAAGCAAACGGGGAGCAAGGCATCTCATACAGTGGGAGCAGGAGGAAGAGAGAGAGGGGGCAGGCGCTACACACTTTTAAACTACTAGATTTGGTGAGAACTCACTCCCTATACAGTACCAAGCTAAACCTTTGGTGAGAAATCCACCTTCATGATCCAATCACCTCCCACTGGCCCCTCTCCACTGCTGGAGATTACAATTCGACATGAGATTTGGTGAGGGGACAGATCCAAACCATACCAGCTTGTTTCCACCTCTTTACTATTGTGAATAGTGCTACTATGAACATGGGTGTGCAGATACCTTTTCAGACATGGTTTTCAATTCTTTTGGATCCATATTTAGAAGTGGGATGCTGTCCAGCATCTTTTATTCATGTACAGTCAGCAACACTTTCATTTCCCCACATTGTCTCTTCACTCACCTCAAACCATCTACTCTATTCTACATTCATCCCTTATTCCATTAGGGCATGATGAAAACATCTGGGGGTAATTCTCTCAACTTCCTCTCGCCCCGCACCTTCCATTATACCTGCATCCACTCACCCTTACCTTCATTTCCATCTTCCACTTTTTACAGCCTATGTCTTTCTCTTCTCATCCCTTTCTGTCTCTTTCGGGACAATTGTCCCTTCAGTTAGACCCTCTCTCATCACTGGCTTCTTCTTTCCACCTACAAACATCCTGAAGCCAAGACCTGCTGAGCTGCATATGATAAAAATCCATCTCACACTGGCTTAAACCAAAAATGAATTTTACTATATCACATGACAGAAAAGGCCAAGGGTGTAGTGGGCTTTTGTCGAAACAGGAATAGTCAAAGCAGGGCTTCAGGAATATCTTCTTCTGCTTTGCCTTGCTGGCTTCATTCTCTGGAAGAAACTCCCTAAAAAACTGGCAAAATATTTGCTGACAATACCAAGTGCACATCTCATCAGCTTAGAATCCCAGTACAAAGAGTGCCTCTTGTCCAATAAGTGACTCAAAAGTCCCTTCAGTAGCTCTCATTGTCCAAATAGGGCCACATGTACCCAAAGGAACTAATAACTAGGAGTAGGACAGTGAAATAAACAGAGGGCAAGGCCTGAGTTGCCTCCCAGCCTTGGAGATGGGTGTAGGGTTGGACTACCTCAGTGGCTCTCAGGTGGGATGATTTTGCCCTCCCAACGACATCTGGCAGTGTCTAGAGACATTTTTGGTTACTACAACTGGAGAAGGGGAGTGCTACTGGCCTCTAGTGGGTAGGGGCCGGGGATACTGCTGAACATCCCCCAAGGCACAAGACAGCCCTCCAGAACAAAGAATTATCTGGTCCAGGATGTCAATAATATTGAGGTTGAGAAACCACAGTCTTTCTGAATCACATTGAACTATAGGAAAGAGGGAATTTCCCAATGGAAAAATCTAGGGGCAAATCCCAGAAGAATGGACCCATTTAGAGCAACAGATAATGCACCTTCCCCTCTGTCTAAAAACAAATCTTCCCCGAAACCACCTATGTTTCTCTTTTAAACTGTCTCTCTACCACCAAATTTTCTGAAAGAGTGGGTTGACCTTAGCTGTCTCAACCATTGTAGTCATTCATTCAAGAAGTAATTATGGAATCCCTTCTCTGTGCTAAACATTGATTTAGGTCATGAGATTTGGCAGTGATGAACTGATATGTCCTCGTGCAGCTTTTATTCTGGTGGGAGAAACACGCAATAAGCAGATTTTCAGATGGTAATAAAATGAAAAAATGATAAGTATAATTTTTCATCTATATAAAATAGGCAAAAAGGAAAGGAAGTAGTGAAGTAATTGCAATTTTAAATAGTGGCCAAGGAAGGCTCCTTCAAGAAGGTCTCATTTGAGCCAAAGAATCAAGAAGAGGTAGTACCCAAGCAGAGAGATACCTACGCAAACAGCATTCTAAGCAAAAGGAATATTAAATGGGAGGGGAAAACTGAAGAGAAAAATATACCTGCTATGCTTGGAGAAATAATTTGTTTGCATGCTGATGGTAAAATCCAGCAGAAAGAAGGGTATAATAATCCTGGAGAAAGTGAGAATCGCTGATTTCCTTGAGTGAGTGAAAGCAAATTGAATCCAGGGCACAAGTGGAGAGATCAGCCTTAGACATGACTGTAAACAGTATCTACTAACAGGAGAGAAGGAGGGTACATAGGCCAAATACAAGAATTTGGGTGGAGTGATGGTAGAAAATTGGAGAGCCCTTTGATGGTTTCTATTTTCTCAATTAAAAAAAGCAAAGCTATTCACAGAGATTAAGAATGTTGGAGAGGGTGTCAGAAATAGATATCAACATAAAATATGAAATAGGCATTTAGGAGAAGGGGAGAAAAAATGAGATTAGACAAACAATAGTGGGAATATCAGGCAGAAGTATAATGGTCCATTTGAAATTATTTGTCACTAAAGTAAGGCTAGTCATGGTGGATATATGTCTTCTCCAGCCACATTCAGTTTCACGGGTAAGGAAGCAAAATAATGGAGAATTTATTCTAACCACGATTGTTTTGTCTAATGTCTATAATAAAGCACGAGAGGGGTGAGGGAGCTGACCGTGGATGTAAGATGGTGATTATGAGAAAGTATGGGATTTAACCTGGTAGGGATGAAATTGAAGACACAAAGGGGATGAGAGGCTGAGAGAGAAGAGCAGTAGGCTCAATGGTCTGCAGGCACTGAGAAAGACAAAGATTGCTGGATTCAGTTTAATGGCACTGGGGTAAAAGACAAGAGTAGGATTGGTGGTTAGACAGTGGGATCATTGAAATTATCGAGGGTTGCAGTGAAGGTGACAAGTTTCAGAGCATGCACATGAGCATTAGTGTCGGAGGAGAGGGGAGGACAAGACCATAGACAGAGAAGAGGTCAAGGCACTGGAAGGCCAGGGATTTGAAAATACTATTGCTGTGAATATTGAAATGACCAGGAACTGTGGCAGGAGTAATAGTGGAGAAGGTGGACATGAGCTGGGAGCTAAAACCTTCAAGGAATAAGGGGAGAGAGTAGATACTAGAAGATGGATACCAGCAGAAGTGGTAAGGATTGACACGTTCTGATAGCATGTGATGTAAAACTAGGGAACTGAGCCTTCTCTTATTCTCTTTTCCTCAGCCTGCTACAATCTGGCTTCTTCTCCCATTAATCTGTCGACAATAACTTGAAAGGATGATAGCAAATCCCTTAAAGAATGGCACTGGATGTATTAAAAAGTGTGATAAGTGATATGATCAAAGTAGATGTTTCTTCCAATAGAATATTTGGGAGAAAGCCTAATGGAAACCAATGTGCACAGAAAGGCAAATCTTGTATGATAGCAATCATATGTGGAATCCAAAAAAGCTCATCTCATGGAAGTGGAGAGTAGAATACTGGTTACTAGAGGCTGGGGAAGGGAGGGACAACGGGAGATGGAGAGAGATTAGTTAAAGGGAACAGGACACAGAGAGACAGGAGGAATAAACTCATCCTTCATTTTAACCCTCTACCCTAAATCTGTCACTCCTCCATCCGTATTTCTTATTACAATAAGTAGCACCGCCATTCATTTCTAATCCTGGGGCTAACTCTTGATTGCTTTCTTCTCACCACCAACCTTAAGAAAGGAAGAAACCAAAATCCAACACACGAGCGACTATTCATTCCGTCTCCAATATCTTTGTTGATTGTCCACTTTATCAATTCATTCAGGGCCGTCATCAAACCTCACTTGGATGTCAGCAAAAACCCCCTGACTAGTCTCCCCTGTCCATTATTGCCCTAATCTAGTCTCCATACTATACACAGATTTATATGTTTAAAATGTGATTGTCATTCCCTTTTTAAAAATCTTACAGTGGCATAACATCTCAATTCAAGATAAGAAAATGAGTTCTTCACATTCCCTGTTCGCTGTACACATCGCCTGCAATTTCTTCGACACAGAGAGAGAGTAGGCATTTCATTAGCTGACCGTCCCACACACATTCTTGCAAAGAGAAAACGTCAAGCAGGGTGTTTGGAACTGTTACACGATGTAACTAACAGCTGCCGTCACCCACCGCCTTTGTTTGGAAGCGCAGGGCTTCGCACGTGGGACCCGTCGGGAGCCCAAGCAGTGTCCAGCTCTGCGGTCGCACCTGGGTCCGCAAGGTGGGCTCTGTGAGCGAGACTCGCTAGAAACAATGCAAATGGGAGTAAACATGACCTCGCCCATTGAGGGGAAGCTGTGGTTAAAAGCATTTTGTCCCGGAACCCGCAGTCCTCCCCATATTCTGGGCGCGGAGCACAGCGATTGGTCACTCCTATTTTCGCTGCGCTTTTCCTATTTCAATTTTCTTCGAGATCAAATCTGCTTTCTAGATGTGCTTGGGGAGGATGGGGGCCTCTTCTCCGAGAAGCCCAGAGCCTGTGGAGCCGCCGACGCCCCGTCTCCCCTTCTGCTGCGGAGGAACCCCGCTGACGGTTGTGGTGCTGCTCGCGCTGCCGGTGGCCTGGGGTGAGAAGCGGGCGGGCATGGGGAGGCGCCCGGGCGGACCAGGCACCCGGAGCGCCACGGGGAACTCGCGCTCTGCGCTGCGCGCCGTAGTCCGAAGGCAGAGAGATGGGTGGGCTGAGCGCGCGACCCGGTAGGGCGGCGGGTCTGGGATCCTTCTGCGCACTGGAGACTCGCTGCTTCTGGGTAAGCGTGGAGTTCCCATGTGCAGGGGCTTAAGTCGTGCCCAGCGCCGAGGAAGGCGCAGATGCTGAGCGGGTGCCGCACGGAGGTCCTTGCCTTTGCATATTCACAGTCTAGGCTGGTTATAGCCGAGGATGGCGTTGATCCTAGCGAAAGGGGAGGTGGGGATCCGACAAACCTGAGTTCTGGTCCTAGAAAACTGTGCGGCAGGTTAGCACACCTAAGCCTGTTTGCTCTTCTGTAAAATGGGGACACTGATATCTCTGCATTGCGGAGTTGCTGCCTCAATGACATAAAGCCTTTCGAGTGTCTAACTCAGGGCCTTGCCCGAGTCCATTTCTATCCTCAGACCATTACCTCTTCACTTTGCTTCCAATGGTGTTCAGACAAGGGGTCCTAGGGATACAGGTATTACCTGAAAAGTGGCCTGCATGGGACTGTCTTTGTCACTCACCCCAACCCACCACCGCCAACATCACCATGCACCTGACTGACAGCCTACTTTAAGACAGAGCCAAGCCAGGCACTTGGGAGTTAGAAGGGCAAGGGAAGCCCCGGAACACACAATGTAACAGCTGCAGGTAGAAAGGAACAATAGATATGTTTACAGTTTACATTTTTAGTGATGTGTTTAGTACAAAATAAAGCCTATTATAACTACTATGGAAATTCTGAAACCACATCTCTTCCTTTTTCTTAACTTCAAGTAGGTAAACATCTTCAATTCGAAGCCTTCTATTGTTATTTTGGGGGCTCCCCAGAAGTCTTCTTGGTTGCCTAGCCTCACTGGAAACATGTCATTTGAAGGGACGGTATTGTTTGTTTTTGTCTAGTCTCTTCCTGACAATTGAGCATTCACCCTTCTCTGCCACTAGACATTTTGCATTTATTATTTGAGTGTTCCTTCTTCTCTAAAAGAGTAAGGAAAAAAGAAAGCCAAATTTTCCACAAGAGTTGTTATTAATATTTGATCTCCTTAGACACCAGAAAGTACCCTGTCAGGTGAAGAGATATGATAAAACTTACAGTTTTATTTTTAGGAGAGAAACATGCCCAGTAAGTTAAGCAATCGGTTGTGAATGCTTAGGAATTCGTGTCATCCTTGTGAGGACTGGCCCTCTTCTTACTAGAATGTTGTTTCAGTTTGCTTATGTTGATTAAGTTACCATTATAAACAATCCCAGACACTGTTAATTGCAAACAAAAAAATTTACTGAGGCTATCACAATAACCTCCAGATGTGAAACAGCCTAAACTACCTAGAAATTTTGTTGTTGAAGTAATTTAAATTTTAAAATGCTGATGGATGCTTCCATCGTGCATGACCTTTGCAATTTAAAAGAAGTGTAAGAGAAAGAGCCATGCGCCCAATGTGTATCCATACAGAAATAGGTGTGGAGTTTTATGAAATCTACTTATTAGGAAGCCAACGTGCTAGTTTTCCAGACTCTGTTACTTACCAACTGAAATCTTGGACCCAGCAAATTAAGTCACATGACTGACTTTCAGTGTCCGTGTGTATAAAATGAGCATAACTGACATCCTGATATCTGAGAGGGATATTGTGAAAATCAGGTGGGGAGCACATGTGACAGTGTTTTGTAATCTGAAAACCCCATGCGTGTCTGAGAAGCGATGACTAAGAAGTCATGCAAGACCGCAGGATCACTGAAAAGGGAGAAATCTCAGCTCCTACGATAAGGAAACGGTGAGGGAAAGGCATATGGCTTTACTAGTATTTAAAGAGTGAATCCAGAATCAAGTTGCAAAGGACAGTTCATTGGGGATATTTATTTCTGTACAAAAATAGCAGAGGAATTAGGATAGTTTTGTTATTATAAGTTATGCTACTCATGAAGAGGTATAGTGCTATTTGAAAGAGGATTTAGATTAGCTGCAAATAGATATCGCAAATGTGAGACAACCAATGAAAAAGGTGGGAAAAAAGTATAATTTGTATGCTGCTAAGGAAGAGAGAATTGCATAATATAAAGTGCTCAGTTAAAATAATAAGAGGGCCAGGTATGGTGGCTCACACCCATAATCCCCAGCACTTTGGAAAGCTGAAATGGGAGGATCACCTGAGGTCAGGAGTTCAAGACCAGCCAGACCAACATAGTGAAATCCTGTCTCTACAAAAATACAAAAGTTAACCAGGCATGATGGCAGGTGCCTCTAATCCCAGCTACTCAGGAGGCTGAGACAGGAGAATCACTTGAACCTGGGAGGCAGATGTTGTAGTAGGCTGAGATAATGCCATTGCACTCCAGCCTCAGCAACAGAACAAGACTCTATCTCAAAAGAAAGAAAGAAAGAAAACAAAAATAAATAAATAAAGGACAGGAAAAGAATGAAAGACAAAAAAATAGGAACAGAGAACAAGAGAACAAAGTCAACAAATAGAAATCAGTAACAAATATTAAACCAACCATATCAGCAATCATTTTGAGTGTCAATGACCTAAATGCACCAATTGAAACAGATCATCAGAGTGAATTAAGAAACAAGACCCAACTATATATTGTATACAACAAGCCCATTTTAAATATAGCCAATATATATTTAAAGTAAACGGGTAGACAAAGATATATGACGCTAATGCTAGTCACAGAAAGCAGGAATAGCTGTGTTTATTTCAAGCACAGCAGACGTTAGATTAAGGAAAATTATTAGGGATAAAGAGGGGCATCATATAATGATAAAGGGGCCAATTCTGCAAGAAAACCTAACAATATCTAATATGTTTGCACCTGACAAAGAAACAAAATATGTGAGGCAAAACCCATAGAACTTCAAGGAGAAATAGATAAATTTGCGAATCATAGTTCTACATCTAGATGTTTTGGTTTTGTCAAGTTCTATGATATCTTTCTGATATCAGAAAAGATAAAGGAGCCGGAGTTTATCAAAAATGGGCAGATTCAGCAGGCAGAAAATCAGTAAGGACATACTTGAACTCAACGGCACCGTCAATCCACTTGGATATAATTGACGTATATAGATGACTTCATCCAACAACAGCAGAAGACATATTCTCCAGCTCACATTCATGTGGATAGACCGCATTCTGAGCCATTAAAAATAGTACACTAAGCTTTACCAGGTAGTGTTTAACATAGGGTGGACTCTGGCGCCCTCACCTGGTCCTCATGTAGGGTCTTGTTTGGTTATCACTGCTAAAGGAGCAAGATAGAAGGGAAGTTCCAACTTGCTTTCTCTGCTTTGTGATGTATTTTGGTTTACATGTGCTCAGATGAATGGATGTTTTATTTGTATTATCTGTTTTTATCTAAACTAACCTTCACATTTGAATAGGTAACATTAAAAATGTCCTACACTGAAATACTGGGTGGAGATCACTATAATAAAACCAACTCCAGAAAACAAGAAAATGGCAGAGTTGACAATCCCTCTCACCCTCCCTGCAAAGACACATGTATACACATTTTTTGTCAGAGGCATTAAGAGGAAGAAATGCTGTCGATCTAATCACAACCGATCAAAACTTGACAAAACCAAAAAATCTAGAAAGTATCATGAAGACAGTTGAAATAAGCTTTACATTCACTATTGTGAACAGAGAAACTCTGTGACTGTTCCTTGTCCCTTTAGATGTTAGTTAATGATTGTGTTGTCAAGATGATTAACAAAGCATTTAGAATGTTTATTATATTTCAAAAATTTATATTGAGGCATATAATTTATATATTTATGTACATATAAATTTATAACTATATTTTTTGAAAGTGCGTGCTCTCTTTTTTCCTTTCTTTTTTTTTTTTTTTTTTTTTAAGGCAGAGTCTTGCTCTATCGCCAGGCTGGAGTGTAGTGGCGCAATCCCCCTCACTGCAACTTCCGTTTTCTGGTTTCAAGCGATTCTCCTGCCTCAGCCTCCCGAGTAGCTGGGACAACAGGCACACACCACCACGCCCGGCTAAGTTTTGGTACTTTTAGTAGAGACGAGGTGTCACCATTTTGGGCAGGATGGTCTTGATCGATCTCCTGACCTCGTGATCCTCTTGCCTCGGCCTCCCAAAGTGCTGGGATTACAGGCGTGAGCCACCGGTCTGGCTGTGCATGCTCTTTTTTTAGACTGATAGAGGCGCCTAAGCAAAGCAAGTTTTTTTTTTTTTTTGAGACGGAGGAGTTTCACTCTTGTTACCCAGGCAGGAGTGCAATGGCGCGATCTCGGCTCACCGCAACCTCCGCCTCCTGGGTTCAGGCAATTCTCCTGCCTCAGCCTCCTGAGTAGCTGGGATTACAGGCACGTGCCACCATGCCCAGCTAATTTTTTTTTTTTTGTATTTTTAGTAGAGACGGGGTTTCACCATGTTGACCAGGATGGTCTCGATCTCTTGACCTCATGATCCACCTGCCTCGGCCTCCCAAAGTGCTGGGATTACAGGCACGTGCCACCATGCCCAGCTAATGTTTTGTGTTTTTAGTAGAGACGGGGTTTCACCAGCAAGTTCATTTCTTAAAGAATATGCAGAATGGAGAGCAGAGTGTAGTTCGAGTTGACAGCTCATATTTGAACAAATATGAAAGTGATGATGTGTTAATCGTGCATATAGCACAGAATAAATTAACTTGCTTTGAATGAAAGATCTGAAACCGGAATGCATGAAAGTGGGCTGAGTCATACACAACAAAGCCCGAAATGAGATAACAATATAAACCCATTAAAAAGGCTACAATGGAAAAGATTGACCAAGCCAAGTGTTGGTGATAAGGTGGAGTGATTGGAATTATAATATACTGCTATTTGGCAGGTAAAATTATAATATTACCTTTAGGAAGTAATTCAACAGTTTCTTAAAACCTTTGACACACACCTGTCATATTACTCAGCATTTTACTCTTAGGTTTTTACCCAAGAGAAATAAGTCATATATCCACACAAAGACTTGTACATGAATTTTCATAGCAGTTTAGTTTGTAATCATTAACAGTGGAAACGATCCAAATGTCCCTCAACAAGTGAATTGATAAGCTAAATTAAAATATATTTATACAATTGAATATTACTCAGCAACAAAAGGAAACCATTTCTATACATGCAGCAACCTAGATGCATCTCTAATTATACTGTGTGAAAGCTAAACCATAAAAAAACCACCTGAGTTATTTCATTTATACGATAGGATATAAAGAAAGTGATTTAGGTTATACGAAATTTTAGAAAGTTAAATCAATCTGTAGTAAGAAAAATAGGATGAAGGTTGCCTAGAGAAAGAAGTGGACATTTGGATGGATTACAGAAGGGCATGAGGGAATTCTGTGGAGGTGAAAAGTATAATGGAAATGTTTGTTGTCTTCATTTTGATGATGGTTTCACAGTATATATGTATGTTATAAGTAATCGTATTGTACACTTAGATACTCATCAATCATTGTATGTGATATATCTTAATAAAACTATAAAAACTTTTTAGAATCGTGGTAGGTCTTGAGTTTATGGAGTTTATATGAATATATTTATCATAGGAACTAGCCGCCAATTGAGGGATTGGGAATAAAGGAGGGAAAGGAAACTTGATCAAGCTTTCTTTGTTGAAGTCTCATATATTCCTTTTTTGAGCTGTTATATAACTTTACATTTTATTATTACCTATACTGTTCTTTTACTACTATGCGAGTAAGAATGTAAGTTAATTAAAGGGAAGAAATTTCTTTCCAAGAATGGTTCATCCAGTTTGTTTTGTTGCTTTAGATCTTGTTCTATCCTCTTGTTGTGAGCTTTGCTGTGATGTTTACCCTTTCTCAATACAACTTTTGGAACCAGGAGCTCCACTTGGAATCTCTTCCTTTGTCCATCATCAATGGATAAGGCAAATGTCAAAACTGTATTTCATCCCACATGTCAACTCTAAGAAAGGTGAATGCATGCATACCACTGAAAATCACAGGAACTATTCTATTCAGTGTTTCTTTTTTATCCCAGTGGTCCTCAAAGTGCTGTTATCTATCAAAATCAACTGTGAAAAATTTTAAAAATATAGACTCCTGGGTTCTAACACAGACCCACTAAATCAGAGATTCTGGTGACATAGCTTGGATTCTTTTTTTTTTTTATTTTTAGATTTATACATAATTCTTCATTGATTATTCATTATAACAAATATGCATTAAGTGCTTATAATTGAGTGTTAAGTAACTGGACTAGGTATTAATTTAGAGGTGCAATAAATGTGTCATCTCTTGCCCTTAAATCATGCATATATCTATTGAGAAAAATACAAACTTCTAAAAGTACACAAAGTTAAAGAAGCACAAATTGTAATAACAAACAACTGATATGAAAGGAAAAGCAAAGGGTCTGACTAGAAATTATTATAGGGTGGGGTAGAGGGAAGTAGTTTAGATTCCAAATCCCTGAGAAGGTCGGGGAAGGCTTCAGACAAGATTGGGCGCATTCAGGGTGGCATGGCCATAGGCAGGCCAGGGAAGGCTTTGATAAGAAAGCGGTATTTTAGCAGACACTTGGAGGAAAAATAGAAGTCAGAGTGAAGATAAAAGTGCATCACACATAAAGGAATGTCATAGACAGGGGAACATGCGTGTCTTCAGGAAACTGAAAAGGGGGAAAGGGCCACACCTTGGTGAGGGGACTGAGTGGCACTACATGAAGCAAGAAACATAGACAAAGGCATCCTTGCTTAGCAACTGCTGGCTTAAGAAAGCAAATGTGCAATGACAGATACAGGCTGTCTGAGGGAAAAATAAGTAAGAAATAGGAGCTTTCTCGGAGCATCATCCTTTGCTTCAGTAGAAAGCACAGAGTAGGCTTCCAATTCTGACAAAAGCCATTGTCAACAGGGAAAAGGCAACCTTAGGAAACCTCTGTCAGGGGTCCCGTGGGCACTATGATGGAGCTCACGAGATGCAGACAGCAAGTGCTAGGCTGAATCGGGGGCACATTCCCTTCAGAGAGCTATGAGGTCACCAGTCACTGAGGTCATCCAGTGCATTCCCACAAAATAGGCTCATTCTGAAGTAGCTCTGCAAATGAGCAGAAAATAAACTCTTGGAAGCAAAGCAAGCACACCCACTTTAGCAGAATAATTGAATTTAACTCTTAGCATTCCCCTTCTTTTCTAAAAGTAATAATCATAACTACAATTTATGAAGTGCCTTCTGTGTATATGAGAGCATATACTATCTTTGACCTTCCCTGCAAATCTGCTAGAAAAATATTATAATTTCCTTTGTGAAGATGAAACGGAGGCTCAGCAAAATTAAGCAGGTTGCATAAGATCTCATAGCCACTAAGTAGTCAACATTGGGTTCAAGGCCAGGCATCCATGAACCCAACATTTTTTAAAATTTTTTTTATTGCATTTTAGGTTTTGGGGTACATGTGAAGAACATGCAAGATTGTTGCATAGGTACACACATGGCAGTGTGGTTTTCTGCCTTCCGTCCCCTCGCCTGTATCTGTCATTTCTCCCCATGCTATCTCTTTCCACCTCCCCACCCCCCATCCCTCCCTCATTTCCCCCCAACGGACCCCTGTGTGTAGTGCTCCCCTCCCTGTGTCCATGTGTTCTCATTGTTCATCACCCGTCTATGAGTGAGAACATGCAGTGTTTGATTTTCTGCTCTTGTGTCAGTTTGCTGAGAATGATGGTTTCCAGGTTCATCCTTGTCCCTACAAAGGACACGAACTCATCGTTTTTGATGGCTGCATAATATTCCATGGTGTATATGTACCACATTTTCCCTATCCAGTCTATCATTGTTGGGCATTTGGAACCCAACATTTTTAACACTGTATATCATTCTCTTTTTGTATTAGTTTTCTATTGCTGCTGTAACAAATTTCCACAAACTGAGTGACTTAAGACAACAAAAATGTATTCTCTTACAGTTCTGGAGGCCAAGACCTAAAATAGATCCATAGGACTGTGTTCCTTCTGGAGGCTCCAGGGGAGCAGGGGTTTTCTTTTTCTTTCCAGCTTCCAGGGGCTGCCTCCATCCTTTGGCTCATGACCTCCTTCCTCTACCTTCCAGGCCAACAGCATAACATTTTCAAATCTTCTTCTTCTGTCTGCTTTAACCCTCTTGCCTCCCTTTTATAAGGACCCTTGTGATTACATTTAAGGCCCACCTAGATAACCCAAGATAATCTGCCCATCTCAAGATTCTTAATCACATCTGCAAAGCCATTTTACCCTTAGAGGCAACATTCATGGGCTTCAGGGTTCAGAACATGGATATCTTTGAGAAGTTATTACTCAGCCTCCCACACGTTTCCACATAGAGTCTCAAAGTTTTAGCCGAGCCTAGTGAGGGAGTTCATTACCATTAAGGTCCCGTTGAGTAGCAAGTGCTTCCTTTAAGAGAAAAGGTGAAAGTTGTCCACTTAATAAAGAAAAAAAAATTGTATATTGAAGTTGCTAAGATCTAAGGTAAGAAGGAATCTTCTGTCAATGAAATTGTGAAGAAGGAAAAAGAAATTTGTGCTAGTTTTGCCGTCACACTTCAAACTGCAAAAGTTACAACCACAGTGCATGCTAAATGCTTAGTTAAGAGGGGAAAGGCATTAAATTTGTGGGCGGAAGATGTGAACAGAAATGTGTTCTAATTGATAGTTATCAGGTTTGGTACTGTCTGAGGTTTCAGGTATCCACTAATGTCTTGGGACATGTCCCCCACAGATAAGGGGGTGACTACTGCACATTTAAAATCAGCGTTTATATATTGGAGATTGAATCTCCCATCTTATTATTGCTTTTTTATTTGTCCCACAAATAAAGCAAACAAAGTAAAGTTTTAGGCAAGATTCATTTCTAGAAATAGATATATTCTATTATGAAAAAGAAGGTTGCTCTACTATAAAATATAGCAATTTAAAGTTTTATAATCCCAACAACCTCAAAATACATAAAGTAAAAGATGGACAACATTATAAAAAGAAATAGACAAATGCACAATGAATAAAATATTTTAACACAACTCACCTAGTATCTGGTAAAACAAGTAGTCCCCCCAAAAGCAGTAAATATCTAGAAGATCTGAATAAATACAAACTGATTGGATTCACTGACAGATATGTTTGGCTTTCTGTCCCCACCCAAATCTGATGTTGAATTATAATCCTCAGTGTTTGAGGCAGGGCCTCCCAGGAGGGGCCTGGATCAAGGGCGTGGCTTCCAATATTTTTGCACCACCCACCTTGTGCCATCTGGTGATAGAGTTCCCACCAGATCTGGTTGTTTAAAAGTATGTAGCACCTTCCCCTTCACTCTTCTCCTCTGCTTTGGCCATGTTAAGACCATGCTTGTTTCCCCTTCACATTCCCATGACTGTAAGTTTCCTGAGGCCTCCCTAGTCATGCTTTCTGTATGGCCTTCAGAACTGTGAGTCAATTAAATCGCTTTTCTTTATAAAGTATCCAGTCTCCAGTAGTTCTTTATAGCAGTGCAAGAATTGACTAATACACTGACATACCCACAGCACTATACTACTACTGCGGTACACACATATTTTACAAGTGCACATGCTACTGTTACTACAGTTGGCCACATGCTGTGCTGTAAAACAAGCCATGCTCAATTTCAAAACAAAAATGGATAATAAATATACAGCCGAAATTCCTCAAAGGTTTGTAAATTATGAAAAACACTTCTAAATAAACCATGAGTCAATGAAAAAAATCACAATAGAAACTATCAAATATTTTAAACTAAAAAAAGAAAATACAACACATTAAAACTTATAACATGCAGCTAAATCTATGCTTAGAATAAAAATAATAATCTGATGCTTATTTTAGAACAATGACAAGACGAAAAATTGCTTAAATCTCAGTAATCATCTTAAGAAATTATTTTTTAAAGGACTGAACAGCAAGTAAATTTAAAGAAAACAGCAGTAACAATCAAGTAAAAATAAGAGCAAAATAAAACCAAAGGTTGGTTCTTTTAAGTCTAATAAAATTGATCTCTGGCCTCAATCTACTCTTCATAATTTGAATTAATGAGCAGAAGATTTTGGAAGGAACAGAAGTAACAACAAAACAAAACAAACAAAGAAGAGATTTCCAAAATTAAAGTAAAATGCTATTTTTTTCAACAGATATATCTTCTTGATTACATACTGTTTGACTCTAAATGCTATTTTTGTTGCTTTAAGTTAAATCTACAAGGCTGTAAGTGGCCTACCTGAATCTAGTATTTAATTTGAAATGTCTTTGAGAAAATACATGCTTCTTTATGGTAAAGTATAGCTTTAATTGTTGAGCTTTGTTTGTTCACTCTTTGTGCTGAGGACTGACTTGGCAACAGATTTCCAACACTGGTGACTGCTGCTGAGGGCCAAAGAGGAGGCGTGTAGTCCCACTGGATCTGAGTGCCCACTGAGCGTGAGGGTGGATGGTAAAATGCATGAGTGCCTCTTGTTACAAGAAAGTATGAGAAATGAGGATGGGAGAGTCAAATCCACAGCACAAGTACTTACTGATTAATTAAAATTTGAAGCTGTGAAATTGCTGCTACCCCTTTAGTGAAAGATGATATAAATGGCTTAGTTGCCTTCAAACTAGCAGAGACTTTTTAAATGGAGGGATGCTGGTATTTTTTTAAAAGAACCCATTTGTAAGGTACCTTTTAAAGCAGGGGTCCTCAACCCCTGGGCCATGGACCAGTAGTGGCCTGTGGCCTGTTAGGAACTGGGCAGCAGGGTATGAGGTGAGTGGCCAAACATTACTGCCTGAGCTCCACCTCCTGTCAGATCAGCGGCAGTGTTCGATTCTTATAGGAGTGCAAACCATACTGTGAACTGTGCATAAGAGGGATCTAGGTTGCGTGCTCCCTATGAGAATCTAATGCCTAATGATCTGAGTATAACAGTTTGAAATCCATTTCCCTGCACCCTCCATTCATGGAAAAATTGTCTTCCACAAAACGAGTCCCAAGTGCCAAAAAGGTTGGGGACCACTGTTCTAAAGAAATCAATCTCTTTGCTATTATTATTATTGCTAAGATGGAGTCTTGCTCTGTCACCCAGACTGGAGTACAGTGGCACAATTTTGGCTCACTGCAACCTCTGCCCCCTGGGTTCAAGCGATTCTCCTGCCTCAGCCTTTCAAGTAGCTGGGACAACAGGCACGCACAATCATGCTCTGCTAATTTGTTGTATTTTTAGTAGAGATAGGGTTTCACCATGTTGATCAGGTGGGCTTTAACTCCTGACCTCAAGTGATTCACCTACCTTGGCCTCCCAAGTGCTGGAATTACAAGCATGAGCCACCAGGCCCAGCCCCACTGGCTATTACTGAAGTGTTCTTTTTCTTTTTTGATCACATCTATGAAGTATATTGGAGAAAAAGAAGAAACAGAATGGGAATTTTGACAGAGAATTGTGGCTCACTCCAACACTTTGGGAGGCTCTGACCTCAGGAATCACCTGAGGTCAGGAGTTAAGACAAGCCTGGCCAACATGGTAAAACCCTGTTTCTACTAAAAATACAAAAATTAGCCAGGTGTGGTGGTGGGCACCTGTAATCCCACCTACTCGGGAAGCTGAGGCAGGGAGAATTGCTTGAACCCAGCAGGTGGAGGTTTCAGTGATCCAAGATCACATCACTGCACTCCAGCCTAGGTGATAGAACCAGCCTCCATCTCAAAAAAGAAAAAAAGTATGATGATTTCTCCACTAACTTCGATGCTGCTGTGGTCTTGATCTCCAGGTCAATGCAATGACCCTGACAAGTTTCCATTTGCCAAGCCTATCAACCTAACTGTTGAGGCTCCGTTTCCCATTGGGACATATTTAAACTACAAATGCCTCCCTGGTTATTATGGAAGACCGTTTTCTATCGTCTGCCTAAAAAAGTCAGGCTGGACAAGTGCTAACGACAAGTGCAGACGTAAGTAACTCTGGAGTGGGAACCCCTCTGTTAGTCACACATCTGTAAGATCTGATTCAGTTTGTTCAAATTTTGTAACTGAGTTACATATGACAATTAGTTTACCAAGGTGCAATACATATGAAAATAATTGTTGTAGATCACACCTTGTTACTGCTTTGAGTTCCTGGCACCTTCATTACAAGTTTATTTCATGAGAAACAGCCATCGAAGGATATGATCAAAGGGAAAATCCCCATCCACTGGGGTTCTCCCATTTTCATGACTAAAATTAAGTAATGAATGACTTGGGACAAGAAAGAGAAGTGGATTAAATAACCAAAAGATGAGACAACCTTGGGTTTTGAGATCTTTGGATTATACCAGTTGAATTGAATTGCAAATGGTAACAAATAAAATTTACATTTTTCTGGGAGGCATAATATGGGGATGAAACAGATCTGAAGGGAAGTTTTTTTTTAAAGGGAGCTGATCCTGAAGGCAGTCTGGTGAGTTTCCTCAAGGTGGCAAAATCTACGGAACCATCAGAACTGTGTGTATTCATCAATAAGCTACAGGCAGGTTGAGACTTTATATACTAAAAAAATAGTCAGTTTACTGTGCTTGGCTCCAAAATTCTGTTTCTTCTTGTAGGTAGATCATGTCGTAATCCTCCAGAACCTGTGAATGGCATGGTGCATGTGATCAAAGACATCAAGTTTGGATCCCAAATTAATTATTCTTGTAATAAAGGGTGAGTTGGCAGCAACACCTCTTGGTTCAAGAGTTCTAGCACAGCCATACTGTCTTCTAGTCACATCTCAGAAAGGACAACTAAGCTATTAACATCTTCTCTTCAAAGACTTGAACACAAGTGTTTAGCTCCTAACTGAAATGAACAAAGGTATGACAAGATCGGGGGGGAAATCATCCGTATCCTTGCTGGAAACCAAGGCAGTGCATATATGAAAAGGGTGGCATTCGTTGGGTGGGAAGGAAGAACATGGGGGAAGATTACAGTCAAAGCACACAAACAGCCCTAACCCAGGGCTGGAAGAAAGGGCAGGCCATTGAGCAGCTGTGTGAGAGAAATCTTAATGGTCATAGCACAAGTAGTTTGCTAGGACTGCTGTAACCGAGTACTCCAAAACCGGCAGCTTAATACAGATGAAGGTTTTGAAGTTCTGTTCTGGAGGCTGGAAGTCCAAAATCAAGGTGTTTGGCAGAGCCATGCTCGCTCCAAAACCTGTAGAGATGGATCCCTCTCTGCTTTGTCAGCTTCAGGAGCCCCAGGCCTTCCTTGGCGTGTGGCAGCAGAACTCCAATTCCTGTCTCTGTCCTCACATGGCCGTCTTCCCTCTGAGTCTGTGTCTGCACGTGCTGTTCGCCTGTCTGTGCGTGTCTGTGTCCCAAGTTCTCTCTTTCAGTAAGGACATCAGTCAGATTGGATTAGGGACCACACTAACAACCTCATCTGAACTTGACTGCCTCTGCAAAGACCATATTTCCAAATAAGTTCACACTAACAGGAACTAGGGATTAAGACGTCTATATATTTCAGGGGTGAGGGGAACACTGTCCCATTCTGGGCCCTGGGGAGAAGACTCCCAAAAGTCTAGACATAGTTATCCATATGCCGTATGTGGTTTCTGGTGATGAAATGATCATGGCTTCTCCTGAACTATGGCTTAACTTTATGAACCCACAACTCTCTTTTCCCCAGGAGATTGAAAAAGATAGGGTAGGATGTAAAGGCTTCAATCTGTTCAAATGAATATGAAAGTCCCTGGCTCCCTTTAAAATAAGTATCATGGGTTTTATCTCTCTGCCTTACTTCCTCATAAACATTCTGAATGAGAAGAGCTTAAATCATTATTTGTCCAATTATGTAATCTACTTTAGGAGACAAGTTTAATAAATTAAAATATTCTTCTATCCGTTTCCCTTTATCAGTGAACATGAAGTTACCTTTTGACTCATATTTAATATGTTCAGTACTGCAACACTGAACAATAGTATGGAGGAAAAGATGCCAACTTCAGTTTGAACCTGCTTCACCATTCCTGTCCCAACCCCCATGATTAGAAAATCAAAAAGATCACTTTGGGAAATAACCTCAGTGAGGTCAAAAACCAGAGGAGGTTCCAGGATGCCTTGCTCCTAAGACAAACAGGCAGAAGCGGGTACACGTATAGGATTGCAGCCCTTCTTCATTTCATTTGTTCACATCCTTCATGCTTGTATGTATGTCTGTTGGCAGTGCAACTGAGAATGCTTTCATTTTTGGTGTCATACTAGAAGGCATTAGAAAGCAAAATCAGGTGGGATGTGACGGCTCATGCCTGTAATCCCAGCGCTTTTGGAGGCTGAGGTGGGTGGATCACCTGAGGTCAGCAGTTCCAGACCATCCTGGTCAATACGGTGAAACCTGTCTCTACTAAAAATGCAAAAATTAGCTGGGTGTGGTGGCAGGTGCCTGTAGCCCCAGCTACTCAAGAGGCTAAGAAAGGAGAATCTCTTGAATCTGGGAGGTGAAGGTTGAAGTGAGCTGTGATCATGCCATAGCACTTCAGCCTGGGCGACAAGAGTAAAAGTCCATCTCAAAAGCATAATAATAAAGAAAACACAAAATAATATCGAAGCCATTAATAATTACAACATAATCACTACTCTAACAGTGCGTCAAGTGTCTTCAAAAACACCCACTGTTCTCTTGCTATTCATTTGATCTCCATCTGGCACTGTTTTGTTGCTTGAATAAAGCTTTATGCGGCCAGGTTTTCCTACATATTCATAAAGCAAAGTTCTCAGCTCTACCTATAACCATGACTGTTATTTGACATTGCTTCCTTCCTCCATGTGTAGTACTACCAAGTTTGATCCAACCCTCACTGTGGCCAGTTACACCCAACCATCCATCACAACAGAGAGTCTCAGGTGAAGTAAAGCAAATGTCATGAATTCTTCCAAATGCATGGCACACTTTGAACAGTTTGACACATAATAATTGAGAATTGCTGACTTTAACATTTCAAGTATAAAATAAGTGTTCAATTCTCTTTGGTCAGCTTGGATTTCCTCTGGTTCTAGTTATTAATCATTTTCTTTCCTTTTTTCTTTCTTTCTTTTGTTCCTTATTTATTCATGCTTTCTTAATTTTTTGAGACAAGGTCTTGCTTTCTTGCCCAGCCTGGAGGCTGGAGTGCAGTGGCATGATCAATGCTCACTGTAGCCTCAGCCTCCCAGGCTCATGCAATCCTCCTGCCTCAGCCTCCTGAGTAGCTAGGACAACAGAAATGTGCCACCATGCCTTGCTTTTTAAATAAATTTTTTGTAGCGACAGGGTCTCACTATATTGCTCAGGCTGGCCTCGAACTCCTGAGCTCAAGCAATCCTCTTGCCTCAGACTCCCAAAATGCTGGGATTACAGGCATGAGCCACTGTGAATGGACTACTTTGATGCATCTTACTGATAAAAGCCCATCCATGCACCCATATACTAATACTTGTAAGGCATAGTAATACATACAACAGGACTATATACACACATACATGTATATATATGACAGCTTCCCTGCACTCAAGAAGTTTGTGAACCTTTTTAAAAAATGAAGTTTATAGGAAAAACTATAATTCATCTTAGATTTCCATTAAAAAATGTGTCATAAGGTAATAAAGAAGAGAAAGCCCATCCAACTGAGAAGACATGGAAAAGAAAATCAAAAAGTCCCGAGAAGAATGTGAAACTTGGGAAGGTGATAGATAGTCCTTTGACAAGTGGAGAATGTTCCTCTGAATTCTGTAACAGTGCAATTTCTAGAAGTAGTGATGTAAGTGGGTAGTTAACCTGTGTCTTTAGAACCTAACATTCCTCATTCTTTGCCTCTAGGTACCGACTCATTGGTTCCTCATCTGCCACATGCATCATCTCAGGCAATACTGTCATTTGGGATAATAAAGCACCTATTTGTGACAGTGAGTTGAAATATCCCTTCCTATTTCTTTTACCAATCCATTCTAATTTTTCTCTGGAATAATAAAAATCTTAACCGAATTCCTTCTGTGAAATTTGTCCTTCATATAGCTGAAGACAGCTGTAAAGTTCTCGAATATTCCCGTGGGGTTCCTGGTAACTATTTCCTTAAGTTCTTCCTTATCCTGGGATGTGTCTTTTCTAATTCTGGGGGCTTAAGTACATAAAAGCCTTCAAACTTGATTTTACTTCAATAAATTTGAAATTATGTTGGTTCTGCCACCTCCAGTATAATAATCATCCTGCTTGGAAAATCAGTAAAGATTTTTAAAACTGATGCTCTTCAAGGTTAGTGAAGCTTCAGAAGAACCTGGACTCCCATGTACCACGAGATCAACACGTCCTCTTGAAAGGCACCATACACTGCAAACCTCAGAAGTGGGCGTGTATTTTAACCTGCTTCTTAGAATTGATACTTAGGAAATAAACACAAACTTCTTAAAGCAGTTTGGTGTAAACTTTTCATTGCAGCATTATTTATATTAGTTAAAATGTTAGAGTAACCTAAATATTTTAACCTATGGTTTGGAAATGATCTACTAGAAAGAAAGAGATGTGTTCAAATGACCACTGTAAAGAATTCCCTAAGAAACATAAAATAGCTTTGCAGAATAAAAAAAAGTATATCCATACACTGGCATCTTATTCAGCCATAAAAAAATAATAGCATTAGGAGAAATACCTAATGTAGATGACGGGGTGATGGATGCAGCAAACCACCATGGCACATGTATACCTATGTAACAACCCTGCACATTCTGCACATGTACACCAGAACTTAAAGTATAATAATTTTAAAAAGATTGCATAAAGAAGCACTTAATGATAAGAAAGAGATGTTTTATGTGGAAAAAAAGTCAGATGAACAGCATGCATGGCAAGATCTCATTTTATTAAAAAATTATACACCGATGTAGTGGAGGGCCAGGCTGAGGCTGAGAGAAATACAGTGTATAACATCTTTGTCTTACTGTTCTCTTTGGATAACTTGGGGACTTCTTTTCTTTTCTTCTTGTTATTTTAAAATGTTGTTACTTTTACTAGAAAGTTTATGAGCTTCAGAATCTAAGTTTATAAATGACATTGGTCACACATTTATTGCTTTTTATCCAGTTTAAGAAACAGTTTCAGTATTTTGTAAAACAAATCGAGAAACTTTCCATCTTATTTATAATCTGTAAAAAGATAACATGGAATTGGAATAGGAATTTTCTTAGAAATATGAACAAAATATTATCAGTAAAATAGAGAAAACAAACAAAATAATACACCTATACTTATACCTGTATTTTTATCTCTGTTTATAGTTCTGTAAACTCTCTATATCCAAACACTAGTAAATGGCTTGAAGTCTTCTTGGCGAAGGCTAGGGGATTTACAACATATGCTTTTGACTGTGTAGCATGGTGCTTCCTCAAAAGGATCCAGTCTCCCATCCATTCATACTGCTCTGAGTCTATAGACTATTCAAGTCTGTCTAGGAATTGTTGATGTACAATGAACTTCTTTTGCAATGATTCAAGTCAGAATTCTATTCACTTGACCTAAATCTCTTCTACTCATACAAATCAAATAACACTTTAGTCGGCTATCCATCTACTTCGGTTTTAGAGACTCCATGATCAATTAGCCAGTAACAAAGTTCTCTTCAGTCAAATCATTCTGATTGCTGTTTCAACTCTAATACCCACTATGAGAACCCCCATTGTCTGTAACAATTAAGTGCTGCCATTTGGATTCTGCCACGCTGAGGTCCTTCAATCCCCAAGAGAATTCAGAGAACCCAGTTCAATGGCAACATTTCCCACTATCATTCCCAGCCTACAGAGAGAGAATGAGCTGTCACAGAGGATGCTGAAATTTCCCATGTGAACCCAATGTATTTCTCAAGCCTCAGGTAAAAGGTCTATCCCCTGAACCCTCCACTCCTGCACTGTGCCTCACCAACTCTATCCAAGGATGACCTTCAGAGTGGAATGGCTATTACTTGACATTTGCCTCTCAAATATCAGACTAGTTTCTCATGCTGTAACCCTAGTCCAGAACCATACAGAGAAACTAAGTCTGGAAAACGTAATTCTAAATTGGCCTGGCTGACACTGTACCAAACCACCAGATAATAATTTTATTTAACTCCGTTTTCTTATCTTTCTTTCCCTCCCTCTTTCCCTCCCTCCCTCCCTTCCTTCCTTCATTCCTTCTCTTCCTTCCTAAACTCCCTTCCTTTCTTCCTAACCTTTCTTTTTTCCCTCCCTTCCTTCCCTCCTTCCTTTTTTCCTTCCCTCCGTCCCTCCTTCCTTCCTTTCTTCCCACCCTCCCTCCCTCCTTCCTTCCTTCCTCTTTTGATATCGTCTTCGACCCATAGGCTATTTAGAAGAGCATTGCTTAATTTCTAAATATTTAGAGATCTTCTAGTTATCATTATTCTATTAATGTAAGCATTTACAACTTCTTGAGATGTTTTATGGCTCAGAATATGGATGATTTTGGTAAAATGTTATGTATGCACTTAAAAAGAATGTACAGATTTAGAACAGTCTTTTTCACTTGTTCTCTCAGTTATTCGAGAGGCATGTGTAAAATATCTGTATTAGTTTCTCAGAGCTGCTGTAACAAATGACCACAAACTTGGTGGCTTCAAACAAGAGAAACTTACTCTCTTAAGAGTTTGGAGGGCAGAAACCCACAGTTAAGATGCCGACAGGATTGGTTCCATCTGGAAGCTGTTCTGTGCCTGTCTCCGGGCTTCCTTCCAGTGGCTGCTGCCGTCTGTGATGTTCCCTGGCTTGTAGATGCATCATTTCTTCTCTGCCTCCATCTTCATTGCCTTCTCCTCTGTGTGTTTCCTTTGCTCTTCTGTCTCCTATAAAGACACTGGACACGGACTTAGAGGCCACCCTGGCAATCCAGGAGGGTCTCAGCTCAAGATCATTAACTTGATTGTATCTACAAAGACTCTCCAAATTGGGTCACGTTCACAGGTTTCAGAGGGCAGGACACAGATACTTTTTAAGGAGGACAGTGGTTATTCAACCCATTACAATCCCCAACTATAGCTAGGAATTTGTCTGTCTTCATCTTCGTTCTAGGGATTTTTACTTTATGTATTTTAAACGTGTTATTAAATGCATGAAATGTTTGGTTTATTCTATCTTTCTGCTGAATGGACAATTTTGTCATAATGAAATGTCTCTTTTTACCTCTCATACTTCTTGCCTTAAAATCTACTTTGTACATTAATATAGCTAATCAGCTTTCTTTCTTGTTTTTATATTATGTGTGTTTTAAATCTTTTACTTTCAGCCCTTCTTTGTCTTATATTTAAAGCTGTCTCTTATAAACCTCATATAGTAATGTTTTGTTGTTTCATTCAGTCTTTCTTAGTTGTTCATTGGTGTGTTTGGAACATTTAAATTTAATAATACAAATTAAAATTTAAAAATACATTTAATAGAGTTACTGATATAGTTACTGATAAGTCTAACTCTTGGTTATGTTTTTATTTGTTTTGTGTGTTTATTCCTCATTTCTCACACTTTTAATTCATTAAGTATTTGTATTATTTTATTTTTCCCCAATAACTTTTAAGTTATATTCCATTTTTATTCTTTAAATTACTACTCTAGAGATAGACATCCTTGATCTACTAACGTCTACTAAAAGTGTGCCTTTACCACTCTCCAAACAATGCAAGTATTCAAACTATTAATATTTAATTCCATTTACATCCTCCTGTCTTTTCCTGTTGTTGTCATACATTTTGTAAAAAGAAAAACTTCAGCTGAATTAAATGTAAAAGAGTTTAACCGAACAATGAATGATTCACAAACCAGGCAGCCTCCCGTGCTGGAGCAGGCTCAGAGACTCCAGCCCAGCTGCGTGATGGAAGAAGATTTATGAACGGAGAAAGGAAAGTGATGTACAAAAAACAGAAGTGAGGTTAGAAATGGCCAGATTGGTTATAGCTCAGCGTTTGCCGTATTTGGAGACAGTTCAAACCATTGGCCACTTTTGACTGGCCAAAACTCAGTGATTGGCGTAAGAGTAGGCTATGGTCTGTTTATGTCTTCACTTGTTATAGTTCACAGTGTAGAGAGAAACCTTTAGGCTGAGCGTAAACTATGTAAGGCCTTAGGCTAAACTTGATTTAACAATTTACACATATTCTATGTCTCAAAAACATAATTGTTGTCTTTATAAAAACAATATTTACTTATATTTACAGTGTAGTAAATTCTTATCATTTTATGATGCCTCAGCATCCATTTTGAATATGTTTAGCTTTCTCATGCCAGAAACAGGGCTTAGTTACCCTTAACGCACTTTCTAGTTCTGTTAGTTCTATAACACCTCCTAATTTTTCAACGTAGTTGAGCCAGATATCTGCCATATACGACTACCTCCTAGTGACCACCTCTTTATGGGACAGCTAGATGAAACTTACTTGACTAGCATCCCTGACCTCTGTGCCCTGCATGGACTTCACAGATATGCTGCCGTGACTACCTCTCAGTCACAGCATGACTTTCCGGAACATGTGCCTGCTTTCTTTCAACTCACCAATTAGAACTCCCCATGGAAAACCTGCTGGGGTCATACTCTGGTCCCTAGTAAAGGCGTTGGTTGGTTAATGAGTCCCTCCCTGCCACCTCCCCCCTACCCCCGCCGCCTCTCTCTCTCTCTCTCTCTCTCTCTCTCTCTCACCTCCCCCCTACCCCCGCCGCCTCTCTCTCTCTCTCTCTCTCTCTCTCTCTCTCTCTCTCTCTCTCTCTCTCCCTCTCTCTCGTTTCCTCACACAGACCAACTAAAATCTTTACTTCCAACTTGTGTTTCTTCTAATCACTGTAAAAGGTCCTCTATCTTAAAGGTCCTAAATGAAAACATACCCACATATGAGCTCTTTCTGGTGTGTTTCCTTCTTATTACAATTCTATCAATTCCATGTGAAACTATTTTCCTTCAATCTGAAAAAGTCTCTTTGGCCGACTTGTATTGTAGATCTTCTGACAATAAATTCTTTAAACATCTTTCTGGTTCCTTCAAAGGTTATTGTCTATGTTTCCTGGCTGCTTTTAAAATGGATTACACTTTAATATAGATTTTTTACAATATTACTATTTTGTGTCTAGGTAAGAATTTCTTTGTGTTGCTTGAGTTTGTATAGCATATATATATATATATATATATATATATATATATATATATATATAAAATAAAGAAGAGGAAGAAAGAGAAAGAGGAAGAGGGAGAGAGGATGGGGGTATTGCTTTATTGCCCAGGCTAGAATGCAGTCTAAATATGGGTATGCCTGTAATTGTCCTTAATAATGGAGACACAAAAGAAAATGAGGGAAGAGAATAACAAACAAGGAGCCAACCAACATTTCATTTAAAGTTCTAAGTTGATATGATGTGGTACTGATAAGAGTGTATATTTTGTATATTAAAAGTGGAGAGTTCTATAAATGTTAATTACGTTTACTTGTTCCAGATCTGAGTTAAAGTCCTGGATATCATTGTTAATTTTCTGTCTCATTGATCTGTCTAATATTAATGTTGAAGTCTCCCACTATTATTGTGTGGGAGTCTAAGTCTCTTTATTAGTCTTCTATGTCTGGGTATTCCTGTATTGGGTGCATATATATTTAGGATCTTTAGCTCTTCTTGTTGTTGCATTGATCCTTTTATCATTATATAATGTCCTTCTTTGCTTCTTTTGATCTTTGTTGCTTTAACGACTATTTTATCAGAGGCAAAAATGGTAACTTCTGCTTTTTATTTATATATTTTAGCTCTCTGTTTGATTGGTAAATTCTTCTCCATCCCTTGTTTTGAGTCTTTGTGTATCCTTGAATATGAGATGGGTCTGGATGCAGCATACTGATGGGTTTTAGTTTTTTATTCAAATTGCCTGTCTGTCTTAGGATTGGGGGATTTAGTCAATTTAAATTTAGAATTAATAATGATATATGTGAGTTTAATACTGCCATTTAATATTAGCTGGCTATTTTGCCCATTAGTTGATGTAAATTCTTCATTATATTGATGCTCTTTTTGGTATTTTTTAGAAAGGCTGATACTGTTTGTTCCTTTCTATGTGTAGTGGTTCTTTCAGAAGCTCTTGTAAAGCAGGCCTGGTGGTGATGAAATCTCTGAGTGCTTGCTTGTTCACAAAAAAACTTTATTTTTCCTTCACTTATGAAGCTTAGTTTGGCTGGATGTGAAATTCTACGTTGAAAGTTCTTTTCTTTAAGGATGTTGAATATTGGTCCCCACTCTCTTCTGGCTTGTAGGGTTTCTGCTGAGAGATCTGCTGTAAGTGTAATAGGCTTCCCTTTGTGGGTAACTTGACCTTTCTCTCTGGCTGCCCTTAGTATTTTCTCCTTCATTTCAACCCTGGTGAATCTGACGATTATGTGCCTTGGAGTTGCTCTTCTTAAGGAATATCTTTGTGGTGTTCTCTGTATTACCTGGACTTGTATATTATCCTGCCTTACTAGGTTGGGAAAATTTTCCCGAATAATGTCCTGAAGCGTATTTTCCAGCTTGGATTCATTCTCTTCGTCACATTCAGGTACACCTATCAAGCGTAGATTAGGTCTTTTCACATAGTCCCATATTTCTTGGAGACTTTGCTCTTTCCTTTTTATCCTTTTTTCTCTAATCTTGTCTTCTTGTTTTATTTAATTGAGTTGGTCTTCGACCTCTGATATCCTTTCTTCTGCTTGATCAATTCGGCTGTTAAAACTCGTGCATACTTCACGTAGTTCTCGTATTGTGTTTTTCAGCTCCATCAATTCACTTATATTCCTCTCTAAATTGTGTATTCTTGTTAACATTTAATCAAACCTTTTTTCAAAGTGCTTAGTTTCTTTAGATTGGGTTTGAACAAGTTCTTTTAATTCACAGAAGTTTCTTATTATCCACGTTTTGAAGCTTGCTTCTGTAATTGGAACACACTCGTTCTCCATCAGGCCTTTCGTTGCTGATGAGGAACTGTGATCCCCTGCTGAGGGAGAGGCGTTCTGATCTTGGGTATTCTCAGCCTTTTTTGGCTGTTTTCTTCCCTTCGTTGTAAATTTACCCATCTGTGGTCTTTATAGTTACCGTCTTTGTAATTGGGTTTCCGAGTGGACGTCCAACTTATTGATTCTCATTGCCGAAATCTGAGCAACCCACTGCGCCGACCAAATCAGTGGCGTTAAGATTGATGGTGCTTTTCTGACTCTGCACCAAGAACCGATGCTCCGAGGCACCGGCAAAACCGCCTCGCCGGTCACAAGAGTCGCGCTGGCGACCCGTGGGGCTCCTCCGCTGGGAATCTCCTGGTGCGTGAGCAACAAGAATTCATGTGAAGGTGTGGCGTCCTCTCTTCTTTGTGCTTTCACTGGGAGCTACAATCCGGAGCTGCTAGTGATCAGCCATCTTGGATCTCTCCCCTTTTTTTTTTTTTTTAAACTGAGTTTCACTCTTGTTACCCAGGCTGGAGTGCAATGGTGCAATTTCAGAGGTAGAGCTCACAGCAACCTCTACCTCCTGGGTTCAAGTTATCCTCCCACCTCAGCCTCCCAAGTAGCTGAGATTACAGGCCTGTGCCTGTACACACAGCTACTTTTTGTACTTTTAGTAGAGGTGGGGTTTGACCATGTTGACCAGGCTGATCTTGAGCCCCTGACCTCAGGTCATCTGCCCACCTTGGCCTCCTAAACTGCTGAAATTACAGGTGTGAGCCACCCCACCTGGCTTGTATAGCCTTCTGAGTGTAATTTAATGATGTCTTACATCAGTCTTGGAAAATTTTTAGTTATTACTTCTTCAAATGTTGTTTATGCTCTCTTATCTCTCTCCTCTCATTGAGGGACTTAAACATGCTAGGCTTTATTCTTCTATGTCTTTATATTTTTTATCTTTTTGTTTATTGGTGCTGTGTTCTGAGCATGTTCTTTCGTCCTAGCTTCAGTTCATTGATTTTCTTTAACAGACTCTAAACTGCTATTAATCCCACCCAAATTCTTAATTTTGGTAATCACAGTTTACTTTTATAATTCTATACTTTTATTTTCCAAATCTGTCCTGTTATTTAATTAATTAAGTAATTTATCTATTTACTGAAACAGGGTCTCATTCAGTTGCCCAGGTTGGAGCACAGTGGCACAATCACAGCTCACTGCAGCCTTAGCCTTCACAGCCTCAATCAATTCTCCCACCTCAGTCTCCTGAGTAGCTGGGAATGCAGGTGTGCACAACCACAGCTGCACAGCTGGCTAATTGTTTTTTGTTTGTTTGTTGTTTTGTAGAGACAGGGTTTCGCCATGTTGCCCAGGCTGGTCTTGAACTCCTGAGCTCAAGCGATCCATTCACCTCAGCTTCCCAAAGTGTTGGGATTACATACATGAGCCACCACACCCAGCCTGTTCTCTGTATAGTTTCTAGTTCTTACAAGTTTCAATTATATCCTTGAACAGGTCTGTAGTTCTAATGGGTCAGTTTCTGTCATCAGTAATTGTGTGTTATCTTATCTCCAAGTATCTGGTTATCTTTGATTGTGTTTCAGGAATTATATTTGAAAATGTGTCTGTAGAAATAATTTCAAAACCTTAGATGACCTATGTTGTTCTGGAGAGAATTTTTGTCGTTGTTTCTGCAGGCATCTGGGGACATTAGCAATCTAGGACCACTCTAATTCAATCTCAGGATCTGTGATTTTCCCTCGTCACCGACAGTACCGGAACTTGTAGTACCAGTTCCTGTCTCTGGGACAAGCAGATTTATTTTCAATTAACCCTGATTACTAGAGCCTAGTTTCTTGAGGCCTCAGGACACATCAGGAGGTATTACCAGGCCTTCCTTCCACTTTGGACAGGCCTTGGATTTCCATTTTTGTCCCTTAACTTCATGAGGCAATCAAAAGTCTGCCCGGCCTCTCAGTTGCCCCATCGGATTCAGCTGCCCATTTCCAAACAATAAGCAACCCGGTTTCCCAGCCCAATACCCAGCTCTCAGCTTGATTTTCATCTTCTCCTAGATCATGTTCCAGGAATAGTTCACTAGTTTGTTAGCTGTTTGATGTCTTAAATATGTATATTCTTAAATATATATATATATATATATAATTTTTTTTCAATTCTCTAGCATTTTTAGCCTTTCTTGAGGATGGATGGTTGAAGCAATATTTGATTTGAATTGTTGAGATTACTATTACTAGAAGTAGAGCCTGAAAAATTTTTATTTTTAATTTTAATGAATTCATTCATTTAAAAATGTATTCAACTAAATTCACTCATTTTTAATTTCAAATGTTTTGGGATTTGGACTGAAGTAATTTAATTCTGGTTTATAGCAATACAGTATACGATGTATTACTGCTATGTTTTTTAATGTATTTGGGGACTTTTGTGGACTAATAGTTGATAACTTTTACACAGATATCATGTAATGATATCAAACTTAGATTTGAAGAAATGAGTTGGTAAGCTTTATATCTTTTATATGTTGTGAAACCTTGAAATTATATTTGGAAATAATTGTCACTTGAAAGTTTGATAGAACATATTTTTTATTTTTTTATTTTTCATTTTTTTCCATTCTTACATGTTTCTAACTTTCTGTATCTTTTTGAATGAATTTTAGTAGTCTATATTTCCATTTCTATCATTTAGATTTTCAAAATATTTAACCCCCAATAGTCTACAGTTTTATAAATATTGTCATATACATAAAAATTTGTTTAAATTCTTTTTCCTACTATATATATTTACGTTTTCTCTCATCCTTTATACTTTATCAATTAGCAAATGTTTTTGTATTTTATTTTTTTAAAAAAGGTAACTTCAATAACAAAAATGGAAATTAAGAAAGCCGATGAAAAAGAGCAGGAGAAAACTGAATAAACTCTATAATACTATAATCAAAGAGCTATTTAAAATGAAAAGAATGTGGATTGAGTTAATAAATGCATGCAAATATTACAGAAAATCATATAAGTAAGACAGGCAGGACACATGATATGCTCACTGCAGTTACAATTTGTAAAAATTTACCTATGTGTTAGCAAAGATTAAAAGCAAATAATGAATGTAAAAATAGTTACAGTGTAGTGACTCATGAGATTTTTGTCATTCATTATTTAAATGGACTGTTATTTAACCTGCTCTTTCTTTTCCCAGGAATTCCCTGTGGGCTACCCCCCACCATCGCCAATGGTGATTTCATTAGCACCAACAGAGAGGATTTTCACTATGGATCGGTGGTGACCTACCGCTGCAATCCTGGAAGCAGAGGGAGAAATGTGTTTGAGCTCGTGGGTGAGCCCTCCATATACTGCACCACCAAAGACAATCAAGTGGGCATCTGGAGCGGCCCGGCCCCTCAGTGCATTATACCTAACAAATGCACACCTCCAAATGTTGAAAATGGAATAATAGTATCTGACAACAGAAGCTTATTTTCCTTAAATGAAGTTGCTGAGTTCAGGTGTCAGCCTGGCTTTGTCATGAAAGGATCCCCCCGTGTGCAGTGCCAGCCCCTGAACAAGTGGAAACCAGAGTTACCAAGCTGCTCCAGGGGTGAGTCTGACTGAGGCCTAGAAGGGCTCTGCAAATGACATGAGTTGCTGCTGGATCAGGAGATTAGTATTTGTTCAGGGGGAGGGATGTGTCATCAGCAGGGTTGGGGAGCACATTTTCTAGGTAGTGAACATGAAATTCAGAAGATGTGTGTATATGTGCGTGCGTGTGCGTGTGTGTGCGTGTGTGTGTATGTGTGTGTGTGTGCACGCGCACATGTGCTGAAATCGAGAAGCAAAGCTAAACCTGAGCAAGGAATGTGATGTTTCTTTGTGGTTCTTATAAACAGATCTATCAATTACCTTTAAATATAATAATTGCTTATAGGAAATGAGTGAGTTTTCTGGTCAGATACCAGACAATGTGTGAATTTTAATTCTTAAAACAAAGTTATTAGGTGGTTACCAGTTTTTCTATGTTTGTCTGTTTTGTTTGCTTGAGAGAGGTTCTTAATCTGTCACTGAAGTTGGACTGCAGACATCAGATCGTGGCTTACTGCAACTGCCACCTCCCTGGCTCAAGTAATTCTTCAGACTCAGTCTCCCTAGCAGATGGGACTACAGGGGCATGCCACCATGCCTGATTAAATTTTTTATATTTTTTGTAGAGATGGAGTCTCACCATGTTGCCCAGGCTTGTCTGAAACACCTGTGCTCAAGTGACCCACTCACCTCAGCCTCCCAAAGTGCTGGGATTATAGGCATGAGCCACCATGCCCAGCCTTTATGTTTGGCAGAGAAGTTGTACCTTAGAGAGGTCAGATAACTTTCTAAGATACTAACTTCCAGACTGAAGACTGGAATGCAAGTCTGCCTGACTCCAGAGCCTTGGCTTTGCTAATCAGCATCCAGTCAGGAAATCAAAACTTACTCTAGATACTTTCAAGGAGTGAGGGGTTTCATGCAGGTGATATTAGTCTGTTCTCACATTGCTATAAAGAAGTACCTGAGACTAGGTAATTTATAAACAAAAGAGGTTTAATTGACTCACTGTTCTGCAGATTGTACAGAAGGCATGGCTGGGGACTCCTCAGGAAACTTACAATCATGGTAGAAGGCAGAAGGGAAGCAGGCATATCTTCATATGCCTGGCAGGAGAGAGAGAGGGCAAATAGGGAGGTGCTGTACACTTTTAAACAAGCAGATCTCAATAGAACTCTATCACAGGACAGCACTAGGGTGATGATGCTAAACCATTAGAAACCACCTCCATGACCCAGTCACCTCCCACCAGGCTCCTCCTCCAACACTGGGAATTACAATTTGACATGAGATTTGGGAGGGGACACAGAGCCAAACCATATCACAGCTAATAGGTTAGAAAGATGTTAGAAGGGCAGGAAAAGCAATAGGAACAAGGTAGATTTACCAGAGATCAGGGAGCTACTGTGGCTTCCAGTCTAAAGCACAGGAGCCTGTACTGATGCTGAAATGGTCAGCTCCTGCCACTGAGCAGGTGTCTTCCTGAAAGCTGCTAATGCTGCAGGAGCCACCACTGCTGCCAGAATGTAGCTGATATTGCTGGAGCAAAAGTCGTTGGCATTGCTAGAATTGAGGCTGTGGCTGCTCACTGAAGCCATCTATACTGTCACTGCCTGAGCCACCTCTAGAAGTAGAACAGATTCTGCCATCATCCTGCCTTTTTATTTGGCATATATGCCTCCAATTGACAGAACCTAACCACAGCCCACCTATCAAGGAAGACAAAGGATTGGAGTTTTAAGGCCTCCATTGCTAGCAGTCAAAAGACAATGCAGAAGTGTGAGGCCAGGGGCCAACATAAATTTAACAAACACACCACCTCAATATTACATCACCAGGCATTGAGTAGTCAAGGGAAACACTGGGTGATGAGCCCTGAAAACTGACATTACAGCATCAGAGTATTTACAGACTCCTTAAAGAAGTAATTTTTCTAGTCCAATCCTTCATTTGATGCTTGAGAAAGCTGAAGTCCAGAAAAGGGAGCTGATCTACTCAAAGCCAAACTGAAATTATTTGTTTTTCATTTTATAACAGTTTTATATAACTTAGTTGAGACCCAAATGTGTTCTGATTTCCTGAGTTCAGACCAACTATATTAAGAGACAGCCAGAGATGCTGTTACCATAAGCTGTGTGAAATATACTTTCTCATTACGCTGACAGTAGGTCTTTTAGATTTTGTTCAACAGTTGCCCACCTTCTCACTGGAGTAAAATGAATGACTAGGCAGCACCTTACTACATAACATGAAGAGAAGAGACCCATTGTGCTCTATCACCCTGTGTCAGGTGGCCGCTGAGGGAAGATGTGAAAGGAGGTGAGAATAAGGTGTATGGACGTCATCTCTTGCACCATTTTGATAGGCGATGGAGGGAGCTATTACATGAGACATGTGCGTGGGCACTGCTTTACTGCCTAAAATGCAAGACTGTAAATTGATGATGCCTCTCTAGAAAGGAAGTGTGAAGATATAAAAATCCTTCATTCCTACCAATTTTGTACTGGGTGAACAGTAATTGGAAGCATTCTAGAAGGAACTGTCCATCGTGAAATCTTAGGTGCATACTTTTTACATGAAAAACAATGAATTGGGGATACCTCCGTTTTGGTCACAGTTCTGCAAGTGTTGGTTCTATGACTGATGGCGAGACATCTTCCTTGCTCTGCGTATTTAGTTTATCAATATAGTAAGGCTTTTATTGTACCTTTTTATTACATATAGATTTATAATTATTATTCCCTTGGCCAGTTTATCAGTGTGAAGAAAAAGTTATTTTGACACAATTAGCAGGACTTTGTTTCTCTCTCCCCCAGTATGTCAGCCGCCTCCAGATATCCTGCATGGTGAGCGTACCCAAAGGGACAAGGACAACTTTTGGCCTGGCCAGGAAGTGTTCTACAGCTGTGAACCTGGCTATGACCTCAGAGGGGCTCCTTCCCTGCGCTGTACACCCCAGGGAGACTGGAGCCCCGCAGTCCCCAGATGTGAAGGTGCCTAGACTCTTACCTGGCTTGATATTATTAGCTTGTGTCTTAATTCTCCACATGCCAGTTATTTCTGTTTGTTTTTCTTTTCCTCCAGTGAAATCCTGCGATGACTCTCTGGGCCAACTTCCTAATGGCCGTGTACTATTTCCATTTAATCTCCAGCTTGGAGCAAAAGTGGACTTTGTTTGTGATGAAGGGTGAGTATGAGCTTGCCTGACCTGCTGGACATTAAAATTGCGGTTGGGAATTAGTCCAAAAAGGGGAGATTTGGTGTGGCTTAAAAGAAGGACACACACACACACACACACACACACACACACACACACACTCACAGATATGAACTTTTGAAAGTATATATAGGAAGAAAGGAGATAAACATATAGAACTAATTACATGAGATATGAAGAGGAAACTGGGCCATACATCTGGCATGTTCAAAAGCAAATATAACTGCTGGTTATGAATATATAGGTAACACATTAAGGAATATGATTAATTTAGAGAGTCCCAGAAAAAAATTGTTAAGTAACAAAAAGTGTATTCTAAAAAGCTAGGATCATTTAAGAATCATTTCAGCCAGGCATGGTGGCTAACACCTGTAATCCCAGCACTTTGGAGGCCGAGGTGGGCAAATCATCTGAGGTTAGGCATTCAAGACCAGCCTGGCTAACATGATGAAACCCCATCTCTACTAAATACAGAAAATAAATTAGTGGGCTTGGTGGCAGGTGCCTGTAATCCCACCTACTTGGGAGGCTGAGGCAGGAGAATCACTTGAACCAGGGAGGCGGAGGTTGCAGTGAGCCGAGATCATGCCACTGCACTCCAGCCTGGGGGACAGAGCAAGACTCCATTTCAAAGATAATAATTAATTAATTAATATAAAGCATCATTTCAGTAAATTGTTCAAACCAGCAATATTAAAATTTGTAATAGGACTGAACATGTAAAAATAAGCACTTTTTGAAAATTCAGTCATATATCATCTGGCAAGTCATGGGCTTTGGGCTCTGAGATGGGGTCCTGATGGCTGCTGTTAATATTTCTGGCAAGGTCATTAACTTGTTTATGTCCATCTAGTGGTCTTCATAGGGTGTGCATCTCTACTTGGGAGCTGACCAGCATGAGTAACAAAGCACCTGACCCCAAAACCTTCCACAGAATATTGGCAGGCTCTAAATGCCAGCACCCAGTAAGATTTAGGAGGGCATCAGGGTCCAACAGACATTAAGAATTTTTTATGATTGCATACAAAAATCATGTCCTCTCTTCTTTCCTTTTTCCCCTAGAATATTCACACTTACTCTTCAGCAGCTCAAACTGCTGTTGTGAGCCTTTTTCATGCCATCGCAGATGTGGAGACAAAAGGACCATTTCTGTTCTCTCACCAGCTAGTTCCCACTTTTCCAGTCCAAACTGGAAGCTGTTTTACTTGCTGTTTCCGGGTCAGAGTCAGGAAGGCGTTGCATTAAGGACTAGGCTTCTAATAATGACAATGAGTGATTTATCAGGTTATCATGGAGTAATCAGTGAAACTCCAAGCCTGGGTCCAGGGTCAAGGGGATGGTGGCTATGTCATGACCACCTTCTTCAATTCAAGTTGGACTATCATGTGACCAAGCTACTGCATTTTGCCATTCTATATTGCTCCCTTCTGGATGCGGTGCTTTTTCCAGAATAATGTAGTCTCTGCAACTCTGCCACCTGCTGGCCTCAGGTCCTCAAAATTCTGAGATTTGGGGCAGGGCCTTAGACTGTGGACTAAGTGACTGGTCTCTTGGCTGAAACAGCTCACTATTCACTTCTATTTTCTTCTTTAGATTTCAATTAAAAGGCAGCTCTGCTAGTTATTGTGTCTTGGTTGAAATGGAAAGCCTTTGGAATAGCAGTGTTCCAGTGTGTGAACGTGAGTAATAGGAGTAACATTTCAGGCCAATGTCTCCCCTTTATCTCTTCGGTATTTGACCCATGGCTTCCTCTAATGTGGTTCTTCAATTTTCTAGTCTGAATTATTGATTTGAAAATTGCTTATTTTAATAATGTGTGTTGTGAGTTAATGTGTACATCGCTTGTCTTTGGAACCATCTGATCTGTCTCTGCCCTTAGTATCCTGTGTTCTATTGTGATAAATCCTATGGTAGTGTGCTTCTAGGTCAGGAGAGATTAGACAATGTGAAGCTTTAACACTTTGCTTTCTCTCTTTCTTTTCTTTCTTCTTTTTATTCCTTCATTTCTTTCTTCCTTTCTTCTCTCCTTCTCCCTTCCTTCCTTCTTTCCTTCCTTCCTTCCCTCCTTTCTTTTTATTTTGTTCTCCCATCAAACTGCAGTCAGGCTGCAATTTTTGTATCTATCTGATAATACACAAATATCAAACGTGCCTTTATTTAATCAATATTTATTGATCACATACTTTGTGCCAGATGTTCCTCTAGCCACTTGACTTCTAGCAATGAACAAGACGAGTGAATTCCCTGTCCCCATGTTATTTTTACTCAGGTGGGGAGAGGGACAAGAAAAAACTAAATTAAATGCTATGAAGATAATAGATCAAAGCAATGAGGAATTAGGGAAAGGTGGGGAGTAACATCAGACAGGGTGAGCAGTTTGAGACTCCTTAAATTCTCAAAATGTGCAGCTAAATAATTTATACTGAGAGATTCATAAATAATAAATCTATTTTTTAAAAATGAGCCTCATATGTTTAGTAATCAGTAGACTACTAATTTCTCCTAGTCTACCCATTTATAATTTCCCCAATAGAAGATAGAACTTTGCTTTATTTCTTGATTCTAAAGATTGGAAAGCATGCTTCTTTAAAAAAAAAAAAAAACATGAAATTTTACTAAAATGGTTATGTTGTTAGAAATCTACCCGGACATCTTACAGTGCTTTTTAGAGTAAAATTGTATAAGAACATAATTTATATAGTGATTCTTGGCTGTCTAACAAATCCAATGCTCCTTGGAGCAACATGACAAATGCCTGTTCTACTGTCGTGCATGAAAGCTCAGTTATTGATCAGACTACTCAAGTTTTCTCTTATTTTTCACAACGTTTGCTAGTTGAAGTAGCTTCTTCCAAATTCCAATTCTAATAAAAAATGCCAATTAGAAATGAGAAAGAGACTGTTCTAAACAAATCAGCAGATGCGAGAAAGGAGTAACAACTGGAAACCTGACCCAGAAAGTAAAGAGAAAATAAATCAACAGACCTAGACATTTTAAAAATCAAAGCAATCTGAATCCATTTGGAGTTTTTAACAATGGCCTGACTACATTTCAATTCACTGTGACAATGCTATTGTTATTATTGAGACTGATGAACAATATCAATAAGTAATCAATGAAAGGTTTCATCTATTTAAAGTGATTAGCACACATATATACACTTGAGAAATATTTCACAAGAATGTAGGCTCCTTCATCAGCACTGTGTCCCCAGGATCCTGATGAGTGACTGACACAGGATATGTGCTCAGTTAATATATGTTGACTAAGTGAATGAATTACCTTTCAAAGTGGTTGTTTTTCTTCTTCAAATGTTTTGATACTTCATTAAAGTTGTAAAGTTTCTATTGTCCAGGAACTGTTACTATCTGGAAGATTCAGGATAGACAAATCTCTTTTGTACTTTACAATACACTTTCATTGACATCTCATTTAATCCAAATCTTAGAAGTCCTAATGTCTACTGTTATCTCCTTAGCATATTTTAAATAAAAACAATCATAGCACCTTATAATTGCAGAATACCTCTGGTAAAATTCCTGGATGAAACTTAGAGCTTTTGCCTTTTTTCCAGAAATCTTTTGTCCAAGTCCTCCAGATATACCTAACGGGAGACACACAGGAAAACCTCTGGAAGTCTTTCCCTTTGGAAAAGCAGTAAATTACACATGCGACCCCCACCCAGACAGCGGGAAGACTTTTGACCTTGTTGGGGAAAGCACTATCTACTGCACAAGTGACCCCCAAGGAAATGGGGTTTGGAGCAGCCCTGCCCCTCGCTGTGGAATTCTGGGTTAGTGTTCATTTCCCTACATCCCAAATGGATTCAGAATATCTTAACCAGGCCCTCCATATTTCCATAGTTACAGGGTGGTATTTGTGCATTTGCCACAATGGAATGCCAAACCAATGATAAATAGTTCTAAGATAGGGGAACACATAAGATCCTGACAACCTTTGCAGCTGGAAGGGCTGGTGAAAAGGGAGGGAAGGCCGGGCGCAGTGGCTCAAGCCTGTAATCCCAGCACTTTGGGAGGCAGAGGCGGGTGGATCATGAGGTCAAGAGATCGAGACCATCCCGGTCAACATGGTGAAACCCCGTCTCTACTAAAAATACAAAAAAATTAGCTGGGCATGGTGGTGCGTGCCTGTAACCCCAGCTACTCAGGAAGCTGAGGCAGGAGAATTGCCTGAACCCAGGAGGTAGAGGTTGCAGTGAGCTGAGATCGTGCCATTGCACTCCAGCCTGGGTCACAAGAGCGAAACTCCGTCTAAAAAAAAAAAAAAAGAAAAAAAGAAAGAAAAGGGAGGGAAGTGGTGAGTGGTGATAAAGTTCTTCATTAGAATCATAGGTATTAAAAACAAATGCCTGCCAATGTCCTCATTGAAATGGTTGGCTTAGAAATCTGACCTAGAAAATCGGTGGCTCCTTCTGCCAGGAAATGTCTTGAGTTCCCCCACCCCATGCTTGTCAGCCTCTCACTGGAGTTTTGATGCTTTGAAGTACAAGGAAACCAGACAGCAAAGGTGTAACCTGGGCATAGACTCTTCTGATGTCTTCCTAAAATTGTGAAAAATTAATCGGAGCTATCTGTACCTTAAGTTATATGGGCATTAGCCAACTGAGGTGGCAGTCGCCTGTGATCGCAGCTACTCAGGAAGCTGAGATGGGAGGATCACTTAAGCCTGGGAGGCAGAGGTTTCTGTGAGGCAAGATTGTGCCACTAAACTTCAGCCTGGGTCACAGAGTGACAACCTATCTCAAAAATGAAAAACAAAAATAGCCTGGTCACAGTGGCTCACACCTGTAATCCCAGAACTCTGGGAGGCTGAGGTGGGTGGATCACTTGAGGTCAGGAGTTTGAGGCTAGCCTGACCAACATGGTGCAGCTCCAACTCTACTAAAAATGGAAAAAAATAAATAAAAATAAACAAATAAATTATATGAGTAGGAAGATCAGATAGCAGACTAGCCTTCCAGATAATGTATTGCCTTATAAGCCTATGCTGATAAAACTTTCCCTTCCAACATTACTGGGAAGTTTTTTTCTTGTTTTTCAAAACTAATTTTCTTTTCTTCCGGCATCAAATCTAACAAGGAAGAGAAAAGAGAAAGCACATTGGATATCTTTCTATTAACTCAGATGTTCTTGATATCTTGGTCTCTAGGTCACTGTAAAGACCCAGATCATTTTCCGTTTGCTAAGCTGAAAACCCAAACCAATGCATCTGACTTTCCCACTGGGACATCTTTAAAGTACGAATGCCGTCCTGAGTATTACGGGATGCCATTCTCTATCACGTGTCTAGATAACCTGGTCTGGTCAAATCCCGGAAACGTCTGCAAACGTGAGTAACTTACACTGGATCTTTTCCATGTCTGCCAAAGCTTCTTACTGAATTTTTTCAAATGTGGGATATGAGAAACCTTTTTTCAAAAGTGTTCGGGTAGATAGATGTAAGAGTTATTCTTGCAGGTCATCCTTGATTATTGTTTGAAATGCTTACTTCATGAGAATGTTTCAAGAAATATTTATAAAGAAAATATTCCCAATGGGAAAGTAAAAAACAAATGACTGTAGATCAGGGGGGAAATTGTGTAGGAAGACAAATTCTGTTTGAATAACTAGGTGGGAAAAAAATCCTCTGAAAAGTTTGAAATATATTGGCGGTACATAATGCCAAGAATGACTTTTACATTTTGATAGGGGATGCCAGGTCTCTACACAGATCTAAATCTAGATCTAGATAGATCTGGAGGGAAGGTCTTTTTGAAAGTGGGGCTTAGTAGTTGGCCAATCCTGAGGTGCTCTGAGGAGTTTTCTCAAGGTGGGAAAATCTGTGGAACCATCAAAACTATGTATTTTCTTCAGGAAGGTACATGCAGATTGATATCTTATGTACTGAAGAGAGTTCAGATTACCTAGCTCCAAAATACTTTCTTTCCCATAGGTAAATCATGTAAAACTCCTGCAGATCCAATGAATGGCATGGTGCATGTGATCACAAACATCCAGGTTGGATCCAGAATCAACTATTCTTGTAGTACAGGGTGAGTTGGCAGCAACATCTCTTGGTTCAAGAGTTCTAGCACAGTCATACACCTTCTAGCCACATCTCAGGAAGGAAACTGGGCTATTGCCACCTGCTTTTAAGAGGCTTGAACACAGGTGTTAATGCCTGATTGAAGTGCACATATAAAGAGTATGGCATTCACTGGATGGGAAGGAAAATAAATTAGGAAAGAGTATAATACTCAAAGCACACAACCCCAGCCCAGAATAGACATTGTGGGAAGAAAAATGCCATATAGCATCTGTGTGAGAGAACAAATCTTACTGGTAACAGCATGATTGCTTCCTAGGGCTGCCATCACCAAGTTCAGGCCTTCCTTGTTTTATTGCACTTCGCAGATGTTATGCTTTTTACATTGAAGGCTTGTGCCAACCCTGCGACAAGCACGTCTGTTGGCATCATTTTTCCAACAGCGTGTGTTCACTTCGTGTCTCTGTGTTTTGATTATTTTCACGATATCAAACCTTTTCATTATTATCATGTCTGTGACAGTGATCTGTGATTGGGGATCTTTGATGTGACTCTTATAATTGTGGTCACTACGAACTGCACCATGTAAGACAGAAAATTTAATAAATGTGCATGCTTTGACTGCTTCATAAACTAGACACTCCCCTTCTCTCTCCCTCTCTTCTGGACTCCCTAATTCCTGAGACACAATAATACTAAAACTAGGACAATTAATAGCCCCACAATGGCCTTTAAGTGATCACATGAAGGGATGAGTCATGCATCTCTTACTTTAAGTCAAAAGCTAGAGATGATTAAGCCTAGTGAGGAAGATATGTTGAAAGCCAAGACAGGCCAAAAGACAGACCTTGTGTGCCAAACAGCTAGTGAGTTGTAAAGGCAAAGCAAAAGTACTTCAGGAAATTTAAAGTGATATTCCAGTAAACACATGAATGATAAGACGGTGAAACAGCCTTATTGCTAATGCAGAAGTTTTAGCTGTCAGATAGAAAATCAAAACAGACACTTCCTTAAGTCAAAGCCTAATCCTGAGCAAGGCCCTGACTCGCTTCAATTCAGTGAAAACTGACAGAGGTAGGAAGCTGCAGAAAAAAAAAGGGGGGGCTGGAAGCTAGCAGAGGTTGGTTCCCGAGGTTTAAGGAAAGAAGGCATCTCCATAACATAAAGGTGCAAGGTGAAGCAAGAAGTGCTGATGTAGAAGCTGCACAATTTGCCTGGAAGATCTAACTAAGATCATTGATGAAGGTGTTACACTAAATAGCAGATTTTCCAAGTAGACAAAACAGCTATCTATTGGACTTTCATAGCTAGAGAGGACAAGTCAATGCCTGGCTTCAATGCTTCAAAGGATAGGCTGACTTTTTAGGAGCTAATGCCATTGGTGACTTTGAGTTGAAGTCAATGCTCACTGACCATTCTAAAAATCCTAGAGCCCTCATGAATTATGCTAAATGTACCTTGCCCGTACTCTATAAATGGAACAACAAAGCCTGATGACAGAGGTATGTTTGCAGCGTGGCTTACTGAAAAAATATTTTAAGCCCACAGCTGAGCTCTAGTGCTCAGAAAAACAGATTCCTTTCAAAATATTATTTCTCATTGACATTGTACCTCATCAGCCAAGGCCTCTGATGGAGAGGGACAAGGAGATGAATGTAGTTTTCCTGCCTGATGACAGCAGCAGCTATTCTGCAGTCCATGGCTGAAGTAGTAATTTTGACTTCCAAGTTTCAATATTTAAGAAATATATTTCATAAGGCTATAGTTCCCACAGACAGTAATTCCTCTGATAGATCTGAACAAAGTAAGTTGAAAACTGCAGGAAAGAATTCATCATTCTACATACCATTAAGAACATTCGTGATTCATGGGAAGAGGTTAAAATATCAACATTAATAGGAGTTTGGTAGAAGTTGATTCCAATCTTCATGGATAACTTTGTGAGGTTCAAGACTTCAGTGGAGAAAATAACTGCAAATGTGGTGGAAATAGCAAGAGAACTACAATTAGAAGTGGAGCCTGAAGATGTGACTGAATTGCTACAATCTCATGATCCAACTTGAACAGATGAGGAGTTGCTTCTTATGAATGAGCAGAGAAAGTGGTTTTTTTGAGATGGAGTCTCTGCCTGGTGAAGATGATGTGAGCATTGTTTAAAATGACCACAAACGATTTAAAATATGACATAAACTTAGTTGATAAAGCAGCAGCAGTGTCTGGGAGGATTGACTCCAATTGTGAAAGCAGTTCAGAGGGTAAAATGTTATCAAAGAGCCTTGCATGCTAGAAAAATCTTTTGTGAAAGGAAGAGTCAATCAATAGGCAAATTTTATTGTTGTCTTAGCTTAAGAAATTGCCACAGCCACCCCAGCCTTCAGCAACCACCACCCTGATCAGTCAGCAGCCATCAGTCTTGAGGCAAGACCCTCCACCAGCAAAAAGATGATGACTAATTGAGGGTCAGATAATCTTTAGCATTTTTTATCAATAAACCATTTTAAAAGTATGACAATTTTTAGACATAATGCTATTTCACACTTAATAGACTACAGTATAGTATAAAAACAACTTTTAGACTCACTGAGAAATCAATAAGTTCATATGACTCATTTGTTGTGCTATTTGTTGTATTGTGGTGGTCTGGAACTGAACCTGCAATACCTTTGTGGTATGTCTGTAACATAAAATGGCCAACTTAATACAACAGAAGTTTTTGGAGGTCTGTTCTGGAGGCTGGAAGTCCAAAATCAAGGTGTTGGCAGGGACATGCTCCCTCTGAATCCTGTAGGGGAGGATCCTTCATTGCATCTTCCAGCTTCTGGAGCCCCAGAAGCTTCCTTGGCATGTTGCAACAGAACTCCAATTTCTGTCTCTGTCCTCACGTGGCTGCCTTCCCTCTGGGTCTGTGTCCTCACACGCGGTTCTCCTCTCTGTGCACGTGTGTGCCCAAAGTTCTCTCGTTTGATAAGAACGTCAGTCATATTAGGGCCTACCTTAATGGCCTCCTCTTGACTTGACTGGATCTGCAGGTTGTATTTCCAAATAAGATCACATCCACCGGGACTGGGGGTTAAGACTTCAACATATTTGGGAGAGACACAATTCGATCGATAACAGAGCCCCTTTGAAAATGTCAAATGTCAAATGCTCTTGGCACACGGTCCAGCTGTTCGTGCTCAACTTTCCCCAGCACACAGTGGAGGCTCTGCCTCAATCTCACTCTTCATGGGAACAGCTAAGCCCGGTAGTGAGTAGGGGCTACATTTGTGCCACTGCAACAGACACCGCAAGGCAGCTTGTGATGCCCAGCAGCATATTTGCCAGCCTTGGCCTCACAGACCATAGCACCTAGAATCTAAAAAGGTAAAAATAAAATAAATCTAACTTCTTTTCTTTTTTTTTTTTTGAGCATTTTAAAAATACAATTGATAAATTTCCTGACTGTACCCTCCTCATCTTGCATTGCTGAATAAGTGTGAACCTCTCTATGGCATAAAGCAGAAAATCATTGAGCTTATGACGAGAAACAGGAAATAATTGTAAAAAAGACCAAATTGAAATATCAGGAGAAATTTCCTCCTACAGAAGAGATTTACTGCCAAGAAACCAGGGAAACTTTCAGAACATTCTTCTTTTCTTAGTTTTTTAAAAGATTCAGTTGTACAAATACTTCTGTGAAACTAACCAGGAAGTTTGTACATGAATAAATATATGTTTTCAGTGTGTTTATACATTTCATTTCATACATGAGTCATATATATATACATACAAATATATAACAAACACACTGAATATTGCAGAAAATTAAAGCAAAGAGTAAGAAGAGTTAACTAAATTTTCCTGAATGCAGTGGGAAAAGATGAAAAAGACAGACTGGCAGGCACAGTGGCTCACACCTGTAATCCCAACACTTTGAGAGGTCAAGACAAGAGGACCACTTGAGCCCAGGAGCTCGAGACCATCCGAAGCAACAAGGCAAAATCCCATTTCTACAAAAAAAGTATAAAAATTAGCTGGGCATGGTGGCACGCACCTGTAGTCACAGCTATGCAGGAGAGTGAGGTGGAAGGATCACCTGAGCCCAGGATGCTGAGGCTTCAGTGAGCCGTGATGGCACCCCTGCACTCCAGCCTGGATGACAGAATGAGACCCTATCTCAAAAATAACAAAGAGAGAAGACATATGTAAGACAATGTTACGATTCAAAATAAATGTAACAAAAATTCAAAAAGGATAAACAAATAAGCCCATACCTAGCCATCACTAGGGAAAATTCTCTGTTTCAGGGATAGACAAAAAAGCTCAGTTTCCAGAAATAAAATGTGAAAATACGATACCCACAAAAGAAATAAATTTATTGGCCCCACCTTGATTCTACACAACACTAAATTGTATAAGATAGCAGTTCTATTGAGCCAAGCTAATATTCACACCTAGAGGCTCCAGATACACATTAAGGGATAAGCAAAGACATAAAAAATATAACATTTAAGTATGTTTCCCAGGCAATTCATAAGCAAATTTTTAAAAAGGAGAATGATGAATTCCAAGAGAAATATCAATGAGATCGAGAATGGGTAAGAACCAACAACAACAAAAAAAATAAAACCATACACACAGAAACTTGGCAATGTAATCATGATTTAGTAATAATGTCTCTAAAATCACAAAACATATTAATAAAACTAGAAAATGTGAGAAAACAAGAAAAGGTAGTCTACACCTACATTTCAGGAAAGATGTGTAGACTGGCTATACAGTTTGACTCTAAAAATGAGAAAATAGATTTAAATGTATGTCATGTATATATGCATAATACACATGCACACATATAAAATGAAATTCCTCATTGGAAAAATATTAAGTTTAATTACCAAATTATTAGAATAACTAAAACAGCTGAATCTATCTGTTCCATATAGCAAGTGGGAGGGAAGGAAAAGGAACAGCAAGGAATGCATTTGTCTCTTCCACCAAAAAGAAGCCCACTCAGGCTTAGGTCAGGTCATTTTATTCATTGCTTTCTCCTCATTCTCATCATTGGACATCAGGCAATCAATGAAAAAGGCAGTGAAAGAATGATGACAAAAGCCAATCAACTGTAGCATTTATCTCAATACATTTGGCTTAATCTTCTTGTTGAAAGGCAAAGTCTCCTAGAAAGGATCAAAGGCAACAAATCTTGTATTTATAAAAAAAAAAAAAAAAAAAAAAAAAAAAAAAAAAAAACACGTCTCAAGTAAAATGTCATAGTATTATACACACACACACACATCAAGGGACAATGCAAACAAACAATGGCAGAAATAATATGAGAAAAGATAGAATTTAAGAAAAATAAAGTCAAACAGGTCTGCAAAATAATTGTGTGATTTTGGTGCCAGGTGCAGTCCACAATGAAGCCAAGATATTAAGAAGCAAAGAGGGCCAGGAGAAGTTAGAGCAGAAATATCTCTTACAATGGTGAGAGAATAGGAAAGAGAAGTGAGAAAAGTTGGGAACACACTTGAAGTTTAGGCTGGGCCATAGACTTCTGCATTGTAATCCTTCTGGTTTGCCACATATGCATGCTGTGAGGAAGCTGACAAGGTATGCACGGCACAATTAGTTTCCATTTTTTGCCTTTAGGTACCGCCTCATTGGTCGGTCATCTGCTGAATGTATCATCTCAGGCAATATTGCCCACTGGAGCACAAAGCCACCAATTTGTCAAGGTGAGTTGAAATCTTTTTCCCCATTCAACCCATCATTTAATTCTAGCATGACCTTCCTAGAATTATAAAGAATGAATCTCATCCCTCTTGAAATGGTATCCTTTTGATATTTGAAGAATGCAGTCATATCCTAGTCATATCCTTAAAATGGCTGACAGCATTGCCTTCCACCTTCATCTAGAAATGCTTTTTTTCCCCCCTTATCTTAAGGGGTAATTCATTTTAAACTAGTCTTGAGCTCATTTAAACAGCCCCCAATTCCCTCTTCCCAGTTTGAAGAGCATTTTCTTTAGTGAAGTCAACAAATACAAACTTGGTGAAAGAAACCCTATATCCTCTCTGCAGGCTCTTAGTATCACATCAGCTATTCAAGCAATGCAGCCCTTTCTTCCTTTTTATTATTTGTCTAAACAGGGGCATGCCATCTTCCCTGTCAGTTGTTTGGAAGATGAGCTTCCTAGATTTGGGGGAGCAAAGAGGAATGAGCAATTGCAAGCTAACAAGGAACATAAAATGGATATAATCCTGGGTTTGGTGATGGTGTGAGGAAATCAGCAATTTCGAATACACCGGTGGGAGAACAAGTGGACGCAAACTTTGTGGAAGGCTGATCTGGCTAGAGTAGGACACACTATTCAGTTTTTTCAAGATCAGACAAGATTGGGGGAATTCAGGGTGGTATGGCTGTAGATCAGTATTCAGTTCTTTTTATTACTTCTGAATCTGCAAATATTGTGTTTATTACATGTAATATTGTATACTTGTGCTTTGTGTCATATTGCATATTTTTGCTTTGTCTTTATTAGTTCTGCCAGAGATTTTGTTTTTGTTATTTAATAAAGATGCTATACTGGGCAAGGTATGGTGGCTCATACTGTAATCCCAGCACTTTGGGAGGCCTAGGTGAGCAGATCAATTGATCTCTGGAATTCAAGACCAGCCTATACGACATGATGAAACCCTGTCTCTACAAAAATACAAAGATCAAACAGGCATGGTGGCACACGTTTATAGTCAGAACTATTCAGGGGGTTGAGAGGTAGGAGGATTTCTTGAACCAGAGAGATCAAGGCTGCAATGAGACATGATTGTGCCACTGCACACCAGCCTGGGCAGCAGAGCAAGACCCTGTCTCAAAAAAAAATACTATGCTATATGCTTTATTATATTAATAACCAATAGAATAAAGCCAAATGCCTTCTATATAGAGAGAGAACTAAATTAATAATGGTGAGATAACATAGTTGAATTCTCATTTAGCAGGAGAAATATAAACATATACTATAGGCCAGGCACAGTGGCTCACACCTTTAATCCCAGCACATTGGGAGGCCGGGACAGGCAGATCACTTGAGGTCAGGAGTTCAAGACTAGCCTGGCCAACATGGTGAAACCTATCTCCACTAAAAATACAAAAGTTAGCCCAATGTGGTGGAGCATGCCTGTAATTCCAGCTACTCAGGAGGCTGAGGCAGGAGAATCTCTTGAACCTGGAAGGCATGGGTTGCAGTGAGCAAAGATCACGCCACTGCACTACAGCCTGGGTGACGGAGTGAGACTCTGTTCTCAAAAAAAAAAAAAAAAAAAAAAAAAAAAAAGTGGACTATAATAATATATGGACACATTTCGTGAAGTAATGTTAACTGAGAAGAGCAGAACTCATAATATTATAAAACTGTAAGAATATGTCTGTACATTAGCAAATATTACATGAGAATAATATCATGAATATTTACTTCTGGTAATCTTGGATTTTAAAAAAACTGTTAGCAAAATTTACACTAAACTATAACTTCAAGAAACCAGGCCAAGGGTGGTGGCTCTCACCTGTAATGCCAGCATTTTGAAAGGCCGAGGCAGGCAGATTGCTTGAGGCCAGGAGTTCAAGACTAGCCTGGCCAAACCCTATCTCTAATAAAAATGCAAAAATTAATCAGACATGATGATGCATGCCTATAATCCAGCTACTCGGGAGACTGAGGTGGGAGGATTGCTTGACCTGGGAAGCAAAGGTTGCAGTGAGCCGTGATCCTGCCACAGCACTCAAGACTCTGTCCCAAGGTATTGTTTTGGTTAACTTGCTGTCTCTTTTCCCAGAAATTCCTTGTGGGCTACCCCCCACCATCGCCCATGGATATTTCACTAGCACCAACAGGGAGTATTTTCACTATGGATCGGTGGTGACCTACCACTGCAATCCTGGAAGCAGAGGGAGAAATGTGTTTGAGCTCGTGGGTGAGCGCTCCATATACTGCACCAGCAATGAGGATCAAGAGGGTGTCTGGAGCGGCCCAGCCCCTCAGTGTATTATACCTAACAAATGCATGCCTCCAAATGTTGAAAATGGAATAATGGTGTCTGACAACAGAAGTTTATTTTCCTTAAACGAAGTTGTGGAGTTTAGGTGTCAGCCTGGCTTTGTCATGAAAGGATCCCCCCGTGTGCAATGTCAGGCCCTGAACAAATGGAAGCCAGAGTTACCAAGCTGCTCCAGGGGTGAGTCTGACTGAGGCCTAGAAGGGCCCTGCAAATGACATGAGTTGCTGTTGGATCAGGAGATTAGTATTTGTTCAGAGGGAGGGATGTGTGGTGAGCAGTGTGGGAGAGCAACTTTGGGAAAAAGAAGCATGAAATTAAGAATCGGGGTGTGCATGCCCCTATGCATATGTGTCTTCACTGTGAAAAGCAAGACCTTAATTAGCAAAGAAAAAAGATTTTGGACCCACCTATTAATCGGCTATCAGGGCAAAGTACCAGCTGCACTATCTCTCAATTATATTGAAAAATCATATGGACTTTCTTTATGGTCAGCTGTGCACTAAGCACTTTATATATATTTTCTCATTATTTATAATAACACTTTGAAATTGTGTTGTTGTAATATCCAGTTAATAGTGAAGTCAGCTTGGCCTTTCAGAGGTTAGGTCAATTGGCCAAGTCACATGCTCTAGCTCGGACACCCAAGATTTTAAAAGGCAAGGGTCTCAGACCCCAGAGTCTGAATGCTCTGGCTCTTGCCATACTTCTCTCAGCATCCATTGGTGACTGAAAGAGACTGGTTTACAAAGACCAGAAATCACAGCATCAGAATAGAGACAAAGACTTTAGAGTTTGTCTATAATGGTCTGTCTCCTACATTTTATTCTGTTATTTTATTTTATTAAAAACCTGTTTATTAGGGTTGAGGTCCGTCTCTGTTGCCCAGGCTGATCAATGATACAGTGATACAGTCATGGCTCACTGTAGCCTCAAACTCCTGGGCTCAAGCCATCCACCTCCTACATTTTATCCCTGGGAATCTAAGAGTGAAAGTAACTTGCCCTAAGCCAGTTAAGATTTTTAAATTCATCTTGAATGAGGTACAGATTAGATTGATGTTAAATGGGTTCTGATGCCCTAAGCATGGACGAACAGGACTGTAAATAAAGGCAGACGTTGAGTCAAACACTCTCCAAATAATAGGTCCTCTCATGACAAAGGGCTGGCTTATTTAAGGGCTTTTGTTTTTGGTAGCTCATCTTGTCTGCTGGTGTCACAATAGCTGGTTTAGCAGTGGAGTGGGAGGTGTAATGGCTGATACGTAGGGACAGAGAAGAAGCTTACAATTCTTCTACCAACCCGTGTGAGCCTTGTGCAACCACTGAGCTGGGAAGATGAACAGATAAAGACATACGAAGTCGGATGTATTGAGGTAGGAGATGGGCAGGGCTTGTGTCGTGTTCACAATCCTGCTGACCAAAACAGGATCTGGCTTAGACAGGATGAAGTGAAGAAACAGCAGGAACCAGCAGATGGCGACAAAAGCAATCCCTAGCAGGAACCAGCAGATGGCGATGAAAGCAATCCCTAGCTGCCCTCACATTCCCATCAGCACCATGACAGTTTACAAAGGGCCATGGCAATGACCTGGAAGTTACCGCCCCTTTCCTGGAAAGTTCTAAATAACTCACCTCTTAATTTGCATTGATCAGTCCTTAATTTACATGTAATTGAAGCAGGTTTACAGGAGTATAAATAGAGTTGCCTGCTAGGAGCCCGTATGTTGCTGACTCTGGACACACTGCCTGTGAGTTAGCCGTGCTCTGCAAGGGGCAGTGTCTTTCACCAAAAGATTGCTATCTAGCACCACTGGCTCATCTTCAAATTCTTTCCTGGGTGAGGCAAGAACCCTTCAGAATAAGCCCCAATTTGGGGGCTTGCCTGTCCTGAAACAGTATGACTGTACTTTAGTCATAGGTGTGCAATCAAAGAAATGGGGGGGGAATCTGTAAAACAGGCTTGGGCTTAGGTGACAGTCTCATTACCTGAATAACAGGTGAAAACTGGGATTGCCTTCCTAGGAAGCATGTAAATGGAGAATCCACCAATACTAACAATTCCATACCAGATAGCAAGAGCTAGGTGAAAAAACCTCATGCCTTGTAGACTTACAAGTGAATTTGAGGTCTTGTGCTAGGAAGAATTGGGTTCTATTTCTCTACCTCTGACTAGTTATGAGGGCTTCAGCAAGCATAAGCTATAGCAAAGGAAATTCCTCCATAACTAACAAGTACTCTGGAACTGTCCTTTCCACAGTGTGTCAGCTACCTCCAGAAATTCTGCATGGTGAGCATACCCAAAGCAATCAGGTCAACTTTTCACCTGGGCAGGAAGTGTTCTACAGCTGTGAGCCCGGCTATGACCTCAGAGGGGCTGCTTCTCTGCACTGCACTCCCCAGGGAGACTGGAGCCCTGAAGCCCCCAGATGTGCAGGTGCCTCGACTCTCTGGCTTCTAGATTGCTCTCTGTAACCCTCACATGGAAGTCTTACTCCTATTTTTTTTTTTTTATTCTAGTGAAATCCTGTGATTTCTTGGGTCAACTCCCACATGGCCGTGTGCTGCTTCCACTTAATCTCCAGCTTGGGGCAAAAGTGTCTTTTATTTGTGATGAAGGGTGAGTGTGACCCAGAATTAAGATCAGCAACTCAGCTCTGGAGAGTGACTCTTGAGCTCAAGGATCAATTCAAAAAGAGGGCTGACCTAGGAAAAGAAGAATACAGGGAGATTAACTTCTGGAAGTGTGGTTTTAAAAAAGGGTAGGGGCTAAGTGGCAGTACTATCAGGAGGTAAAGAGACAAAGAAAAAATGGCACATACAACTCGTGTCAAGTACAAACAGAAATACAGCCAGCAGTCCAGAAAAGGAGACTGACCTAGCGCAAAGAAGTACTGGAGGAGAATAATGTCGGAAACAATGATTGGGAAGTGCAGTATGAACCAGATGGATCCATGAACAGAGGTTTAAAAAAGGAAAAAAGCTCAACTCATTTGATTTCTCACTGATAGAGGCTCAGAAATCAAATTATTTTGGAAAACATGCAGGGACAAAGCAGAAACAGCAACAGAAATGCAACAGATCTTGGAAAAAAAAGTGTATATATATATATATATATATATATTTATATATATTTATATGTGTGTGTGCGTATATATATGGGACGTTAGATGTACGAACAAATAATAATTTGCATACATGAAGAGATAAATATTCTAAGGGGTTGTTAAGAAAAGTCATGTAAGAGAAAGTTGTGTATAAGATAAATAACATGCAAAGATTATTTCACAAAATTTTAAACAAATAAATAGTGGAATTTGTCGTAAGAATGAAAGAGTAAGTAAAAATACTTTAAAATCCAATTACATATGATTGACAGCTTTGCCAGCTGTTTGCTTTGTCCTCACTGAAAGCTACACTTTCTCTAACATGATTTGTCTTCTGAGCCTGTCAGTGAGAAACCAAGTGAACTGAGTGTTTTTACCTGTGCTTTAGCTGAGCAGTGAGATGTTGATTAAGTTAGTAATTCTCAGGGAGGAGGCTGAGATCTGTCAATAAAGGGAAGAGAGAAATGGTGCATTCATCCAGACACTACTGCTTTGTTGTTTAGGTTTCGCTTGAACGGCAGTTCCGTTAGTCATTGTGTCTTGGATGGAATAAGAAGCCTTTGGAGTAGCAGTGTTCCTGTGTGTGAACGTGAGTAGATGAAATAATTCTTCAGTCTGGATCTTTTTCTTTGTTTTTTTTCTGATTGTGGTTTGCCCCATGAGATGATCTATTGTTTGTACCGGTATTTATGTCCATTTTTAATAGAAATTGTTTTTTGTTGGAATAGATACAAGCAATGTTTTGGGGGAAAATAAACCTGAGCATCATGTTGTTTTGGGTAACATCCTATAAATATTTATGAGGAGAGTCTTTGCTATAAAAAGAGAGAAATGCTTCATAGAAATAAATGTACAGCAAGATGCTATGCTAAATTTTTCTCTTCTTTCCTGTCAGAAGTAATAGCCACACTTCAACTTTTCAGTTCTTCCCTCAGTTATCCATTTAGTCATCTACTCATTCTTTTAACACAAAATTATTTGAGCACCTATTAGTGCCAAGCAATCTTCTGGGAACTGGGAATATGCCTATAAACAGGACAGATACGTCCATGTTTATATTTTTGTGCGAGAATAAAGACAAAACAAAAATATGAATAGAAATGTTCAAATAATACTAGGGGTTATTAAGAAAATGCTCTTAATTGATTCAGTGCTCTCAGTTGAGAAAGTAGCTGAGGACTCCAAAGACAAGCATACCTCTAGGTATAGCTGAGGGTTCAAACTGGGAGGCTGTTGCAGCAATTTAATCAGAGATGTTGGCCTAGGATAGCTGTTGGGAAAGGTGATGATGAGAAGTGATCAAATTCTGGATATATTTTCAAAGTGCATTTGCTGATGGTTTGCTTATGTGAAAGAAAGAGAAGAATCATAGACAGTTTCCAGGTTTTTGGCCAGAATGACTGCCAGGGTAGAATTTCCCTTAGCTGAAATGCAGGGAACTGCATGAAGTATGGCAATGGGTGAAATCAAAAGTTAAGCTTAGGCCATAAGTTTCGTATTCCTCTTAATATCCAGATGGGTATCTTGGAGAGTCCCAGGCTGCCCATAGGTAGGTAAAAGCCATCATTGTGTCTGCTATGCTTAAAATCAGGACTGAAAGAGATCCTCACCTAGAGAGTGAGTGCTGCTCAAGAACAGATGCTTGGACTCAGCCAGGATGTCCAGGATTAAGAGTTGAAAAGGTGAGAAGGAATTAGGATGAAGGGGATTATGATGAGGCAGCCACTGCAGTAAGAGAAAACACAGGCGGGTGAGGTGCCCTGGAAGCCAAGTGGGGAAATTCTATTAAGGAGATTAGACTAACCAGCTGTGTCAAATGCTATAGAAAGGTCAAATTCAGTGGGCACCGAAAACTGATCTTTGGGTTTAGCAACTTAGAGGTAACAAGTGGCAGTTTCAGCAGAGTGCTGGCAAACACTGACTCGAATAAATTCTTGGGAGAATGAATGGGAGGAATTGTAACAGATCATAGACAATATTTTAGAGGAGTTTTCATGTAAAGAGAGTAGAAGTAGGACTATAGCTGGAGGAAGAAATGGCAACAAGGGGGTTGCTTTTTTAAGAGGGCAGAAAATAGTGTATAAAAAACAGAAACACTATTATGTCCAATATGTTCATTTACTTCTTCACTAAATCAATCAGTGATATTGCTTCCCCTTCTAAGCATAGCTATTAAAAATACATGTTTACAATAGAATTTTGCTCAAATGAATACTTTTTAAAAAATTATTTCAATGTCTTGTACTGATTTATATGATGAAACATGATAGTTTCATCTTGCATAGGTGGAAGTCAGCTATTTGACCAAGGGGAAGTCAACTATTTCCCTGAAATAGTTAAGAAGTATGAAAGAAAAAAAAAAAAGAAAATACCCTCATGAAGTCAACATATACCTGAAATCACTGACTAGAGTGTAAACATTGGTTAAGCTATTTTAGCCTTTGATTAGTTTATCTATAATTTTTTTTAAGCTGTAATATCCTCTTCCCAAATTCAAAGCAAATTAGAAAGGGAAAGGAGTGTCTCCAAATAGAGGCATTCCAAAGAATAAATGTGTTTATTTAACAACAACAAAAAATCCTTTAAAAACCAATGAGTATCTCAAAAAAGCCTAACAATCTTGAGCCTTTTGAAACACATACAAGAGTACACAGTATATTTTACTTCATTATGACAGCATTACTGTAATCTTTCATATTTATTTTGAAAATCATTGCCTGGCATCATAAAGAAAAATTAAATCACTGATATACAAATACTAAATGCATAATATATTTTAGAATGATGTCTCCAGGATGCAGATTCTTGATGTCAAAGATCATATTTATCTTGGGCTTAAAATGGTACTTGACATACAGCAGGTACTCAAAAAATGCTTACTGAATTAATGGATGATTTCCCTTTAATGTGGCTATGAAGATTTTTATTCACTTTAAAGGAATATACTGTTTATTATTCAGAAATCTTAACTATCTGAAAAATATAGGATGCTTAATTTGGGGAAGACTTTTGTAATAAACATTGATTTAGTTGTCATTTCATTTAGCTCCATCTTAGCAGAAGCCTAATACCTTTATTATGCAGTTTCTACTTTCCTTAAGAAAAAAGTATGCTTAATTAGTGACACAGTCACCGTATGAGAACTGTGGAATCACCTTGGATTTGAATTTAAAATTTTAGATGGAAATGAGAGCTCTTGTTTTCTTTCTAGAAATCTTTTGTCCAAATCCTCCAGCTATCCTTAATGGGAGACACACAGAAACTCCCCTTGGAGATATTCCCTATGGAAAAGAAGTATCTTACACATGCGACCCCCACCCAGACAGAGGGATGACCTTCGACCTCATAGGGGAGAGCACCATCCGCTGCACAAGTGACCCTCAAGGGAATGGGGTTTGGAGCAGCCCCGCCCCTCACTGTGAACTTTCTGCTCCTGCTGGTCAGTATCTGCTTCCACATATCCTAAATGGGTTCAGAATATCTGGACCCAATTCTTCATGTCTCTATAATAAAAGCATGGTATCTGTTTGTGAGATTAACTTTGTCATAAGTGGAAATGTCAAAATGACATACTGTAGCTAAAATAGGGGTTTCAGCAGTGCCAAGGTGTGTTTGGATTGATAAGATGAGCAGAACTCTCCTTGCTGGTGGAGTGGAGAAGGGTGGGGTAAGGGGACTGAAGGGAGTGGTGGAGGGAAGGCACCAAGACGAAGCTAGGAAGAAAAATGTATTCACTGGAGAGGACACGAAAACAACTGCCTATGAACACTAGCCAGTATCAGTATAATTGACAGACACGCTCCGTAAGTTCATGAGATGCACATGGGCATGAAATGTTCAGAACTGGAAATGTGGATATTATTTAGCTAAGGTTTTAACTAGTGTTTTGCTGCATGGGCTAGCCAAAAAGACTCTTTGTCTTGACTAAAAGTTTGTCCAGTTGTCAGCTTGCCTCCAGGCCAACTTCATCTTTGTACTTGAACTGTTCCACTCAGGGATAAGAAGCAAGGAAATGAGCAGCCCAAAGAAAAGAGTATGAAAAGGAAGAGGCTGTTTCTTCCTAAGGAAGGGAGAAGTTAGGGCAAACGTTTGGCCTTTTCCAGAACAGAAGCTGGAGTAGATTGGAGATGTGGCACCAGCCTTGGAATATTCCACTATCCACAGGGAAACCCTGAGAGAGAAGAGCAATCCAAAGTGAAAAGGCATTTAAACCTGATGAAAGACATTTAACCTTTCTTTGATCTTTATCCTCCAACTGAGTGGTACCCTTCAGATAAATTTTTTTATTTATTTTAAAATTTCTTATTTTATTTTAAAATTTACTGGTACCAGTAAATTTTTTGTTTGTTTTTGTTTTTTTGGAGATGGATTCTCACTCTGTCGCCAGGGTGGAGTGCAGTGGCGTGATCTTGGCTCACTGCAAAGTCCACCTCCTGGGTTCAAGTGATTATCCTGCCTCAGCCTCCCGAGTAGCTGGGACTACAGGCATGTGCCACCATGCCCAGCTAATTTTTGCATTTTTAGTAGAGATAGGGTTTCACCTTGTTGGCCAGGTTGGTCTTGAACTCCCTACCTCAGGTGATCCACCTGCCTTGGCCTCCCGAGGTGTTAAGATTACAGGCATGAACCACTTCACCCAGCCCATAAATAATCTTTATTAGGAGATGCAAGGTAGTCTTTTTTAAGGTGGTTTAAAGATTATGTGGTTCTGAGGTTGTCTGCCAAGTTTCCTCAACGTAGTCAATTCTGTTGAAACAATCAGAACTGTATATGCTGTTCAGTATGCCACACTCCAGTTTGAACCTTGCAAACAAAGGTAAATTGAACTCTACACTTAATCTCAAATTCTGCTTCTTCCTCCTAGGAAAATCATGTGGAACTCCTCCAAAACCCTTCAATGGAATGGTTCATGTAAACACTGACACCCAAGTTGGATCAACAATTAATTATTCTTGTAATGAAGGGTGAGTTGAAAATACCATCTCTTGAATATTAGTTCCAGAACAGCAGAGCCAACTTCTGATCCAGTCTCAGATAGACAAACTAAACTATTGCTACCTTTACTTTAAAAGCAAGCAATCAGACTTCTAGATGGAGATTATACCTCGAGAGAGAGAGAGAGAGAAAAGAAGGAAGGAAGGAAGGAAGGAAGGAAAGAAAGAAGAAAAGAAAAAGAACAAGAAAACATTGCTTAAAGAGTAGATTTTAAATGTTCTCACCACAAAAATAAAGTACATGAGGACATGTAAGTTAATTTAATCATTTACAACAGAAATGTACAGCAAAACACCACGTTTTACCCTATAAATTATACAATTATTATTTGCTAATTAAAAATAAAATCAAATTTTAAAAAATATTTACTGTGTTTTTGCAGCCATACCTAGGCTGGAAACTGCTTCACGTTTTGGCTCTAACACACTAGCTTAGTCACAGCGAGCACATCAAAAACAACCTCCAGGACAAGCATCCCCAAACTACGGCCTGTGGGCCACATGCGGCCCCCTGAGGCCATCTATCCGGCCCACCGCTGCACTTCAGGAAGGGGCACCTCTTTCATTGGTGGTCAGTGAGAGGAGCACAGTATGTGGCGACCCTCCAATGGTCTGAGGGACAGTGAACTGGCCCCCTGTGTAAAAAGTTTGGAGACGCCTGCTCTAGGAGGCCAAAATTCAGAGGACACCCATGATCCTGCACTCTTAGACAACTTTTAAATGTATGATAGGAGACAGGCAGAGGAAAACACGGGTAATCATGGGATTATCATCTTCTTTGCTTACTCCAGTGGTTCTCAACTTGTTTATTTGCAGCAATTTTTAAGATTTTTCCTTGGCACACTTGAAAAGATTTTATAGCACAACCTATCAGACTAGCAATAAGCAAAATTCAATCACTACCTAAAACATAAGAGACTCACTGTGTCTACAAAAACATTGTCATTGCCATAGTCACACAGTTCTCTTTAGCTTTATGTCACTGTTTTGGGAAGAGCTGGTATGTCAATTAAAATTAGATCCAACTGTAAAAGACAGAAGAAATAAAATAACTGGATCCCAAACATAGATAGTAGTTTACTTCTCTGTCAGGTTAAAAATCACTAAGGTAGGCAGTCCAGGGTTTATGCAATGACTCCATAATCCACAGAAACCTGGGTTCCTTCCATTTTGCTACTCTGACCTTCTCAAAATGAGAGTCCATCTTTTCTCGTGATCCAAACTTCAGCCAGTATAGAGGACACAGGGAAGAAGGGAAGGTCAATTCCTTTAAAGGCGCTTTCCAAAAGTTGCACAAGAGACTCCACTTACATCCTCTGGCCAGAAGTTAGTAACATGGCTGTACCTGGCTGTAAGGAAAGGTGAGACGCGAAAACTTTATTGCAGGTGGCCAATGGCCCAGTTAAAAATAGAGGTTTCCATTACTAATGAAGGAGAGGAAAGTGGATACTGCGGATGGCACCAGTAGTCTTGACTACGAATGGTTACTGCCCTGATCACATTTCTTACGTAATCAAGTGGAAAACTTCTTAACTCTTGCAGTTCTGCCTCATGTTTATATGGCATTCCATTTTACCCTGTAATTTTTACTAGGTCAAGTTTAGTTCTGCTGTACACCAGAACATATGAATAGCTTTGCTCAGCATTCTTTGTGACCTTTCTCATAGTAAAATTATAGATACCTAATAAATTTTTTAAAAGACAAAATGTTCTATGTTTTGTGGACTACTCTGGAAGGTTTTACGGCAAAGTGGGTGAGTATCCCTGCCTTTCACATTTCAAGTGTAGGGGTGTTTAGCTGTCTACTCTGGCTCCCATTTACTGACTTTTCTGGGTAAATCCACCATTCTTTTCTTTATGCAAGAAATTATCTGAGCGCCCAAAGCTTGAAAGTCGCTAAGCTAGGTGCTACAGTGCTATGTATTTCAGTAGGAGATCTTCCCTGCTTAATCCAGGAGCTTATCATTTCCTTGCTGGACGTACACATGGATAAAATAACTGTGAAGTTTCCTAACAACTTAAGTTTAAAAATGTCCCATGTCACATAAAGGAAATATCTCATTCAGTTATGAGGGACTAGGAATAAAAATGAATTGGCGAGGTTAAAATGTAAGCTTGTCCTTAAAAAGAAAGGACTACTTTGCAGAGGGAGATGGGGTTTTTTCCTTCCGAGTTCTGCCATGGTGTGATTTGTCCTGTAATGTCTAATGTTTACCTGCTATTATTTTCTAAATGGTGAGTTAAGTGGGAAAAATGTGTAGAGTATAATTATTTTTTATCCTTTGCTTTAGGTTTCGACTGATTGGTTCCCCATCCACTACTTGTCTCATCTCAGGCAATAATGTCGCATGGGATAAGGAGGCACCTATTTGTGAGAGTAAGTTGAAATATTTTTCTCCACAAATTCCTCCATGTGATCCTGACTTGCCCCTGGACTACGAAGAATATATCTAATCCTTGCACAAAGTAGTCTCTGACATATTTGAAAATACGAGTCAGATGTTACATGGTCTTCCTGGCTTTTCTTTATCTTAAAAGGTGATTTATCTGATGCTATGGGCTTGAACCCAGGCAAATAGCCCTACTTTCCTATTGTAATAGTAAACCTTTCCAGTATAGAGAGTGTTGTCCTTAATGAGTAAATTTTAAAGGCATTAGACAAAATTAGATCTGTCTTTGCCAACTCTTACTATCAAGTTACAATTCCAGGAAGTAGGCTACTCACTTTCTTGTTATTCTAATCCAAACAATAAAAAGAATTCTTCTTACAGTTCTTAGCAATTTTCCTAACTCTCTGATTATTTTGAGTTCTAATTCTACTTCAATTCTTTCAAAGGAGAAATCATTGTATTACAAAGATGAATGCACACGTGTGTTTATTGAGGCACTGTTCACAATAGCAAACACTTGGAACCAACCCAAATGCCCATCAATGATAGACTGGAAAAAGAAAATGTGGCACATACACACCGTGGAATACTATGCAGCCATCAAAAAGATGATTTCATGTCCTTTCCAGGGACATGGATGAAACTGGAAGCCATCATTCTCATCAAACTGACACAAGAATGGAAAACCAGGCTCATGTCTTTGGTTGTATTTGTTCTTGGTTAGCTGACCCTCCATTTTCTCCATAAGATATATATATATATATATATATATATATATATATATATATATGTATGTATTTTTTTTTTTTTGAGATGGAGTTTTACTCTTGTTACTCAGGCTGGAGTGCAATAGAGTGATCTCTGCTCACCACAACCTCTGCCTCCTGGGTCCAAGCAATTCTCTTGCCTCAGCCTGCCGAGAGTAGCTGGGACTACAGGCATGTGCCACCATGCCCAGCTAATTTTTGTATTTTTAGTAGAGACAGGGTTTCACCATGTTGACCAGGATGGTCTCGATCTCTTGACCTCGTGATCCACCCGCCTCAGCCTCCCAAAGTGCTGGGATTATAGGCATGAGCCACTGCACCCGGCCCCCATAAGATATTTTTAAATTAATCTCCAAAACTTTGAGAACATGGAAGAATGATTGCAAATTGGCAAAGTGTTACAGCTGTGAAGAAATCAGCATTGCACACAGAGTTGATGGCAGCGAAAGTAGGCACAGACTTCCAGAAGGCTAATGACCAATATGAACAAAAGCCTGATAATAAATACCCTCTGACCCACAATTCCATTTCCCAGAATTTATTCCAAGAAAATAATCGTGAAATATTCCCATGGTTTTGGTCCAGAGATTCTCAATGCAATAATATTTGTGATAGGGAAAAACAACCTGAATGTTCAGCATGGTTTGAAAATAGCTAATAGAAGAAATAAGGCGTATTTTAATGGCTATAAGTTTTTAAGAAAGGTAAAAAAGTGCACCATGATGAATTAAAGGTTGTGATACCTCATCCAAGTGGGAATAGATAGTATATCTGTATAGCTACATGTCTGATTATTATTTAGCCACCAAAAATGGTATTATAGAAAATATATCCATCCATACATATGCATGTATCCACATATGTATTTAAGAGTATATATATTAAATTATTACAAATAGTTGTCTTTGAACCATTTTTTCTTCTTTCTGTTTGTTCATATTTTATAAACTTGCTACAATGAATGTGTTCATTGTATTCACAAATATTCCTCCCCTCAAAAAATAACATTGACTTTTAAAGATTAAGTGAATGAGAATGTATGTAAGTTGCCTCCTCTACCTACCAAGAACTTAAAATTCTATGCAATAATTCAAATTATATTTATAAGAATTATCAGTTTACTATATGAAGTTTTCTAAGCATGGCACCTTTTGTAGGGGGTTATCTTTTATAAAAAATACTTCCACTTCTACTTTTATAGGTCAGTAATTATTTAAATAAGTCAATAGTGGTTATGTGTGTATGTGTATGTAGTCACTTAGCCAATATGTCAACATTATTATCTTATGATAGAACACAGTATTTATTTATCACTTTATTGCCCCTAAGTCCATCATTATTTCATTTTTTCATGCTTTGTCTTTTGTATTTCCTTTTTTCTCTTGTTCTTGATAAATAATGCCAGAAGTGGTATATTTAACCTCTTTAATAACCTACAGGAAAAATAGTCCAGCAGTAGATAAGTACCTTAACAATCTGTGATAAAATCACATGTATCATCCACTTAAAATTATAAGTATGTACACCATTAAAAACATGGATTTTTATGTTCAATATTTATTATGAGCAGAACCCATATCACACACACCTAATTTCAACCAGGTAAAAATGTCTGATTATTAGCAAATACTTTAAGAAAATAACAGTATGGTGATTCCATTTAGAAAATCATTGAATTAGTTGCATTTGGTATTTAAATTCATAGTAAAATAATTCGTAATTTTAAAAAAGCTGTTTTACCACACTCTTCCTTTTCTCAGTTATATCTTGTGAGCCACCTCCAACCATATCCAATGGAGACTTCTACAGCAACAATAGAACTTCTTTTCACAATGGAACAGTGGTAACTTACCAGTGCCACACTGGACCAGATGGAGAACAGCTGTTTGAGCTCGTGGGAGAACAGTCAATATACTGCACCAGCAAAGATGATCAAGTTGGTGTTTGGAGCAGCCCTCCACCTCAGTGTATTTCTATTAATAAATGCACAGCTCCAGAAGTTGAAAATGGAATTAGAGTGACAGGAAATAGGAATTTATATTTCCTCAATGAGATCGTGAGATTTAGATGTCAGGCTGGCTTTGTCATGGTAGGGTTGCCCATCGTGCGGTGCCAGATCAACAACAGATGGGGACCCAAGCTGCCACACTGCTCCAGGGGTGAGTGTGACCCATAAAGGCTTTGCTGGGTGTGAGGGTACCTTTAGATGATAGGAGTTGCTGAAATTAAGGAAATGTGTAAGAACTATGAAGTTGGCATAAACACTCTAAACATAATAGTAGCTTCACTGTTATCTCTGTTAATAATTGCCTGAAAGCAATTGTCTGAAAGTTTCTTTCTTTCATTTATAGTAGCCATATTTTATATGCATTTTAAAATTGAATATTGACAGCAAATATATGAGGTAGCTACTATTTGTATCCCCATTTTACTTCGGGAGAACTGAGTCTTAGTAACGTTAAAGCGCTTTTCCAAGGCTCTGACTCCAGAGCCTAATGATAATCTATGGTCAAATGTATAATGAACAATAATGTGTAATAGTGATGATAATATCTCTATTCCTGGAGTGTGGCAAGTGAGCCATGAGGACCAAAATGAGAGCATCAAATCAAAACGGCCTTGGACTTCAATTCTTTCACATTGTAACTGAAAAGACTAAAGCTCAGAAAAAGTGCTTTGCTCAAATCCAAGCACATATATATATTATATATATCTTTGATATATACTAATTTTTCTTTAAGTATAGATGGTTCAGATTAAGGCTCAAATTGATTCTTTGGGGTTTTCTTATTTGTGTGTTTGTTTTTCAGAGACAACTGTACTCCAGCTCTGTTGCCCAGGCTGCAGTACAGTTGTACAATCACAGTTTACCAAAGCCTGTAACTCCTGGGCTCATGTAATCCTCCTGCCTACAGGTACACACAGCCACACCTGGTTAATTTTTATTTATTTTTAGATAGTCTTGCTATGTTGCCCAGGCTGATGTTGAGCTCCTGCCCTCAAGCAGTGCTCCTGCCTCAGCCTCCCAAAGTACTGGGATTACAGGCCCGAGCCACCATGCCTGGTTTTAAATGCATTCTGATGCCCTGAGAACACACCAGTTGTGCTGTGCATGGAGGCGGCCAAAATTTGGGTCAAAATGTGTTCTACGGAATATGTTCTCTCACCAAAAAGTCTGTAGAGTTTTTTTTTCTTTGGGGGGGTTGTTCTTTTTTATTTTTAATTTATTAATTTTTAATATTTGTGAGTACACAGTAGGTATATATATTTCTGGGGTACATGAAATGTTTTGATACAGGTATGCAATGTAAAAATAATCATGGAGAATGAGGTATCCATGCCCTTAAGCATTATCCTTTGTGTTACAAATAATCCAATCACACCCTTTTGTTCTCAAATGTACAATTAAGTTATTACTAACTATAGTCATCCTGTTGTGCTATTAAATACTAGGTCTTACTTATTCATTCTTTTTTTTTATTTTTTGTACCCACTAACTGTTCCCACCTTCCCCCAGCCCCGGGGGATTTTGTTCTTGATGCCCCGTCTTTCCTTTGTTGAAATGACTGGCTTAACATGGAGTGGGAAGAATTAGAACAGGTCCACAGAGACAGAAAGAAAGCTAACAGTTCAACTTTGTGCTGACTGAAAGAGGGACAGAGACGGACAATGAAGACTAGGTGAAGGGGTCTGTTAGACGAGACCTTGGCAATAGTACCCCTTGCAGTTGCCTTATCACTGAGCTTGAAAGACAGCCTCTCGATGAAGTGGAAGAGTGGCCACGCCACCTGCACTCACGACTCTGTGCTGCATAACCAGTGTTGAAAGCAAGAGGAATATGCTACCTTGTAGTCTTAGGAATGTGTTTCAGTAGAAAAAACACAGACAAGGTGTTGGAGAGACCTTGATTGTAGTCACAGCTCCGCTTGGTATCCTGTTTCCTCGTTAGTGAAACGTGACTACTGAACTACTGAGGTTCTCTTTGAATATCTGCGCCCTGCAATGACAGTTTTTATGCTCTCTGGCAAGCATAAGATCTAGCAAAAGAAATTCCCCCATAACTAACAAGTACTCTGGAATTGTCCCTCCCACAGTGTGTCAGCCACCTCCAAAAATTCTGCATGGTGAGCATACCCCAAGTGATCAGGACCACTTTTCACCTGGACAGGAAGTGTTCTACAGCTGTGAGCCGGGCTATGACCTCAGAGGGGCTGCTTCTCTGCACTGCACACCCCAGGGAGACTGGAGCCCTGAAGCCCCCAGATGTGCAGGTGCCTCAACTCTCTGGCTTCCAGATTGCTCTCTGTACCCCTCACATGGAGGTCTAACTCCTATTTTTTTCCTTTTTTTCTAGTGAAATCCTGTGATGACTTCCTGGGCCAACTCCCTCATGGCCATGTGCTGTTTCCACTTAATCTCCAGCTTGGAGCAAAAGTGTCCTTTATTTGTGATGAAGGGTGAGTGTGACCCAGAGTTGAGACCACGGACTCAGTGTGGAGAATGACTCTTCTGAGTTCAGGGGTTAATCCAAAAAAGAAGCTGACCTAGTAGATAAGAATTACCCAGAGAGATTAATTTATGGAAGGGTAGTTTTGAAATAAGGGTAGGAAGTAAGTGGCATCACTTTCAGAAGATGACGAGAAATGGCACATACAACTCTATGTCGGTTACAAACCTAAATATAGTCACTGAACTTGAGTACACGGTTGGAACTTAAAATGAATGGGTACATATTTATTTGGAGGCAAAAGGATATAATTTTATAAAAGTTATGCTAGAAAAAAATTGATAAGTAAGATAAAAAATTGGTTGCCCCATAATAAGGCAAAGGTTGTTTTAGGAAGCTTAAAGCCAGTTGATACTGGAATCTGTAATAGCGTATGGATAAGTATGTTTTAATCCAATTACATATCTTCATGTCAGGAATGGCCAGTGTAATCGTTTTGATGCAGGACTTTTCTCAGCCATTTTGCCAGCCAGTGACCTCCAACCAATGATGCCCCCATCAGGCCTTGCTCGACCTGGGCTCACTGCAGGAGACACCACATCTACTCAACCCACCATGCCATGCCTGGCTTGTGCTCTGACATGGATGGCATGGCTGTCACAACTGCATGATCAGCCCCTGGTGGGAGGGGGTGTGTGAATGAGCGAGTGTGGGGTCTGGCTGGCCACTCTAAGCAATGGCACAGGAGTGGGCTTCACATGGGTTTTGTGGCTGGACCAGGCATGTCACACTGAAGGGAACATGGTAGTGCCCAAACAGGGGTGCCCATGACTGCAAAGCCCCAGAGAGGGTGCTACAGCATGCTAATAGCTCTTAGCATTTGATAATGCCTGCAGCCCAACAGATGTTGGTGTGCTAACAGCTCTGTCAGTCCCATGACCCTGCTCAGGCCTACGTCTCCAGAGTGGGCTTGGCCCACTGCTGCTTCCTGTCACATGGAGCAGCTGCCCTCCTCTAGCAGAGGGTGGAAAGTCACTGTGTTACAGCCTTCTTTGTAACTGCATTTGGTGGGTCCTGAGTTCTTGTCCTGCATCCAAGAAGAATAAGGTTATGCTGACAAAGGATGAGGAGGGTGGAGAAGAACGTTGTTACTGAGCAACAAAACAACTTCTCAGTGGAGAAGAGACACAATTGTGGTCCCCTGGATGAAGTCAGTGGGTCTCTCTCTCTCAGTGTGGCTGGTTCTGGGGCTTTTATGGATTTAGAATGGGGAGTGTGTGCTGAGTGGTTTGTGAGTATGCAAAAAAGGCTAAAACAAAGCCATCACTCAAAGTTGGGCACAACAGTGTAAAAAACAATTTAGAGAAGGGCAGGTATATGTAAAATAGGTGATGGGTGGGGATCAATCAGAGGAAAGCATGCCAAATGGGAAGAGAGGTTCTCCATCCAGTCCATGGGTTTACCTGGAACTTGCAGGTAGGCTTTAAACTGTCTTTGGCTTGAAGGCCAAGTTTCACTGTGGACCTGCCCCTATCTGCTTCAAATTTGTCTGCCTCCTGCTTGTATCAGTTTCAAGTGGTACTATTAGTTGTTTATGTGTATCTATTACTCTTTTTGGTGTGCCCTATGAGTCTGAGGCTAGATTGGACCATTAAGCAGTTAATTTTAATGATTTCCAAGGAATTCTTGGCATTTACAAAGTTTATCACCCAAAAATGATTTCCAATTTCAGAATGATTTCAGATTTCAGAAGAGAAGTGGGATTCAATAATAAGTTGGGCATTTTGGGGCAGCAAAGACTCTTCCCCGATCCTTCTTTATTTCTTAAAGCATGTGGTTCAGCATGCTTCTGTGAGCCTCCTCTGGCTCGTTACAGTTGTTGTGTCAAGAAGAACAATGCCCATTATCTTTCTAGATGTTACTTGCTTGGCTTACCAAATCAAGAGCTGTTCTGCCTCATGACCAACTAAGGAGAATAAGTGAGATGTCAGAGAGCCATCAGTGAAAGATGAAACCTGAAGGTTATGGCTCTGGTGCACTTGGAGAAGTCTGGTTTTGTGTTCATGCATTCTGTAGGTGATGCTGGGCTATGAAGTTTATATGGCAATAATGAACATCAGCTCTAATTGCTTTGCCAGTCACAGGGTACCATGATTCTTTAGAATAAATTGGCCTTTGAGTTTCTGACAGCTACTGAAGAATTCAGATCCCTAATGAACTAAGACTTTTAGCTGGGCCCGAACCTAAGAACCAAGTGCTAGTCAAGGAGGAAATGGTAGTGGGAAGCTGAGCATCTATGAGTGAAGAAATCAAGGAAGAGACGGGAATTGCTCACACATTTGCTACCACTTTTTTTTTTAGGTTTCGATTAGAAGGCAGGTCTGCTAGTCATTGTGTTTTGGCTGGAATGAAAGCCCATTGGAATAGCAGTGTTCCAGTGTGTGAACGTGAGTAGGAAGAACAACTATGCACTTTGGATAGCTCTCCTTATTTTTGTTTTCCAGTGTGTTATTCTGCATGGAATCACCCATTGTATGGATCTTTACTTAACTAAATTGCTGATAAAAATACTCCTTTGTTGGAAGAATTTCAAGAAAGGCCTTATAGGTCTTCTGTGATATGTGTTTTTGTTAGTAATCTGTAAATCACTTAGTTTAATGACAGTGTTTAATTTTGTGGGGAATGTGTGGCCAGAAACTAAATGACATAAGGTGCAGCAAGTTTTATCCAGTCATTGATATTTCAGTTTCCTTATCAAGGAGTAATCTTAAAAATTTTTTTTCTTCTTTGAGACAAGAGGTAACCCAGGACAGAATGCAGTGGTGCAATCACAGCTCACTGCAGCCTCAACTTCCTGGACTCAAGCAATCCTCCCAGCTCAGTCTCTCAGTAGTTGGGACTCCAGGCGCATAGCACCACACCTGGCTATTTTTTGTACTTTCTGTAGAGATGGAGTCTTGTCATTTTGTCCCGGCTGATCTCAAACTCCTGGGCTCAAGCTATCCTCCCACCTTGCGGCTTCCCAAAGTGCTAGAATTACAAGTGTTAGCCACCATGCCCAGCCAAATTTTGATGTTCTTGTATCTTCTCATACATCATAAACAATTTAGTCAGCCTGTTATTTAGCCTGCAGTATTTAATGACATAGGGTTTCGCATGTGCCATGACTTTCCATGTGTAGAAAAAGCAATGAACAGTGAATGAATAGTGAAGACACCTCCCTATTTTCCTGGAGTGTATTTTCTTGTTGGGAAGCAGACTATGAACAAGAAAATAAATAAGTAAATAAAATTCTACAAATTATAACATATAAAATGGTAAATAGGGATATGTTATAGAGAAAATAAAACAGAGTTACATGGTAGATTAGTATAGTGGAAGGAGCTGGGATAATGCATCAGTGTCTAGCATAATGAGATGTCCTACATTTCCAAACCATGTGCTTAAATTAAATATGCCAAAATTATAATACATAAAATGATAGTTAAATAGGGATATGTTGTAGAGAAGATAAAACAGAGTTATATGGTACATTGGTATGGTGGAAGGAGCTAGGATGATGAATCAGTGTCTGAAGTGAAGAGATGTCCTACGTTTCCAAACCATCTGCTTAAATAAAAAATGCCAAAATGCAGAAATTGGTAGATAAAAGTATGTTTTATATACCAAGACATTACTGATTTATCCTATTCTGTCTACTACAGCAAGGCAAGAATTTTTTAAACCTTTTTTTCTTGATGATTGAAAAATGTTTATTTTAATTTGTATTGTTAAAATAACTTATAGAAATTAATTCGGATACCTTATGGGGAGTATTATGGTGAAGAACATTCAATACCTGAGGAAATTCAAGTATTCAATAAATTCAACCTTACAGAGACCCATAGAGCTAAAAATAAATATATAAATAAACTTAGGAAAAACACAAACAAGTAAAATTCAAGCATGAGAATTTAATCATTGTTTGATATGCTAAGTCTTTTATACACACATAATTCTGATATACTTGGGCATCTCTTTCTATATTCATTTAGAAGCATCAGTTGATTTTAGGGAAGGAACTGTTCTAAGCAGACTAAAAGGAGGAAGAAATGATGGCTAAAAATTTGGAAGAAAGAAAAAAAAGGCCCTTTGCCACCATTTAATCTTGGTAAAAAGAGCCTTACCAGTATAGTCTGAGGACATCACTAGATAGTTGATATTGGTACTAATGATAATGGTCTTGAATCACCAGGAAACATTTACATTGCTAAAGATGATAGTACATGTTTATTAAAGTTCATAGATTTCCTTGGAACTTATGGTCTCTGATGGCCCAAACTTTGTCTGTCTTTGACCTCATTGTGAACCCAAGAATCTCTCTATGCCTGATTTAAAGTAGGCAACCAAATGGGTGTTGTTAAAAATAGAAGTAATTACTTTCCAAATTCATCATGAATGTAGCTACCTGGTTGGTCAAGGAACACCATCTTTGGGCTTTTGCAAGAAACCGTAATTTAGGTCTCCCATCAGTTAGTTCCTTCTCAACAAAAGCCTTACAGATTTACATTTCATCCACCTTAGTTATATTCTTTCTAAAAGAAAAACAATTTATTCAGAGCACAGTCACAGGTCACTATGATTTCAGTCATCTATTTGAAACTCTAATAGAACTTAAAGCTCTTGTTTTCTTTCTAGAAATCTTTTGTCCAAATCCTCCAGCTATCCTTAATGGGAGTCACACAGAAACTCCCCTTGGAGATATTCCCTATGGAAAAGAAGTATCTTACACATGCGACCCCCACCCAGACAGAGGGATGACCTTCGACCTCATAGGGGAGAGCACCATCCGCTGCACAAGTGACCCTCAAGGGAATGGGGTTTGGAGCAGCCCCGCCCCTCACTGTGAACTTTCTGCTCCTGCTGGTCAGTATCTGCTTCCACATATCCTAAATGGGTTCAGAATATCTAGGCGACAACCTCTACATTTCTATTGAGACAGTCATTTTTGCTTATGAAAATTTTGCTTTACTATGACTGTCAGAGACAGAACTACATCCCAAGAGAATGACAAATGGGTTCTAGATTGGCAGGCTGTGTTTCAATTGTGGGTATTCTGATGACCCTTCCTATGGGGTGAGGAGTGTGGGATGGTAAGAAGAGAAGAGGGTGGACAGTGAAGAGAATTGGTGAGGTCCAGATTTTGCAGAGAATATTTTCAAAGTACTGAAAACAAATGCTAAAGAAATTTGTTTGATTCTTCCTGTACTACTATGAGTTGTCTGTATCCTGGAGAGATGGATGTGCTGCACAAAAAGTACACGTTGATGATGTAATTTACTTCAGAACCTATAACGCTATAAAGTAATTTAAGAAACTCAGATGTAGGGATTTATACTTTTTATGTTATTTCCAAGTGTTTGTTCAAGGCACTGACCCCTTCACCTCACCATTAAAAAAGGAAACTCAGGAGGCCCTGCAGAAGCAGAGTTTAAGATTATACTCTTGGCCTCCATAGCTCCATTCTTTAATATAGTAGTCTGGCTTTAAACGACAGTACCCGGCAATTGTAGGCGCATTTGTGGCTGTGACTGCCCGCACCAGCTCCATCCTCCTGTAAGGACAGAACAGCACTGAATCAGTAGCTTGTCAATCCCTGTGGTACTCCCCCATATGACACAGTTTGCAGGTAGAGACTGTAGAGGATACTGTTTAAATGCCTTGAGGTTGAGGTTTAGAGAAACCAATCAAATAAAAGTGAGTGGCTTATAACTTGGTTGGCTCAGGTCTTCATGTACCTCTAATAGCCAGAGATATTATTGGATGTGTTGATGTGTTCATATATCTATGTTAAACTGAGTGTTTTTCCTTGTGTTTGTGTGGGAACTTGTTTAGCCTGCCCACATCTACCCAAGATCCAAAACGGGCATTACATTGGAGGACACGTACCTCCATATCTACCTGGTATGATAATCAACTACATTTGTGACCCCGGCTACCTGTTAGTGGGAAAGGCCTTCATTTTCTGTACAGTCCAGGGAACCTGGAGCCAACTGGATCATTATTGCAAAGGTGACTCATTTCTCGGTATTTCTTATTCTTGCTGGGTTATATGGAAAATTGATGCATGAGGCTTGTAAGGCTGAGAGACTATTGAAATGATTATAATGAAAAGGGTAATATTTTGTCTTCTTGGCAGCTTTCATTTCATTTTATTAACTGTTTTCTTTGCATGGTTGATAGCAGTGTTTCTCCATCCAGAGTATTAGCAAAATAAGCTGGAAACCTTGTTAAAAGGACACATCCTCAAACTCCATTCCATAGACTCTGATTCTGTTTTGAAGTGGGGTCAAAAGTCTGTTTTTAACAAAGTCATCAGAATGTTCTGACGTAGAAAGACCACAGACCACACTTTAGGAAATACCACTTTGCCTTCTTGGTTTGTATAGAGGAAAAAAATACTGTAGGCTAATTTTGAGACTATTACAACTGAAAAGAAGTATGTGCTTGAAGATGAAGGACATACTGATGGCTGGGCAGAAAAAGAAAGTAAAACAAATAATGAGTTAAATGGACTAAAGCAAATTAATCAGAAAGATGTATTTTAAATTCAGGCCGGGCACAGTGGTTCAGGCTTGTAATCCCAGCACTTTGGGAGGCCAAGGGCAGATCACCTTAGGTTAGAAATTTGAGACCAGCCTGGACAACGTGGTGAAACCCCATTCCACCAAAATACAAAAATTATCTGGGTGTGGTGGTGCATGCATGTAGTCCCAGCTACTCGAGAGGCTGAAGCAGGAGAATTGGCTGAACCCAGGAGTTGGAGGTTGCAGTGAGCCCAGATAGTACCACTGCATTCTTACCTGGGTGACAGAGCAAGAAAAAGAAAGAAAGGGAGGGGAAGGGAAGGGAGAGGAGGGGAGGGAGATAGGGAGAGGAAGGGAGGGGAGGGGTATTTTCAATTCAGAATCATGATTTACTAACTTCTTTGTTCTATGTGCAGAAATGGGCCAGAATAATGCATTTAATAAAGAGCAGAGTACCAGTATTTGTTGTGAAGCTAGAGTTAACATGGTACTCCCTTTTCCTTACAGCGTGACCCAAGTGGCTCCAGGCCTAGAACACAGTTAGCTTAATTCCTAATCTTACCACAGCTTTCCAGTTGCAGAGTTGTTAATCAAAAGTAGATGCACAGTACATTCCATAGTCTCTTACTTTACATTAAGAAATTGGAGTCAGAAAATGTTAAATTATAAGTTTTTTGGAGGAGTAAGATTAGTAATTCCTGATTAAAAATATGCTTCCTCTTGGCCAAGGCAAAATGGGTTTTGGAGTCATAGAGCCTTCTATCCTGGTAGATAAAACCAACAATCAACAATAAAATATCAGTTTCCTTATGATTTGTCTCATTTCAGAGGTAAATTGTAGCTTCCCACAGTTTATGAATGGAATCCCAAAGAATTTAGAAATGAGAAAAGTGTATCACTATGGAGAATATGTAACTTTGGAGTGTGAAGATGGGTATACTCTGGAAGGCAGTCCCCGGAGCCAGTGCCAGGCGGATGACAGATGGAACCCTCCTCTGGCCATATGTACCTCTCGTAAGTGCAAGTGCAAGGAACGTGGGCCCTTCCCGGTCATGGTTCCCCAGTCATGGTCACATTAACTTGATCCATATTGGCATCGAGTATGGTGTGATATTTACGGTGTATGCTACAAGCTAAGGAGTATGATATGTGCATCCACCTCATCCAAAAATCCCCTAGTGAGAGTAAGGCCAGACTTTCTCGTCTCACACTTCTCACTCCAGCTCTGCACCTTTTTTGTGTATATCACTCTGTGGTTGCATGAGCCACACAGTAATGATTTATTTACAGCCTACAAGCCTTAAAAGAAATGTTTTCAGCATGAGTTAGGGAGCACCTTCCAAACTGCAGAGAGCAGCCAGCCTGTCTCACACCATTATAGGCGACAGGATTTTAAGCTAGCACCGCTGGATAGAGCAGATTCAGAAATCTTGTATCATTGAGCTCTGTAACATGTGTCATTGAGCCCACTGCTGGCAACTGGAGGGTACTGTAAGATAGAAAATTCTACCCACATCAAGGAACAGATGAGCAAAATTAATAATGAATAGCTTTTTTTTTTTTTTTGAGACGGAGTTTCCCTTTTGTTACCCAGGCTGGAGTGCAATGGCGCGATCTCGGCTCACCGCAACCTCCACCTCCTGGGTTCAGGCAATTCTCCTGCCTCAGCCTCCTGAGTAGCTGGGATTACAGGCATGCACCACCATGCCCAGCTAATTTTTTGTATTTTTAGTAGAGACGGGGTTTCACCATGTTGACCAGGATGGTCTCGATCTCTTGACCTCATGATCCACCCACCTCGGCCTCCCAAAGTGCTGGGATTACAGGCGTGAGCCACCGCACCCGGCCTGAACAGCCTTTCTTAATCTGAATTACTGCTATACTTTCTCCTCTCCCCCTCTCTTATGACTCTTCTAATACATGGTTCTACACTAAGATTGTTCAAGATCCATTTTTACATTTAATCCTGTAAATGTGCTAACCAATATGGCTCGCAGATAATATTTCTCAATTATCAGCTTGACATTTCCTTAAAATCAAATTATATTCACTTTTTTGGCAAAAATCTCACTGGATAACTTACTAACTGGATTTAGAGTATTCTGAAACTCTGGCTGGGACTGACAGAAAATTCAGGTGGTTGGAGAACTAACCCTATCAAATATTAGAACAAAACACAAGCCAATAATACAAAAATTACTTGGCACCAGCACAAGAAGAAACATGTAAACAAGTGGGACAAAACTGATATTAATAAAATAAAGGGGCAGGATATGGTGGCTCATACCTGTAATCCCAGCACTTTTGGGAGGCTGAGGCAGATGGATCTCCTGAGGTCAAGAGCTCGAGACCAACCTGGCCAACATTGGTGAAACCCCTTTCTACTAAAAAAATACAAAAACTAGGCAGGCATGGTGACAGGTGCCTGTAATCCTCTCAGTTACTAGGGAGGCTGAGGCAGGAGAATCTCTTGAATGGGGGAAGTAGAGGTTGCAGTGAGCCGAGATTGTGCCATTGCACTCCAGTCTGGGCAACAAGAACAAAACATTGTTTTTTAATTGTCAATTAAATTAACAACAAAACGGTTTTTAGGTGAACACCCAATAAAAATCAAGGATGTGATGAAATGGATATTGTTGTGTGTTGAAGGTGCTGTTGTAAATTTGCAAAAACTCTAATGAAAAACAATTATGCAATATATGTGGACAATAATACAACGATTCCTGCCAGTCAGCCCTCCTAGAAATCTAATCTAAGGAAATGATGTATTATATAAAAATATTTTGTGCATTTTCTTAAGGGTTTCATGGAAAACTAGAAGCAACTGAAATGCACAATCGAAGTAACTGAATACACTCTGATGCATCTACTAGATTATACTACTTTGCCTTTATTGCAACTTATTTTTCTACTATATAATTATCTGAAAACACACATATGAGAAAATGCACCAAACAAAATGTATGAAAACATTTTTTGGGTACTAGGATTTAGGGTGACTTTTTTTCTTTAGTTCTGTACTATAAATTTTCTTCTGTAATTGTATTAAATTTTTAAAAGACTTCTCTGAGTGCAGAAGGTAAAATGAGAGTATGTGAATGAAACCAATGGCTTTTTGCATTAAAAAAAGTATTAGACTGAGTGCTGAAGAAAATTCAGGATGACTTGTCACTGGCTGAGAGGCCTGTTCATTCATGTTGCATACCAGTGATGTTTTTGTGGCTTTTATCTTCCTTTTAGGTGAATATAATGTTCCCATAGCTGGTAAGTTTTATAAAGGGTTTGCTGAGGAATTCTGACATCTTTAACAGTGAGTACTTACCTATAATAAATGAAATGTAAAAAGAGAGATCAAAATATCTTGAGTTGTAAATTCAACTAGAAAGAAAATAACGACGAGTTTAGGCCAGGATATGGTGAAACTAGCGTCGTCATATGCAGACTGAGTAACCTTCATCAAAGGTTCTTACTGTCTTTGAACCATTACAAATCAATAGTCATTCATCAGTGTCAAAAATTCTTTATTTGAATGTAGTAGGAGAATGCAACTTCTTTGGGTTGTAACCTGGAGTATGCTTCCAAATGGTGATCATGCCCATTCGCACATATAGCCACAGACCAGTCTTCTGAGCCCATATCTGTGATCTGCCTGTATCAGAATAACAGTTTTGTAATAGAGTTTGTTTCCAAGGGAATCTCTGTGGCATAGTATTCTTACATCCCTTTTTATACATGTGGACACTGAGACACAGAGGTTTACGTAACTTGCCCAAGACCACAGAATGGGGTAGCCTGGGTCTAACCAGGCAATCTCTACATATCTGTGGAGACTGTGCACTTCAACAATCAATAAATGGACAAAGGACCTCAATATATAACTCAACAAGAGAGAAAATTCCCGTATTGTCATAATGAAATGCCTGTGTGTTAAGTCTTAGGCAAGAGACATGGGCAGGGCAATGGAGAGCTGGTGGGCAGCTGCACCATCCTGGTTCTCACTTACTTGTGGAAAGGCTGATGTTGGACTAAAGGTTACAAAACAGCTCAGCTCACCCCTTAACTATAATAACTCTGGGAGTAAGACTAATGCTACAGAAACCCAGAGCAAAGCAGAATGTATAGTTACACCTTAAAAAGAAAAAGTGTTGGCAATCTGTAGTGAGAATGAATACTAAGATAGGGTTTAAAACCTATGAGTTACAGTCTTCATGCATTTAATTATCTTGTTTTATTGCCTAGGCACTTTATCTGGGACAATCTTCCTTATTTTTCTCACCATTGTCGTCTCTTGTATAATTATAAAGTGCAGAAAAGGGTAAGTATACCCATATTATTCCAAGAAATGTAAACTGTACTTACCCCCTCTTGGAAGTCAAAAGAAAGTAAAAGACAAACAAACCCCTTGCTACATAAATGGATGTGGTAATTCTTATAAAGCCCTTGACAAACAGTCTAGACAAAGAGGTATTCACACTAAAGGCAATATATAGGATAATAAAAACAATTGTTTAAAAAACCAGCATTTTGGCCAGGTATGGTGACTCATGCCCATAATTTCAGCATGTTGAGAGGCCAAGGTGGGCAGATCACTTGAGGCCAGGAGTTTGAGACCAGCCTGGGCAATGTCATAAAACCCCATCTCTACTAAACATACAAAAAATTTGCCTGATAAGTTGGCACATGCCTGTAATCCCAGCAACTTTGGAGGCAGAAGCATGAGAATTGCTTGAACCTGGGAGGTGGAGGTTGTTGTGAATCAAGATTCTGCCACTGCACTCCAGCCTGGGCAACAGAGTGAGACTCCATCTCGAAACACACACACACACACACACACACACACACACACACACACACATACACACACACACAAACACACACAGCATTTTAAAAAGGAATTGAGTTTTACAAAAAGTAGGCAGAAGGAGTTTTTAAAAAGGTGTTCATCAGGTTGTTGATATCCTAGTTTTACTAAGACATTGCAGACACTGACCTCTAAGCCCAGATCCTATCATAGCGCTAGAAGTTAGATTGGCTCTCTTATGGCACAGAGATCATATGGCATACATAGGCTGCCAGTGGGGAAGAATTGAGACTTTCCCTTGGATATTTTAATATATAAACAAATATTTTGTAAACACCATTAACTGCTTTTTTTTTTTTTTTTTTTTTTTTTTTTTTTTTTTTGAGACAGAGTATCTCTCTGTCACCCAGGCTGGAGTGCAGTGGTGTGATCTCAGCTCACTGCAATCTCTGCCTCCCAGGTTCAAGAGATTCTCATGCCTCTGCCTCCCAAGTAGCACAGACTACAGGCATGTGCCACTGCGCCTGGCCAATTTTTGTATATTTAGTAGAGACAGGGTTTTGCCATATTGGCCAGGCTAGTCTCAAACTCCTGACCTCAAGTGATCGCTCGTCACAGCCTCCCAAAGTGCTGAGATTACAGGTGTGAACCACTGTGCCTGGCCACCATTAACTTTTTAAACAACAACAAAAAAAACTTCCAAAGATTATGAACTGAATCTAAAAAAGTGTCATTGACAGGGAAGAGTACACAGCTTTTGTACTGGTTGATTGAATTATAACATCAGTGAGGCCAGAATCAATAATATCAATGTTATAAGGTTGATGAGCAAATTCTATACCCATTAAAAACTGAATTTGTAACTTTTATGTGAGGAATTTTCTATAGAAAATAATCTAAAAAGTGCAGTTTCCTATAACAAGATTTACAAAAATTGAAGTTTTGGTATTTCACAATGATGCCAATACACTTTTTAAAAAGTAGCTTGTCATAGCAGATCTTGCTGTAAACAATCTATACAATTTCATGGGAAATACTGAATTAGTCAAGATTAAAATTTTCCTCCTTCCTAACTAATGTTCTCTATATGTTATGGCTTGACATATAAATATTCTTTGCTCTTTTTCATTACAAAAAGAAAAGGTAAGTAGTTGGGTGCTTTACCTTAACAAAGTATGTGTGTCAATACATTTTTCTTCTTAAAGTTTCTCATTAAATACCACTATAATTTGTGAGTTAGTTTGAAAAAAATTACTAAGTCTGAATTAAATAAGTGGGGGCTTCTAATTTTCAGTATCTATGCCAGTCTCTAGTTAAAACCATAAAGGGAAAATGATTATTTCTTCCTCTTGAAAATATTCAAGATACCTTAATATCTTGAAGATATTTGAATATCTCCACCCTTCTAACTAGGTCTTGCTAATCAACTAGAGGGTCAGATTCCCAAGCCTAACTATTGATTTGTTTGACACACATAATTTAAGATCATTTCCTCATATTAATCATCTTCAGGTATAAACATGACTCAATAACCATTTCATAAAATTATTTATTTAGAAATTAGTATCTTGTATAATGTAAGCAACCTCAGAGCATATACTATTTCTTTATGTGTTCATCCTGTAAAACATGCCTAATTTTTTCATATTCTTTTAAAGTGTAATGTCCATGGCACAACCATTCTCTCTCTGATCAGGGTACTAGGGATACGGCAGAAAGAAAGATCATGATCCTTGTTAGACTTAAAGGTCAGGGAGGCAAACCTCTCAAACATCTATGTAACCCAAACTAAAACCTATTCTATATGTGTAATCCAGGAAAAATTTTAAACATTTCCTAAACTTTCATTTTGGGCCTGTTTCACTTCTTGGGATTGTAACTGTCTGACAGCTTCTTCCTGCCTGTTGTACAGATAAAATCAATTCACTGAGATCATGGTACATTGCAGTAAAGAAAGAGTTGAATTAACAAAGGCCAGCCACATGGAAGAACTGGAGTTATCACTCAACTCAGTCACCCCAAGAACACAGAGGCTAGGGTTTTTACAGAGAATCTGGTAGGAAGGGAGCTAGGGAAAGGGTACTACTGATTGGTTGGGGATGGGGGTGTGGGAAACAGTCCTCATGTGCTGTGTCCACCTCTAGGTAGAAGCCACAGGACCAGCTGAGTCATGAGTCACGGTCCAGGTAGAGTCAGTCAGTTGCCAAATGCAAAAATCTGAAAAACATCTCAGAAGACCACTCGAACACTCTACAATAGTGATGTTATCTATAGGAGCAATTAGGGAAGTCACAAATCTTCTGACCTCTGGCCACCTGACTCCTGATGAGCAGTAATGGATTACAAAAACTATGCCTGTATTTTAGCAGAGTTCAGGTCCCTCTCATAATCCTAATCTTTTGGCCTTTCGTAAGTTTTCAGGCCCTGAGCAAGGAGGGAGCTACTTTTAGGTAGAGACTATTATTAACCTTGCTCCAAAGTTAAACTATAAACTAAATTCCTTTCATGGTTACCTTGGCCTACATCCAGGAATGAGTGAAGTCAACCCAACTGTGAGGCTTGAAGCAAGATGGAGTCAGCCATGTTAGATTTCTTTCATTCTCATAATCTTTGCAAAGGTGGTTTCAGAATAGTGAGCGCATTAGTATAACCAAACACCATTGATTTTCATGTTAGAAATAACACATAGCTAAAATTAGGAAGAAAAGGTAATAAACTTAAATAATCAGAAGGCAGAGGTGCCTTAACTTGAAAGGAGTTGGGCTGATTAATCAATCATGCAGTCATACCTCCTTGAGTGGGTGTGGCCAATAGCTAAGTCTTGTGGCTACGTGAGGAGGGCTGATTATTCCTTATCTGGAGCTCAAGCTTTCCTCACAGAAAGACAAGGGCATAAACGGCCTCACAGTAAAGAAGAAGGAAGCTTGTGAGAAACACAGAATATAAGTGAAGAGTACCGTAGTGGTCATCAAGTCAGAAGAGCCGTTTATCCTGGAGCTAAAAAAGACTGACAGCGATAGAACAGTGTAGAACAAGATGGCCTGCTCTGTGGGAAAGCCACAATCATACCAGGCCTGGATAGGTGCAGGCTGAAACCTTCCTCAAACACTGGAGACAATTCAGAAACTGCATAATCAGTCTGAAGACTTACTAAGCAACTAAAATGGGGCAGAAATAGAAGGAATACACACACAGAAATCATCACACCTTCGTTAAAATGCTCCTCAAGGAGGCCTACTTTATCCTAGTAAAGATGGTATCACTCTCATCCCCACATTCCCGATCTCTCTTATCCTGCTTTATTTTTTTTTTTTGTAGACTTATCTTCTTTTATTCCAATCAATTAAATGATTAAATTCCCTGTTTATTGTCTCTCTCCCTCCGTGAAGTCAGGGATTTTTGCCCAATGGATACAACGGATTTTCATCAATGGATACACAACAAATCTAAACTGTCCCTGGAACAAAGAGATTCTCAAAATATTTATTAAATGAAAGAGTGAGCTAAACACCACTAAGTGTGTTACCACAAGGGGAAATTTCTGCCGTAATTCTCTACCAAGTTACATAGTGCATCTTTGACTTGTCCTAAACTTACTTCAGGTCTCAAGGCTGCTCCTTGTTCTCATATACCAACTGTCTCAGTCTCTTGGTATATATAGTTGGGCAGCTGTAACAAAAACTCCGTAGACTGGGCAGTTTGAATAAGCATTTAAGCAGGGCGTAGTGTAGCCTCCCAGCTACTCCAGAGGCTGAAGCAGGAGTACTGCTTGAACCATGTGTTTAAGGCCAGCCTGGGCAATATGGCAAGACTCTGTCTCTTAAAAACATTATCTAATTTCTAAAAACCAAGCATTTATTCCTCATAGTTCTGGTGGGTAAAAAGTCCAAGATCAAGGCAACTGCAAATTCAGTGTCTGGTGGGGCTCGCTCTCTAGTTAATAGACTTCAGTCTCTTCTCTGTGTCCTCATATCAGAGAAAAGAAGTGAGGGAGCTCTCGGGGGTCCCTTTTCTAAGGGCACTAGTCCCATTCACAAGGGCTCTATCCTCATGATCTCATGATTTCTCAAAGGTCCCACCTTTTGAGATCCTATAGTAATTAGATCCTATAAATTTTCAACATATAAATTCTGAAGGATTCAAACATTCAGTCCATTGTACCACCACTGAATTTGGTAAGCACATGTGCTTAAATGATATCACACTTGTTGACTTCGTGTGCCTTCTCAGCCCTCAGCTTTCCCTGATTAAGAATACCTAATTGCTCTGCCCATTTCCTCTGCACCCTCCACCTTGGCCTCTCCACTCTCTATTACCACTCTCTCTTGCCTTCTTGGTCCCTACTATACTCCTCACCATCCCTGCTCCCTGAACTATGAGCCCCTGTGAGCAGGGACTATTTTTAAATCTCTACTTGTACAGTAGTCAAGATTAATAATAAGAGTGGCAATGGTTAATGTATTTATGAAAACAGTTAACATGTTTATTTTATAGGTTTATTTACCATTTATTATGTTCTTTGGTTCTCAAAGCAAACCTGTGAGGTAGGTAGGCCCAATAAAATTGTTATCCCAAAGCAGAGGAGACTCCAGGTGCAGAGAAATTCAGTGGCTTGTTTAAAACCAGTAGGAAGTTGGCCGGGCGCGGTGGCTCAAGCCTGTAATCCCAGTACTTTGGGAGGCCGAGGCGGGTGGATCACGAGGTCAAGCGATCGAGACCATCCTGGTCAACATGGTGAAACCCCGTCTCTACTAAAAATACAAAAAAAAATTAGCTGGGCATGGTGGCACGTGCCTGTAGTCCCAGCTACTAGGGAGGCTGAGGCAGGAGAATTGCTTGAACCCAGGAGGCGGAGGTTGTGGTGAGCCGAGATCGTGCCATTGCACTCCAGCCTGGGTAACAAGAGCGAAACCCCATCTCAAAAAAACAAACAAACAAACAAACAAAACAGTAGGAAGTTGTTAGGAATTAGGCCTTTAGTCCAGATTATTTAATTCAAAATCTTAAACTCTTCATGCTGGTATTTTGACAATGTTGATTGTCATTTCTGAATCTGATTCTATGTTACTGAAATTCAATATCCAGAAATGTATATAGTTCAAACTTATTTTCCTCTTTTCTTTCAATATTCTTTTTCTCCCAATAATCTTTTTGTTCCTATATTTTACTCAATTTGTTTTAGCTACTCTGGTATATTGAACCAGTATTTTTCTAGAGAACAGTATATAATCTCTCACTTTTTTATTCTATATTCTGAGTTATTAGGCAACAAAAAATTAAAGTATTTCTTTAAGGGCATCTTTCCATATTGGTATTTCCTGCCCTATCACACAGACTTGGCAAGTTCTTCTTGTGATTTAATCTCACTGGCTTGGTATTTCACTACTTAAAAAAATGCTGTCTGCACGTTTTGATATTTCACTGTGTATTTACAACAACAGTAGTTTGTGATAAATGTTAAATAAGATAGGTCATGCACCGATCACTGAGGAATAATACCGGTTAGACCTTTTCATTTCACAGCCTATTACTGCCTCTTGTTACGGCCTCATACCCACTCCCATTTCTACACAAAACAGCCTTGTCCACAGTCAAAATTTCAAAGTTTCCATTGTTGTGATGCTTAGAGTGACAAAACTCTTAAGGCCATCCTCTGTAAAGGCTCCTTGAATTTTCCTATTGTTCACATTAACCACCAATTAACGTAGCTCTTCATTCAACACATACTCATTGAGATCATATTCTCCCAAACCCCAAGTACCACTCATCACCCAAGACCACTTTCAGAATATTACTCATCTTACCACTTGATCACCACTCCTTGGAAGTTCACACTACCTGGCTATATACCCCTCCACTCCTCCTCACCCATGGATCTCAAGTGTGCCTTCCCTATCCTGTGAAAACTCTGGCCGCTGAAGCAGTGTGCCTCTTTGTCTCAAATGATACTGTTATTCTAATTTCCATGAGAGGGTAAAGAGTAACTGAGTGATGAAGAAACAGTGATAAGTATTGAAGTGAGTTAACTTCAAGCTTCCATTCTTAAATCCCTAATACAACTCATACATAAAATCTGCAGGTACTGGTACTGTTTCATCATTTTATCAATAAAAGATGAAGTGTTTATTAACCCCCAAAGAGGCAGTGCACCATACCAAGTGAGAGCGAGGGCTTTGCAACCACTGAGGCCCACGTTCACAGTCACTCACTTTCCGTGAGACCCTGAGCAAAGATACTTATCCTCAGTAAACTTCATTTACCTTGCCTGTAAAATGGAGATAATAGTTCTTACCTTACTTAACAAAGTGCCTCACTTATGAAGCATGCCGGAAACTGTTAGCTATTATTTATACATGATTGTTATTACTGATATTAAAAAGTGAGTAAATATTTCTTTTTACTGTCAGTTCTTTTTCTGAGACAGCTATTGCTGCCCAGGCTGGAATGCAATGGCAAGATCTCGGCTCATTGCAACCTCTGCCTCCCGGGTTCCAGCAATTCTCCTGCCTCAGCCTCCCAAGTAGCTGGGATTACAGGCATATGCCACCACCCCAGCTACTTTCTTTATTTTTAGTTGAGACAGGGTTTCACCATCTCAGCCAGTCTGGTCTCGAACTCCTGACCTCAGGTGATCCACCTGTCTCGGCCTCCCAAAGTGCTGGGATTACAGACGTGAGCCATCATGCTCGGCTCACTGTCAGTTCTTAAATACCTTCATGATAGCTACTGCTGCTCCCCTAACTGTGAGTATTGCTTGTACAGAAAACAGAACATGTATCTTCACTATAGGAGAAAAGGGAAGCTTCATGTAACATTTCAATGCAAAGTCATTTATGTTGAGCAGCTTAAGTGTCAGAATCTCAATGTAAACACTATCTGCTAATTAAAATTATGTCAGAAATAGTAAAATGTGTTAAGGCATGGACATCTGCCTATAAACAACTTAGAGTATTCTGACACAAAATATAAGTTGGTTTTAGTATTATTTTCTAATCTAAGTTTTTGCTTAGTATTAAAAGATGAGATATGGTTATGATTTTCCTTTCAGACATCTTGCAAAGGTATCAGGAACTTAAGGCAAATTATACCTTACATTTCAAAATGCAAAGTACTAATTTGTTTCAAAACAGAAACTTAAACAATTAAGACAGGTTTTCTGTTTTTTTTTTTTCCTCTGCCAATTAGAAATAATACACGTGACAAACCTAAAGAAGTTGCCCTCCATTTACATTCTCAAGGAGGCAGAGGAGTTCATCCCCAAACTCTGCAAACAAATGAAGAAAATAGCAGAATTCAAAATGTTTTCAACAACTCAAATATTAAAAGTGGAAACAGGATTTGAATATGATATTGCGCTAGGTAAGTCATTGATGCCGAAGAAGTTAGGAAGTACTTCAGGAGCTGGAAGCTTCTTTTTTTTTTTTTTTATTGGATTATTATTGCCATTTCCACTGATTTAGGGTGATGACTCTAAGTCTATGCAGTCACAGTCCTCACTTTTCCAAAGCATTCCTATAATTTCGTGTATTTATGCTATGGAACTTTGAGAAGTAATATGTTTTTCTTCTTCTTGTGGAACCCAAGCACTAATTGGCTGCTTATGTATACCTCCAAGTCTTCCAGCTTCTCTTAAGTGCACAGTCACTTCAATGTCCTCTGGAGACTTTCACTTTACCTCCCCAGCCTCCGACTCCCTTGATTTCTGACCTTCACTGAATTCTCTACTTCATTTGGCCTCTTATGACTGCTCCTTCTTTCACTCTTCATTCAGCTGGGTTTTTTTTGTTTTTTTGTTTTTTTGTTTTTTTTGAGATGGTGTTTTGCTCTGTCACCAGGCTGGAGTGCAGCGGCACGATCTCGGCTCACTGCAACCTCCACCTTCCAGGTTCAAGCAATTCTCCGGCCTTAGCCTCCTAAGTAGCTGGGACTACAGGTGTGCGCCACCACGCTCAGCTAATTTTTGTATTTTTAGTAGAGACGGGGTTTCACCATGTTAGCCAGAATGGTCTCAATTTCTTGACCTCATGATCCGCCCGCCTCGGCCTCCCAAATTGCTGGGATGACAGGCGTCAGTTGGGCTTATTAAATGCCTAGCCTTTCATTCTACCTACTCAAAGCAGGCTTACTGCAAGCTGTTGTGTAGTACATAGCTTAAGGTTTGGGGTGAAAAGGGAAATTATACCATAAAAAGTAGCATATATCAATATTAGAAATCACTGAACTAAAAAGTAACTAGTATAGCAGGGACCTGAAAACTACCACCTGTGAGCCAATTCCAGTTTTACTGGGGCACAGCCACACCCATTCATTTGTCTACTGTTTCTGGCTTCCTTTTATACTGTAACAGCAGAGCTGAGTAGTTGCAACAGAGACCCCAAAAGACAAAAACGTTTACTATCTGGCCTTTTAGTGGAAGACTTTGCTAACCCCTGGACTATATCTTACTATGAGAAATTTCTCACTGGCTACTTCCCCTTTTAGCCTGAGCTTTCCATCCTCTTCCCAGGCCTCTCTGATATTCTTCTCTTTGTTCAAATCTTTACTGCATTCTCAGGGTATGCAGTAAATACTGGCATTTAGACTCTTGGGCTTCTTGCAAATTCAAAACTCCATTTTTCTTTAACATATAGAGCAATTTATTTGGCTCTGGCTTACTTTGACTACACCCAGGAATCCTAAAATGTCCTATCCATAGGTGTTAGGGGCATTTTCAGGAACAAGATCATCATGTGCCCTAGAACAGAATTAGACCCGTCCTGTAGAAAGCAGAAGCAAAAGCATCAAAGTCATTACTAAATTTCCTTTCTTTATGTCCTACCTCTTTCTCATATACATGTGTATTAAGCTCAACCTGGCATGTTACATCTACGCACATCAGAAATCCTAATTGCAACAGATGACAGTGGAAGGGGCCACAAGAAAAGGAAAGGAAGTGGGAAAGGTATTTTATGGTTAACGAAAATATAAGTAGAAGCAATTCAAAGTTTTCTAAACACAAAGTTACAGATTACATCCTATTTTCTCCTATAATAGACATGAATTTGCAATGTCCTGTTTCTTATCTGTCTTCCTAGTCACTTTGCTTCCAGCTTATTTGTCATTACTGTTTAAAAACAAATGAAATATACATTGTTTCTTTTTTTAAATTCAGAATTGATATTTTACTTTTTGAAGCTTTAGTGTTGGTCTAGCCTGATCCTTCTCAAAAGAGCACACGCTGGGGGATACATGGCTAATGTACCAAGGGGATGTAAAAATCGTAAGATGAAAATGGCATGCTTTCCTAGAAAATATATTTTGTTAATGTTAATCCAGTAGTTCAAAGTAAAAATAGTATTATTTCAACACTAACACAGACACATTTACAAGGGAACAAACAACAAATAAATAATGCAGGAAGCTTAAGATAAAAGAAGACAGAAAATATTGTGCTCTCAGGAATGCTTTAAGTTATGTCTTCAAAGTTCTTGGGTGAGGCATTCATTTTCCTTTACTATCAGAGTGCTGGGGGAAAAGCCAGGTGGAACTGATTCAGGGCTAGCTGCTCAGGCACTAATTTACAAACAGACAAAAGAACTGCAGACTGTAAGAACAACAATGACTTTTACGAGACTTTTAAAAAACATTCCACAATGCTAAATTATTTGATTTAGCCTTATTTCTGTCAGATTACCCACCTGTAACACTTTTCCACCTTTCTTTCTTTCTAAATTCTCTTACCCAGCTCAGAATTCACACAATCAAGATGCTCTCCCAAACAACTCTAGTTCAAAATGATGCCTCTCTTTGAAACTCACATTTCATGACTACACCATTTAAAAAATAAACAATTTTAAGAGTGACATATCATCATTACTAAAAACAAGAAATAGGGAAAAATATAAAATATGTAAAAGTTATCTGCAATAACCTCTACTTAGTAGTATTCTTAAGCTTCTTTGCATATTATTTTACATTTGCACGTACACCTTGAGATTATATTGATTGTACAATATTGAATCCTGCTTTTTTCACCAAATGGCAAACATTTCTCCCATCATTATAACAGTACATAATCTATAGTCATTGGCATTTGATGTGTTGCTTTTTGCCTGTTAATGCTATTGCATTCATTTACTTGCTCATTCACTCTTCAAATTCTTAGCCATTTACAATATACCATACATTGTGCTTATGTGTGTTTTCTTTACCATGCTAAATTACCTTCTGATTAATAGAGACAATGTTTTTTTAAATCTCCCCAAATCTCTGAGTATAGATAATCAAATGAGAAATGTTCAGTAATCAATTGAGCATGTTAATCAATTGAGAAATGAATTTATGAAAATTTCATTTATCCTCATCTTTTTGAAAATATTCTTTTACATCAGAGTACACCTCAAGTTGTGTGCCCTGACTACTGATCACATTTTAGTAGGTAGAAAGTCCTTAAAAATTTTGTTTCAACTTTCCCTTTAAGATTGGAATTTGGACCACAGTGTTCCACCGGAACAAAGTGAATCACCTGTGTCAAAATACAGTAGACAAGATGTGAGTTAGAATCTGTGCCAAGCGTTAAGACCTGTGCACCCAGCTTCTGGGGCAGAGTAAAGAGGCAGGCTCAAAGTCATAGCTGTGTTTTGGACATGAGAGTGTTTGGAGAAATACTGGTAGCAGGTGATGCTGGGAAGTCCTATGAAATGGAATGAGAATGATGATGAAGAATCTGGTGGCAGTAATAACTGAGGAGCTGGAGGGCCTCATCAGGAGGTCTGTCCATTGGTGGAAGGATACCATTCCTGGCCTTAAAAGGAGAGGCTCCTGTGTGACTGGGGAAGCACTTGTACCAAATCCACTACTGTAGCTCATTCTTGACTGTAAGTAGAAGAGAAGGACATGCTTTCTGAGGATGACACCTCCAAGATGACCAGTTCCTATTTCTGCCCCGGCTACCACCATGGTTTAGAGCAAGTGACTCAAAAAACACTTGTGGTGTTATGAGTGACCTGTACATTTTCTAGAATGGAATAAGGCTCCTTATTTATTTAGTAGCACTACTCTGAGAACATTTTTTCTTTGGACAAAATTTAAAAGGGAAAAGTCAAGTTACTCATCAATCTCTCTCTTATCCCTCAGTGTCTCCATTTACACCATACTTTCTTGTGCCCTACATAGCAGTCATCACAGAGGGCAATAAACATCTCTAATAACCTTGTAATTTATATGGAATGCTAGCATTGTGATTATCAGTCTATAAAGTCTGGGTAATTCAATTGTCGACCATACTGTTAACTAAATGAAAACATCCTGTTATTTCAGTGAACGTTTTTTGACAAAGTACCGTAAAGATGAAGAACATCTCGAATAAAATTTTGGTTGGAAAGGAGCCAATTGATTTCAACAGAATAAGATCTGAGCTTCATAAAGTCTTTGAAGTGACTTCACAGAGACACAGACATGTGCACTTGAAGATACTGCCGCTTCCCCAGGACCTAGCAAAGCTCCTCCCTCTCTGTGTGCATCACTGTGAAACCCTCACCCTTCTGCCTCGTGCTAAAAGCACATACTGTCTACTCAGGGGAAAAGACTGCATTTAGGATTAGAAAATAGTTTGGATTACTTAAAGGAATAATATGTTGCCTGGAATTTCTGGTTTATATGCTGGTCGTTTTTCTTTTTAAAAATATTTATAATATAGAATGAGCTCATTAAGGAGAGCTTGGAAAATGAAGAGTTATGAAAAATAAGTAAGTCACATATAATTATGCTACCTAGAGATAACCACTCCTAATATTTTGATTCATTTTCTGCCTATCTTTTTTCACAAAAAATATGTGCTTGTTTGCACGCATACTTCCCCCCCTCAGTTTCCTTTTATTTTATAGAACATAAACCTATTCTTTTAAACAGCTTGGAGTGAAATATATGCAACATATTTTCTCTAGGGAGAAAAATTAATTTACTAAAAAGACATTAAGTGATTATGGGAAGAGTGATTAAGACTACTCAAGAGAAATATTTGGAAAATAAGCTTTGGGTATTTTCTAAGCTTTATTTCAAAAGTACTTTGTACTATGTTCTATATAAAAATATACTAAAAATGGAAATGAAAGAATAATTGTAATTATAAATGTAACTAGCTTACTTTTGTATGGATTCAGAATGTACTAAATTAACTTTTAAAAGCACAACTTTTAAAAAATTTATCGAAATAATAACCATCTTCTGACAGTTTTAAAAGAACGGACACTGTGCTCTTTAGTCCACATCTTTAGAGATCAAAAATTTGTTATGATATTATGGGCCATGCTAATGACCTCTAGAAAACATCAGAATATTTCTAGATACTGACTAATAGCTTTATATATGACTGCTACTCACTTCTGTGTAATTCTTTTTAATAGTTGCTTTAAAGGTGAATTCTGCCACATTTACTTTGACAGCAATATAAGAAGCGAAAGAGACATGAACCTGAATTTCAATTTAAAATTAAACCAGAATAAGAAAACTCCACTGATAAACTGCAAGAAAAAAATGCAACTTACATCACAAAGAATTAATGCTTTATTATTTAGAGAGTACTGAAAAATTCAAAGACCAAACTTCTCTCCACCCCACAAGAATGGGCAAAGGACATACAGCTAGGTCACCAAGAAAGAAGGGCAAGTAACCAGTGAATATATGTAAAGATACTTGATAAGATTTTGCTTAGTTGGATCTTTAGAAAATCTCTTATTTCTTGGGATTTTGAATAAGTAACTTTTAAAGGAGGACTAGAAACTAAATGCTTGGGAATTAATCTTTTTTAGAATTAAAATTCCCCATCACAAGAAAAAAAATCCTGTGTTCTTGTTTTTTGTTTTTTGGGTTTTTTTTTTTTTTTTTTTTTTTTTTTTTGGTCCAGAATGGAGTAGGTCAGTGAGCAATGGGATTAATGAAATGCCTGTGACTTTTGTTTTGTTTTGTTTTGGAGACAGGGTCTTACTCTGTCACCCAGGATGGAGTGCAGTGGTGCTATCTAAGCACACTGCAACCTCATCTGTAACTTTTTAATTGCAAGAAAACCACAAGATTTTTTTTCCATTACGTCAGTTATAATGCGATATATTGTATATGCTATGAGAAAAATACTATATTACCTAACTTGTATTATTAAGCAATTCTGCAGACTTTGACTTTATATCTTCATCTGAAAAGCAGGGGCTGGATACCAATTGCTCTCTGAAGCTATTCCTAGTCCTGACGTTCTTTGTTTTGTTTGCTTTCTTGGTACACTTAAGTGTGTAGTGTAAAGTTTATGATGATTAAATGAAACTTGCTGTCTCTACCCTTTTAATGAGAAAAGAATAAAATATTTTATTTTGCAAATCTACTTAAGGAATATAGTTTGTAATATGCTTATGGCTTCAAAGCCTTCAAAAGCCAAGAGGAAACAAAATACTACCCATTCCTTCTGAGAAATGCACTTCTTTCTGTACCTGAGTGTTTTCACAATCCCTGTGTTGGTGTGTAATGCCATGAAATGCTCTTGATGGTAACAGGAAAGAGAATCAGACACAGCTAAACATAAAGGTCAGTTGGTTGCAGGTGCTTAGCAGGTGTAAATAGAGGCCCATTCATGCTGCTACGCCTGCTCCTGAAAAGCATAATTTAAATACAGTATGCTAACTTAGGGGGCAAAAAACCACCTAACATCAAATTTTAAAAGAGTTGGCCACAGTTTAATGATATCCCCGCACACCAGCCTCCACCCACACTGCCCTTCATAAGGTCCTTAAAGGAGATCACATAGTTCTAAACCTGTCCACAAACACACATATCCTCCATTCTCTCCTTTTCTCCTCTTAGGCAGTTTGACAAAATCTTTAGGGGCAGTTGGAGAAAACACTAGTGTTTAATCTCCTACTTCATTTTTACCCCTGTTAAGGCCTCAGGAAGTTCATTGCTGACACCCTCCCCCCCATTTGAACTCTGACTAAAATGATCTCAAGGCTAAGGAACAGACCACAGGTATACTTCACAAGTAAGCTTACAACACCTGATTTAGGAAAGTTTGCTGTGCAGACTGCAGTAGCTCATCCCTTTTACAGACAGATTTCTATTTGTTTCCTAGGGTCTAAAATTATTTAAATCGAAATCTCTAAGAATTTTCAGGGCATTTAGTAAACTCATGCTGGGGGAGAACTGACAGAGACATGTTAAACGCACTTGACCACAAGAACCATTTATTTCATTCAATATTTACCAGCTATTCATTATACACCTACTATAGATTTTGGCACTGGAGATATTATAAGAAAACTCTATCCCTAACTTGGGGAACTTATCCAATACAATAGGGAACAAGATTCAAAACCATTCAAATGAAGCTTCAGTTGACTCAAATAAAAATAAGTTTTATAAATTTAATGTGAAAATCTTCGAGTATGTTAAGAATGCCTTCATTAACCCCGGAGACAGAAATTTTACTGATTAGAAGGAAATTTCAATAAAATACCAATCTTTGAATCTAATCTGACACCTAAAACTAAGAAATCAAACACTAGCCACATGTTTCTTCTATAGTTTATAATAATTTTTCTCATGAGAAAAAATATATTTTTCTTCCATGCCTGAAAATAAATGGAGAATTTTTAATATCTATTGCTATGGAGAACAATAAATAAGACTATCTGCTTTCAGAAATGAGTGCTGTCATTGAGCCACAGAACATGTCTGTCATGTCACTCTTTCGTACCATACGTTAACAGAAATAATAATTTCCCCTAATGAGTTTCCTATTTACTATCTCCTAAATTATACCTCCTTTAATTGCAGTCATGGAGTGTCTGAATTTTATAATCCAAGATACTAAGATGTTTATTTGACATACCACCACAATTAATGTCTTGTATTCTCAGCCAAAAAAAAAAAATAAAATTTTTGTTGGTCTCACAGGAAGATGAAATTTCATGGTTTGATGAACTCAGAAAGTCTTCAATATGTCTCGGTGATAGAATTGTGTTAAAAACATTTAAACTCTATAGTTCTATAAGACCCATTTTTAGGGGTATACACTGAGCATCCAGTTCCTCACCGTCCTCTCATGTGCTAACTCTGGGTAACACAAATTCTACTCTCATAATTCTATAAACAAAACAGCTCTTGATACAAGTTTGATTTTTAAAAATAAATTTTTATTTATCTTACTCTAAATGCAACACAGGGTCAACACAGAAAACAGAAAACTGAAAAGCACAAGGAAAGTGAAATATCTATAATCTTTTCAACCATTGTTAGTTTTGCTGTATTTCTAACTAGTTTCTTTTTCTTTCTTTCTTTCTTTTTTTCTTTCTTTTTTTTGTGAGACAGCATCTCACTCCGTTGCCAAGGTTGGAGTGCAGTAGCGCGATCTCGGCTCTGCAATCTCTGCCTCCTGGTTTTAAAAGATTTCTGCCTCAGGCTCTTGAGTAGCTGGGATCACAGGTGCCCACCACCATGCCCAGCTAATTTTTGTGTTTTCAGTAGAGACAGGGTTTCACCATGTTGGTCAGGCTGGTCTCAAACTCCTTATCTCCTGATCCACCTGCCTCGGCCTCACAAAGTGCTGGGATTACAGGTGTGAGTCACCCCACCTGGCCTAGTTTGTTTATATATATAGTGTTTGTATTAATAAAAGGAATGCCAGAAGGCACATGCCAATTTGGACTCCACTTTTTCCACTGACAATTATATCATAGTTTCTCATATTTGGTATTCTTTTGCAATACTTGCTGCATAGAATTCCATCACACAAAGGTAACTACCAGAAATTTCTTATTACTTTGCTAGACACTTAGGGTTTACATTTTTTCCAAAATTATAAATCTTTGATCAGAGCTCTGATGATTTCTCTGGGAACTGACAGCCTAACAGAAGTCATGTCCACTTTAAGACTTTTAACTTACTGAAAAGTTATGTTAAAACCAGAGTGCTGGTCCCCCTGCAACACATTCACTCACATTGGCTGACGTTTTAATTCTCTGCCAGTCTGAGAGGAAGAAATGTCAACTCTTTTTGTTTAATCTTTTAATGCCAGTCACATCTCTTTTTTCCCCTTTTCCCAGTCACACTGGTTTACTCACAACTCTACAGATCAATCCTGCTCATTCTTAATTTTCCAGCATTGTTCCTGAGACTGTTTCACAAAAATAGAAAGTTCTCCCCCTTATCCACTTGACCTAACAATTTCCACCCATCCCAATCCTCCTGCATTTATTGCTTCCAGGAATTTGGCACTTAGGACACCCTTGTCCTTACATTGTTCATGCATGTATATTTCGTCTTCAATAAAACATTTAGTCGCTCAAGGACAAGGGCCCCACAGAGTCCCAATATGCCAAGGGCCTGATGTCACTTAGTAATTTAGATTCCAACGGGGGACCTCTCCAGGGAGGAGAGCAAAGAGCAAATTACCTTAGGGGCTGGGAGTGCAGGAGCCAAACCTTTGAGACTGAAAACAAGAGGGCAAGAGACGATTCAGTAGCAGGCATTCAAGCAAGAAAAACTCAAATATTGTTCCTAATTATGTCTAATGGCAAATACCTTGTAAGGGCCCAGGCAGTCCGGACAGCCTGCAGTGCCCCAGGATGAAACCAACCCTGAGGGCTGCTGGCCCACAGTGATGCCCACCCTGGGCTCTGGACACGCCCTATCTCCTCGAAAGCCAACGGGCTGCCCCTGCTCACCGAGGCCCCGCCCAGTCGTCCGCCGATTGGCCCCACCGCCCCTATGCCGGGACTCAATTCCGTCCCGGGATTGCCCAGGCCACGCCCACCTGTCAAGCGGCCCTGGACACTTTTACGGTTTGGGGAATGTTGTGTCCAATAACCAGACTCAGAAGGGACTTCCCTGCTCGGCAGGCTCCAGGTTTCTCTGATCACCTCCGGATACATTACGGCGTTTCCCATGCCGTGCATGGCGCCTCCCGGCCGCCGCGAGCGTCCCTCTCCTTTCCGGCGCTTTCCTGGGTTGCCTCTGGCGGCCCTAGTGTTGCTGCTGTCCTCCTGCTCCGGTAGGATCCCGGGGCGGGTTCGCGCGTCAGCCGACAGGCTGGAACTCTGCTCAGTCAGTCGGGCAGGAGGCGCGGGACGGGGCTGACCGTAGGTCCTGCCTGCTTGGGGTAGAGGGAGAGGCCAGGGTTCTCGAGGCCAGGGTTGCAGTGCGCAGATCCCTGGGGTGTGTGGCGGGGGATGCGGGGACCACTTAGAGCCCGAGGTGAAGCTTTGTTTGCTGGGGTGATGTGCGCTGCCGGCCTGTGCGCACAGGTGCGCAGGGTCTGGCTGCACCCCCAACAAAAGCGTGCACCGGGTTTTCGGGATTGAGCATAGTCCGCAAGCAGAGCGCGGACTGGTCGCCCCTAGTAAGGGCTTGCTTTGGCGTGCACGGATGCGTAGGAGTGTTGCTAGGGCCCGTGCTGTGCAGGTGGTGAGAGTTTAACCTGTGTTCACTGGGCGGGGCGGTTGGTGCCTTGCTGAGCGGGATGCTCCTTAGCGCTTCGGCGGTATCGGCGAAAAGTGCTGCAGTGGGTCCGTCCGCTGTGCCCCAGGGGCTGGGCTGGCATGGGCTGTGCTGGGCGACCAGGGCTTGGCCTGGTGTTGAGAGCGTGTTGTGTGCAAGTGGCCTGCCCTGTAGAGGTCACGGTGGGCAAGACAGCTGTTTGCTTTGAATGGAGTGACCGTGGACTCTGGATCTAGTGGGGGCATGTTGGGTGAGAGCAGGTTCTCAGTGCCTGGGGTTAGAGAGGGTGGTAAGGGCGTGCCATGCGATTTGCGCCTTCTGTGAACAGTCTCTGTGTTTCCTGAGATCGTATTGGTTTTGATTTTTAAGGGGCTGCTTTTTTTGGGGGGTGGGTGGATCATCGAGTCATCTTCCTGTTCCCAGCCAATATAGACACTATCTGATTCCATTACCTCATGGCTTTTTGACACCATTTTCCTTCTTTTCATTAGTTTGAGTAATGTTTGAGAGATGTGAAGCAACCCAAAAAACGCTGGTAACCAAACCTAGTGAGAAATTAGTATCCTAACAAAGGAAGGCAAATTATGTTAATCTGGTTTTCCCCTGCAACTCATAAACTAAAGCTGAAGGCCCATCCTGCTAAATTTGTTTTGTATTTCATTGAATGGAATCAATACTTTTAAAAATGCATACTAGGCTAAATCTTCCTCCATTGTGTGGTAGAATGATTATTTTCAATATGAAATTTGTTACAATATATTCTTCACACTGTTTTGTGTTGGACAGCAGTGGACTTTGAGCACCAAATTTTTCAAATAGCTACTATGAGAGACATATTGTGCTGGGCGTTGTGGTCACGTGGATGAAAGGAGTTGGCCATGTTAACTATTAAACACAAAAGCAGGTGAGAGTTACCTGGGAGGTCCACGCAGGGGAGATTCCAGGGGAAGGTGACTGATCACTGCGGGGAGGCAGAAAATTCTTTCCAGAGGAGCTGTTGGGTGGATTAAGGAAGACAAGAGTTGAGCAGGAGTAGTAGCTACTGGCCACGAAGGAAGAGTATTCAGAGCAGAGGAAGCAATGTGAGCAAACGACACCAGTGGCCTGCCAAGCTACTCAGTGTGGCAGAGTAGGGCAAAGGAGGCAAGAAAGAAGGGAGAGGACTAAATCACAGGGTGAGTGATTCTGAAAAGCAACAGGCTCTTCTGGAATAAACAGTCACCATCATCATAAATTCAGACTTAGGCATTAGTACCTGTCCTTTTAGGGCAGCTTGAACCTTTTGTTTGACTTAACACAACATGAACCCAAACTAGGGTTGTTTAAATTTCCCCAGGCACAGTAGCAGATGATTTCTTGAGGACATAATTGCAGACAGAGTTTATCGGTGTCAGCATGTGGGAGCTCCACGTGAGTGGCAATTATGGGAAGCAGTTTGGTAGTGGTTCAGCAGTGTGGCTCTGGGAGCCTGGTTGATTGGCCTGCCTCCTAGGTCTGTCACCTGACTGGAATGTATTCTTGGGTTCTGATTGTGATGGGCTGGAAAAGTCTCTAAGCTATGTTAGGAAGCCTTAGACATTATCCTGAGGTCATTGGAGAGCTATTGAAAGGTATCTATCTTGGAAAAGCCTTGATTACTCTGTCACATAAATATTGCTCTGGTATCAATGTGAAAAAATGAATTGAATGAAAGGTGACAAGATAGGTATGGAGACCTATTCAGTTATGTCATGGTAATCCAGATAAAAAATGACAGTGGCTTGAATGACAAGTAAAGGATAGAACTACGCAGACTGAACGAGCATTTCAGTTGTGAAAACATAACTTGTTTGTTGGGTGTGTGTGTGTAAAGAATTAGAAGTGGCACTTGGGCCTCACTGTGTTGTTTGAGATAGTGTGACACCCAAGTAGAGCTGTGTGGGGAGGCAATTGAATATGTAATTTTGGCAACCCAGCTAGAGATCTGGGATGGAGAGATACCCAGCTGGGAGGCAGTGGTAATGAAGTCACAGGAGTGTATACATTCACCCAGGGGGACCCACAGAATGGAATCACAGGAAGTCCTCAAATAGACTCACCAGGGATATTAACTTGATATGAGCCAGAGGACAAGCTGCAAACCAGAGTGATGTGCTCTCCTAAAAGCCAAGGAGAGAGAACTTTTCAGCAGAAGAGAGTGAGGACAGAGTGATCAATGGTTCTCATGTTATCAAGAGGGCAACTAAAACTATTGAAGAAGAGACTTTTAGGAGGCATTTAACAAGGAGGAGGCCATTTAATGACTCGGAAAGTAGTTAAAGTGATTTTTGTAGACCTAGAAATGAGTGAGAAGTGAGACATGAAATTGAAATATGTACATGTCAGAGTCTATGTTTTATGGAAGTAAAAAAGGTTTTAAATAGATTGGATAGTGGGAGAAGGAGCAAGATGGTCAGGTTTTATTGCAGTTTCAGTTGTAGTCAGATACCATGAATTTCTGGTAATGCCAATCTGGGCAGGGCTGTGGGTATGCATGTACATTAGAGTTAATTTTTTGCAAGCAGGTGTGAATGTACAGAAATTGAGCAGTTCAGTGGATCCAGTATAGATAATCAATTCACTTTACTGAAACTCACCTGGAACTTTGGAGAATTTTCTGACTGTACCTATCTTATGATATAATGCCATCTACTGTTAAAGTATAGCTTAATATTATTTAAAAAGTATGGCTTAATATTAATTATAAAATAGCTAGAAAAAATAAGTCAAGATACTGTTTTTTGGAGGTAGGCATGTTTAATTTGCAAATCTCCATAGGAAGAAAATCCAGTGTTCTGAGCAAGAGAATAATTTTTTTTTTTTTTTGAAATGAAGTCTCACTCTGTCACCCAGGCTGGAGTGCAGTGGCACCATCTTGGCTCATTGCAACCTCAGCCTCCTGGGTATAGGCAATAGGTTTTTAAGGAAAACATCTGACATATGTTTCCATGTTTTCAACGTATTGCCTATAGATGCACTGCAAGACATGATATATAAATAAAATGTTGGACAATGTATAGAGAATTTTAGAATTTAGAATATGACATGAAATGAAATATTTCACATGATTAGAATTTTCTTGACCAGTCTCTCTCAATCTGAGGTAGGACCAAGATCTAGGGAATATGAAAAAACGTGCTCCTCAGAGACCAAAATAGATCTATCTTCTTTGTTCCTTCCCCAATAGAAGAGGCTTCTGCATTCTTTTGGCCCTTTAGGCTTTTACTTGATGTCTCCATCATCTTATTTTACAAGCCCACAGATAATTTCAAGAAGATGAATTGCCATAGTGTTGCAGGACGAGCCTTAGACAGAACCCCTCGGACACTGTAGAGAGGAAGGAAGAGACTTTATTCAGCTAGTTATGGAGCATCCATTGACTTGTGTCCAAAAAAGCCAAGCTCCCCAAAAAACAGTTTCTTTCTCTTTTTAAAGACATGCAACCCAAGGGGGAGCAGAGGTAAACCTGTGTCATTACCCATTGGCTGGACATCTGACCTTACAGTCTATGGCTTTCATTGATTTGCTAATTTACATTTAGTGCCTGGGGGAAGGGGGAAAGGGGAAGAGCTACAAAAGTTAAACAAAGGCAGTAAATTACTTAGTGTCAGAGCCGTTCCTGATGGGAGGTCTGGTTTATGCAAACATGGGGTACAAGACTCAGGGAAGGTCCTTGGGCCACAGGAAAAATATTCTTTTGCAACATTTTTAAGGCTGATAGAAAACACAGGTACCAGTTACAGAGAACGGAGTTATTCTCTCAGCCCTTGGGCCCTGCCATGGCCAGGCCAGTGAGGTCAGCATCTCGCCTGACTACTGACTTCAGTTTTTTGCTATTTTACTTCTTTTACCAGCAAACAGCAGGCAGTAAATAAATGGCTCCCCCGCTACATTTCATCTCATTTCCCCACTTTGAAACTCTCACTATTTTACTTTTTTAGTGGGAGTGCTCACCTTCATTCTCACTGTCAGAGTCTTCTTGTGAGACTGGTCGGTAGTGATTCACCTAATAAACTTGTGCTGAGGTTTTCCCCTGGACCAAAGTGGTAGTAAAGCCTTTTACCAACTGAAGAAACAAGAGCAATAAACAAGGGAGCAATAAGCATGCTCCTATTACCAGCAGTATGCCTATAGCAATGGTTTTGAATCCTTCTATAGCCAGAAACCCCTGCCCAAACATAGACCCAGGGCCAAACCCATGCCAAATGTACAGGAGTACATGTGCTAGTTTTATCATGTCCCTTACAATGCTTTTAACTACCTGACCCTGGTCATCTATCTGTAGGCAGCAGTTGGTTAGGCTGAACTTTCCACACACCCCTCCTTCACCTGGCAGCAGATAATCTAAAGCCAGTCTATTGTGGTAGATGGCGTTTCTCATCTGGGTTTCCTGCCAGGCCAGGATGGTTAGAGCCTGGCTACTTTTGTTGGTTAGCTTTTCCATAACAGCTTGTAATCAAATGATTCGGTTAAGCATGTAAATTGGAGTACGATAACCCCACGAACTATCTTCTGCCCAGGCAGCAGGCCCATAGTACTGGATTATTCTTTCAGGGGGCTATTCATCATCTTTCCAATTGCCTATAACCAGGCTTCATTTATCTTGTGAGGTGTAGACAGGAAACCCCAAAATCTCTCCAGTCTTGATGGGTAGTAAAAAGAAGGAGGGCTCAATAGTACCAATAATACAACTACCTGTCCACTGTTCTGGCAGTTTGGTGTAGCTCTATGCCTACATATCCAGTATAAGCCAGGAGGTGCTACCCAGTCCCTATGAAGTTCTAGGTGAGTCCAATCAGCCTGCAAACTGGGCAACTTTTTTTTTTTTGAAATGGAGTTTCCCTCTTGTTACCCAGGCTGGAGTGCAATGGTGTGATCTCGGCTCACCACAACCTCCTCCTCCTGGGTTCAGGCAATTCTCCTGCCTCAGCCTCCTGAGTAGCTGGGATTACAGGCACGCACCACCATGCCCAGCTGATTTTTTGTATTTTTAGTAGGGACGGGGTTTCACCATGTTGACCAGGATGGTCTCGATCTCTTGACCTCGTGATCCACCCACCTCAGCCTCCCGAAGTGCTGGGATTACAGGCATGAGCCACTGCGCCCGGCTACTGGGAAACTTTTGAAAGGGGTTAACTTCAGTTCAGTTTAAACTCCACCAAGTAGTTGTTCCACTGGATCCACTGTATAGTTTTTGTCCTAAACAGTCTAGTTTTCCCACCAGGACTGTCATGCCTTTTCCTGTTCTGGCTAGGCGGTATTGCCCAATAATGGAAGTCTTTAAGACCCAGAAGTTGTTACTTTTAGTTTTTTGTCCAGAAGTTACATCAGCAGCTGGGTCTGCCGGCACAAGCTCGTGTGCCTCCCACAGCCACTGGTCTCCCGTAGTGGTCTGTCCACATACATAACAAGAGTGTCCTTTTAAAGTTTTGGCCACATTTTCAGCCAATTGGAAAAACAAGTTCTTTTCTCTCTTAGAAAGTTCTGGAAGTACATCATAAAAAGTCTGAAACATCAGTTGGGGAGATTGCCTCTGGATTTCTCCCTAGATTAAAATGATAACTTGAGGATCCAGCCCTTTCCCGTCAATTCCCATGGACACATATTCCCCTTTTCTCCAACAAGGGTCTAGGGGGTTGGTGATTATTAGTTCTAAAGGATTTTAATGGCCAGAGGTGCAGGAGGAGTTACTTTTTCCTTTTTGGAGGTGGACTGGGTTGTTTTTTTCTTTTTTCCAAGTGGCCCAAATAACACATGACCAGTAATCACAATGTCTGCATAATCCTAGCTCACAATAGATATACTTATGTTCTGCTGTATAGCTTCTTTCCCAACTAAGAGAGCCACATCCTAACCCCAGCTTGTTGCTATTAATGGCTGCACAGGCATTAAATTTTAAGGTAATCTGCTTAGGAATTCCCTTTTCCTCAGTCTTAGTAATTACTTTACTTGTATCATTTAGAAAGGGGCTGGTCCTTAACCTTATTTCGAATATGTGGACACCGAAGGCTCAGATGGGTTATAACAAACATCAAGTTGCCCATTCCCCGGGCTGCACACCCTGTATTGGGTAGCATTATATAAACAAGTTCCTTTTAGAATTTCAGTGCATTCATAATAAACATAAACAAGAGGACCTTTGTAATCTTTTGTCCCACCTTAGCGACCTTCTGTATACACTGGGAGCAATCTTTGGATTGGAGATTTACATTAATTAAGGTAGTAAGGACACAAGTCCACAGTTCAAAAGAAGGAAGTACCTGTCCCATGCTGGAAATCCTCATGCTCCGGCCATGCACAGACCAGTCAGCTCCCGGGGTGTGACTGGAGCAGAACTTGTTGTCTCAGCTCTCCTTAAGGTGATTTTGCACGTGTCATGGAGATCTGGCTTTACTTCCCAGGTTTCAGGTGCTGCAGGTTTCACACAGCTGTGATGGATCCATGCAGGAATTCCCTCAACCTTTCCGGAGGTTGGAGTGGTTGACAGTCTGGGGTCCTTCCACCTTGGCCATAGGGGAGCCACGTTCCAGTCCTCGATCCAAACTCAGTCACCTGGTGAGAAAGGGTGAACTGGGGAGAATAAGCTGACAGGACATTTTCATTAACCCATAATGACACTTTTTCTGCTACTTTCCCCAAGGCCCATAATTGCCAATGGAGTTCAGTCTCTCCGAGTTCCTGGGGGGTTCCTGGGAATCCTTGAAGGATGGGGAGAGGCCTATGGTAGAGGATTTCATAAGGGGAATACCCAGTTTTCTTAGGAGTGCAGCTAGTCTTAAACAAAAGCATAGGGAGGACCTGGACATTTAATCCTGTTTCCTGACACACTTTCCCTAAGCTATTTTTAATAGTCCGATTCATTTGCTCCCCTTTGCTTGAACTCTGAGACTGGTAGGCAGCATGTAACTTCCAGCTGATTGCCAGTATTTTTGCTGTGTTCTGTACCAGGTTAGCTACAAAGGTGGGCCCGTTATCTGAGCTGACTCGCAGGGGCAGTCCAAATCTAGGAATGATGTCTCTTAAAAGCACACGAGTTACTTCATGGGCTTTTTTAGTTTGTGTCAGGTAGGCTTCTACCTATCCAGAGTAGGTACATACCAGAACCAGCAGATACCAATTACCTCCATGCTTGGGCATCTTGGTGAAGTCTACCTGCGAGTCTTTAAAGGGAACACTTCCACAAGCCTGAATTCCTGTTGGGACCATTGGTCCTTGTCTGGCATTATGCTGCCTGCCCGTCACACACCACTGGATTACTGTTTTGGCTAGTGCAGACAAATGAGAGATGTAAAAATCTCAGCCTAACAGTTTTTCAAGGGACTCTTGACCAAGTTGGGAGGTTTCGTGGACAGCCAATACCACTGCAGGTCCCAGCAGATGTGGTACTGCAGCCCGTCCATCTGATAGGCATATCCATCTTCCCTCCATTTCTTTTCCACCTTCCTTTTGGAAGAAGCTTTTTTCTTCCTGAGAGTAGACTGGCACCAGGACAGGAGCCTGGGGCAGTAGGGGAGCTGTGACTGAGCCCAGTAGGGAATGGATGCTGCTTTTCGGGCCTCTGCATCTGTACGAGCATTTCCCTGTGCTACTGCAGTGGAATTTCGCTAGTGTCCCCGGCAGTGTACGACCACCACCTTCTGGGGCTTCCATGCTACTTCCAATAGCTGCAAAATTTCCTGTTGATATTTTATTTCTTTACCCCCAGAGTTAAACACACCCTTTTCCTTGTACAACGCTCCATACACTTAGAGAGTGAGGAATGCATACCAAGACTCAGTAAAGATGTTAACAAATTTTCCTTCACTCAGTTCTAGGGCACACATTAGGGCCATTAACTCTGTTCATTGTGCAGAGGTACCCTGAGGTAGTGGCTTGGCCTCTATAGTTGTGTCTAGAGTTACCAGCATATATCCAGTGCATCGTTCTCCTCGGGGGCTGACAGAGCTGCTCCCATCCATATACAGTCCCCAGTCTGCCTGTGTCCACAGTTGGTCCCGCAGGTCTGGCTGACTAGAGTAGATGGAGTCCAGCACCTCTATACAATCATGTGTCACCCAGTCCTCCGACACAGGGAGTAGGGTGGCCGGGTTTAGGGTATTACAAACTTCTATGGTTATGCGTGGGTTTTTGCACAACAAGCCCTGGTACGTGGTTAGCCTGCCATTTGTAAGCCAATGGTGGCCCTTTGTGTTCATCAAGGTGACCACAGCATGGGGGACTTTTATTTAAATTTTGTCCTAACGTTAGCTTGTCTGCATCCTGTGCCAGCAGAGCGGTAGCCACTACCACCCGTAGGCAGGGGCCACCCTTTAGAAACCTCGTCCAGTTGTTTGGACAAGGTACGCCACTGGTAGAGGCCATGGGCCTATGGCCTGGGTGAGGATCCCCACTGCCATCTTTTCTCATGCAGACACATACAGAGTGAAAGGCTTTGTTAAGTCTGGGAGCACAAGGGCCGAGGCGGACATCAGAGGGAGAAGGCCTGTTGTTGCTCTGGGTTCCACCTGAATGGCTCTGTGGCCTCATACAGAGGTTTGGCTAGAACTGCAAAGTTAGGACAGTTTGCAAAATCCCACGGCCCCCAAGAATTCTCAAACCTGTGTCCGGGTCTTCAGTATCAGCAAGCTGCTGATGACTTGTTTTCTCTCTGGTCCCAGGCTGTGCTGTCCTTGCTGGATAGTAAATCCCAGAAAACATACCTGTTGTTGGCAGATCTGGGCCCTTTTCTTGGAGACCATGTATCCACAACTCTCCAGGTTTCTGAACAATGAGTCAGTTCCCCGGATACACCCGACTGCTGCTGGGTGTCCCAGCAAAAGTTCATCCACGTACTGAAGCAGAACACAGCCTATGTCCTTGGCAGAAAACCTTTGAAGGTCCTGGTGCTTCCCCGAAAATGGTTGGGGAGTTCTTAAACCCCTGGGGAAGTCAAGTCCAAGTGTACTGCATGGTTACACCTGACTCTGGATCTTCCCACTAGAAGGCAAACAGTTTCTGGCTCTCAGGGGCTAGCCAGATACTGAAGAAAGCATCTTTTAAGTTCAAGCAAGTGAACCAGCTAGCCTCAGCTGGTAGCAGTCCTAGCAACCTATAGAGGTTAGGAACCACGGGGTGTAAAGTCACTGTCACCTTGTTGACCAGACGCAAATCTTGCACCAGCCAATAGTCCTTGGTACCTGGTTTGGGGATGGGCAGGAGAGGTGTATTCCAAGGAGACTGGCAAGAAACTATGATTCCAAATGCTTTCAAGCATCTGAGATGGACTTGGATTCCCTCGAGGGCCTCCCTTGGAACTGGGTGCCGTCTGTCTTGTCTAACTGGCTGTGCCTCTGGCTTCACTTTGATAACCACCGGAGTCTGGTTCACAGCTAGTCCCAGAGGGTTGTCTTCTGCCCAGACCTGTGGCCATTGCTTGGCCACGGCAGGTTCTATCCCCTGGCCAGGTTCAGTTAAGAAAAGCCTCCATTCTTCCCGTGGGACTACGAGAGCCATTACGATCACTGTTTGAGGCAATTTTAACTGTAAGGAACCCTGGTTTGTAAAAGTGATGGTGGCTCTTAGTTTGCTTAACAGGTCCCTTCCCAACAGAGGCAGTGGGCAGTCTGGCATGTTCAAGAACTGATGCATAATTTCATGGCCCCCTACAGAGTAGGTTTGTGGTAAGCAGAAGGCCTGTTTCTCTGAAACTCTAGTTGCTCCAATTATATCTATTGTCTTGCTGGACAAAGGGGCTCTTGGCTGAGTTACCACCAAATGCTCAGCTCCAGAATTGACAAGGAACTCAATGTCTCTGGCTCCTACTGTCATCCTGACCATGGGCTCCTTGGGGGCGGAAAAGCCTGGTCCCCATCAGTCCAGCAACCCTTCTGCCAGGTTGAACACAGCTTCTTCTTCCTTTCCTTTCCTAAGGCCCCTTGCTCCAGACATTCCTGCTTTTTCTTTTCTTTCTTTTTTTTTTTTTTTTTTTTTTTTTTTTTGAGACAGAGTTTCACTCTTGTTACCGAGGCTGGAGTGCAATGGCATGATCTTGGCTCACCACAACCTCTGCTTCCTGGGTTCAGGCAATTCTCCTGCCTCAGCCTCCTGAGTAGCTGCGACCACAGGCACATGCCACCATGCTCTACTAACTTTTTGTATTTTTAGTAGGAATGGGGTTTCACCATTTTGGCCAGACTGATCTCAAATTCCTGACCTCAGGTGATTCACCCACCTCAGCTTCCCAAAGTGCTGGAATTACAGGCATGAGCCACCACACCCGGTTCCCTTGGCTACTATTGAAGTATTATTCTTCTTTTATGATCACATCTATGAAGTATATTGGAGAGAAAGAGGAAGCAGAATGAGAACTTTGACATGGCACAGTGGTTTATACCTGTAATCTCAGCACTTTGGGAGGCTGAGCTGGGCAGATCACCTGAGGTCAGGAGTTTGAGACCATACTGGCCAACATGGGAAACCCAATCTCTACTAAAAATATGAAAATTAGCTGGACATGGTGGCAGGTGCCTGTAATCTTATCTACACAGGAGGCTGAGGAGGGGAGAACTGCTTGAACCTGTGAGGCAGAGGTTGCAGTGAGCCGACATCGTGTCACTGCACTTCAGCCTGGGTGACAGAGCCAGACTTCGTTGAAAAAAAAAAAAAATGGTATTTTCTCCATTGACTTCGATGCTGCTGTGGTCTTGATCTCCAGGTCAATGCAATGACCCTGACAAGTTTCCATTTGCCAAGCCTATCAACCTAACTGTTGAGACTCCGTTTCCCATTGGGACATATTTAAACTACAAATGCCTCCCTGGTTATTATGGAAGACCGTTTTCTATCATCTGCCAAAAAAAGTCAGGCTGGACAAGTGCTAACGACAAGTGCAGACGTAAGTAACTCTGGAGTGGGAACCCCTCTGTTAGTCACACATCTGTAAGATCTGATTCAGTTTGTTCAAATTTTGTAACTGAGTTACATATGACAACTAGTTTACCAAGGTGCAATACATATGAAAATTATTCTTGCAGATCATACCTTGTTAAATGGCTTTGAGTTCCTGGTGCCTTCATTACAGGTTTATTTCATGAGAAACAGTCATCGCAGGACATGACTGAGGGAAAATCCCATCCACTGGGGGTCTCCCATTTTCATGACTAAAATTAAGTAATGAATGACTTGGGACAAGAAAGAGAAGTGGATTAAATAACCAGAAGATGAGACAATCTTGGGCTTTGAGATCTTTGGATTATGCCAATTGAAGTTAATTACAGATAATAACAGTTTATTTTTCTGGGAGGCATAATATGGAGATGAAATAGATATGAACAGGAAGTTTTTTGAAAGAGAGCTGATCCTGAAGCAGTCTGGTGAGTTTCCTCAATGTGGCAAAATCTATTGAACCATCAGAACTGCATGTATTCTTCAGTAAGCTATAGGCAGGTTGAGGCCTTATATACTAAAACAAATATTTCAGTTTACTCTACTTGGCTCCAAAATTCTGTTTCTTCCTGTAGGTAGATCATGTCGTAATCCTTCAGAACCTGTGAATGGCATGGTGCATGTGATCAAAGACATTAAATTTGGATCCCAAATTAATTATTCTTGTAATAAAGGGTGAGTTGGCAGCAACATCTCTTGGTTCAAGAGTTCTAGGACAGCCATACTGCCTTCTAGTCACATCTCAGAAAGGACAACTAAGCTATTAACATCTTCTCTTCAAAGGGTTGAACACAAATGTTTAGCTCCTAACTGAAATGAACAAAGGCATGACAAGATTGGGGGAAATCATCCGTATCCTTGCTGGAAACCAAGGCAGTGCATATATGAAAAGGGTGGCATTCATTGGGTGGGAAGGAAGAACATGGGGGAAGATTACAGGCAAAGCACACAAACAACCCTAACCCAGGGCTGGAAGAAAGAGCAGGCCATTGAGCAGCTGTGTGAGAGAAATCTTAATGGTCATAGCACAAGTAGTTTGCTAGGACTGCTGTAACCGAGTACTCCAAACCCGGCAGCTTAATACAGATGAAGTTTTTGAAGTTCTGTTTTGGAGCCTGGAAGTCCAAAATCAAGGTGTTGGCAGAGCCATGCTCGCTACAAAACCTGTAGAGATGGATCCCTCTTTGCTTTGTCAGCTTCAGGAGCCCCAGGCCTTCCTTGGCGTGTGGCAGCAGAACTCCAATTCCTGTCTCTGTCCTCACATGGCCGTCTTCCCTCTGAGTCTGTGTCTGCACGTGCTGTTCGCCTGTCTGTGCGTGTCTGTGTCCCAAGTTCTCTCTTTCAGTAAGGACATCAGTCAGATTGGATTAGGGACCACACTAACAACCTCATCTGAACTTGACTGCCTCTGCAAAGACCATATTTCCAAATAAGGTCACACTAACAGGAACTAGGGATTAGGATGTCTATATATTTCAGGGGTGAGGGGAACACTGTCCCACTCTGGGCCCTGGGGAGAAGACTCCCAAAAGTCTAGACATAGTTATCCATATGCCATATGTGGTTTCTGGTGATGAAATGATCATGGCTTCTCCTGAACTATGGCTTAACTTTATGAACCCACAACTCTCTTTTCCCCAGGAGATTGAAAAAGATAGGGTAGGATGTAAAGGCTTCAATCTGTTCAAATGAATATGAAAGTCCCTGGCTCCCTTTAAAATAAGTATCATAGGTTTTATCTCTCTGCCTTACTTCCTCATAAACATCCTGAATGAGAAAAGTTCAAACCATTATTTGTTCAATTTTGTAATCTACTTTGGCAGACAAGTTCAATAAATTAAAATATTCTTTTATCTGTTCCCCTTGATCAGTGAACATAAAGTTATCTTTTGACTCATATTTAATATGTTCAGTACTGCAACACTGAACAATAGTATGGAGGAAAAGATGCCAACCTCAGTTTGAACCTGCTTCACCATTCCTATCCCCACCCCCATGATTAGAAAATCAAAAGAACATTTTGAGAAATAACCTCAGTGAGGTCAAAAGCCAGAGGAGGCTCCAGGATCCCTTGTTCCTAAGAAAAACAGGCAGAAGCGGGTACACGTATAGGATTGCAGCCCTTCTTCACTTCATTTTTTCATATCCTCCATCCTTGTATGTATTTCTGTTGGCAGTGCAACTGAGAATGCTTTCATTTTGGTGTTATACTAGGAAGTGTTAGAAAGCAAAATGAGGCCAGTGTGGTGGCTCATGCCTGTAATCCCAGCACTTTGGGAGGGGGAGACAGGCAGATCACCTGAGGTTAGGAGTTCAAGACCAACCTGATCAACACGGTGAAACCCTGTCTTTACTGAAAATACAAAAATTAACCGGGCGTGGTGACATGTGCCTGTAATCCCAGCAACTTGGGAGGCTGAGGCAGGAGAATTGCTTGAACCTGGGAGGTGGAAGTTGCAATAAGCTGATCTCGTGCCATTGCACTCCAGCCTGGGTGACGAGAGTGAAACTCCATCTCAAAAATAATAACAAAAAAGTAAAAATGATATTGAAGTCATTAATAATCACAACATAATCACTATTATAATGTTAACAGCGTGTCAAGTGTCTTCAAAAACACTCACTGTTCTCTCGCTATTCATGTGATCTCCATCTGGCACTGTTTTGTTGCTTGAATAAAGCTTTATGCGGCCAGGTTTTCCTACATATTCATAAAGCAAAGTTCTCAGCTCTACCTATAACCATGACTGTTATTTGACATTGCTTCCTTCCTTCATGTGTAGTACTACCAAGTTTGATCCAACCCTCACTGTGGCCAGTTATACCCAACCATCCATCACAACAGAGAATCTCAGGTGAAGTAAAGCAAATGTCATGAATTCTTCCAAATGCATGGCACACTTTGAACAGTTTGACACATACTAATTGAGAATTGCTGACTTTAACATTTCAAATACAAAATAAGTGTTCAATTCTTTTTGGTCAGCTTAGATTTCCTTTGGTTCTAGTTATGAATCATTTTCTTCTTTCTCTTTCTTTCCTTCTTTCCTTTCTATCTTTGTCTCTTTCTTTCTTTCTTTTTCTTTTCTTTCTGCCTGTCTCTCTTTTTCTTTCTTTCTTTCTTTCTTTTTTTTTTTTTTTTTTGACACAAGGTCTTGCTTTGTTGTCCAGGCTGGAGTGCAGTGGCATGATCAATGATCACTGTAGCCTCAGCCTCCCAGCTCAAGTGATCTTCCTGCCTCGGCCTCCTGAGTAGCTAGGACTACAGGAATGTGCCATCATGCCTTGCTTTTTAAATATATTTTTTGTAGAGATAGGGTCTCACTATGTTACCCAGGCTGGCCTTGAACTCCTGAGCTCAAGCAATCCTCCTGCCTCAGCCTCCCAAAGTGCTGGGATTATAGGCATGAGGCACTGTGAAATGCCTACTTTGATGAAACTTACTGATAAAAGCCCATCTATGCATCCATACATTAATACTTGCAAAGCATAGAAAGACATGCAACAGGACTACATGCACACATACATCAGTATATATATGACAGCTTCCCTGCTCTCAAGAAGCTTGTGTAATCTTTTTTTAAAAAATGAAACTTATAGGAAAAACTGTAATTCATCTTTGATTTATATAAAAATGTGTCATAATAAAGAAAAGACAGCTTATCCAACTGAGAAGACATGGAAAAGAAAATCAAAAAGTCCCAAGAAGAATGTGAAATTTGGGTAGGTAAAAGACAGTTCTTTGACAAGAGGAAAATGTTCCTCTGAATTCTACAAGAGTGCAATCTCTGGAAGTAGTGATTTCAGGGGGAAGTTGATCTGACCTCTTTAGAACCTAACATTCCTCATTCTTTTCCTCTAGATACCGACTCATTGGTTCCTCATCTGCCACATGCATCATCTCAGGCAATACTGTCATTTGGGATAATAAAGCACCTATTTGTGACAGTGAGTTGAAATATCCCTTCCTATTTCTTTTACCAATCCATTCTAATTTTTCTCTGGAATAATAAAAATCTTAACCGAATTCCTTCTGTGCAATTTGTCCTTCATATAGCTGAAGACAGCTGTAATGTTCTCGAATATTCCCGTGGGGTTCCTGGTAACTCTTCCCTTAAGTTCTTCCTTATCCTGGGATGTGTCTTTTCTAATTCTGGGGGCTTAAGTACATAAAAGCCTTCATACTTAATTTTACTTCAATAAATTTGAAATTATGTTGGTTCTGCCACCTCCAGTATAATAATCATCCTGCTTGGAAAATCAGTAAAGATTTTTAAAACTGATGCTCTTCAAGGTTAGTGAAGCTTCAGAAGAACCTGGACTCCCATGTACCACGAGATCAACACGTCCTCTTGAAAGGCACCATACACTGCAAACCTCAGAAGTGGGCGTGTATTTTAACCTGCTTCTTAGAATTGATACTTAGGAAATAAACACAAACTTCTTAAAGCAGTTTGGTGTAAACTTTTCATTATTTATATTAGTTAAATAGCATTATTTATATTAGTTAAAATGTTAGAGTAACCTAAATATTTTAAACTATGGTTTGGAAATGATCTACTAGAAAGAAAGGTGTGTTCAAAGTGATCACTATAAAGAATTCCCTAAGAAACATGAAATAGCTTTGCAGAATAAAAAAAGTATATCCATACACTGGCATCTTATTCAGCCATAAAAATGCATAAAGAAGTACTTAATGGCTAGAAAGAAATGTGTTTTATGCGGAAAAAGAATCAGATGAGTGGCATGTATAGCAAGATCTCATTTTATTAAAAAATAGTACACCTGGCCCTGGAGGGCCAGGCTGAGGCTGAGAGAAATACAGTGTATAACATCTTACTGTTCTCTTTGGATAACTTGGAGACTTCTTTTCTTTTCTTCTTATTTAAAAATGTTGTTACTTTTACTATAAAGTTTATGACCTTCAGAATCTAAGTTTATGAATGACACTGGTCACATATTTATTGCTGTTTATCCAGTTTAAGAAATAGTTTTGCTATTTTGTAAAACAAATTGGGAAACTTTCATCTTATTTGAAATGTGTAATAAGTATGAATTTTCTTGGAGATATGAGAAAATATTATTAGTAAAATAGAGAAAACAAACAAAATAATACACCTAAACCTATACTCATACCTATACCTATACCTATATTCTCTGTTTCTAGTTCTGTAAACTCTCTATATCCAAACGCTAGTAAATGGCTTGAAGTCTTCTTGGCGAAGGCTAGGGGAAGATTTACAACACATGCTTTCGACTGTGTAGCATGGTGCTTCCTCAAAAGGATCCAGTCTCCCATCCATTCATGCTGCTCTGAGTCTATAAACTATTCAAGTCTAGGAATTGTTGATGTACAATGAACTTCTTTTGCAATGAATGATTCAAGTCAGAATTCTATTCACTTGACCTAAATCTCTTCTACTCATACAAATCAAATAACACTTTAGTCGGCTATTCATCTACTTCGGTTTTAGAGACTCCATGATCAATTAGCCAGTAACAAAGTTCTCTTCAGTCAAATCATTCTGATTGCTGTTTCAACTCTAATACCCATTACGAGAATCCCCATTGTCTGTGACAATTAAGTGCTGCCACCTGGACTCTGCCACCCTGAGGTCCTTCAATCCCCAAGAGAATTCAGAGAACCCAGTTCAATGGCAACATTTCCCACTATCATTCCCAGTCTTCAGAGAATGAGCTGTCACAGAGGATGCTGAAACTTCCCATGTGAATACATTTCTCAAGCCTCAGGTAAAAGGTCTATCCTCTGAACCCTCCACTCCTGCACTGTGCCTCACCAACTCTATCCAAGGATGACTTTCAAAGTGGAACGGCTGTTGTTTAACTTCTACCTGTCAAATATCAGGCTAATTTCTCATGCTGTAACCCTAGTCCAGCACCATACAGAGAAAACTTAATTCCAGACTAGTTTGGAAAACTTAATTCCAGATTAGCCTGGTTGACACTTTACCAAACCACCAGATAATTATAATTGTATTTAACTCTTGGTCTTCTCTTTGTTTCCTTCCCTCCTTCCTTTCTGCCTCCCTCCCTCCCTCCCTCCCTCCCTTCCTTCCTTTTCCTTTCTTCTTTACCACACTGGCTAGGACCACCAGTATAACATTGAACTTTGGTAGCAAGAGATGCCATCCTTGACTTGTTCCACATCTCAAAGAGAAAGATGAAAACATTTCACCGTTAATCTGGTGTTTACTGTAGGCTTTTTGTAGATAACCATTTTTAAATTAAGGACATTCTCATATATTCTTCATTATTAAAAATTTTTGGTCTTTGAATCATGTTAAAGGTTATCAAACACTTTAGTTACATATATCAGTGTAACCACATCTGTTTCTCTTTTTTCTGTTAATGTAACAAATTGTTTTGAGTACATTTTTGAAAGGCAAATGATTTTGAATTTTAAGTTTACATTCTTAAAATAAATCAACTTGGTCGTAATATTTAATCACTTTTTTTTGAGATGGAGTTTCACTTTTATATATGGCAAATATGCTTTTATAATACATTTTGGATGTTTCTATTAAAGTACAATTCATGCATCATAAAAGTTGCTTTTTTTAAATTACACAATTCGGTGGTGTTTAGTATATTCACAAATTTATGTGTTGTGGTCTGAATCTTTGCGTCTACCCCAAACCCATATGCTGAAATCCTTACCCATAAGGTTATAACATGAGGAGGCGAGGCCTTTGGAAGGTGATTAGGTCATGAGAGCAGGGCCCTCACAAATGGGATTAGCGTCCTAATAAAAAAGGCCCAGAAGAGCTCCTTTGCTCCTCCTGCCAGGGAGGAAATGCTGACTCTGCCAGAACATTGGTTGTGAACTCCCCAGCCTCCACAACTATGAGAAATAAATTTATGTTGTGTACAATACTATAAAACCAGTTTATAGTGTTTTGTTATAGCAGCCCAAATAGACTAAAACATTAGGCAACCAGGACCGCTAATTAATTACAGAACACTTTCATCATCCCATTCCTATTTTAGAGATTAGACTGTAATTTTCTTTCTTGTAATGTCCTTATGAGATTTTAAGGACGTTATGAAATACTACCAGCTGGCTTTATAAGACTGTCATAAAGTATCAAACTTATGACAGTCTTATAAAGCCAGCTGGTAGTGTTTCATGTATTTGTTTCCTTGGAAGGGTTTATGTAAGATTGGTATTATTTCTTCTTTAAATGCTTGAAACACCCTATGGCCTGGAGTTTACTTTGTTGGGAGGTCTTTTTTTTCTCCAACTATTTTTCTATACCATGTAGATTTTTTGCATAAGTATAACATATATATAGTAAAGTGCACCAATCTGAATTAGGCAGTTCAGTGAATTTTTACAAAGTAAATGCATCCATGTACATGGCACTCAGATTAAGATATAGAACATCGCCGGGCGCGGTGGCTCAAGCCTGTAATCCCAGCACTTTGGGAGGCCGAGGTGGGTGGATCACGAGGTCGAGAGATCGAGACCATCCTGGTCAACATGGATAAACCCCGTCTCTACTAAAAATACGAAAAAAATTAGCTGGCATGGTGGTGCGTGCCTGTAATCCCAGCTACTCAGAATGCTGAGGCAGGAGAATTGCCTGAACCCAGGAGGTGGAGGTTGTGGTGAACCGAGATCACGCCATTGCACTCCAGCCTGGGTAACAAGAGCGAAACTTCGTCTCAAAAAAAAAAAAAAAAAAAAAAAAAAAAAAAAAAAAAAAAAAAAAAAGATACAGAACATCAACAACCCAGAAGCCTTCCCGATACTCTTTCCCACTTATCTTCCCAAAGTAACCATTATTCTGATTTATAACACTAATAGTTTTGCTGCTTCCTAAATTTTATATTAAAGGAATAAAAAAATAGGTACTCTTTTGTGTCCAGCTTCTGCTCAGTGTTACATTTGGAAGAGTCACTTTTGTTGCTGCACGGATTGTTAGGTCTTTTTTATTATTATATTGGATTTCACTGATTATCTTGAGTACCTTTTCATATGTTTGTGAAGTGCCTATTCCAAACTTTTGCTTATTATTTACTAGTTTGTCTATTGCTTTACTGTTTTGTAGGAATTCTTTAAATATTCTCATATTTTCTAATAAATATAACACAAATATTTTCTTTCAGACTATGGTTTTTCTTTTCCCTTCTTAATGATGTCTTTTGTTGAGGAAGTTCTGCATTTTAATAATAATCAATTTATGGATTTTTTTTTCAGTTACTGCTTTTTTTATTCTACTTAAGCAATTGAGCCAGGAGAGGTGGCTCACATCTATAATTCCAGCACTTTGGGAGGCCAAGGCATGAGGACTGCTTGAAGCCAAGAGTTCGAGACCAGCCTGGGCAACAAAGCGAGACCCTGTCTCTACAAAAATAAAATAAAATTAGCTGGGCTCAGTGTGGCACATGCCTGTAGTCCCAGCTACTTGGGAGGATGAGGTCGGAGGATCCCTTGAGCGCAGGGGTTCAAGGCTGCGGTGAGTTATGATGGTGCCACTGCACTGCAGCCCAGGTGACAGAGGGGACTACTTCTTATGGATAGGCAATTGATCTAATAACTTTTATTAAAAAGACTATTCCTTGCATACTGCAATGCAATAGCACCATGCCCATAAGTCTGGTGACCTTATATGTGGATCTCATTCCAGAGAAGTTCTATTCCATTGGTTTATTTGCCATACATTAGTTGTTGTTGTTTTTTTCCATATTATAATGGCAAATAAACTATAGCATTACATTAAGATGTTAATTACTATAGCATTACATTAAGATTTTATATCTTTTGGCATATCTATATATACATATATAGATATATTTATTTATTTATTTATTTATTTATTTTTATGGAGGCTTGCTCTGTCACGCAGGCTGGAATGCAGTGGTGCTATCTTGGCTCTCTGCAACCTCTGCCTCCTGGATGCAAGCAATTCTCCTGCCTCAGCCTCCAAAGTAGCTGGGATTACAGGCACCCACCACTGGGCCCAGCTAATTTTTGTATCTTTAGTGGAGACAGGGTTTCACCATGTTGGCTAGGCTGGTTTTGAAATCCTGACCTCATGATCCACTTGCCTTGGCCTCTAAAAGTGCTGGGATTACAGGGGTGAGCCACTGCACCCGGCTTTTTTTGTTTGTTTTGTTTTGAGATGGAGTCTTGCTCTGTCACCAAGGCTGGAGTGCAGTGGCCAATCTCAGCTCATGGCAACCACCACCTCCCAGGTTCAAGCGATTCTCCTACCTCAACGTCCTGAGTAGCTGGGACTACAGGTGTGCGCCACCACACCTGTCTAATTTTTGTATTTTTAGTAGAGATGGGGTTTTACCATGTTGGCCAGGCTGGTCTTGAGCTCCTGACCTCATAATCTGCCTGCCTCGGCCTCCCAAAGTGCAGGTATTACACACATGAGCCACCACACCTGGCTGGCATATATCTTTTAACTATGTAGTACTTCTTCAAGATTTACTTGGTGATTCTTGGCCCTTTGCATTACCATATAAAATTTAGAATCAGTTGTCAATTTCCACAAAAAGAATCCTTCTTGAATTTGTATTGAGTTTCTATTGATTCAGTAGATCAATTTGTGGCCATTAACAAATTTACAGTTTTGAAGTTTAAATTTATGAATATGATATATCCTCCCATTTTTGAAGTCTTTAATTTCTTTTAATAATATTTGTTAACTTATAGAAGTCATGTCCATCTTTCATTATCTTTATTCCTATGTATTATTTTTAAAATTTGATTCTCTAATTATTTACTTCTTAGATATGTACCTGTTTCATCCCAGCTCCAGCAGTTTTGTTAAATTTACTTATAAATTGAATAGTTTGTCTGTATATTCTTCTGAATTTGCTGCATAATTATGTCATCTATGAATCTGGCAAAGTTTTTAAATCTTTTTCTTTCTTATGTCTTTTGTTTATTTTTCTTACTTTATTGCATTGGCTAGAACCTTCAGTACAATATTGGATAAAAGAGATGATACAAGGCTTTTAATAGTCATAAATCATGATATATGCTACAGTTTTTTGTATGATAACCTTTATTAGATTAAGGAAACTCCCCTTTATTTCTAATTGCTAAAAGATTTATCATAAATGTTCATTCTAATTTATCACTCCGCATGTATTGAAATTATCATGTTTCTCTTTCACTCTGTTAATGTAATATATTACATTGATTGATCTTTAAAAGGCGAACAAACTCTGAACTCCTAAAATCAACCTATGTTGCTTGTGATGTGTTGCAGATGATTATCCTATGTGTGAGGTGTGTTTGTGTGTGTATGTCTATGTGTGTGTGCAGGATTGCTCATATTTTTAATGCAACACTGTAACATTGATTTAATATTCAAAATCAGTCAAGGTAAACCTCACTTTGATCATTGTATCATCTCTTGAAAATATTGCTTGATTCAATTTCCTAATATTTTGCTTAGAAAATTTGCATTTATGTTCTCAAGAGATCTTGGGTTATAATTTGCTTTTCTTTTAATTGTCCTTATTAGGTTTGGGAAACAAGATTATGTTGGCCTCATAAAATGTGTTAAAAATTATTTATGCTTTTCTAGTCTCTGGAATAATTTGTGTAACATTAATATTATTTTTCCTTTTATGTTTGGAAAAATTCAGCAGGGAAGCAATCTGCACCTGAGGGGTTTTGTTGTTGTTGTTGTTGTTATTCAGTTTTAAATTACTGATTTAGTTTCTTTAACAGCTATAAAACTATTAATTATTATATATTTTATTGAATTAGTTTGGGTAAGTTATATTTTCCAAGGAATTTACTCATTTTATTTAAATTTTCTATGTTATCAGCATAATGCTGTTTATTAAATCCTCATTATTACCTTTGGATGTCTGTAAGTTCTGTAGTGATACCCCCATGTTAATTAATTTCCAATATTGGTAATATCTTTTTGCTTCTTTTTCCTTGATTCGTTTAACTGGGGCTTTATCAATTTTACTAAACTTTTCAAATAAATGACTTTTTCTTGTTTTGTTCTTTAATGTATGGCTATTTTCTTTTTTATTAATTTCTGCTTTATTATCTTTCTTCTACTTTCTTTAAGCTTGTGTGTTCGTTCCTACACTCCTAATTTCTTGATATTGATTAGATAATTTGTTTTCAACCTTTATTTTTCTAAGATATACATTTAACCTATAATTTTTTCTCTATAACTGTTTTATTTACTTTCCACAATCTTTATATTTTTATTATCACGGTACATAAAAGTTTTTTAATTTCCCTTTTAATGTCTTCTTTGACCCATATGCTATTTAGAAGGACATTGCTTAATTTCTAAATATTTAGATATTTTCTAGTCATTCTTTTATTAATTTAATCATTTGAAGCATGGTTTATGGCCTAGAAAATAGATGATTTTGGTAAACTGTTATGTATGCACTTGAAAAGAATGTACAGTTATTTTGTTTCACTTTCTAGAAATGTCATTTAGGAAAATGATTTAGAACAGTCTTTTTCACTTGTTCTCTCAGTTATTCGAAGGCATGTGTAAAATATCTGTATTAGTTTCTCAGAGCTGCTGTAACAAATGACCACAAACTTGGTGGCTTCAAACAAGAGAAACTTACTCTCTTAAGAGTTTGGAGGCCAGAACCCACAGTTAAGATGCCGACAGGATTGGTTCCATCCGGAAGCTGTTCTGTGCCTGTCTCCGGGCTTCCTTCCAGTGGCTGCTGCCGTCTGTGATGTTCCCTGGCTTGTAGATGCATCATTTCTTCTCTGCCTCCATCTTCATTGCCTTCTCCTCTGTGTGTTTCCTTTGCTCTTCTGTCTCCTATAAAGACACTGGACACGGACTTAGAGGCCACCCTGGCAATCCAGGAGGGTCTCAGCTCAAGATCATTAACTTGATTGTATCTACAAAGACTCTCCAAATTGGGTCACGTTCACAGGTTTCAGAGGGCAGGACACAGATATTTTTTAAGGAGGACAGTGGTTATTCAACCCATTACAATTCCCAACCATAGCTATGAATTTGTCTGTCTTCATCTTTGTTCTAGCAATTTTTATATCATGAATTTTAAACATGTTATTAAACGTATGAAATTTTTGGTCTATTCTATCTTTCTGTTGAATTGACTATTTTCTCATACTGAAATTCTCTCTCTACCTCTCATACTAATTCTTGCCTTAAAATCTACTTTGTACATTAATATAGCTATATCAGCTTTCTTTCTTGTATTTATATTATGTATGTTTTAAATCTTTTACTTTCAGTCCTTGTCTTACATTTAAAGCTTGTATTTTATAAACATTATATAGTAAGGTTTTGTTGTTTTATTCAGTCTTTCTTCCTGCAACCTTCACCTCCCAGATTCAAGCAATCCTCCCACCTCAGCCATCTGAGTAACTGGGATTACAGGCCTGCACCAACATGCTGGGCTAATTTTGGAATTTTTAGTAGAGAGGGTGTTTTGCCACATTGGCCAGGCTGGTCTCAAACGCCTGACGTCAGGTGATCTGCCCACCTTGGTCACCCAAAGTGCTGGGATTACAGGCATGAGCCACTGCGACAGGACTGTATAACTTTCTTTTTAAATTGTGCCTTAGGTTATGGGGTACATGTGTAGATCATGCAGGATTGTTGCATAGCTACATATATGGCAAGGTGGTTTGCTGCCTCCATCCCCTCATCACCCACATCAGGCATTTCTCCCTATCTTATCTCTCCCCAACCTTCCCAACCCCACTGCCCCTCCCCTACCCCACTGCCAACATACCCGTGTGTGATGCTCCCCTCCCTGTGTCCACTTGTTCTCATTGTTCAACACCTGCCTGTGAGTGAGAACATTCCATATTTGATTTTCTGTTCTTAGTATCAGTTTGCTGAGAATGATGGTTTCTAGATTCATCCATGACCCTGCAAAGGACACAAACTCATCATTTTTTATGGCTGCATAGTATTCCATGGTGTATATGTGCCACAGTTTCCTTGTCCAGTCTATCATCAATGGGCATTTGGGTTGGTTCCAGGTCTTTGCTATTGTAAACAGTGCCACAGTGAAAATACATGTGCATATGCCTTTATAATAGGGTGATTTATAATCATTTGGGTATATGCCCAGTAATGGGATTGCTGGGTCAAATGGAATTTCTATTTCTAGATCCTTGAGGAATCACCAAACTGTCTTCCACAAGGGCTAATCTAATTTACACTCCCACCAACAGTGTCAAAGTGTTTCTATTTCTCCACATCCTCTCCAGCATGTGTTGTCTCCAGATTTTTTAATGATCACCATTCCAAACGGCATGAGATGGTATCTCAATGTGGTTTTTATTTGCATTTCTCTAATGACCAGTTATGATGAGCATTTTTTCATATGTTTGTTGGCCTCATATATGTCTTGTTTTGAAAAGTGTCTGCTCATATTCTTTGCCCACTTTTGAATGAGTTTGTTTTTTTCTTGTAAATCTGTTTTAGTTCTTTGTAGATTCTGAATATTAAGCCCTTTGTCAGATGGGTAGATTACAAAAAACTTTTCCCATTCTGTTGGTTGCTGGTTCACTCAAATGATTGTTTCTTTTGCTGTACAGAAGCTCTGGAGTTTAATCAGATTCCATTTGCCCATTTTGGCTTTTGTTGCCAATGCTTTTGGTGTTTTAGTCATGAACTCTCTTCCTCTGCCTATGTCCTGAATGGTTTTGCCTAGGTTTTCTTCTAGGATTTTTATGGCGTTAGGTCTTATGTTTAAGTCTTTAATCCATCTGGAGTTAATTTTAGTGTAAGGTGTGAGGAAGGGGTCCAGTTTCTGCTTTCTGCACATGGTTAGCCAGTTTTCCCAACACCATTTAGTAAACAGAGAATCCTTTCCCCGTTGCTTGTTTTTGTCAGGTTAGTCAAAGATCAGATGGTTGTAGATGTGCGGCATTACTTCCAAGGCCTCTGTTCTGTTCCATTGGTCTATATCTCTGTTTTTGTACCAGTACCATGCTGTTTTGATTACTGTAGACTTGTAGTATAGTTTGAAGTCAGGTAGTGAGACGCCTCCAGCTTTGTTCTTTTTGCTTAGGATTGCCTTGGCCAAGCAGGCTCTGTTTCGGTTCCATATGAAGTTTAAGATGGTTTTTTCCAGTTCTGTGAAGGTCATTGGTAGCTTGATAGGGATAGCATTGAATCTATAAATTACTTTGGACAGTATGGCCATTTTCACAATAATGATTCTTCCTAACCATGAGCATGGAATGTTTTTCCATCTGTTTGTGTTCTCTCTTATTTCCTTGAGCAGTGGTTTGTAGTTCTCCTTGAAGAGGTCCTTTACATCTTTGTTAGTTGTATTCCTAGGTATTTTATTCTCTTTGTAGCAATTGTGAGTGGGATTTTGCTCTTGATTGGGTAGGGAGGGGGGTCCTCCAGGGACTGCACTTCCTGGGTGAGGCAGCACCCTACCTTGCCTTGGCTTACCCTTCTTAGGGTACACTCACTTTGCAAACAGTCCCATTGAGATGCACCTGGTATCTCGTTTGGAAATGCAGTGATAACTCACCCTCTGCATTGCTCTCCTTGGGAACTGCACTCCAGAGCTGCTCCTATTCGGCCATCTTGGATCTGCCACCTAGCTTTTTGGATCTGTAATTTAATGATGTCTTGCATTAATCATAGAAAATTCTCAGTTACTACTTCTTCAAATGTTGCTTATGCTCTGTTATATCTCTCCTCTCATTGTAGGACTTCACTTAAACATGCTGGGCTTTATTCTTCTATGTCTTTAGTCTGTATATTTAACATGTATTTAGGGGTTTTTGTGGACTAATATATGATCACTTTTACACAAATATCTTGTTATGATATCAGACTTAGATTTGATTAAATGAGTTGTTAACTTTTATATCTTTTGTATTTGTGAGACATTGAAATATTATTTGGAAGTACAGGCTACTTGAAAGTTTGCTAGAACTTATCTTTGACTTTTTTCCATGCTTACATATTTTTTGGACAATTCTAGCTTTTTACATCTTTTTGAATGAATATCGGCAATTTATATTTCCATTTATATCATTTAGATTTTCAAAATATTAATCCCCAGTAGTTTACAGTTTTACAAATATTATCATATTCATAAAAAATGTTTCAATTCTTTTTCATGCTGTGTATATTTCTGTTTTCACTCTTCCCTTATAATTTGTCTTTTAACAAAGGTTTTTATATTTTACTTCTCTATAAAAGCTAACCTCAGTTAATAACAAAAATGGACATTAAGAAAGCAAATGAAAAAGAGTAGGAGAAAACTATATAAACTCTATAATACTATGATCAAAGGGCTACTTAAAAAGAATATAGATTGAGTTAATAAATGCATGCAAATATTATAGGAAATAATATAAGTAAGAAAGGCAGGACACATAACATTATGCCCACTGAAGTTACAATTTTGTAAAAATGTACCTACATGTTAGCAAAACTTAAAAGCAAATAATAAATGTAAAAATAGTTACAGTTTAGTGACTGGTGAATTTTTGTTACTCATTATTTAAATTGACTATTATTTAACCTGTTGTTTCTTTTCCCAGTAATTCCCTGTGGGCTACCCCCGACCATTGCCAATGGTGATTTCATTAGCATCAACAGAGAGGATTTTCACTATGGATCGGTGGTGACCTACCGCTGCAATCCTGGAAGCAGAGGGAGAAATGTGTTTGAGCTCGTGGGTGAGCCCTCCATATATTGCACCACCAAAGACGATCAAGTGGGCATCTGGAGCGGCCCGGCCCCTCAGTGCATTATACCTAACAAATGCACACCTCCAAATGTTGAAAATGGAATAATAGTATCTGACAACAGAAGCTTATTTTCCTTAAATGAAGTTGCTGAGTTCAGGTGTCAGCCTGGCTTTGTCATGAAAGGATCCCCCCGTGTGCAGTGCCAGCCACTGAACAAGTGGAAACCAGAGTTACCAAGCTGCTCCAGGGGTGAGTCTGACTGAGGCCTAGAAGGGCTCTGCAAATGACATGAGTTGCTGCTGGATCAGGAGATTAGTATTTGTTCAAGGGGAGGGATGTGTGGTCAGCAGGGTTGGGGAGCACATTTTCTAGGTAGTGAACATGAAATTCAGAAGATGTGTGTATATGTGCGTGTGTGTGTGTGCACGCGCACATGTGCTGAAATCGAGAAGCAAAGCTAAACTTGGGCAAGGAATGTGATGTTTCTTTGGGGTTCTTATAAACAGATCTATCAATTACCTTTAAATATAATAATTGCTTATAGGAAATGAGTGAGTTTTCTGGTCAGATACCAGACAGTGTGAATTTTAATTCTTAAAACAAAGTTATTAGGTAGTTACCAGTTTTTCTATGTTTGTCTGTTTTGTTTGCTTGAGAATTCTTAATCTGTTACTGAAGTTGGACTGCAGACGTCAGATCGTGGCTTACTGCAACTGCCACCTCCCTGGCTCAAGTAATTTTCCAGCCTGAGTCTCCCAAGCAGATGGGACTACATGGGCATGCCACCAGGCCTGATTAAATTTTTTATATTTTTTGTAGAGATGGAGTCTCACCATGTTGCCCAAGCTTGTCTGAAACACTTGTGCTCAAGTGACCCACTCACCTCAGCCTCCCAAAGTTCTGGGATTATAGGCATGAGCCACCATGCCCAGCCTTTATGTTTGGCAGAGAAGTTGTACCTTAGAGAGGTCAGATAACTTTCTAAGATACTAACTTCCAGACTGAAGACTGGAATGCAAGTCTGCCTGACTCCAGAGCCTTGGCTTTGCTAATCAGCATCCAGTCAGGAAATCAAAACTTACTCTAGATACTTTCAAGGAGTGAGGGATTTCATGCAGGTGATATTAGTCTGTTCTCACATTGCTATAAAGAACTACCTGAGACTAGGTAATTTATAAACAAAAAAGGTTTAATTGACTCACTGTTCTGCAGGCTGTACAGTAGGCATGGCTGGGGACTCCTCAGGAAACTTACAATCATGGTAGAAGGCAGAAGGGAAGCAGGCATATCTTCATATGCCTGGCAGGAGAGAGAGAGAGAGCAAATAGGGAGGTGCTGTACACTTTTAAACAAGCAGATCTCAATAGAACTCTATCACAAGACAGCACTAGGGTGATGATGCTAAACCATTAGAAATCACCTCCATGACCCAGTCACCTCCCGCCAGGCTCCTCCTCCAACACTGGGAATTACAATTTGACATGAGATTTGGGAGGGGACACAGAGCCAAACCATATCACAGCTAATAGGTCAGAAAGATGTTAGAAGGGCAGGAAAAGCAATAGGAACAAGGTAGATTTACCAGAGATCAGGGAGCTACTGTGGCTTCCAGTCTAAAACACAGGAGCCTGTACTGATGCTGAAATGGTCAGCTCCTGCCACTGAGCAGGTGTCTTCCTGAAAGCTGCTAATGCTGCAGGAGCCACCACTGCTGCCAGAATGTAGCTGATATTGCTGGAGCAAAAGTCGTTGGCATTGCTAGAATTGAAGCTGTGGCTGCTCACTGAAGCCATCTATACTGTCACTGCCTGAGCCACCTCTAGAAGTAGAACAGATTCTGCCATCATCCTGCCTTTTTATTTGGCATATATGCCTCCAGTTGACAGAACCTAACCACAGCCCACCTATCAAGGAAGACAAAGGATTGGAGTTTTAAGGCCTCCATTGCTAGCAGTCAAAAGACAGTGCAGAAGTGTGAGGCCAGGGGCCAACATAAATTTAACAAACACACCACCTCAATATTATATCACCAGGCATTGAGTAGTCAAGGGAAACACTGGGTGATGAGCCCTGAAAACTGACATTACAGCATCAGAGTATTTACGAACTCCTTAAAGAAGTAATTTTTCTAGTCCAATCCCCTATTTGATGCTTGAGAAAGCTGAAGTCCAGAAAAGGGAACTGATCTACTCAAAGCCCAACTGAAATTATCTTTTCCATTTTATAACAGTTTTATATAATTTAGTTGAGACCCGAATGTGTTCTGATTTCCTGAGTTCAGATGAACTAGATTAAAAGACAACCAGAGACGTCATTATAATATGTTGCGTGAAATATACATCCTTATTATGGTGACAGTAGGTCTTTTAGATTTTGTTCAACAGTTGCCAACCTTCTCACTGCAGTGAAATGAATGACTAGGCAGCACCTTGCTACATAGCATGAAGAGAGGAGACCCATCGTTCTCTAACACCCTATGTCAGGTGGCTGCTAAGAGAGACATGAAAGGAGATGAGAATAGGTGTATGGACCTTGTTTGTTGCACCAGTGTGATAGGGGATGGAGGGACCTAGCAGATGAGACATGTGCATGGGCACTGCTCTATTGCCTAAAATGCAAGACTAAATTGTTGACGTCCTTCTAGAAAGGAAGTGTGAAGATGTAAAAATCCATCATTCCTCCTAATTTTGTACTGGGTGAATAGTAATTGGAAGCATTCTAGAAGGAACTGTCCATTGTGAAATCTTAGGTGCATACTTTTTAGATGAAAAACAATGAATTGGGGATACCTCCGTTTTGGTCACAGTTCTGCAAGTGTCGGTTCTATGACTGATGGCGAGACATCTTCCTTGCTCTGCGTCTTTAGTTTATCAGTATAATAAGGCTTTTATTGTACCTTTTTATTATATATAGACTTATAATTATTATTCCCTTGGCCAGTTTATCAGTGTGAAGAAAAAGTTATTTTGACACAATTAGCAGGACTTCGTTTCTCTCTCCCCCAGTATGTCAGCCGCCTCCAGATATCCTGCATGGTGAGCGTACCCAAAGGGACAAGGACAACTTTTGGCCTGGCCAGGAAGTGTTCTACAGCTGTGAACCTGGCTATGACCTCAGAGGGGCTCCTTCCCTGCGCTGTACACCCCAGGGAGATTGGAGCCCTGCAGTCCCCAGATGTGAAGGTGCCTAGACTCTTACCTGGCTTGATATTTTTAGCCTGTGTCTTTATTCTCCACAAGCCAGTTATTTCTGTTTGTTTTTCTTTTTCTCCAGTGAAATCCTGCGATGACTTCCTGGGCCAATTTCCTAATGGCCATGTACTACTTCCATTTAATCTCCAGCTTGGAGCAAAAGTGGACTTTGTTTGTGATGAAGGGTGAGTATAAGCTTGCCTGATCTGCTGGACATTGAAATTGGGCTAGGAATTAGTCCAAAAAAGGGGAGATTGGTGTAGTTTTTAAAAAAAGACACACACACACACACACACACACACACACACTCAAAGTCATGAACTTTTGAAAGTATATATAGGAAGAAAGAAACATATAGAACTAACATCATGAGATATGAAGAGAAAAGTGGGCCAATATTAACTGGAAAGTTCAAGGACAAGTATAACTACTTGTTATGAATATGTAGGTAGCACATTAAGTTAAAAAATTCTATTTTCCGGCCGGGCGCGGTGGCTCAAGCCTGTAATCCCAGCACTTTGGGAGGCTAAGGCGGGTGGATCACGAGGTCAAGAGATCGAGACCTTCCTGGTCAATATGGTGAAATCCCGTCTCTACTAAAAATACAAAAAATTAGCTGGGCATGGTGGCACGTGCCTGTAATTCCAGCTACTCAGGAGGCTGAGGCAGGAGAATTGCCTGAACCCAGGAGGCAGAGGTTGCGGTGAGCCAAGATCGCGCCATTGCACTCCAGCCTGGGTAACAAGAGCGAAACTCCGTCTCAAAAAAAAAAAAAAAAAAAATTCTATTTTCCAAACCAAAAAAGATATGAATAATTTAGAGAGTTTCAGAAAAAATTGCAAGTAACAAAACACTTATTCTAAATAGCTAGAATCATTTAAGAATCATTCCAGTAAATTGTTTAAACTATCAATGGTGAAATTTGTAATAGGACTGAACATGCATTTTAAAAAAATTCAGTCATATATCATCTGGCAAGTCATGGGCTTTGGGCTCTGAGATGGGGTCCTGATGGCTGCTGTTAATATTTCCGGCAAGGTCATTAACTCGTTTATGTCCAACTAGTGGTCCTCACAGGGTGTGCATCTCTACATGATAGCTGACCAGCATGGGCAACAAAGCACCTGATCCCAAAATGTTCCACAGGATCTTGGCAGCCTCCAAATGCCAGCACCCAGTAAGATTTAGGAGGGCATCAGGACATTGAGAATTTTCGATGATTGCATACAAAAGTCATGTCATCTCTTCTTTCTTTTTGACCCTAGAATATTCAGGCTTACTCTTCAGGAGCCCAAACTGCCATTGTAAGCCTTCCTCATTCCACCACAGATGTGGAGACAAAAGGACCATTTCTGTTCTCTCACCAGCTAGTTCCCACTTTTCCAGTCCAAACTGGAAGCTGTTTTACTTGCTGTTTCCGGGTCAGAGTCAGGAAGGCGTTGCATTAAGGACTGGGCTTCTAATAATGACAATGAGTGATTTATCAGGTTATCATGGAGTAATCAGTGAAACTCCAAGCCTGGGTCCAGGGTCAAGGGGATGGTGCCTATGTCATGACCACCTTCTTCAATTCAAGCAGGACTGTCATGTGACCAAGCTACTGCATTTTGCCATTCTATATTGCTCCCTTCTGGATGCTGTGATTTTTCAAGAATAATGTAGCTTCTGTAACTCTGCCACCTCCTGGTCTCAGATCCTCAAAATCCTGAAATTTGGGGCAGGGCCTTAGATTGCAAACTAACTGGCCTCTTGGCCCACTATTCACTACTATTTTCTTCTTTAGATTTCAATTAAAAGGCAGCTCTGCTAGTTATTGTGTCTTGGTTGGAATGGAAAGCCTTTGGAATAGCAGTGTTCCAGTGTGTGAACGTGAGTAATAGGAGTAACATTTCAGGCCAATGTCTCCCCTTTATCTCTTCGGTATTTGACCCATGGCTTCCTCTAATGTGGTTCTTCAATTTTCTAGTCTGAATTATTGATTTGAAAATTGCTTATTTTAATAATGTGTGTTGTGAGTTAATGTGTACATCGCTTGTCTTTGGAACCATCTGATCTGTCTCTGCCCTTAGTATCCTGTGTTCTATTGTGATAAATCCTATGGTAGTGTGCTTCTAGGTCAGGAGAGATTAGATAATGTGAAGCTTTAACAATTTGCTTTCTTTCTCTCCATTTTTTCTCTTCTTTCCTTTAGTTCTTTCTTCCCTCCTTCTCTCCCCTTCCCCTCCCTCCCTACCTCTCTTTCCTTCCTTCTTTTTCATTTTGTTTTCCTATCAAGGTGCAGTCAGTCCACAATTTTTGTATCTATTCACTAATACACAAATATTAAACATGCCTTTATTCGATCAATTATCGATCACATACTTTGTGCCTCACGTTTGTCTAGCCACTGGAGTTATAGCAATGAACAAGATGAGTGAAATTCCTGTCCCCATGTTGTTTTTACTCAGGTGGGGAGAAGGACAAGAAAAAAATAGATTAATTAAACGCTACAGAGATAATAGATTAAAGTAATGAGGAATGAGGGAAAAGTGGAAAATAACATTAGACAGGGTGAGCAGTTTGAGACTCCTTAAATTCTCAAAACATGCACCTAAATAATTTATGCTGAGAGATTCATAAATAATAATTCAGTTTTTTAAAAATGAGAGTCATGTGTTCAGTAATCACATTTAGCAGTCTAAATGTGTAGACTGCTGATTTCACCTAGTCTACCCATTTATAATTTCCCCAGTAGAAGAGAGAACTTTGCTTCATTTCTTGATTCTAAAGATTGGAAAACATGTTTCTTTAAAAAGCCAAGGTGGGCGTCACAAGGTCAAGAGATCGAGACCATCTTGGCCATGATGAAACCCCGTCTCTACTAAAAATACAAAAATTAGCCAGGTGTGGTGGCACGCACCAATAGTTCCAGCTACTTGGTAGGCTGAGGCGGAAGAATCGCTTGAACCCAGAGGCAGAGATTGCAGTGCACCGAGATTGCCCCACTGCACTCCAGCCTGGTGACAGAACAAGACTCTGTCTCAAAAAAAAAAAAAAAAAAAAAAAACCCATGAAATTTTACTGAAATGTTTATGTTGTTAGAAATCTACTTTGACATCTTACAGTGCTTTTTAGAGTAAAATTTTAAAAGACCATAATTTATATAGAGATTCTTGCTGTCTAAGAAATCCAGTGCTCCTTGAAGCAACATGACAAGTGTCTATTCTCCTGCCATGAAAGCTCAGTTATTGATTGGACTACTCAAGCTTTCTCTTATTTTTCACAACCTTTGCTAGTTGAAGTAGCTTCTCCCAAATTCCAATTCTAATGAAAAACACCAACTAGAATGAGGAAGAGACTGTTCTAAACAAATCAGCAGATGCTAGAAAGGAGTAACAACTGGAAACCTGACCCAGAAGGTAAAGAGAAAATAAGTCATCAACAGACCTAGATATTTTAAAAAGCAAAGCAATCTGAATCCATTTGGAGTTTTTTGTAATGGCCTAACTAAATTTTAATTCACTGTGACAGTGCTATTGTTATCACTGAGATTTATGATCAATATCAATAAGTAATCAGTGAAATCTTTTGCCTATTTAAGGTGGTTAGCACACATATATACACTTGAGAAATATTTCACAAGAATGTAGGCTCCTTCATCAGCACTGTGTCCCCAGGATCCTGATGAGTAGCTGACACAGGATATGTGCTCAGTTAATATATGTTGACTAAGTGAATGAATTACCCTTCAAAGTGGTTGTTTTTATTCTTCAAATGTTTTGATATTTCATTAAAGTTGTAAAGTTTCTATTGTCCAGGAACTGTTACTATCTGAAAGATTCAGGATAGACAAATCTCTTTTATACTTCACAATACACTTTCATTGACATCTCATTTAATCCAAATCTTAGAAGTCCTAATGTCTACTGTCATCTCCTTAGCATATTTTAAATAAAAACAATCATAGCACCTTATAATTGCAGAATACCTCTGGTGAAACTCCTGGATGAAACTTAAGAGCTTTTGCCTTTTTTCCAGAAATCTTTTGTCCAAGTCCTCCAGATATACCTAACGGGAGACACACAGGAAAACCTCTGGAAGTCTTTCCCTTTGGAAAAGCAGTAAATTACACATGCGACCCCCACCCAGACAGCAGGAAGACCTTTGACCTCGTTGGGGAGAGCACCATCCGATGCACAAGTGACCCTCAAGGGAATGGGGTTTGGAGCAGCCCTGCTCCTCACTGTAGAAGTCTGGGTTAGTGTTCATTTCTCCATATCCAAAATGGGTTCAGAATATCTAACCCAGGCCCTCCATATTTCCATAATTACAGGGTGGTATATATTTGTGCATTTGCCACAGTGGAATGCCAAACCAATGATAAATCATTCTAAGGTAGGCCAGCACGTAAGATCCTGAAGACCTTTGCAGCTAAAAGGGCTGGTGAAAAGGGAGGGAAGTGGTGAGTGGTGGGAAAGTTCTTCATTAGAATTATAGGTATTGGCTGGGTGCGGTGGCTCAAGCCTGTAATCCCAGCACTTTGGGATGCCAAGGCGGGTGGATCACGAGGTCAAGAGATCGAGACCATCCTGGTCAACATGGTGAAACCCCGTCTCTACTAAAAAAAAAATCCAAAAAAAATAGCTGGGCATGGTGGCGCGTGCCTGTAATCCCAGCTACTCAGGAGGCTAAGGCAGGAGAATTGCCTGAACCCAGGAGGCGGAGGTTGCGGTGAGCCAAGATCGCACCATTGCACTCCAGCCTGGGTAACAAGAGCGAAACTCCGTCTCAAAAAAAAAAAAAAAAAAAAAAAAAGAATTATAGGTATTAAAAACAGAAGCCTGTGAATCTCCTTACTGAAATGGCTGGCTTAGAAATCTGACCTAGAAAATCGGTGGCTCCTTCCACCAGGAACTGTCTCAAATTCCCCGCCCATGCTTTTCAGCCTCTTACTGGAGTTTTGATGGCCTAAAGTACAAGGAACTCAAACAACAAAGGTGGAAACCTTGGCAAGACATTCTTTCTGGCTTCCTAAAAAATGTAAAAATTAAATAGGATCTTTCCCATGTCTGCCAAAGCTTCTTACTGAATTTTTTCAAATGTGGGATATAAGAAACCTCTTTTCAAAAGTGTTCAGATAGGTGGATGTAAGAGTTATTCTTGTAGGTTATCCTTGATTATTGCTTGAAATGCTCACTTCATGAGAATGTTTCAGGGAATATTTGTAGAGAAAATCTTCATTCCCTAGGGAAAGTAAATAACAAATGACTCTGAATCGGGGGGAAAATTGCGTAGGAAGACAAATTCTGTTTGAACAACTAGGTGGGAAGAAATCCTTTGAAAACATTGAAATATATTCGTGGTACATAATGCCATAAATGACTTTTGCATTTTGATAGGGGATGCAAGGTCTCTACACAGATCTAAATCTAGATCTAGATAGATCTGGAGGGAAGGTCTTTTTGAAAGTGGGGCTTAGTTGTTGGCTAATCCTGAGGTGCTCTGAGGAGTTTTCTCAAGGTGGCAAAATCTGTGGAACCATCAGAACTGTATGTTTTCTTCAGGAAGGTACATGCAGGTTGATACCTTATGTACTGAAGAGAGTTCAGATTACTTTACCTAGCTCCAAAATACTGTTTCTTTCCCATAGGTAAATCATGTAAAACTCCTTCAGGTCCAGTGAATGGCGTGGTGCATGTGATCACAAACATCCAGGTTGGATCCAGAATCAACTATTCTTGTATTACAGGGTGAGTTGGCAGCAACATCTCTTGGTTCAAGAGTTCTGGCACAGCCATACACCTTCTAGCCACATCTCAGGAAGGAAACTGGGCTATTGCCACCTGCTCTTAAGAGGCTTAAACACAGGTGTTAACGCCTGATTGAAATGAACAAAGATTGGAGAAGATTGGGGGAAAATCTGTATCCTTGCTGGAAACTAGCAGTGCACATATAAAAAGTATGGCACTCACTGGATGGGAAGGAAAATAAATCAGGAAAGAGTGTAATAGTCAAAGCACACAAACAACCCTAGCCCAGCCCATTGCTGGAAGAAAGAGAAGGCCATATAGCATCTGTGTGAGAGAACAAATCTTACTGGTAACAGCATGATTGCTTCTTAGGGCTGCCATCAACAAGTTCAGGCCTTCCTCGTTTTATTGCACTTCGCAGACGTTATGCTTTTTACAATCGAAGGCATGTGCCAACCCTGTGACAAGCACGTCTGTTGGCATCATTTTTCCAACAGCGTGTGTTCACTTCATGTCTTTGTGTAGCATTTTGATTATTTTCACAATATCCCAAACTTTTTCATTATTATCATGTCTGTGACAGTGATCTGTGATCAGGGATCTTTGATGTGACTATTGTCACTGTTTGGGGTCACTACGAACTGCACCCATATGAGACAGAAAATTTAATAAATGTGCATGCTTTGATTGCTCCATGAACTAGACACTCCCCTTCTCTCTCCCTCTCTTCAGGACTTCCTAATCCCTGAGACACAATAATACTAAAATTAGGGCAATTACTAGCCCCACAATGGCCTTTAAGTGTTCACATGAAGGGAGGAGTCATACATCTCTTATTTCAAATCAAAAGCTAGAGATGGTGAAGCTTAGTGAGGAAGACATGTTGAAAGCCAACACAGGCCAAAAGCCAGGCCTCGTGTGCCAAACAGCTAGGGATCTGTAAATGCAAAGCAAAAGTACTTGAAGGAAATTTAAAATGCTATTCCAGGAAATGGATGAATGACAAGAAGGTGAAACAGCCTTATTGCTGACACAGAAGAAGCTTTAGTGGTCTGAATACAAGATCAAACCAGACACATTTCCTTAAGCCAAAGCCTAAGGAAATCATGAACAAGCCCCTAACTCTCTTCAATTCTGTGAAGACTGACAGAGGTCAGGAAGCTGAAAAAAAAAAAAAATGCTGGAAGCAGCCAGGCACAGTGTCTCATGCCTGTAATTCCAGCAATTTGGGAGGCTAAGGCAGGTGGATCACCTGAGTTCAGGAGTTCAATACCAGCCTGACCAATACGGGGAAACCTTGTTTCTACTAAAAATGCAAAAATTAGCAAGAGTCGTTCCAGGTGCCTGTAGTTCCAGCTCTTTGGGAATCTGAGATATGAGAATAGCTTAAATCCGGGAGGCAGAGGTTGCAGTGCGCCCAGATTGTGCCACTGCACTCCAGGCTGGACCACAGAGTGAGACCCCCATCTCAGAAAAAAAAAAAAAAGGTAGAAGCTAGCAGAGGTTGGCTCCTGAGGTTTAAAGAAAGAAGCCATCTCCATAACATAGAGGTGCAAGGTAAAGCAACAAGAGCTGATGTGGAAGTTGTGGCAAGTTGTTCAGAAGATCTAACTAAGATCATTGATGAAGGTGTTACACTAAATAGCAGACTTTCCGAGTAGACAAAACAACTATCTATTGGACTTTCATAGCTAGAGAGGACAAGTCAATGCCTGGCTTCAATGCTTCAAAGGATAGGCTGACTTTTTAGGAGCTAATGCCATTGGTGACTTTGAGTTGAAGTCAATGCTCACTGACCATTCTAAAAATCCTAGAGCCCTCATGAATTATGCTAAATGTACCTTGCCTGTACTCTATAAATGGAACAACAAAGCCTGATGACAGAGGTATGTTTGCAGCGTGGCTTACTGAATATTTTAAGCCCACAGCTGAGCTCTAGTGCTCAGAAAAACAGATTCCTTTCAAAATATTATTGCTCATTGACATTGTACCTCATCAGCCAAGGCCTCTGATGGAGAGGGACAAGGAGATGAATGTAGTTTTCCTGCCTGATGACAGCAGCAGCTATTCTGCAGTCCATGGCTGAAGTAGTAATTTTGACTTCCAAGTTTCAATATTTAAGAAATACATTTCGTAAGGCTATAGTTCCCACAGACAGTAATTCCTCTGATGGATCTGAACAAAGTAAGTTGAAAACTGCAGGAAAGAATTCATCATTCTACATACCATTAAGAACATTCATTATTCATGGGAAGAGGTTAAAATATCAGCATTAACAGGAGTTTGGTAGAAGTTGATTCCAATCTTCATGGATAACTGTGAGGTTCAAGACTTCAATGGAGAAAATAACTGCAAATGTGGTGGAAATAACAAGAGAACTACAATTAGAAGTGGAGCCTGAAGATGTAACTGAATTGCTACAATCTCATGATCCAACTTGAACAGATGAAGAGTTGCTTCTTATGAATGAGCAGAGAAAGTGTTTTTTTTGAGATGGAGTCTCTTCCTGGTGAAGATGACATAGGCATTGTTGAAATGACCACAAATGATTTAGAATATGACATAAACTCAATTGATAAAGCAGCAGCAGTATCTGGTAGGATTGACTCCAATTGTGAAAGCAGTTCAGAGGGTAAAATGTTATCAAAGAGCATTGCACACTACAGGAAAATCTTTTGCCAAAGAAAGAGTCAATGTGGCAAATTTTATTGTCTTAGCTTAAGAAATTGCCACAGCCATCCCAGCCTTCAGCAACCACCACCCTGATCAGTCAGCAGCCATCAACCTTGAGGCAAGACCCTCCACCAGCAAAAAGATGATGACTTATTCAAGGTCAGATAATCTTTAGCATTTTTCATCAATAAACCATTTTTTTAAAATGACTTTTTTGGCTGGGTGTGGTGGCTCACGCCTGTAATCCCAGCACTTTGGGAGGCTGAGGTGGGCGGATCACAAGGTCAAGGGATCGAGACCATCCTGGCCAGCATGGTGAAGCCCCGTCTCTACTAAAAAAATACAAAAATTAGCTGGGCGTGGTGGCGCACGCCTGTAGTCCCAGCTACTCAGGAGGCTAAGGCAGGAGAATTGCTTGAACCCAGGAGGCGGAGATTGCAGTGAGCTGAGATTGTGCCACTGCACTCCAGCCTGGTGCCTGGCGACACAGCAAGACTCTGCCTCAAAAAAAAAAAAAAAAAAAGTATGACTTTTTAAAGACATAATGCTATTTCACACTTAATAGACTATAGTATAAAAAACAACTTTTAGAATGAGAAATCAATAAGTTCATATGACTCATTTGTTGTGCTATTTGTTTTATTGTGGTGGTCTGGAACTGAACCTGCAATACCTTTGTGGTATGTCTGTAACATAAAATGGCCAGCTTAATACAACAGAAGTTTTTGGAGGTCTGTTCTGGAGGCTGGAAGTCCAAAATCAAGGTGTTGGTAGGAGGGACATGCTCCCTCTGAATCCTGCAGGGGAGGATCCTTCATTTCATCTTCCAGCTTCTGGAGCCCCAGAAGCTTCCTTGGCATGTTGCAACAGAACTCCAATTTCTGTCTCTGTCCTCACGTGGCTGCCTTCCCTCTGGGTCTGTGTCCTCACATGCGGTTCTCCTCTCTGTGCACGTGTGTGCCCAAAGTTCTCTCGTTTGATAAGAACGTCAGTCATATTGGATTAGGGCCTACCTTAATGGGCCCCCTCTTAACTTGATTGCATCTGCAGATTGTATTTCCAAGTAAGATCACATCCACAGGGACTGGGGGTCAAGACTTCAGCATATTTGGGGGAGACATCATTCAACCTATAACAGAATTCAACCCTTTGAAAATGTCAAGCGTCAAGTGCTCACAGCGCACAGTCCAGCTGTTGGTGCTCACCCTTGCTCAGCACGCAGTGGAGGCTCTGCCTCAATTTCACTTTTCATAGGAACAGCTAAGCCAGGTAGTGAGTAGGAGCTATGTTTCTGCCACCCCAACAAACACTGAAAGGAAGCTTGTGGTGTCCAGCACATTTGCCAGACTCCAGACTCGGTCTCACAGACCACAGTATCTAGAATCTGACAAGGTAAATTTAGAATAAATCCTATTTCTTCTTTTCTCTTTGGTTTTTTTGAGCATTTTAAAAATACAATTGATAAATTTCCTGACTGTACCCTCCTCATCTTGCATTGCTGAATAAGTGTGAACCTCTCTATGGCATAAAGCAGAAAATCACTGAGCTTATGACAAGAAACAAGAATACATGTAAAAGAGACCAAGTTGAAAAATCAGGAGAAATTTCCTCCTGCAGAAGAGATTTACTGCCAAGAAACCAGGGAAACTTTCAAAACTCTCTCCTTTTCATATTTTTAGCAAGATTCAGTTGTACAAATACTTCTGTGAAACTAGCCAGGAAGTTTGTACATGGATGCATATATGCATTCAGTGCGTTTACATATTTCATTTCATACATGTGTCATATATGTGTGTGTATATATAGCAAACACACTGAATGTTGCAGACAATTAAAGCAAAGAGAAGAGTTAACCAAATTTTCCTGAATGCAGTAGGAAAAGATGAAAAAGAGAAACAGGCAGGCACAGTGGCTCACTCCTGTAATCCCGACACTTTGGGAGGCCAAGGCGGAAGGATCACCTCAGGTCAGGAATTCAAGACCAGCCTGGCCAACATGGTGAAACCCCATCTCTACTAAAAATACAAAAATTAGCTGGGTGTGGTGGCGTGTGCCTGTAATCCCATGTACTCAGAAGGATGAGTCAGGAGAATCACTTGAACAGGTGAGGCAGAGGTTGCAGTGAGCCAAGATCGTGCCATTGCAGTCCAGCCTGGGCAACAGAGCAAGACTCCATCTAAACAAACAAGCAAACAAACAAAAAGCAAATCAAATATATAATTTATTTCGATACATTTGGTTTAATCTTCTTGTCAAAAAACAAAGTCTCCTAAACAGGATCAAAAGCAACAAATCTTGTATTTATAAAAACCATGCCTCAGATAAAATGTCATAGTATTATACACACACACACATTAAGGGAAAATGCAAACAAAAATGGCAGAAATGATGTGAGACAAGACAGAACTTATGAAAATAATTGTCAAACAGGTCTGCAAAATAATTGTGTGATTTTGGTGCCAGGTGCAGTCCACAATGAATCCAAGATATTAAGAAGCAAAGAGGGCCAGGAGAAGTTAGAGCAGAAATATCTCTTACAATGGTGAGAGAATAGGAAAGAGAAGCGAGAAAAGTTGGGAAGACACTTGAAGTTTAGGCTGGGCCGTAGACTTCTGCATTGTAATCCTTCTGGTTTGCCACATATGCATGCTGTGAGGAAGCTGACGAGGTATGCACGGCACAATTAGTTTCCATTTTTTGCCTTTAGGTACCGCCTCATTGGTCAGTCATCTGCTGAATGTATCATCTCAGGCAATACTGCCCACTGGAGTACAAAGCCACCAATTTGTCAAGGTGAGTTGAAATCTCTTTCCCCACTTACCTCACCAATGAATCCTAGAGTTGTCCTCCTAGAATTACAAAGAATGAATTTCATCCCTCTTGGAAATGGGATCCTTCTGATATTTGAAAAATGCAATCATATCCCAGTCATATCCTAAAAATTACTCACAGCATTCCAAACTTCCACCTTCACCTAGAAATGCTTTTTTTTTCTTATCTTGAGTTGTAATTTATTTTAAACTAGTCTTGAACTCATTTAAATAGCTCCCAATTTCCTCTTCTGTTGGCTGAACACCTCCCAGTTTGAAGAGCATTTTCTTTAGTGAAGTCAACAAATATGAAGTCAGTGAAAGAAACTCTATATCCTCTCTGCAGGCTCTTAGTATCACATCAGATAGTCAAGCAATGCAGCCCTTTCTTCCTTTTTATTTTTTGTCTAAACAGGGGCATGCCATCTTCCCTGTCAGTTGTTTGGAAGATGAGCTTTCTTCATTTTGGGGCGCAAAGAGGAATGAGCAATTGCAAGCTAACAAGGAACATAAAATGGATATAATCCTGGGTTTGGTGATGGTATGAGGAAATGAGCAATTTAGAACACAACTGATAGGAGGAAAAGTGGGCGCAAACTTTGTGGAAGGGTGATATACTGGCTGGGCACTGTTCTACTGTAGAGTAGGACACAGTATTCAGTTCTTCCAAGGTCATATGAGATGGGCACATTCAGGGTGGTATGGCTGTAGATCAGTATTCAGTTCTTTTTATTACTTCTGAATCTGCAAGTATTGTGTTTATTATTTGTAATACTGTGTATTTTTGCTTTGCCTTTACTAGTTCTGCCAGAGCTTTTTGCTTTTATTATTTAATAAAGATGCTATACTGGACCAGGTGTGGTGACTTACACCTGTAATGCCAGCATTTTGGGAAGCCTTGGTGAGCAAATCACTTGAGCCCAGGAGTTTGAGATCAGCCTGTATAACTTGGTGAAACCCTGTCTCTGCAAAAAATACAAAATTAAATAGGCATGGTGGCACATGCTTATAGTCCCAACTACATGGGAGGCTGAGAGGTGGGAAGATTCCTTGAGTTAGAGAAGTTGAGGCAAGGAGCCATGATCCCATGATCCTGCCACTTCATTCCAGCCTGGGCAGCAGAGCAAAACCCCGTTGCAAAAAAAAAAAAAAAAAAAAAAAAAAAAAAAAAAAAAAAAAAAAAAAAAAAAACCACAAAAAATACTATGCTATAAGCTTTACTATATTAATAACCAATAGAATAAAGGCAAATGCCTTCTATATATAGAGAGAACTAAATTAATAATGGTGAAATAACATAGTTAAATTTTCATTTAGCAGGGGAAATGTAAACATGGACTATTGACCAGGCACAGTGGCTCACGCCTGTAATCCCAACACATTGGGAAGCCGAGGCAGGCAGATCACTTGAGGTCAGGAGTTCAAGAACAGCATGGCCAACACCTATCTCTACTAAAAATACAAAAATAAGTCAGACATAGTGATGCATGCCTGTAATCCCAGCTACTCAAGAGGTTGAGGTGGGAGGGTTGCTTGACCTGGGAAGCAAAGGTTGTAGTGAGCCGTGATCGTGCCACACCACTCCAGCCTGAGTGCTGTGGGTGACACAGCACAGTGTGGGGTGAAAGAGCAAGACGCTGTCCCAAGGTTTTGTTTTGGTTAACTTGCTGTCTTTTTTTTCCAGGAATATCTTGTGGGCTACCCCCCACCATCGCCAATGGATATTTCACTAGCACCAACAGGGAGTATTTTCACTATGGATCAGTGGTGACCTACCACTGCAATCCTGGAAGCGGAGGGAGAAATGTGTTTGAGCTCGTGGGTGAGCGCTCCATATACTGCACCAGCAATGAGGATCAAGAGGGTGTCTGGAGTGGCCCAGCCCCTCAGTGCATTATACCTAACAAATGCATGCCTCGAAATGTTGAAAATGGAATAATGGTGTCTGACAACAGAAGCTTATTTTCCTTAAACGAAGTCGTGGAGTATAGGTGTCAGCCTGGCTTTGTCATGAAAGGATACCCCCGTGTGCAATGTCAGGCCCTCAACAAATGGAAGCCAGAGTTACCAAGATGCTCCAGGGGTGAGTTTGACTGAGGCCTAGAAGGGCCCTGAAAATGACATGAGTTGCTGTTAGATCAGGAGATTAGTATTTGTTCAGAGGGAGGGATGTGTGGTGAGCAGTGTGGGAGAGCAAGTTTGGGAAAAAGAAGCATGAAATTAAGAATCGGGGTGTGCATGCACCTATGCATATGTGTCTTCACTGTGAAAAGCAAGACCTTAATTAGCCAAGACAAAATTTATTCTGGATGCACCTATTAATCCATTCTCAGAGCAAAGTACCAGCTACAGTATCTCTCAAATATATTGAAAAATTACATGGACTTTATAGTCAGCTGTGCACTAGCACTTTATATACATTTTCTCATTTTAATAAATGAGAAACAACACTTGGAAATTGTGCTATTGTAATATCAATTTAATAGTGAAGTCAGCTTGGTCTTTCAGAGGTTAAGTAAACTGGCCAAGTCACATGCTCTAAGTGAGATACCTAGGATTTTAAAAGGCAAGGGTCTCAGACCCCAGAGTCTGAATGCTCTGGCTCTTGCCGTACTTCTACCAGCATCCATTGGTGACTGAAAGAGACTGGTTTACAAAGACCAGAAATCACAGCATCAGAATAGAGACAAAGACTTCAGAGTTTGTCTATAATGGTCTGTCTCCTACATTTTATTCTGTTATTTTATTTTATTAAAAACCTGTTTATTAGGGTTGAGGTCCATCTCTGTTGCCCAGGCTGATCAATGATACAGTGATACAGTCATGGCTCACTGCAGCCTCAAACTCCTGGGCTCAAGCCATCCACCTCCTACATTTTATCCCTGGGAATCTAAGAGTGAAAGTAACTTGCTCTAAGCCAGTTAAGATTTTTAAATTCATCTTGAATGAGGTACAGATTACGTTGATGTTAAATGGGTTCTGATGACCTAAGCATGGATGAACAGGACTGTAAATAAAGGCAGACGTTGAGTCAAACACTCTCCAAATAATAGGTCCTCTCATGACAAAGGGCTGGCTTATTTAAGGGCTTTTGTTTTTGGTAGCTCATCTTGTCTGCTGGTGTCACAATAGCGGGTTTAGCAGTGGAGTGGGAGGTGTAATGGCTGATATGTAGGGACAGAGAAGAAGCTTACAATTCTTCTACCAACCCGTGTGAGCCTTGTGCAACCACTGAGCTGGGAAGATGAACAGATAAAGACATACGAAGTCGGATGTATTGAGGTAGGAGATGGGCAGGGCTTGTGTCGTGTTCACAATCCTGCTGACCAAAACAGGATCTGGCTTCGACAGGATGAAGTGAAGAAACAGCAGCAACCAGCAGATGGCGACAAAAACAATCCCTAGCAGGAACCAGCAGATGGCGATGAAAGCAATCCCTAGCTGCCCTCACATTCCCATCAGCACAATGACAGTTTACAAAGGACATGGCAATGACCTGGAAATTACTGCCCCTTTCCTAAAAAGTTCTAAATGACCTGCCCCTCACTTTGCATTGATCTGCCCCTTAATTTACATGTAATTGGCCAGGTGGCTAATGCCTGTAATCCCAGCACTTTGGGAGCCCAAGGTAGAAGATCACCTAAGGTCAGGAGTTCGAGACCAGCCTGGCCAACATGGCCAAACCCCCATCTCTACTAAAAACACAAAAATTATCTGGGTATGGTGGTCCATGCCTGTAATTCCAGCTACTCAGGAGGCTAAGGCAGGAAAATCACTTGAACCCAGGAGGCAGAGGGTACAGTGAGCCAAGATCAAGCTACTGTGCTTCAGCCTGGGCAACAGAGTGAGACTCCATCTCAAAAAAAAAAAAAAAAAAAAACCCCACAAAAAATAAAAATAAAAATAAAAAAATAATAATTTACATGTAATAGGTTTACAGGAATATGAATACAGTTGCCTGCTAGGAGCCCATATGTTGCTGACTCTGGACACACTGCCTGTGAGTTAGCCATGCTCTGCAAGGGGCAGTGTCTTTCACCAGAAGATTGCTATCTAGCACCACTGGATTATCCTTGAATTCTTTCCTGGGTGAGGCAAGAACTCTTCCAGAGTACGCTACAATTTGGGGGCTTGCCTGTCCTGAAACAGTATGACTGTACTTTAGTCATAGGTGTGTAATCAGAGAAATGGGGGGAAAATCTGTAAAACAGGTTTGGGCTCAGGAGACAGTCTCATTACCTGAATAACAGGGGTGAAAATTGGGATTGTATTCCTACAAAATATGTAGATGAAGAATCCACAAATACTAATAACTCCATATGCATAGCCAGAGCTGGGGAAAAAACTCATGCCCTGTATATTTACAAGCAAATTTGAGGTCTTGTGCTAGGTAAAATTGGGTTCTATTTCTCTACCACTTACTAGCTATGAGGTCTTCAGCCAGCATAGGATATAGCAAAAGAAATTCCCCCATAACTAACAAGTACTCTGGAACTGTCCCCACAGTGTGTCAGTCACCTCCAAAAATCCTGCATGGTGAGCATACCCCAGGTGATCAGGACCACTTTTCACCTGGAGAGGAAGTGTTCTACAGCTGTGAGCCAGGCTATGACCTCAGAGGGGCTGCTTCTCTGCACTGCACACCCCAGGGAGACTGGAGCCCTGAAGCCCCCGGATGTGCAGGTGCCTCGACTCTCTGGTTTCCAGATTGTTCTCTGTACCTTTCACATGGAGGTCTTACTCCTGTTTTTTAATTTTTCTTCTAGTGAAATCCTGTGATGACTTCCTGGGCTACCTCCCTCATGGCCATGTGCTGTTTCCACTTAATCTCCAGCTTGGAGCAAAAGTGTCCTTTGCTTGTGATGAAGGGTGAGTGAGACCCAGAGTTGAGAGCAAGGACTCAGTGTGAAGAATGACTCTCTTGAATTCAGGGGTTAATCCCAAAAAAGGGCTGACCTAGTAGATAAGAAGTACCCAGAGTGATTGATTAATTGAAAGGTGGTTTTCAAATAAGGGTAGGGACCAACTGGCACCACTTTAAAAAAAAAAAAAAAAAAGATGGAGTTTCACCATGATGGCCAGGCTGGTCTTGAACTCCTGACCTCAGGTGATACACCCACCTCGGCCTCCCAAAGTGGTAGGATTACAGGCGTGAGCCACAGTGCTCAGCCCACTGGCACCACTTTCAGAAGACAATGAGAAAGGGCATATACAACTCAGTATCAAGTATAAACCTACATACAGTCACAGAACTTGAGTACATGGTTGGAACTTGAAATGAATGGGTACGTATTTATTTGGAGGCAAAAGAACACAATTTTATAAAAGTTACACTAGAAAAAAATTGACGAATAGGACAAAAATTGTTTGCCTCTTAATAAGTAAGGCAAAGGTGGTTTTAGGAAACTGAAAACCAATCAGTAGTGGAATCTATAATAGTGTATAGATAGTATGTTTTAACCCAACTACATATCTTCATGTCAGGAATGGCCACTGTAATTGTTTTGATGCAGGATTTTTCTCAGCCAGTTTGCCAGCCTGTGACCTCTGGCCAGTAACGCCCTTGCCCAGGCCTTGCTCTGGCCCAGGTTCACCACAGGAGACATCCTGTCTACCTGGCCCACTGGGCCATGCCTGGCTTGTGCTCTGACGTGGATCCCACGACCGCCACGACTGCATGCTCAGCCCCTGGTGGGAGGGGGTGTGTGAGTGAGTGAGTGAGTGTGGGGTCTGGCTGGCTGCTCTAAGCACTGGCACAGGAGTGGGCTCCATCAGGGCTTGCGGCTGAACCAGGCATGTTGCACTGAAGGAAACATGGTAGTGCCCAAATAGGAGTGCTCACAACCCTGAAGCCCCGAGGGGGTGTTAAAGCATGCTAATAGCTCTTAGCATTTGATAATGCCTGCAACCCAACAGATAGCACTGTGTTAACAGCTCTGCCAGTCCCATGGCCCTGCTCTGGCCTGCATCTTCAGGGATGCCTTGGTCTGATGCTGCTTCCTGTCACATGGAGCAGCTGCCCTCCTCCAGCAAAGGATGCCTCTGTGTTATAGCCTTTGTACCTGTGTTTGGCGGGTCCTGAGTTCTTGTCCTACATTCAAGAAGAATGTTATACTGACACCGAAGAGTGAGGAGGGTGGAGAAGAGTTTTATTGGATGACAAAACAGTTTCTCAGCAGAGAGAAGATATGAGGGTGGTTCCTTAGATGAAGTCAGGGGGGCATTCTCTCAGTGTGGCTGGGTCTGGAGCTTTTATGGACTCAGAATGGGAAGTGTGTGTTGATTGGTTTGTGAGTATGCAAAAGCAGCTAAAACAAAGCCACCACTCAAAGGTGGGCACAACAGTGTAAAAACCCAATTAGGGAAGGGCAGGTATATGTAAAATAGATGAAGGGTGGGAATCAGAGGAAAGTATGCCAAACAAGAGGAGAGGTTCTGAATCTAGTCCATGGATTTACCTGGAACTTGTAGCCAAACTTTAAACTGTCTTCGGCTTGAAGGTCGGGTTTCACTGGGAACCTAATCATGTCTGCCTAGGATTTGTCTGCCTCCTGCTTCTATCAGTTTCAAGTGGTATTACTAGTTGTTTATGTGTATCCATTACTCTTGGTGGTGTACTATGAGTCTAGGAGGATAACTAGATTGGGCAATTAAGCAGTTAGTTTTAACAATTTCCAAGGAATCTTTGGCATTTACAAAGTCCATCACCCAATAATAATTTCCAATTTCAGAATGATTTCAGATTTCAGAAGGGAAGTGGGATTCAATAATAAGTTGGGCATTTCAGGGTAGCAAAGACTCCTTCCCCAATCTGTCTGTTTTTCTTAGAGCACGTGGTTCAGAATGCTTCTATGAGCCTCCTTTTGGCCCGTTACAATTACAGTGGCAAGAACAATGCCCATTCTCTTTCTAGATGTTCCTTGCTTTGCTTAACGAATTGAGAGCTGTTCTGCTTCATGACCCATTAATGAAAATAAGTGGGATGTCAGAGAGTCATCAGTGAAAGATGACACCTGAAGGTTATGGCTCTTGTGCACATGGAGAAGTCTGGTTCATGCATTCTGTAGCTGATGCTGGGCTACGAATTTTATATGGCAATTATCAACATCAGCTCTAATTGCTTTGCCAGTCACAGGGTATCATGATTCTTTAGAATAAATTGGCCTTTGAGTTTCTGCCAGCTACTGAAGAATTCAGATCCCTAATGAACTAAGACTTTTAGCTGGGCCCGAACCTAAGAACCAAGTGCTAGTCAAGGAGGAAATGGTAGTGGGAAGCTGAGCATCTATGAGTGAAGAAATCAAGGGAGAGATGGGAATTGCTCACACATTTGCTACCACTTTTTTTTTTTTTAGGTTCCGATTAAAAGGCAGGTCTGCTAGTCATTGTGTTTTGGCTGGAATGAAAGCCCATTGGAATAGCAGTGTTCCAGTGTGTGAACGTGAGTAGGAAGAACAACTATGCAGTTTGGATAGCTCTCCTTATTTTTGTTTTCTAGTGTATTTTTCTGCATGGAATCACCTGTTGTATGGATCTTTACTTAACTAAATTGCTGATAAAAATACTTCTTTGTTGGAAGAATTTCCAGACAGGTGTCATGTAGGTCTTCTACAACACGTGTTTTTGTTACTAATCTATAAATCACTTAGTTTAATGACAGTGTTTAATTTTGTGGGAAATGTGTGGCAAGAAACTAGATGACATAAAGGTGCAGCAAGTTTTATTCAGTCATTTATTTTTTAGTTTCCTTACCAAGGAGTAATCTTTTTTAAAATTTTTGTTTTCTTGTTTTTTCTTTTTTGAGACAAGAGTCACCCAGGACAGAGTTCAGTGGTGCAATCACAGCTCACTACAGCCTCAACTTCCTGGACTCAAGCAATCCTCCTACCTCAGCCTCCCAATAGTTGGGACTACAGGTGCTTGGCACCACACTTTGCTATTTTTTGTACTTTTTGTAGAGGTGGAATCTTGCCATATTGTCTAGGCTGGTCTCAAACTCCCGAGGTCAAGGTATCCTCCCACTTTGGCCTCCCAAAGTCCCAGAATTACAAGTGTGAGCCACCATGCTCAGCCAAATTTTGATGTTCTTTTATCTTCTTATACATCATAAATGATTTAGTCAGCCTGTTATTTAGCCTGTAATATTTAATGACATAGGGCTTCCCATTTATCAGGACTTTCCACGTGTAGAAAAAGCAATTAACAGTGAATGAATAGTGAAGATGCCTCCCTACTTCCCTGGAGTATATATTCTTGTTGAGAAGCAAACTATGAACCAAAAAAGAAATAAGTAAACAAAATTCTAAAATTATAATATATAAAATGGTAAATAGGGATATATTATAGAGAAAATAAAACAGAGTTATATGATAAGTTAGTATGGTGGAAGGACTAGGAGAATGCATCAGTGTCTGAAATTATGAGGTGTTCTACATTTCCAAACCATGTGCATAAATAAAATGTCAAAATTCAGAAACTAACAGATAAAAGTACATGTTTTATATACCAAGGCATTACTGATTTATCCTATTCTGTCTACTAAAGCAAGGCAAGAATTTTTTAAACCTTTTTTTCCTGATTGAAAAATGTTTATTTTAATTTGTACTATATTAAAATAACTTACAGATATCTATTTGGATACCTTATGGTGAGTACTATGGTGAAAAAATTCAATACCTGAGGAAACTCAAGTATCCAACAAACTTAACCTTACAGAGACACATAGAACTGAAAATAAATCTATAAGTAAACTTAGGAAAAACAGAAACAAATAATATTCAAACATGAGAAGTCAAACATTGCTTGATATACCAAGTCTTTTATATACATATAATTCTGATAAACTTGGGTATATTTTCCTGAATTCATACCAAGTTAGAAGCATCAATTGGTTTTAGGGAAGGAACTGTTTCAACCACACTGAAAGGAAGAAAAAATGATGGCTAATAATTTGGAATAAAGAAAAAAGAGGCTCTTTGGCACCACTTAATCTAGGTAAAAAGAGCCTTATCAATGTGTCCTGATGAGATCATTGGATATTTGGTATTGGTACTGATGATAATGATCTTGAATCACCAAGAAACATTTACATTGCTAAAGATGTTCATGCATGTTTATTAAAGTTCATAGATTTCCTTGGAACTTACGGTTTCTGGTGGCCAACACTTTGTCTGTCTTGAACCTCATTGTCAACCCAGGAATCTCTCTATGCCTGATATAAAGTAGGCAACTAAATGGGTGTTGTTAAAAATAAAAATAATTACTTTCCAATTTCATTATGAACATAGCTACCTAAATGGTACAGAAACACCATCGTTGGGCTTTTGCAATAAATTGTAATTAAGGTCTCACATCAGTTAGTTCCTTCTCAACAAAAGCCTTACAGATTTACATTTCATCCACCTTAGTTATATTTTTTTCTAAAAGTAAAAGATTTATTCAGAGCACAGTCACAGGTCACCATGATTTCAGTCAACTTAATTTAAACTCTAATAGAATTTAAAGCTCTTGTTTTCTTTCTAGAAATCTTTTGTCCAAATCCTCCACCTATCCTTAATGGAAGACACACAGAAACTCCCCTTGGAGATATTCCCTATGGAAAAGAAGTATCTTACACATGCTACCCCCACCCAGACAGAGGGATGACCTTCGACCTCATTGGGGAGAGCACCATCCGCTGCACAAGTGACCCTCAAGGGAATGGGGTTTGGAGCAGCCCCGCCCCTCGCTGTGAACTTTCTGCTCCTGCTGGTCAGTATCTGCTTCCACATATCCTAAATGGGTTCAGAATATCTAGGTGACAACTTTTAGATTTCTATAGAGACAGTCATTTTTGCTTGTGAAAATGGTTTTGCTATGACTGTCAGAGAAAAAACTACATCCATCCCAAGTGAGTGAAAAATGGGTTCTAGATAGGCGCACTGTGTCTCAATTGTTGATATTCTGATGGCCCTTCGTGTGGGGTGAGGAGTGAGGGATGGTAAGGAGAGAAGGGGGTGGACAGTGAAGAGAACTGGTAAGGTCCACATTTTGCAGAGAATATTTTCAAAGTACTGAAAGCAAATGCTAAAGAAAATATTCTTTGATTCCTCCTCTGCACTATGAGTTGTCTGTATCCTGGATAGATGGATGTGCTGCACAAAAAGTACACAATGATGATGTCATTTACTTCAGAACTGATAACGCTATAAATTTCAGAAACTCAGATGTAGGGATTTATAGTTTTTATGTTGTATCTAGGTGTTTTTTCAAGCCACTGACTATGTTTGGTTGGTGCTTCACCTCACCATTAACAAAGGGAACTCAGGAGGCCTTGGAAGAGCAGAGTTTAAGATTGTACTCTTAACCTCCATAGCTCATTCTTTTGATGTATGTTTGGCTTTAAACGACAGTACCTGACTACCGTAGGCGCATTTGTGGCTGTGACTGCCCACACCAGGTCCATACTCCAGGAAGAACAGAACACCATTAAGTCATAAAAGGTGTTGACATTTTAATTTTTTTTTTTTTTAGATGGAGTCTCACACTGTTGCCCAGGCTGGAGTGCAATTGTGCAATCTTGGCTCACTGCAACCTCCAACTCCTGGGTTCACGCAATTCTCCTGCCTCAGCCTCCTGAGTAGCTGGGATTACAGGCGCTCACCATCACACCTGGCTAACTTTTGTATTCTTTAGTAGAGACAGGGTTTCACAATGTTGGCCAGGACAGTCTCTAACTCCTGACCTCAGGTAATCAACCCTCCTCAACTTCCCAAAATGCTGGGATTACAGGCATGAACACCGTGTTGACTTTTTTGACCTATTGGCCAATGTGGCAAAACTTCCGTATGTTGAAAAATAACTAAGCCAGGAGATAGATGACAAATACATGGGAAACACAGCGAAGAATTAGTAGTGTTATCATACAGGTAGCAATAGTAGTGGTTGTGGTACTAGTTGTAAAAGTTAACATATAATGAATACTTAGTACCACTGTTAAAAGATAGATAAGCCGGACATGGTGGCTTACATCTGTAATACCAGCACTTTGGGAGGCCAAAATGAGAGGATCACTTGAGCCCAGGAGTTTAAGAGCAACCTGGGCAGTATAGTGAAGCTCTGTCTCTACAAAATATAAAAAATTAGCCAGGCATTGTAGTGCATGCTTGTAGTCTCAGCTCCTCAGGAGCTCGGGTGTGAGAATCCCCTGAGCCTGGGAGGTCGAGGCTGCAGTGAGCTGAGATCACAAAACTGCACTTCAGCCTGGATGATGAGCAAGACTCTGTCTCAAAAAATAAAAAATAAAAATAAAATATAGCTTCTAATTTAATTGCACAACAACCTACGGGGAGGGTAGTATTCTTGTTATCCCATTTTATAGGTGTAGAAACTAAGACACGGAGAGTTTAGGTAACTTGCACAAGAACACAGAATGGGATAGCCTGGGTTCAGCTAGGCAATCTACTCATCTGTAGAGACTGTGCACTTTAACAATAAAAAAAATGGACAAAGGATCTCAATATATAATTCAACAAGAGAGAATATTTAAATCTTGTCATAATGAAATGGAAAGCTAATGGGCCAAGGTCCCAAACACCGGATAACAGGCAATTCTTTAGATGAATGAAGATACATAAAATGAATCAGAATGGGCTAAATAACTGTTAACCAGTAGGTTCTTGGAACTCAGACTTTAGTGCAGACTCCTCATGAATTGAGCTGGACCACAGAGAAACTCCTTTTGTCTCTCTCAATTAACACTCAGACTAAAAGCAGTCCCCTTTGCCTTCTTTTTCCTAGTCTCTTTACCCTATCTAGTCTTGGCCTTTGACATCTTACTGCATTGTAGTAAGAAGAGGCAAAGAAAGTTTCATGATCTTAGAGACCACAGAAACAGAGAGAAGAAATAAAACCCAGTATTTTCCCCTAAGGCTTGGGATAGATTGCTTAAGATACCAGTCTAAAATGAAAGATGAGGAAGTAATCTGGGACGGTGGTCCAGGCTTGGAGTGACACGCCATAGACAGTTTTGAAACAGAATAGCAATCCAAAGAGAAAAAGGAACCTCTGGGTACAAGCATCATAGAAGGAAGAATTTCTTGGGATACTCAGATGCCCTGTCTCCTCATTTCAATGGGCCACTTATATCAGAGGCCTGATTCATTTCAACATCTTCCTCAGAGGAAGGGGTAATCTCCAGGTCCTCTTTAAAGCCAGAATTAAGACATATAACCCATATGTACATTGTCTCAAGACTAATTAGCATGGTATTGCATGCTAGACAAGTAAGTTCAACTCCAGAAGATAGGTAAAACCTAAAAGCAGTGTTTACTTGAATGTCTTTGAGAGGCTTAAGGAAAAATTACACTATATGACACTCATTAAAATGTCCCCAAATCCTCTTTACCCATTTCCATTACCCAGCATCCCATTCATTAAAGCAACTGCTTTCCTAGAACCTAGCTTCTCTCAGTTCCGCCCAGACTCTCTCAATATTATCCCCACCTTCTGGACCTTCTTAGTTCACAAAATGTCTCCATGACATTTCTAAGGTAAATGGAGTTTCTTCAATTCTGCATAGTTCAACGCAACACAGCCCTGAATGTCTCTGCAGGGAAATGCAGAAACTACCTTAGGATGCAAGATTTAGAGAAATGGTGTAAATATCCTTCTGCCTTGGCACATAAATACATAGAAACTGTTTAACCTCACTAGAACTAAAGAAATGCAAAATCACAAGGTACTATGTTTTTAATTTTCCACTAAATTAATGACAGAAAGGTTTTTACGAGAACAACCAATAAAAAGTGAGTATGTGATGAAACTGATGTTGTTGTATGTTGAAAGTACTATGGTAAATTGGCAAAATCGCTTATGAAAAACAATTACGCAATGTATGTGGATAATAGTACAACTATTCCTGTCAGTTAGCCCACCTAAAAGTCAATCTAAGGAAACAATGTAAAATATAAAAATATTTTATGCATTTTATTGAGGGTTTTATGAAAAAAAAAAAACTAGAAATAATGTAAATGCACAACAGAAGTTATTGAATAAACTATGATGCATCTACTAGATTATATTACTTTGCCATTGTTTTAACTTTATTTCTAGTATATAAATATGTGAAAACACACATATGAAAAAATGTGCCAGAAGAGAATGTATCAAAACATTTTTTGGGTACTAGGGTTTGGGGTGATTTTTTTCTTTGCTTCTGTAATTGTATTGCTTTTATGACCAAAGTAGTTATTTTTAAAAAGTCTTCTCAGCCAGGCGTGGTGGTTCACACCTATAATCTGATCACTTTGGAAGGCTGAGGCGGAGGAATCACTTGAGGTCAGGAGATCGAGACCATCCTGGTCAACATGATGAAACCCCATCTCTACTAAAAATACAAAACTTAGCTGGGTGTGGTGGCACATGCTTGTAATCCCAGCTACTCGGGAGGCTCAGGCAGAAGAATCACTGGATCACAGGAGGCAGAGGTTGCAGCGAGCTATGATTGTGCCACTGAACTCCAGCTTATGGACAAGCTAGACTTCATCTCAAAAAAAAAAAAAAAAAAAAAAAAAAAAAAAAAAAAAAAAAAAAAAAGGGTTCTCAGTGCAAAGGGTAAAATGAGAGGATGTCAGTGAAAACAATGCCTTTTTGCACTAGAAAAAATATTAGACTGAGTCCTAAAGAAAAATCAGGATGACTTGTCACAGGCTGAGAGGTCCCATTCAATCATGTTGCATGCCAAAGTAACGTTTTTGTAACTTTTGTCTTCTTTTTAGGTGCACATAATGCTCTCATAGTTGGTAAGTTTTATGAAGGGTTTGCTGAGGAATTCTGGCATCTTTAACAGTGAGTACCTATCTATAATGAATGAAATGTAAAAAGAGAGATCAAAATATCTTGGGTTATAAATTCAACTAGAAAGAAAATAATGACAAGTTTAGGCCAGGATATGGTGAAACCAGCACCATCATATGCATACTGAGTAACCTTCATCAAAGGTTCTTTACTGTCTTTGAACCATTACAAATGAATAGTCATTCATCCGTGTCGAAAATTCTTTATCTGAATGTGGTAGGAGAATGCAACTTCTTTCTTGGGTTATAACCTGGAGTATGCTTCCAAATGGTGATAGTGTCCATTCGCACCAGTAGCCACAGACCAGTCTTCTGAGCCCATATCTGTGATCTGCCTCTATCAGAAGAATAGTTTTGTAATAGAGTTTGCTTCCTCTGTGGCATAATATTCTTACATCCCTTTTTACACATGTGGACACTGAGACACAGAGGTTTATGTAACTTGCCCAAGACCACAGAATGGGGTAGCCTGGGTCTAACCAGGCAATCTACCTATCTGTGGAGACTGTGCACTTCAACAATCAATAAATGGACAAAGGACCTCAATATTTAATTCAGCAAGAGAGAAAATTCCCGTATTGTCATAATGAAATGCCTGTGTGTTAAGTCTTAGGCAAGAGACATGGGCAGGGCAATGGAGAGCTGGTGGGCAGCTGCACCATCCTGGTTCTCACTTACTTGTGGAAAGGCTGATGTTGGACTAAAGGTTACGAAACAGCTCAGCTCACCCCTTAACTATAATAACTCTGTGGGAGTAAGACTAATGCTACAGAAACCCAGAGCAAAGCAGAACGTATAGTCACACCTTAAAAAAAAAAAAAAAAAAAAAAAAAAAAGCATTGGCAATCTGTAGTGAAAATGAATACTAAGATAGCGTTTAAAACCTATGAGTTACAGTCTTCATGCATTTAATTGCCTTGTTTTATTGCCTAGGCACTTTATCTGGGACAATCTTCCTTATTTTATTCACCATTTTCCTCTTTTGGATAATTCTATAGTGCAGAAAAGAGTAAGTATACCCATATTATCCCAAGAAACATAAACTGTACTTACTCCCTCTTGGAAGTCAAAAGAAAGTAAAAGACAAACAAACCTGTTGCTACATAAACAGATGTGGTAATTCTTATAAAGAAGGCCCTTGACACACAGTCTAGACAAAGAGGTATTCACACTAAAGGAAATATATAGGATACTAAGAACATTTTTTTAAAAACCAGCATTTTGGCCAGGTACGGTGACACATGCCTCTAATTTCAGCAAGCACTATGGGAGGCCAAGGTGGGCAGATCACTTGTGGCCAGGAATTCGATACCAGCCTGGGCAACATGGTAAAACCCCATCTCTACTAAACATACAAAACATTACCAGGCGAGGTGGCACATACCTGTAAACCCAGCTACTTGGGAGGCTGAAGCACGAGAATTGCTTGAACCTGGGAGGCAGAGGCTACAGTGAGCCGAGATTGCACTGTTGCGCCAAGAGTGAGACTCTATTTCAAAACACAAACACACACACAAGCACATACACACACACACACACACACACACACACACACACACACTGCATGTTAAGAAGAAATTGAGTTTTACAGAAAGAGAAAGTAGGCAGAAGGAGTTTTTAAAAAGGTGTTCATGAGGCTGTTGATATCCTAGTTTTGCTAAGACATTGCAGACACTGACCTCTATCCTATCATAGCACTAGAAGTTAGATTGGGTCTCTTATGGTACACAGATCATATGGCATACATAGGCTGCCAGTGGGGAAGAATTGAGACTTTTAATATTTTAACATATCAATAAATATTTTGTAAACACCATTAACTTTTTCTTTTTTTGAGACAGAGCCTTACTCTGTCACTTAGGCTGGAGTGCAGTGGCATGATCTAGGCTCATGGTAACCTCCACCTCTGGATAAAAGCAATTCTCAAGTATCAGGCTCCCAAGTAGCTGGGACTACAGGCATGTGCCACTATGCCTGTTTAATTTTTGTAGTTTCAGTAGAGACAGGGTTCTGCCACATTGCCCAGGCTGGTCTCGAGCTCCTGGTCTCAAGTGATTTGTACGCCTTGGCTTCCCAAAGTGCTGGGATTAAAGGTGTGGGTCATTGTACCAGGCCACCATTAACTTTTTAAACTTAAAAAAAAAAAAAAAAAAAAAAAAACTTCCAAAAATTAAGATCTGAATAAAGAAATGTCTTTATTGACAGGGAAGAGTATACAGCTTTTGTACTGGTTGATTTAACTATAACAACATTAATGAGGCCGGAATCAATATTAGCAATGTTATAAGGTTGATGAGCAAAGTCTAAACCCATAAAAAACTGAATTTGTAACTTTTAAGTGAACAGTTTTCTATAGCAAATAATCTAAACAAGTGTAGTTTCCTACAACAAGCTTTACAGAAATTGAAGTTTTCATATTTCACAGAGATGCCAATATACATTTTAAAAAGTAGTTTGTCATAGTAGATCTTGCTGTAAACAACCTAGTCAATTTCATGGGAAATATTGAATTAGTCAAGATTTAAATTTAAATCATTATCCTTCCTAATGTTCTCTATATTTTATGGCTTGACATATAAATATTCTTTGCTCTTTTTCTTTAGAAAAACAAAAGGTAAGTAGCTGGTCCCTTTACCTTAACAATGTTCTGTGTCAATACATTTTTCCTCTTAAAGTTTCTTATTAAGTACTGTTATAATTGAGAGTTAATTTAAAAAAAAATTATTAAGTCTGATTTAAAGAAGTTGGGGCTCTAATTTTCAGTATCTATACCAGTCTCTAATTAAAATCACATAGGGAAAATGATTATTTCTTCCTTTTGAAAATATTCAAGATACTTGAATGTCCATGGAACAACTATTCTCTCTCTGACCAGGGGTACCAGGGATGTGGCAGAAAGATCATGATCCTTGTTAGACTTAAAGGTCAGGGAGGCAAACCTCTCAAACATCTATGTAACCCACACTAAAACCTATTCTATATGTGTAATCCAGGAAAAATTTTAAACATTTCCTAAACTTTCATTTTTGGCCTGTTTCACTTCCTGGGATTGTAACTGTCTGACAGCTTCTTCCTGCCTGTTGTACAGATAAAATCAATTCACTGAGATCATGGTACATTGCAGTAAAGAAAGAGTTGAATTAACAAAGGCCAGCCACATGGAAGAACTGGAGTTATCACTCAACTCAGTCACCCCAAGAACACAGAGGCTAGGATTTTTACAGAGAATCTGGTAGGAAGGGAGCTAGGGAAAGGGTACTACTGATTGGTTGGGGATGGGGGTGTGGGAAACAGTCCTCATGTGCTGTGTCCACCTCTAGGTAGAAGCCACAGGACCAGCTGAGTCATGAGTCACAGGTCCAGGTAGAGTCAGTCAGTTGCCAAATGCAAAAATCTGAAAAACATCTCAGAAGACCACTCGAACACTCTACAATAGTGATGTTATCTATAGGAGCAATTAGGGAAGTCACAAATCTTCTGACTTCTGGCCACCTGACTCCTGATGAGCAGTAATGGATTACAAAAACTATGCCTGTATTTTAGCAGAGTTCAGGTCCCTCTCATAATCCTAATCTTTTGGCCTTTTAAAAGTTTTCAGGCCTGAGCAAGGAGAGGCTAGTTTTAGGTAGAGACTATTATTATCCTTGCTCCAAAGTTAAATTATAAACTAAATTCCTTTCATGGTTACCTTGGCCTACAACCAGGAACGAGTGAAGCCAGCCTGCCTGTGAGGCTCGAAGCAAGATGGAGTCAGCCATGTTAGATTTCTTTCATTCTCATAATCTTTGCAAAGGTGGTTTCAGGATAGTGAGTGCATTAGTATAACCAAACAACATTGATTCTCATGTTAGAAATAACACATAGCTAAAATTAGGAAGAAAAAGTAATAAACTTAAATAATCAGAAGGCAGAGGTGCCTTATCTTAGAAGGAGATGGACTGACTAATGATGCAGTCATTCCTCTTTGAGTAGGTGTGGCCAATAAGCTAAGTCTTGTGGCTACATGAGGAGGGCTGATTACTCCTTATTTGGAGCTCAAGCTTTCCTCACAGAAAGACAAGGGCATAAACGGCCTCACAGTAAAGAAGAAGGAAGCTTGTGAGAAACACAGAGTATAAGTGGAGAGTATCATAGTGGTCATCAAGTCAGAAGAGCCGTTTATCCTGGAGCTAAAAAAGACTGACAGTGATAGAACAGTGTAGAACAAAATGGCCTGCTCTATGGGAGAGCCACAATCACACCAGGCCTGGATAGATGCAGGCTGAAACCTTCCTCAAACACTGGAGACAATTCAGAAACTGCATAATCAGTCTGAAGACTTACTAAGCAACTAAAGTGAGGCTGGGTGTGGTGGCTCAGGCTTAAAATCCCTGAACTTTGGGAGGCCAAGGTGGGTGGATCACCAGAGGACAGGAGTTCAAGACCAGCCTGGCCAACATGATAAAACCCTGTCTCTACTAAAAATAGTGTAATGAAAGGAGAATGATGATGAAGAATCTGGTGGCAGTAATAACTGAGGAGCAAATGAGCTGGAGGGCCTCATCAGGAGGTCTGTCCATTGGTGGAAGGACACCATTCCTGGCCTTAAAAGGAGAGGTTCCTGTATGCCTGGGGAAGCACTTGTACCAAATCCACTACTGTAGCTCATTCTTGACTGTAATTAGAAGAGGAGGACTGTTTTCTGAAGCTGACCCCCTCCAAGATGACCCCCTCCAGAAAAAGTTCGTATTTCTGCCCCTGCTATCACCATGGTTTAAAACAAGAGACTCAAAAAAACACTTCTTGTGTTATGAGTGACCTGTACGTTTTTTAGAATGGAATGAGGCTCCTTATTTCCTTATTTAGTAGCACAACTCTGAGAACACTTTTTCTTTGGACAAAATTAAAAAAGGAAAAAGTCAAGTTACTCATTAATCTCTCTCTTATCTACTCAACGTCTCCATTTATGCCATACTTTCTTATGCCCTACATGGCAGCCATCATAGAGGGCAATAAACACTTCCAGTGACCTTGTAATTTATATGGAATGCCAGCATCATGATTATCAGTCTATAAATTCTGGGTAATTCAATTGTCGACCATACTGTTAACTAAATGAAAACATCCTGTTATTTCAGTGTCCTTCCTTGACAAAGTACCATAAAGCTGAAGAACATCTCGAATAAAATTTTGGCTTGAAAGGAGCCAATTGATTTCAACAGAATAAGATCTGAGCTTCAAAAAGTCTTTGAAGTGACTTCACAGAGATGCAGACATGTGCACTTGAAGATGCTGCGGCTTCCCCAGGACCTAGCAAAGCTCCTCCCTTGCTGTGTGCATCACTGTGAAACCCCCACCCTTCTGCCTCATGCTAAAAGCACACACTATCTACTCAGGGGAAAAGATTGCATTTAGGATTAGAAAATAGTTTGGATTACTTAAAGGAATAATATGTTGCCTGGATTTTCTGGTTTACAAGTTGATTGTTTTTCTTTTTAAAAATATTTATAATTTGGAATCGGCTCATTAAGGAGAGCTTTATATATGACTATTGCTCATGTCTGTGTAATTCTGTTTAATAGTTGCTTTAAAGGTGAATTCTACCACATTTACTTTGACAGCGATATAAGGAGTGAGATAGATATGAACTTGAATTTCAATTTAAAATTCTGCAAGACAGGAAAAAAACCCAGCATAAGCAAAATCAACTGATAAAGCACAAGAAAAAAATATGACTTATATCACAAAGGGTCATTGCTTTACTATTTAGAGAGTACTTAAAAATTCAAAGACCAAACTTCTCTCTAACCCACAAAAATGGGCAAAGCACATACAGCTAGGTCACCAAGAAAAGAAGGGCAAGCAGGCAGTGTAAAGGTACGCAGTAGGACTTTTAGTTAACTGGATCTTTAGCAAATTTCTTTTATTTCTTGGGATTTTGAAGAAGTATCTTTTAAAAGAGGACTAAAAACGAAGTGGGAATTGGCCTTTTTTAGAATTAAAATTTCTCATCACAAGAAAAAAAATCCCATGTTCTTTATTTTCCAGAATGGAGTAGGTCATTGGCAATTTGATTAATAAATATGCAATGCCTGTGACTTCTGTTTTGGAGACAGTCTTGCCCTGGGGCTGGAGTGCAGTGGCTCAGTCTAGGCTCACTGCAACCTCACCTGTGACTTTTTAATTGCAAGAAAGCCAAAATATTTTTTTCGATTATATCAGTTGTAATGGGAAATACTGTATATACTGCAAGTAAAATACTATACTGCCTAACTTGTATTATTAAGCCCTTCTGCTGACCTTTGACCTTACATTTTCATCTGAAAAGCTGTGTGATAGAAGTTATTAAGAAATTATTTTAGGCAGATAGAGGGGAAAAGTAGTCTCTGGAACCTTTTGTTTCTTTTAAAGCAGCTCCAGAAATGTTTCTTGTCTAGCTGGAAAGCCCTGGCTCTAAAAACTGGGCCAGCAACCTTTAATATGCAAATACAAGCCTTTAGAAACTGGGCCACCCAACATGGTGATTCCCACTGCTATCCAACATGTGTCTGGCAACATGGCTGCCCCCACATATCTCCAGGTGTGTAGAACATCATGGTGCCCTACGTTTGCATATTAAAAGGCTAGGGTGGGAAGGCCAGTTTTTCATGGGTTATGTGAATGACATGCCTAGTCAAACCAATCACCTGAGCCCCATTCAAATCAGACACTGATACCGCCAGCCTCTACATATACCTGGCTGGTTTCCGCCTCACTTGGGGTCACCTCTCTTGGCTCTCGTGCCTCCTCCATCTGTCTCTTTACAGGGGAGCTTCTTCCTGTTTTCTCCCTTCTTTCTTACCTATTAAATTCTCTGCTTCTTACAACCACTTCATGTGTGTCTGTGTTGTTTTTTCCAATTTGACATGAAACGAAGAACCTGGTGTTCCTCTACTTCTCAGGGCCAAATCATTTTGGTGCAAGGGCCAGGAAAGGAAATTCATTCATCAGACTGGTAACTATGGAGTGGATCTCAACTTTAAAATCTGTCCTTTAATCTCAAGGCTCTCTTCCAAGTACACTGTTGCCAAACTTCCTCTTTCTATCCCTGGTCTCTTACTTTCTCTGTGTGTGTCTAATGTGCAGGAATCTTTTCAGTTCAGGAACACAGGTCTGCTAGAAAAGAATTGCAGCAGGCAGTAGTAACTCAATAAACATCTCTGTCTCTATGGTTTCTCTAGTGAGCACTTGGTATTTCTAAGCTACCTAGCGGAAATAAAAATCCTCTTCATGAGACACATTGCAGCTTCACAACTTTTCCATTTTGCACTTTTCTACTGCTACTTCTGTGGACGGGAAAGCTCTGGTTTTAACAGTTAAGAGTAAGATGCCTTCTGTAGCCAAATTTTAGTCTCAATATTGTCCCACTGGCAGGAAAATGACCATTCAATTCCTATATTCCTTTAAGGTATCTATTCTGTCTCCCATTAAGACAGTACTTAATTAGTGAGGGGATTTTCTTAATTTTTTTTTTCACCACTCAGCCCTGTCCAAGTTAGTAACGGCATTTTAAGTCCGGAAGTTAACCTGAACTATTTTTCAATGGGTAAATGCTTTAGCATCTGCTATAATAGAAGGATATAGAGCTCAATCTAGCATGACCCCTCCCTTAAAGGAGCCTTGCCCAATTACGTGATTTTTCTTGATATCCATTTAGGCAGGCACACAAGCCACAGAAGTCTAGGTCAAAGGGAAATAAAAGGCAGAGGAGTAAGATAGCTTGGGGACAGTGCAACTAAGGCCCAAAAGTTTAGTTCCTCTAGTGCCAGGGCTTGGAGGGTCACGCGTGCGGTCATGGGCGGTACATTTAAATGCATGCCAGGAATCCAGGAACCCCAGAGAGAATATAGCTGGGTGGATGCCCTCTACTATTTTGTCTCCATCTGGATCACATACCTAAAGGAAGAGACTAAAAGGATGCTTTTATTCTCATTTCTCTTTCTAGATGGGTAACAAACTGTCTTTTAACATGCACTCCCCTGGAGTGAATTTTAAAGCACTGGAACTCCTTCAACCCTGAAACTTTGAAGAAAAAATGGCTTATTTTCTTTTGCACAAGGGAATGGCCTTTTTAATTCCCCTAAATTAAAGAAACAAGTTCCGGGGAACCATCTGAGTGTCCCCCTTATCTGGGGCCCCTTCAAGTTCCCTTCTCATTGCAGAACCTTAGACAAGTAAAAGGAGTCTTAGGCCGATTTTCTGACAACCCTGAGAGGTATACAGAAGCTTAAATTTTAACTCAGGTATTTGACCTCTCATAGAGGAATGTTATGCTGCTCCTAAGCCAAACCCTAACTATAGCTAAAACAGGCAGCTCTGCAAGCAGAAGAGAATTTTGGAGGTGAGCAGTATGTCTCCTACAGTAAGCCAAAAGGAGAAAAAGAAATATGGAAGGCAAAGAAATAGGGGAAACACCATTCCCAATAGGAAGAGCTAATATCTCTTAACAACCCTAACTGGAACTTCTTTCTAAGGCGTTGTTTCTTCTTTTGCAGTTTAAAATGGATTCTATCTCTTTTATAATGTTCTTCCAACCAGGGAAAGGTTAATTTTCTAAACCTTAAAATGCTTTGCTTAGAGTTGAGCTAGGGGGAAGGAAACTCAGAAGCCTGATAGGCTAGCAAAAGCGTAAAAATTTCTTACCAGTCGGGCTTTTGGCTTCTCTCTCCCTGCAAACCAGTAAAAGGAATAATAAGGATCACAATTTATATTCTCGGTAAATTTATAATTAATGAAAAAGGATTTGTGAGGTTGGTCTTAAGCTGTAGACAATCTGATGTGCTTTACATGTCTTTCTGTATGGTTTCATCAAAGAAAGGATATCTTAGGTTAGGATGTAGGCCCAGGACCTCATAAGCCTGCTGTTAAAGCCAGCCCAACAAAATGGTCAGTAACTTGGCTACAGACCTCCATCTTGTCTTTGGGAACATAACCTGTAAGCTCATGGCAATACCTTGTTTCAGTCTCAGCCATTTTACAATGGTGGCTGTCTTCTTGTGCTAAGTCAGTTTCTGGGTGAGGGTCACAAAGTCAGATAAACCAGTTTGTCAGTCAGGGTGGTGCCAGCTAATCCATCAAAAGCAGGGTTTACAAAATATCTTAAGCACTGATCTTTAGAGCAGTTTACGGAGAGGAAAAATCTTGTAGCCTCCAGCTGCGTGACCCCTCAGCCATGGCTTGTAATCTTATGGCTAGTTTCTTGGTCTGGTCCCCAGGCAAGAAGGAAGTATATCTTCAGAAGGGGCTGTTATCCTCTTTGTTTTAAACTATAAACTGCAAACCAGGCTCCTGACAAAGTTGGCTCAACTTATGCCCAGGGATGGGCAAGAACAGCTTGGGGGCTGTAAACAAAATGGAGTTGTTTGGGTTGGATCTCTTCCACCGTCTCAGTCACGGCTTTGCAATGATAGTTTCAATAGCTGCCTATCACCCCTTAAAAAATGCCGTGTGCACTCCTGCTTAAATCATAACCTGATTAAGGCTGGTCAGTTTCACCTGTGAGGTTACTTTTCGTAAGGTTCAAAAGCCAAAAATCTTAACTGCTTGGCATGGCTAAAGTCAAGTAACAAGGAATTTAAAAACACATTCTTAAAGAGTGGTCAGTTTAATTAAAAGTGGATATTCAAGTTATAGGTATATTTAAAAGTTTTTCTGGAAAAAAAGGCTATTTTCTTCTCAGTTGAATTATTTTTCTCCGTTTTTTGTCTTATCACTTTTTTTTTTTTTTTTTTTGGCGGTGGGAGAGGGAGTCTCGCTCTGTCACCTAGGCTGGAGTGTAGTAGTGCTGCGATCTTGGCTCACTGCAACCTCTGCCTCCTGGGTTCAAGTGATTCTCCTGCCTCAGCTTCCAGAGTAGCTGGAACTACAGGTGCATGCCACCACGCCCAGGTAATTTTTTGTATTTTTAGTAGAGACAGGGTTTCACCGTGTTAGCCAGGATGCTCTCAATCTCCTGATCTCATTATCTGCCCACCTAGGCCTCCCAAACTGCTGGGATTACAGGCCTAAGCCACCATGCCTGGCCTGTCTTACCACTCTTAATGCAAGCATGAGAGGCCCTAAGACAACTTCTGGTAGCATGGGACTCCTTGGGAAAAACAGAGGAGGCGCCACAGACCCATTTTGGGAAAACCTCTGTTTTCTTCACCAAACTCTAGGAATTAAAAGTAGATAGATCCCTCACAAAATCAAAGGCTGTATTCTGTTTTGCATTGTGTTACCTGACAGTTTTGGATTTTGGGGGTGTTAGAAACGACTTTGCATTATGAGAGAGATCTGATGTAAAACAAATAGATAGGGAATATACTTTAAGGGATGGCTAATAGTAGTTATAAATCAGAGTAGGATGCTCTTGGCCACCTGAAAGATATGGAAACATCTCCATCCCACCCCACCCCTAACTAAGAGATGAGACTCCCATGGAGGATGTGCTAATTATAAAATAAGCCGAGTGGCTTTGGGATGCTTTGCAATGAAATGCATCATAGAAGCACTACACTGTCTTCTCCCATAAGATCTATATGGTCTTTTCATAAATTGAGCATTGAAATAAAGGCATAGCAAGGAGGTCTTAAAACATTAATCTACCCTTTAGTAATAAGGTTATAAAACGTTTGTAAAGATTTCACCTCATGGTCAAATTAGATAAGATTAGATGGAATAATCTATGAGGTTTCATTCAAACAAATTGGGGTTAACGTTAACAAACTAATGCAAGGGTAAAATTTGGCTTTGAATAGGATTTTTATGTCATAGTAAAGGCTAATAAAATGTTTTTGCCTTTTGAGTCACCATTTTGGCAAAATAATTTATGGCAATCTGGAATTCTATTTCATAACATCAAGTGTTTTAAACCTCTAACATTTAACAGGCATCCCAAAATCAAACTTCAAGTTTTGAAATTGTCTTTTCTGATGCCTGGCTTTTTGGATGGTTCCAAGGGCCCCTGAAACATTCAGAAAAGAGGTAAACAAAATTATTTGACCTGTTTAGTCACATGAGATTGCCAAAATGATGTCCAATCTTCTTTAAGTTATATTTTGATGACCAATATATGTTCCAAAATTGTATGGGATTTCCAAAATTCTATTGTCTTAAGTACATGCTATGAATTATAATTAAGGGTAACGTTATTGAAAGCCATGTAGATAAACTTCTTTGTCAGTCATGTTTTTAACTGTAACTATCCTGGAAATTTTGCCATTCACAGACAAATGTCTTGCTTTCTTCCTTCTCAAAACATTGTTTATAATCAAGCTATATTAAGGACTTTATTTTTTTTTTCATGTTCCTAATTAAACCAGGAACCACATCTTGTCTTTTTATTTTTGACAGTGGTTTTATGGGATAATGAATTAGCAATGGATAAGAAGAATGAGTAAAGAAGGGGACTAATGAGTGAGATAAAGATGGTTAATTTCTTTTTTTTTTTTAGGACAGGCTTTATTGCAGATTGATTTCTAAGATTTAGTTCTAAGATACTTTTCATCTCTGACATTCTGTGATCTTATGAAAATGGAAATGGAGACAAAAAGATCATGGTGCCCCCAGTCCCACGGTCATTTCACATTCCAAAATCTTTTTTTTTTTTTAATAATTTAACATTTTTTTATTCTATCATCTATTACAATTCACTAAACATAAATGCATGCCAAATCTGCAGTTCTATTAGTTAATGCCATGAGAATGCATCCTAAACTTTTTTTTAAATTGCATTTTAGGTTTTGGGGTACATGTGAAGAACATGCAAGATTGTTGCATAGGTACACACATGGCAATGTGATTTGCTGCCTTCCTCGCCTTCTATATTAAGGACTTTAACAGGTCTTCTCAAATGCAGGTTTTTAATAGCTATGAAGATTGTAACATTGGAATAGAGAAAGGATGTACAGGACTCATGAAGAACTGACATGCTCACAAATACCAAGCAAAACAAGAGTTAACTAAATGGACTGCACTCAGAAAGTTAAAGCAACCTTTTTAACTTTTGCTTGGAATATTGCTGATCCTTGTTTCATTTTTCAGAGTCAAGGAAACTTATTTTAAGCTATTTATGGTCTTTAATAATTGAGTAAGATATACTACCATGAACAAAATTTGGAGCATGTTTATTTTTCTCTGCCTGGTTCCTCTAGAATTTGGAGACCATCTGTGAGTACTCTTAACTTACGGAAATATAGTTGTTTGCATCAGTGCAATAAGAATTCATTTTTCTTTGTCAACAGGACACAACAGGAAAAAATGGTTATTTTACCAAGGCTTTGACTGAAAGGGTATGTTTCCCTTTAAGGAATCAAGCTTGACATGCAGAGTCAATAAAAGCCCCTTGGGGAAAACTGGCCTCATACCTTGTCTACACAGTCCATGTCCTGGGTTCCTAACCTGTGGTCAGTAAATAATGTCACTTTCTAACAGGTCTGGGAACTCAGAGTTTATCTTGGGATCTCAAGAGGAGAGGATCACCCAACTCACAGGTATTTGAGGATACAAACTTATGATGGGCTTGGCTTTAAAGGCCTTATCTGGAATTCCTTATAGAACAGAGTTTCATCAAAGCCAATCCAAAAAGTTTATGTAGAAATAACCATTCTTGTTGCACTTTATACAAATAACCAGGCCAAGTATAAGACTAAAGTTTATTCTATGAACAAAACACAGTGTTATCATAATTTGCTCTTACCAAAAATGAGGACTGGAGAGACAAATTATGCTCCAAAGCTTATCATACATTTGTCATTAAATCCTAGTCTCATTAATTGTTTTTAAGCTTTTGGCCTACATTTTAAACCAATCCTGCTTATTCCTGGGAATCAAGTGGTGATCTCCTGCAGGTTGGAAGAAACTGGATGAGTAATGTAAAAATCAGGATCAATATATTAGTTCTGGGCAATTATCCTGCAAATTCTGCCAGGTAATGAAAATGAGCAAGGTGCCCATAATCTGGAGGTTTCTTTGTTTAGGAAAATAAAACTAAGGAACTTCATAAGCCCCCAAAGGGAAATTCTATGTATTAGAAAGTAAAATTTTAGATGGAAATTATCGACTACATGATGGGGATTGTCGACTACTTGTGGGGATTGCTATACTCTCACTCTACTTCTTGCAATAGGATTATACATGGAAGCACCTTCTAACTGAAATATTGGACAGAGAGTTTCCATTGCTGTATATTTTGCTTAATTATTATCCTTATGGCAGGGATAATAGTTACTGACAAAAAGGAAGTATGAAAGTTTTACTATCACTGAGTCTCTAGGACTTTTTATTGGGTTTAGTGATGCACTTTTAAATAAAACATGCTGCTTCTGGATTAACACCTCTACTAAAGTACAGAAAAATCTACAGGTATTTAAATATCAGATCAAAATCATTAACAAGCTCAGGAAAAATGCAGACTTCAGTCCTGTGTGGCTATAATCCCTCTTGAATGAATTCTAGTCTTCTTTATGGAATTGGTTAAATGCTGTATTAACGCCTCTCTTGCTTGTATGTCTTGTATTAATATTTGAAAACTGTATACTCAGTACTGTAATTCAAATTGTTTCTTGTCACCTAGAAACAATCAAACTCCAAATGATGCTACAAACTGGACCATGAGTGGACAGTCCTGTTTCCGAGAACCCTTAGATTGACCCCAGGAGGAGCCCCAGCTGGTGTTTCCCATTTGATGCCCCTTTCAGCAGAAAGCAGCCAGGAAAAGTCGTCACCCAAAAACTCCCTAACAGTAGTTAGGTTGATATCTCCACAGGGGGTAAATGTGATAGGAGTTATTAAGAAATTCTTTTAGACAGAGAGGAAAAAAAAAGTTGGTTTTTTTTTTCAGAAAGTTTTTCTTTTTATTTTTTGAGACAGAGTTTCACTCTTGTTGCCCAAGCTGCAATGCAATGGTGTGATCTCGGTTCACTGCAACCTCTGCCTCCTGGATTCAGGCCATTCTCCTATCTCAGCCTCCCGAGTAGCTGGGATTACCAATACCCGCCACCACGCCCTGCTAATTTTTGTATTTTTATTAGGGATGGGGTTTCACCATATTGGCCAGTCTGGTCTTGAACTTCTGACCTCAGGCGATCTGCCTGCCTCGGCCTCCCAAAGTGCTGGGATTACAGGTGTAAGCCACCCGGCCTGGCCAAGAAACTATTTTAGGCAGATAGAGAGGAAGAGGTGTCCTTGGAAAGTTTTTGTTTCTTTTAAAGCAGCTCCAGATATATTTCTTGTCTAGAAGGAAAGACCCTACCCTTAGAGCCAGGTGGGCAACATTTGATATGCAAATACAGGCCATTAGAAACTGGTTCTACCCAACATGTTGATTCCCATCCTTGTCCTCTTGCCCTTACTCCACATGTGCCTGGCAACAGGACCCCACATAGAACATCATGGTGCCCTGCATTTGCATATAGAGTGGGAAGGCCAGTTTTTTCACCAGCTGGGTAAATGACATGTCTAGTGAAACAAATATGTTAAGCCCTATGCAAATCAGGCACCACATCCTCCAGGCTCTACATATACCTGGCTGGTTTCTGCCCCACTTGAGGTCTCCTCTCTCAGCTCTGGAGTTGCTCTCCTTCCATCTCTGTACAGGGGAGCTTCTTCCTTCTTTCTTCTCCCTCCTGTCTTGCCTATTAAACTCTGCACTCCTTGAAACCACTCCACATGTGCCCCTGTCATTTTATCCAACTCGATGCGAGGCAAAGGACCTGGTGTTCCTCCACACATCAGAGCCTTATCAGAAGGGGCTGGACACTAACTGCTCTCTGAAGCTATTCCTAGTCCTAACATTCTTTGTTTTGTTTGTTTTTTTAGCTTGCTTAAGTGTGTAAAGTTTATGATGCTTAAATAAAATTTTCTGTCTTATTACAATGAGAAAGGAATAAAATACCTTATTTTCCAAATCTACTTAGAGAATATCGTTTGTAATATACTTGGGTTTTAAAAGCCTTCGAAAGCCAAGAGGAAACAAAATACTTTCCATTCCTTCTGAGAAATGCACTTCTTTCTGTACCTGAGTGTTTTCACAATTCCTGTGTTGGTGTGTAACGCCATAGAAATGCTCTGGATGGTAACAGTTAAGAGAATCAGACACAGCTAAATATAAAGGTCAGTTGGCAGGTGCTTAGCAGGTGTAAATAGAGGCCCATTCATGCTGCTACACCTGCTCCTGAAAAGCATACCTTAAGTACAGTATGCTAATTAGGAGGCAAAGAACCATCTAACATAAAATTTTAAAAGAGTTGGCCACAGTTTAATGATATCCCCGCACAACAACCTCCACCCACACTGCCCTTCATAAGGTCCTTAAAGGAGATCACATAGTTCTAAACCTGTCCACAAACACACATATCCTCCATTCTCTCCTTTTCTCCTCTTAGGCAGTTTGACAAAATCTTTAGGGGCAGTTGGAGAAAACACTAGTGTTTAATCTCCTACTTCATTTTTACCCCTGTTAAGGCCTCAGGAAGTTCATTGTCCATACCCTCCATTTGAACTCAGTCACTAAAATTATCTCAAGGCTAAGGGATAGACCACAGGTCCACTTCACAAGTAAGCCTGCAACACCTGATTTAGGAAAGTTTGCTGTGCAGACAGTTGTAGCTCATCCCTTTTACAGAGAGATCTGGATTTGTTTCCTCGGGTCTGCAATTATTTAAATCAAAATCTCTAAGAACTTTCTGGGCATTTAGTAAATTCATGCTGGGGGAGAACTGGCAGAGACATGTTAAATGCACTTGACCACAAGAACCATTTATTTCATCCAATATTTACCAGCTATTCATTGTGCACCTATTACAGATTTTGGCATTGTAGATATAAGAAAACTCTATCCCTGACTCATGAAAATTATCCAAAAAGTAGGGAACCAGTCTCAGAACCACTCGAAGGCTCAGTTGATTCAAATAAAAACAAGTTTTAAATATTTAATGTGGAAGTTTTCCAGTATGTTAATAATGGCTTAATTAACCCAAGGGATACAAATTTTACTGATTAGAAGAAAGTTTCAATAAAATACCAGTCTTTGAATCTAATCTGACACCTGAAACTAGGAGATCAAACACTATTGTTCCCTATATATTTTATAATAAAACTTCTCATGAGAAAAAAAAGACATCTTTCTTCAAAGCCTGAAAATAGATGGAGAATTTTTAATATTTATTATTGCAAAGAACAATAAATATGCACTCTCACAAATGAGTACTGGCACTGAGCCACAGAACATGTCTGTCATATCACTCTTTCACACCATACATTAACAGAAGTAATAATTTACCCTCATTGGGTTCCCTATTTACTATCTCTTCAATTATACCTCTTTTACTTGCAGTCACGGAGTGTCTGAATTTTATAATCCAAGATACTAAGATGTTGATTTGACATACCACCACACTTAGTGTCTTATAATCTCTGCCAAGAATTTTAAAATTTTTGTTGGTCTGACAGGAAGAGGAAATTCCATGGTTTGGTGAACCCAGAGAGTCTTCAGTATATCTTGGTTACAGAACTGTGTTAAATACATTTAAACTCTATAATTCTATAAGACCCATTTTAGGTGTATACACTGAGCATCCAGTTCCTCATCCTCCTCTCTCTCATATGTTAACCCTGGGTAATACAAGTTCTACTCCCGTAATTCTATGAACAAAACAACCCTTGATACTTAGGTTTGATTTTTTAAATAAATTTACTTTACCTTATTCTAAATGTAACATAAGGTCAACATAGAAAGCAGAAAACTGAAAAGCACAAGGAAAGTGAAATATCTATAATCTTTTCAACCATTGTTAATTTTGTTGCATTCCTAGCTGCTATACACACACACACACACGCACACACACACACACACACACACATATATATATATCAATATAGTACATTTTTTAAATAAAAGAAATGCCAAAAGGTACATGCCAATTCGGACTCTGCTTTTTCCACTGACAATTTTATCATAGTTTCTCATATTTGGTATTCTTTTGCAATACTTGCTGCATAGAATTCCATCACACAAAGGTAACTACCAGAAATTCCTTATTACTTTGCTAGACACTTAGGGTTTACATTTTTTCCAAAATTATAAATCTTTGATCACAGCTCTGATGATTTCTCTGGGAACTGACAGCCTAACAGAAGTCAAGTCCACTTTAAGACTTTTAACTTGCTGAAAAGTTATGTTAAAACCAGAGTGCTGGTCCCCCTGCAACACATTCACTCACATTGGCTGACGTTTTAATTCTCTAGAGGAAGAAATGTCAATTCTTTCCAGTCACATCTCTTTTTTCCCCTTTTCCCAGTCACACTGGTTTACTCACAACTCTACAGATCAATCCTGCTCATTCTTAATTTTCCAGCATTGTTCCTGAGACTGTTTCACAAAAATAGAAAGTTCTCCCCCTTATCCACTTGACCTAACAATTTCCACCCATCCCAATCCTCCTGCATTTATTGCTTCCAGGAATTTGGCACTTAGGACACCCTTGTCCTTACATTGTTCATGCATGTGTATTTCGTCTTCAATAAAACATTTAGTCGCTCAAGGACAAGGGCCCCATAGAGTCCCAATATGCCAAAGGCCTGGTGTCGCTTAATAATTTAGATTCCAACGGGGGACCTCTCCAGGGAGGAGAGCAAAGAGCAAATTGCCTTAGGGGCTGGAAGTGCAGGAGCCAAACCTTTCAGACTGAAAACAAGAGGGCAAGAGACGATTCAGTAGCAGGCATTCAAGCAAGAAAAACTCAAATATTGTTCCTAATAATGTCTAATGGCAAATACCTTGTAAGGGCCCAGGCAGTCCGGACAGCCTGCAGTGCCCCAGGATGAAACCAACCCTGAGCGGTGTTGGCCCAGAGTGATGCCCACCCTGGCCTCTGGATCTCTATTTTTAGGTCGAAGGGCTTTATTCTTGAATCCTGAGTTCCCGGAAACAGTACTACGGCAGCTTAGTTTTCTTTCCACCCTACCTGGGTCACAAGCATGGCGGTGACCCAGCCCTTCCTCGCAGACCGCCTAAGGTTTCCAGAACCGTGGGCCCAGGGTTTAGTAAGAAAAGAGGCGGGTCCTGGGGAGCCTGCAGGGTTAGGCCCCGCCATGGCCACGCCCCAACTCCAGGAGGCCAACGGGCTGCCCCTGAGCGCCAAGGTCCCGCCCAGCGGGCCGCCGATTGGCCCCACCGCCCCTGTGCCTCTACTCACTTCCGCCTCGGGCGCGGCTCAGGCCACGCCCACCCGCTGTGCGGCGGTGGGCACTTTGTGAGTTTGGGGATTATTGCGTCCCGCAAGCGGACTCAGAAGGGACTTCCCTGCTCGGCAGGCTCCCAGTTTCTCGGCTCACCTCCGGATAAATTGCGGCGTCTTTCGCGACGCGCATGGCTCCTCCCAGCCGCCGCGAGTGTCCCTTTCCTTCCCGGCGTTTTCCTGGGTTATTTCTGGCGGCCCTGGCGTTGCTGCTGTCCTCCCGCTCTGGTAGGATCCCGGGGCGGGTTCGCGCGTCAGCGGTGAAGCTGGAACTCTGCTGGATCAGCTGGGCAGGAGGCGCGGGGCGGGCTGACCGTAGGTCCTGCCTGCTTGGGGTAGAGGGCGAGGCCAGGGTTCTCCGAGGGGCGCTGTGCGCAGATCTCTGGGGTGTGTGGCGGAGGATGCGGGGACCACTTAGAGCCCGAGGTGAAGCTTGTTTGCTGGAGTGATATGCGCAGCCCGCATTTACTGAGGATCTGGCTGCGCCCCCAGCAAAAGCGTGCACCGTGTTTTCGGGATTGAGTCCAGTCGGCAAGGGGAGCGCTGACTGGGTGCCCCTGGTAAGGGCTTGCTTTGGAGTGCATGGGAGTGTTGCTAGGGCCCGTGCTGTGCAGGTGGTGAGGGTTTAACCTGTGTTCCCTGGGCGGAGCGGTTGGTGCCTTGGTGAACTGGGTGTTCCTTAGCGCTTCGGCGGTATCCGCGAAAAGTGCAGCAGTGCGTCCGTCCGCTGTGCCCCATGGGCTGGGCTGGCATGGGCTGTGCTGGGCGAACAGGAGCCTGGCCTGGTGGTGTTGGGAGCGTGCTGTGTGCAAGTGGCCTGCCCTTCAGAGTTCACGGTGGACAAGGCAGCTCACTGTTTGCTTTGAATGGAGTGAGCGTGGACTCTGGGGCTGGGGGGGCATGCTGGGTGAGAGCAGGTCCTCAGTGCCTGGAGTTAGAGAGGGTGGTAAGGGCGCACCATGCGTTTTGTGCCTTCTGTGAACAGTCTCCGTGGTGCCCGAGATCCCATTGGTCTTGATTTTTAACTAGCTGCTTTTTTGGGACTTGGGTGGGTCATGAAGTCATCTTCCTGTTCCCAACCAATATAGACACTATCTGATTCCGTTACCTAATGGCTTTTTGACATCGTTTTCCTTCTTTTCATTACTTTGAGTCATATTTGAGAGATGTGAAGAAACATAAAAAACACTGGTAACCAAACCTATTGAGAAATTAGTATCCTAACAAAGGAAAGGAAATTATGTTAATCTAGTTTTCCCCTACAGCTCATAAACTAAAGCTGAAGCCCATCCCACTAAATTTGTTTTGTATTTCATTGAATAGAATAATACTATTAAAAATGCATACTAGGCCAGGCTCAGTGGCTCATGCCTGTGATCCCAGCACTTTGGGAGGCCCAAGTTGGGTGATTGCTTGAGCCCAGGAGTTGGGCAAGCAAAACCCCATGTCTACCAAAAATACAAAAATTAGATGGGCATGGTGGTGTATGCCTGTGGTCCCAGCTACTCTGGAGGCTGAGGTGAGAGGATCGCTTGAGCTTAGGAGCTGAAGACTGCAGTGAGCCGTGATCATGCCACTGCGCTCCAGCCTGGGTGACAGAGTGAGACCCTATCTAGAAAAAAAAGAAAAGAAATACATGCTTATTGAACAAAACGAACAGAATCAAAGGACAACTATTTTTAACATTTTGGACTATTTCCTTCTGACTTTATATGCACTTCAGGTCTATGTCCAAAATTATAGTTAGGATCCTATTATGTGTACAGTTTGTACGTTGCGTTTCTTTCCTTAAGAACATTCATTCAACGAATATCAGTCTTGAATGTCTGGTGCTATTACACTGGGAGGCAATCACAATCCGTTCCTATTTTCTTGATCCTTTTTTCACTATTTGTTTACACACATGTACATGCAGGAAGATAAGCAGGGACTTTGTTTTGCTCACTGCTACAAGCTCAGTGCTGGGAACACAGTAAATAATAAGTATTTGCTAAAATGTATTGGGAGTGGCAGACATTAACTAAACGTAATAGTAACAAATACATTATGAACCAAGGGAAATGCTCTGGAGAAAGGGAGAATAATTTTCTGACAGCATTTAACAAATGGACTAGAGGCAGGGAAGGCTTTTCTGCTCATCAAACAGACAAAACTCTGCCTCTTTGGGGCATCTGTGCTTGCTGTTCTCAGCCCTGGCACATTCTCCTCCTGAACTGCTGCATAAACGGGCTCTTTTCTTCTGCAAACTCAGCTAGTATGTTACCCCCTCAGAGACCTTCTGTGACCCCTCGTCTCAGGTTGAACACATACAACCCAGTTCAAGTCCCTCTTCACTTGTAATCACCCTTTTAAAATGACCTTTTCTATTCTTTGTCTCTCCCCATCAGAATGCAGGGATCTTCTGTCTTGTCACATTTGTGGTTCCAAAAGCCCAATTTGTTTGCCTCCATATCAATACTGACTCAGTATCTATATAGACATCTGTTAAATACCAGAAAATTAAATATACTATTTGGCTGGGGCCTAGAGCCTAGGAAAAAGTTCCTCCTGCCTCCAGGAAGAAGGTTCTTTAAAGAGCTATGCTCAGGGTGGTCTTTCTGTGGTACCTAAAAAGCCAGGGCAGGGGCAGCTGAGGGCCAGAAAGGAGCTGCGTCCCCTGTTTGTGTTGACTGTAGGGCTTCCAGTACTCAAGTCTTGCATCTCAGTGATCATTAAAACGTTCATTTTGAAGGAGGGTGATGGGAGGAGGGAGCAGTGGTGATAAGAAGAAAATGAAAGGCCTTTTATTTTCTTTTAAGATTAGTGTTTAGAACAGACAGTACTAGGAGTTCAGGCTGGGCAACATAAGGAGATACCACCTCTACAAAAAATGTAAAAAAAAAAAAAAAAAAAAAAAAAAGCCATGTGTGGTGTTCATTGCCTGCCTGTAGTCCCAGCTACTTGGGAGGCTGAGTGAGGAGGATCACTGGAGCTCCCACGGTCAAGGCTGCAAGTCAAGGCTGCAGTGAGCCCTGATGGTACCGCTGCACTCTAGCTTGGGTGACAGAGCGAGACCCTGTTTCCAGGAAAAAAAGAAAAGGAAAAAACGCATACACACAAAAACGAAACTGGAAGTTGAAGAAGATAATGAAAGTGATTTGAAACAGAGAAACATAGAAAAATAAAATAGGGTGCAACATGGAAGATAACCTTGTTTTTCCTTCTCTTCATTCTTAGTTTTGTTAAGTTTGAGGTTGGTAAGGTTAAATCAAAACAAGTATGAAACCTAGAGAAAGTAAAAATGAGAACTCATGATGCCAGGCAGGGAGAATACATGGATTAAAATAAACATTCAATTTTTGGAGCAACTCACTCTCACAAGGAGAAGGTTTCATAAGCAGACAATGCTGCGTGTCGGATACCTGCTCTCTCAAAGGTAGTTGCCAAAGGGTTCAAGACAGCAGAAGGAAACACATATCAAATTTCAGGCCAGTCTGATTCCTCCAGAAGAGAAGCTGCTTTTTTGGACAAAACCCCCAGTCTCCTGTTGTGCGTGGTCTCTTCTCTCTGTTTTAGATGTTTTCCTTATTTCCAGTGGAAGAAGCCAAGATCAGTAAGTGCTTAAGAGTAGCGTCTTAGTTTCCTTACTCAGCATACTACAATGCAAAGAGAGCAGTCCTTATCTGATCACCTGCCAGGATACCAAAAGACCGAGAGAGATAGGCAACACAAGAAATGGCTAAATCTTCTTTCTCCATTGTGCGGTAGAATGATTATTTTCAATATGAAATTGTTACACTATATTCTTCACATTGTTTTGTGTTTGACAGCAGTGGACTTTGAGTACCAAATTTTTTTTTAATAGCTACTATGAGGGACATATTGTGCTGGGTGTTGTGGTCACGTGGATGAAAGGAGTCAGCCATGTTAACTATTAAACACAAAAGCAGGTGATAGTTACCTGAGAGATCCATGCAGGGGATTTCTCCTGTTAAGTGCATCTCTCCACCGTCCAGGGGAAGGTGACTGATCAATGCTTTGTAGGGGGAGGCAGAAAACGCTTTCTGGAGGAGACGATGGGTGGATTAAGGAAGACAAGACTTGAGCAAGAGTCGTAGCTACTGATCAGGAAGGAAGGGTATTCAGAGCAGAGGAAGCAATGTGAGCAAAGGACCAAGATGTGACACCAGTGGCCTGCCAAGCTACTCAGTGTGGCAGAGTAGGGCAAAGGAGGCAAGAAAGAAGGGAGAGGACTAAATCACAGGGTGAGTGATTCTGAAAAGCAACAGGCTCTTCAGGAATAAATAATCACCATCATAAATTCAGACTTTCATGTTATTTCCTGTCCTTTTAGGGCAGCTTGAGTCTTTTGTTTGACTTAGCACAACATGAATCCAAACTTGGGTTGTTTTCATTTCCGCAGGCACAGTAGCAGCAGTTTCTTGAGTACCTAACTGGAGATAGAATTTGACAGTGTCAGCATTTTTTGAGCACCCGCAGAGTGGGTAGAGTGTAGTAGAAAAAGAAGAACATGGTCCTTGACCCCCAGGAACGTGCCTTCTAAGAGAAGACAGCCTGAAGTGACAAGCTGTCAGAAGTCAGTGTTTTAAACTATGGAAGAACAATCTGAGTAGAGTGCTATGGTACTGAAGAAGACTTCTTAGTGGAGAAGTTAGTTTTGAAATGAATTTAGAATAATATGGGGAAAGATGCATCCACATATATTTTAAGACCAAAAACATTAATGCTCTTTCTTCAAGTTTACTGTGGAATGTTTATTTCCAAAAAAAACAAAAGCTAATAGCATGTTATTTAAAACATGCCAGTTCCATTTCCTTCTTCATTACCAACACTCCTGTAAACGCATGGAACAAACATTTGAAATCTTGCCAACAGCTTTTTTTTTCCCCTTGAGATGAAGTCTGGCTCTTGTGGCTTAGGCTGGAGTGCCACGGCTGGATCTCGGCTCATTGCAACCTCCACCTCCTGGGTTTCAAGCAATTCTCCTGCCTCAGCCTCCTGAGTAGCTGGGATTACAGGCATGCACCACCACACCCATCCAATTTTTGTATTTTTTGTAGAGACCGGGTTTCTCCACGTTGGTCAGGTTGGTCTTGAAATCTCGATCTCAGGTGATCCGCCTGCCTTGAAATCCCAAAGTGTTGGGATTACAGGCGTGAGCCACCACGCCTGACCTGCCGACAGCCTTTCTATTTTTTGTATACCACCTGCTGCCAGACCACAGTACACGGCTGGTTAAAGTGATACGATCTTCATGTTGTTATTCTCTTATTCCTAGATGCATGTGGGCCGCCACCAACATTTGTAGCTATGGAGCTCACTAGCAGACCAAAACCCTATTATAAGGTTGGGGAACAAGTGGAATATGACTGTAAGAAAGGATACCACCACTTTGCTCCTTTCCTCACCCATACTGTTTGTGATCGGAATCACACATGGCTACCGATCTCAGATGCGCCCTGTGTTAGTAAGTAAACAAGGCTTTTTTTTTTTTTTTTTTTTTTCTTATTGGCTCTAGAGATTTCTTTCTTTTTTTATTTTATTTTATTTTATTTTTTCTTTTTCCTGATGGCTCTGGAGATTTTTTGTTTGTTTGTTTTTTGTTTTTGTTTTCTTTTTTCTCTAGAGATTTGCACACATTTTAGGGTACATATTTCATTATGGTGATTATTTTTTTTTCTTGTGAAATGAGGTTTAAGATAGCAGTGCTTTTTTGCAGGCTTTGAGAAACTGAAATCTCCAAGAAATCTTTTTCTTGGCAATAGATTGCCTAGGTGCACATGAATCTTAAGTTTACCTTTATAATAGGTAAATAAAGAAAATAATATTCCCATGCCTTCAAAAGAGCAATGCAGAATTTTGATTTTGATTCAAATCTTTAATAACTGGATTGAAAAAAAATCTCAATTTTTTTTTCTTAGAAAAAGTGTGTCACTATATACCTAATCCTGCACATGGCCAAGCAATCCTTGCAAATGGGACTTACTCATTTGGAAATCAGCTGCACTTCATTTGTAATGACGGGTAAGTTGCTCCTTAGAGAAAATTAGGGAAATGTTAGTAATTTTATTTTTGTTTTGCCTTTCTTCTTAAGCATTCATGTATATTTCATTTTGCTTTCTATGTGACAAGTTATACTTCTAGCCAAACAACTCATGGATACTTTATGGGGATAGGCAATATGTATAGTAAATAGAAAGAAATTGATATTGAAGGAAAGCAAAACTACTTGCTGTATCTGACAATAAGCCTGTTGTAAGCATTAAGAATGTAGTAATCATGAAAATTTATCCTTCACAACTGAGTGTCCCCAATTGAAATCTGCCAACTCTTAGACTTGAAGTAGAGCTCACAGAAATGAGAGCTATTACTCTCATTTCTGTGAGAAGTAGAATTGCCAACTAAAGATACACTTGTATCCAGGTGACTCTGTAAGGTGTTACCCAACCAAAACTGACCCAATTAGCCTTTAACCATCATGTTGATCAAAATCTCTCAGTTGAAAAACCTTATTTTTGAGACTGCTACAATATGAAGCATCTCAAGAACAGGCACTGAGCACTCAGTAATAGTCTTTGTTTTGTAGGCCTTTTGAAGTCGTATATATTGGGAATACTGGACATTTAAGAGAAATGTGCATTTAGAGAGTAAATGTAATTTTCTGTCCATTTTCTGTTGCTGTAACAGAATACTTGAGGTTAGGTGATTTATAAAGAAAAATTTATTAGGCTTATATTTCTGGAGGCTGGGAAGTTCAAGGGCATGGCAGTAGTATTTGGCAAGGGCTTTCCCGCTGCATCATAACATGCTGGAAAGTGAAAGGGAAATTTAGCATGTGTAAAAAAGTCAAAGCACAAGGGAGGGGATTCTTACTTCCTAACAACCTGCTCTTATGGTAATGAATCCAAGCCTACAAAAATGAGAATTCACTCCCACAAGAATTAATGAAGACTCTCTAGAAAGGCATTATCCCTCTTAATGACCTAATTATTTCCCAGAGGCCCCACCACCTCTTAATGCTGTTACACTGGCAATTAAATTTCAACATGAGTTTCGATAGAGACAAACCAGATTCAAGCAATAGCAGTAATACACCATAATACAGAAAAAAATAATGGCCGGGTGTAGTGGCTCACATCTGAATCCCAGCACTCTGGGAGGTCAAGGCGGGCAGATCAGAAGGTCAGGAGTTCAAGACCAGCCTGACCAACATGGTGAAACCCTGTCTTTACTAAAAATACAAAAATTAGCTGGATGTGGTAGCACGTGCCTATAATCCTAGCTACTCAAAAGGCTGAGGCAGGAGAATCATTTGAACCCGGGAGATGGAAGTTGCAGTGAGCTGAGATTATGCCACTGTATTCCAGCCTGAGTGACAGAGCAAGACTCTATCTCAAAAAAAAAAAAAAAAAGATAAAATAAGTGAATCTTGGAGGAAAAATCACCTGTGACTATGTAAGGCATGTTTCTCTGACAGTTTTAAAAATTTGGTTAAGTAGAAATATTGGAATATTCAGTTAATAGTTACATAGAGCGGCTGGGCACGCTGGCTCACGCCTGTAATCCCAGCACTTTGGGAGGCTGAGGTGGGTGGATCATGAGGTCAAAAGATCGAGACCATCCTGGCCAGCATGGTGAGACTTCGTCTCTACTAAAAATATAAAAATTAGCCTGGCGTTTGGCACATGCCTGTAGTCCCAGCTACTCAGGAGGCTGAGGGGGAGGAATCACTTGAACCCGGGAGGCAGAGGTTGCAGTGAGCTGAGACTGGCCACTGTACTCCAGCATGGCAACAGAGCAAGACTCTGCCTCAAAAAAAAAAAAAAAGTTACACAGAGCTTGCTAGGCCCTCTGAGGGATACCAAAAGTTTAAGACATGGATACCCCTAAAAGAAATTGTAACATTATTGAGAAACAATATGTACTGAGAGCTATCAAAGCAAAAAAGAGAAATGCTAAATAAATAGAATTATTCATGAGAATTACACTAAAAGTCCAGAAGGAAAAGAGAGTCCTGTGAATTTAAATCAGAGAAGATTTCAAGTATATGGATATACTCAATGAAAGTATTCTATACTCAATAAGCTATTCCTAGAAAGACATTCTGTTCTAAATAATATTAATAAGAGCTAAAACTCACGTATCACTATGTGCCAAATGCTAACTTATCTAATCCTCTAAACAACTGCATGAGGTATGTACTGTTACCCCTTTTAATCAACTAGGAAACTGAGTGAGAGGAACTTTAAGTGACTTGCCCAAGCTCAAGAAACTAGTAAGTTGAGGAGCAGGGACTCAAATCCTGGCATTCCAGCTCTAGGACCTGATCTCTCTACACAGTCCTTGTCCTTACTCAGCAGAGTGGTGTGAGCAAAGGCACAGAAATGAATGTGTAATGTGATTGCAGGAGATAGCAAAGATGCTGGGCAGACAGGCACAGCAGATTTAGTTAGACATCTTTGCTCTTGGCCAATATATGTTCAAATGGAGAAATTCTTTATTTGATTAAAATGCAGACTGACTTAGCACTTTCATTATATAGTATGATGTTTTAGAAACCACCCCCTCAAATTACTGCAGTGTAGAAAAGCAACCATATAAAAAGTTCCTTCATTATTATGTGTGTCTTATTAATTGCTATACAAAACAGTAACCCTTTCTTTTCTCATTTAGCTATTATTTAATTGGTAAAGCAATTCTATATTGTGAACTTAAAGGATCTGATGCAGTTTGGAGTGGTAGGCCCCCAATATGTCAAAGTAAGTAAATTCTCTTTTTTTTTAAATTTAGACCAGTAGTTCTCAAAGTTTTTTGCCTCAGGGCACCCTTTACAGTTTAAGATTAACAAAGATCCCAAAGAGCTTTCTTTTATGTGGGTTTATCTGTTGGTATTTATCATATTGGAATTCAAATTGAGAGGTTTAAAAAATAATTATTGATTCTTTTCAGTTTTGTTTTTCCTAAGACAGGGTCTCACTCTCTTTCCCAGGCTGGAGTGCAGTGGCACAATCTCAGCTCATTGCAACCTCAACCTCTTCAGTAGCTGGGACTACAGGCATGTGCCACTATACCTGGCTTTTTGTAATTTTTGAAGAGACAGGGTTTTGCCATCTTGCCCTGGCTGGTCTTGAACTCCTGTGTTCAAGCCATCTGCCCCTGTGGGCCTCCCAAAGTGCTGGCATTACAAATGTGAGCCACCACACCCTGCCTGATGAATTGTGAGAATAGACACAGTACATATTAACATATGTAACTTTTTTAAATGAAAAATAACAATTTTCCAAAACAAAATAAGACTAGTAGGAATAGTGGCATTTTTCACACTTTTTTGCAGGTCTCTTCAACATCTGGCTTAAAGTAAGATCAGATTTGGCCTGCTGTGTTATCACACAATATGTAGTCTTTGGAAAAAAATCTCTATACACTTGTAAGGATGACAGTGATAAAAGACAATACTATTTTGGTGGTGCTGTGAAACACTGATTTAGAAAATGGATATATTTATAAATTGCAAAGGATCAACCACCCACTCCATTAAGCATATTTTCTCATTAAACTGTCAGCATTTCTTGTGATGACTAGAACAAAACTTAGTATGGCCTTGCAAAGAAATATAGGTATATTAGTCCGTTTTCATATTGCTATAAAGAAATACCTGAGACTGGGTAATTGATAAAGAAAAGAGGTTTAATTGGCTCATGGTTCTGCAAGCTGTACAGGAAGCATGATGCTGGCAACAGCTGTGAGTTTGGGGAGGCTTCAGGAAACTTAACCATTGAAAAAGGCAAAAGGGGAAGAAGGTATCTCACATGGCAGGAGCAGGCGCAAGGTGGGGAGGACAGGAGGTGTGGCACACTTTTAAACAACCAGATCTCCCAAGAACTCAGTATCATGAGAACAGCACCAGGGGTGTGGTGGGTGCTAAACCATTCATGAGAAATCTACCCACATGATCCAACCACCTCCCACCAGGCCATACCTCCAACATTGTGGACTGTAATTTGACATGAGATTTGGTGGGGACCCCAGATGCAGACCATATCGATGGGTATTTACACTTTAAGAAAATGAGATTTTTCTCTGAAAGTTAGTCAATACATTAATGGTTTGAATTTGGGATATTTGCTCATAGAAATCTTCTTTTAAATCAATATTGAATTCACAACCAGCTTGTAGAAACCGTATATTGATCAATGTATTGAAAACATAGAAATTTTACTAATGCTGTCTTAATCTTTTATACTTCCTTCCCTCTTTTTCCACATTTTTAAGAGATTTTGTGTAAACCACCTCCAACAATAAAAAATGGAAAACACACCTTTAGTGAGGTAGACGTATTTGAGTATCTTGATGCAGTAACTTATAGTTGTGATCCTGCGCCTGGACCAGATCCATTTTCACTTGTTGGAGAGAGCACGATTTACTGTCGTGACAGTTTAGGATGGAGTGGTGATCCTCCAGAGTGTAAAGGTAATCTTTCAGTATATTTCCTTCTTCATTTGTACATACCCTGGAATAATTTTGTAAATAGTCTTATCTGTAACTGAACAAAGCAGGTGTATGCACTTCCTCCTCCTGTATGATTGATTTCTAATATATTTTAATACAGGTCAGTTCAAGTCAAAAAACAGTTCTAGCTACAGAGTTCCCTATTTCTCACCTTCACGTGTTCTTGGCATTTTATTTTTAACAGTGTGAACTACTGTGTATCTGCATGAGTTAGAAGTTTTTGTTTGAAAGAACCAAAAAAATAAATCGACACACAAAGGCTGTGATCCTATTTATGTGACATTCTGAAAACGTCCCACTATAGGGATAAAAGCAGATCAGTGGTTGGCTGGTTGTAGAAGGCGGGGTGGGTGGTGAGGGAAAAGAAGGGTAACTCACAAAAGGGCATGAGGAAATTTTGGAGAGTAATGGAACTTTTCTTTACTCTACTGGTATTTACATGATTATTTGCATTTGTCAAAACTCATGTAGCTGTACACTTGAAAGGTGAATTTGACTGTATGTAAATTATATGCAATAAACTAACCTTTAAAAATATCATTAAGGAGAATGTATCATTTAAAATGCTTTATATTTAAACGTTTAACATTTACAGACTTTTTAGAAATGTTTTTAACATCTTGCATTCCATTCCTTGTCTCTGTTTCCACTGGAAATTACTACTTGGTACTACTTTTTCTGTTAAAGCAGATTTCCATTAATTCTGGGGTTTTTCTCCTTTTCCAGTGGTCAAATGTCGATTTCCAGTAATCGAAAATGGAAGACAGACAGCAGGATTTGGAAAAAAATTTTACTACAACGCAGCAGTTATGTTTGAATGTTATGAGGGTTTTCACATCATTGGCAGTGACACAATTGTCTGTAACAGTAACAGCACTTGGGATCCCCCAGTTCCAAAGTGTGTTAAAGGTACAAAGGTTTTCTTTTTTCTGTCTTCGTTTGTTGTTGTTGCTGTTCATTTTAGACATTATTTCTTTGATATTAACTATCAGTCATACAGAATAACTGAAAAGAAACAATTTTAGTATTTAACTCTGTTTTGTATTCATTTCTATGCCAGATGTATGACATGAAATTCACATAAAATTCTGCTGTTGTGATTTGCTGTGCTTTTCCAGGGTTCTCAGCATGTTATTTTCCAGGGTTCTCAGCATGTTATGTACATTGCATGGGTATATACTTTCTCTGGTTCAATAATTTTATGTATAAAAAGTAGGTTACAACCACTTTTTGGAGTGAATTAAAACACAGGCATTTTTATCTAAGTCAGTCAAGAAGGGCATAATTCATATAAATGAAATGGCAGCAATAACTCCCAGGTGGTTGATCTAATAACGTTATTTTATTTCCTAGAGCTGCCTCCTTCCAGTACAAAACCTCCAACCTTGAGTCACTCAGGTTTGGTATCTTCTTCCTTGTATTTCTCAAAAATCTTCTAAATTCCTGGAGAAAATGCCAGTAATAACTCCCAAGTGTTTGATCCAGTCTACATTATTGTTTTCCAGTGTCAACTTCTCTCGCTACAACATCTCTAACTTCCAGTGTCTCAGGTTTAGTAACTTCCTGCTTATATTTTTTCAAAAATCCTTTAAATTCTTGGTGATTTTTTCAAAAATCCTTCAAATTTCTGGTGATGTCCACTCATTCATCATTTTTAGTAATGAAAGGAGAGAGGACATTTGTCTAGCCATTTTAGTTGTTATACATAGTGATTCTAAAATTATTTGCCATAATCTGGGGATATAATTTTATATATATATATATATATATATATATATATATATATATATATATATATAAAAATTAAATTAGGACCTTCCTTTTTATTAGTAAGATACAAGTGGGATGCATTTAATGCACTTAGCATAGTACCTGGTATGTAGAAAGCAACACTTAAATTAATGTTAGGGAATAGAAACATCCATGTATGTTTGTAAATATGTATATGTGTTAATATGTATGTTTGTTGGTTAATATGTATGTTTTGTGTCATCAACTTTACTGTTTTATTCTTTTCAGAAGTGATCTGTTGACACTTTTGCTGAGAATGTTCCTATTCCAGGAATTTTTCATGCTCTGGAATGCAACGAGTTTGAGTCTTCTGATGTGACACATTTAAACAGGGAAATTTCTGCTGTCTCCAGAGCACGACCTATATTTCTGCCTCTTCCCTACCTGCCCCTCTTCCACATCTCATAATGTTATTTTTTTTTTCCTCTTTACTGGGCAGTTTTATCTGGCCATAGCAAGTAAATTTTATAGCAACCGAAAGGCAGGAAATTTTCTTACTTACTGAAATGAAATAGAAGACTTTTTGCAGGGACTTCTGGTCAACCACTGTGCTTATGACTGGAGAGATCATTTTGATATGACGGAAGGAATTATCATCCTGATTTCAACACTGCTGTCTCTGGTTTCACTTTGCTTGCAGCAGAAGCAAGAGACAGTAGTCATTGTGGGAAGAGCATTAGCCTGGAAAGAAACATCATTTCTATGGTCTTCCATTTCCCTTTAGTTTAATGTGGGTGTCGAACTGAAATCTCAATCACTGGCTTCTAATTCGATTATATATTTCCTATCTCCCTAATATTTTAAAGGATTGAGGGGAATTATGCATGTTAACATAGCAATTAAAATACCTTCTTATAGGCTGGGCGCAGTGGCTCACTCCTGTAATCCCAGCACTTTGGGAGGCTGAGGTGGGTACATCACAAGGTCATGAGTTCAAGACCCGCCTGTCCATGATGGTGAAACCCTGTCTCTACCAAAAATACAAAACTTAGCCAGGCATGATGGCAGGCACCTGTAATCCCATCTACTTGGGAGGCTGAGGCAGGAGAATCGCTTGAACCTGGTGGGGGAGGCACGGAGGGTACAGTGAGTGAAGATGGAGCCACTGCACTTCAGCCTGGGTGACAGAGTGAGACTCCATCTCAAAAAAAAAAGAAAAATACCTTGTATTTTTGTTTATAAGTAAGGTGTGAGTGCCCGGTGTATAGAAAGCTCTTAGAGCTAGCTAATATGACGTATTCAACACTTAATTTAATATTAAGGAAGAGATAGATCCATGTATGTTTGTTAATATGTAATTGGTAACTGGTAGCCTCTTGAATTGAGTGCTGTAGGGTTTGAGGGCAGGAAGAGATGGGCTTTTTGGTGGACTGATATGTGAGCAAAACAAAATTGCGTGTGAAATTTCTACTCAATGAGGCATCCATGCTTACTCACATGCTCATAGTGGGTATATGCACTAAGTTTGTTGATACAGTCTTTTGAAAGAGTTGTCAATAAGCATTTCATAAAGTATTTATAAAACACTGATCTAGCTTAGTGCTTGAGAACAGAGGAGAGAATTGCTTGTGAGAAAAAGTTTATAAAAAAGAGAAACTACAAGGGTATTTTTTTAAAAAACCAAATTCCTCATGGGGTTGTCAGTCATTTTTCATCATCAGAGGACAACTAAATAGCAACGTAATTATGTTAAGGTAGATCTCAATTACTAACATGAAAAAATAGCCAAGAATCCTAAGTGGAAAAGAGGAAGATGTAAATTATGTAAATTATGTAATATGATACCATTTACAGTTTTAAAAAAAGATACATTCCTTTTTTTTTTTTTTTTTTTTTTTTTTGAGACAGAGTCTTTCTCTGTCACCCAGGCTGGTGTGCAGTGGCATGGTCTCAGCTCACTGCAACCTCCACCTCCTGGGTTCAAGCAGTTCTCCTGCTGCTTCAGATTCCCAAGTAGCTGGGATTACGGGCGCCCACCACTATACCCAGCTAATTTTTGTATTTTTAGTAGAGACAGGGTTTCTCCATGTTGGCCATGCTGGTCTTGAACTCCTGACCTCAAGTGATTCACCCGCCTCAGCATCCCAAAGTGCTGGGATTACAGGCATGAGCCACCAAGCCCGGCCACACATTACTTTTGTGATTTATTATTGGTTATCTTCTAGGATTTCCATTATAAAATACAGAATATAATGAGCATTCTTGTACCTACATCCTTACATACCTGTGCAGCTATATATGTAGGTAAATTCTAATCTGTAGAATTGCAAAGTTTGTAAAGTATGTGTAGTCTTCATTTTGATAAATAATCTTTAAAAATCAATATCAAAATTAAAGCCATAATTGTATATTGACAAGGCCCTGATGAATTTATAAAATCAAACTTATTTTTCTAGGTCCTAGGCCTACGTACAAGCCTCCAGTTTCACGTTATCCAGGTTGGTTAGCCCTACTGATATTGTTAAGAATTTTTTTTACTTAAAATTTTTTTAAATTAAAAACTTTAGACGTATCTAAAAAAATGTTAAGAATTTTTAAATGATAGGTGAAAAGTAACATCTTATTTTAATTTGCATTTCTTGGTTGTTAGTTTTTAGTTTTTTTGTTTGTTTGTTTGAGACAGGGTCTCACTCTGTTATCCCAGGCTGGAGTACAGTGGTGCGACCACAGCTCACTTCAGCCTCAACCTCCTGGGCTCAGGTGATTCTCCCACCTCAGCCTCCCAAGTAGCTGGAACTACAGGCACATGCCACCACATCCAGCTAATTTTTTCTGTATTTTTTTGTAGAGACAGAGTTTTGCCATGTTGCCCAGGCTGGTCTCTAACTCCTGGGCTCAAGCGATCCTCCTGCCTTAGCCTCCCAAAGTGCTAGAATTATAGGTGTGAGCCACCGTGCCTGACCAATTTGCATTTCCTAAATTATCAGTGAATCTGAACTTTTTTTGATCTACATTTGTTTATTTATGTACTTTGTCTATTTTTCTATTAGGTTTCTAAAATATTTTTCTTAGTGATTTTTGAGAGCTCATTATGAATTAAAGCCCTTTTAATATGAAGCAAACAGTGTTTTCCAGGTTTTTTTGTTTTGTCAGTTTTAAGCTTGTTATACTATTGGATATAGATTACTTTTTATAACTTTTAATTACATGAGTTGTATTTGAATATATTTTTGTAGAATTTCAAACTTACAAAAGTATATAGAGTAAAAGATTAGTTTTCTTTCCAACTTATTATCCAAGTTAATTACTGTTAATAGTTCAGAGTTTCTTTTTAAATCTATTTTTGTGCATCAAGATCTTTTTTTGGAAAGTTTTATTTTAGTTTGGGGGTACATGTGAAGGTTTGTTACATAGGTAAATGTGTCACAGGGATTTGTTGTACGTATTATTTCATCACCCAGGTATTAAGCCTAGTACCCAGTAGTTATCTTTTCTGCTCCTCTCCCTCCTCCCACTCTCTCGCTCAAGTAGACCCCAGTGTCTGTTGTTTCCTTCTTTGCATTCATAAGTTCTTAACCATTTAGCTCCTACTTACAAGTGAAGGCATGCGGTATTTGGTTTTCTGTTTCTGCATTTGTTTGATAAAGATAATAGCCTCCAGCTTCACCCAAGTTCCTGCTGAAGACATGAACTCATTCTTTTTTATGGCTGCATAGTATTCCATGTGTGTATGTACCATATTTTCTTTATCCAATCTGTCATTAATGGGCATTTAGGTCGATTCCATGTCTTTGCTATTGGGCATAGTGCTGCAGTGAACATTCAAGTGTGTGTCTTTCTGGCAGGATGATATATATTTCTCTGGACATATACCCAGTAATGGGACTGCTGGGTTGAATGGTAGTTCTGCCTTTAGCTCTCTGAGTAATCACCATACTGCTTTCCACATAGTTGAACTAAATTACACTCCCACCAACACTGTATAAGTGTTCCCTTTTCTTTACAACCTTGCCGGTAACTTATTTTTTGACTTTTTAATAATAGCTATTCTGACTGGTGTGAAATGGTATCTCATTGTGGTTTTGATATGCATTTCTCTAATGATCAGTGATGTTGAGCTCTTTTTCCATATGTTTGTTGGCCACATATAGGTCTTCTTTTGAGAAGTGTCTGTTCATGTCCTTTGCCCACTTTTTAATAGCGTTGTTTTTCTCTTGTAAATCTGTTTAAGTTCTTATAAATGCTCGATATTAGACCTTTGTCAGATGCATAGTTTGCAAAAATTTTCTTCCATTCTGTAGGTTGTCTGTTTACTCTGTTGACAGTTTCTTTTGCTGTGCAGAAGCTCTTCAATTCAATCCGACTTGTCAATTTTTGCTTGTGTTGCGATTGTTTTTGGCATTTTTGCCATGAAATATTTGCCTGTTCTTATGTCCAGAATGATATTGCCTGCATTGTCTTCCAGGGTTATTATAGTCTTGGGTTCTACATGTAAGTCTTTAATCCATCTTGAGTTGATTTTTGTGTATGGTATAAGGAAGGGGTCCAGTTTCAGTCTTATACATATGGCTAGCCAGTTATCCCAGCACCATTTACTGAACAGGGAATCTTTTCCCCATTGCTTTTGTCAGTTCTGTGGAAGATCAGATGGTCATAGATATGTAGCCTTATTTCTGGGCTCTCCATTCTGTTCCATTGGTGTATATACCTGTTTTTGTACCAGTATCCCCATGCTGTTTTGGTTAGTTTAGCCTTGTTTGAAGTCAGGTAATGTGATGCCTCCAGCTTTGTTCTTTTTGCTTAAGATTTTCTTGACTATTCAGGGTCTTTTTGGTTCCATATGAATTTTAAAATCATTTTTTTCTAGTTCTGTGAAGAATGTTGGTGGTAATTTGATAGGAATAGCATTGAATTGTAAATTGCTTTGGGCAGTTTAGCCATTTTAATGATATTGATTCTCCCATCAATGAGCATGGGATGTTTTTTCATTTGTTTATGTCTTCTCTGATTTCTCTGAGCAGTATTTTATAATTCTCATTGTAGAGATGTTTCACCTCCCTGGTTAGCTGTATTCTTTTAGGTATTTTATTCTTTTTGTGAATGGGATTGCTTCTCTGATTGGGCTCTCAGTTTGGTGGTTGTTAGTGTATAGGAATGCTAGTGAGTTTTGTACATTGATTTTGTATCCTGCAACTTTGCTGAAGTTGTTCATCATCTGGAACAGCTTTTAGGCCAGACTAAGGGGTTTCCTAGATATAGAATCATGTCATCTGCAGACAGAGGTAGTTTGACTTCTTCTCTTCCTGTTTGGATACGCTTTGTTTCTTTCTCTTGCCTGATTGCTTTGGCTAGGACCATCAACATATTTTTAAGTGTAGTTATACTGTAGTTTGGTGTTTTGTCTTTTGTTAAAAATGATGTCATGCTGTACATGTTTTTCTGCAACTTGAACTTTTTCCACTTACACTCTTAGATTGGGTTTGTGTTTAGATTTATTCTCATCTTTTCTAATGGTGACTTAAATATATACCATATTTCATTTAACTGTCCTCCTATCAGTGGTCATTTATATGTTCAGACGTTTTACATTAATAGGTAGTTGGATGTATAACCTTTGGTGTCTTTCTTACTAAAACTTTAGGTCTTCCATATGCTGAAATTATATAAAGATTTCAACCATGTGTTCTGACTTTGGTCTTTGTGCTTAAATCGTTGGTACATCCGAAATTCATTCTGGTGTATATAATGGGATATATGGTTCAACCTTTCCCCATCCCACCCACCACCATCCAATAGCTAAACAGAACCATTTTTTGAATAAGTTGTCTTCTCCCCAACTGATTTGAAATGCCAATTTGTATCATACATTGCATTCATAGGGGTTCCATCTTCCTTTCTCCTTTGGGCTTTGTCTATTCTTCCATTCTTGTACCAGAAGCAAGTTTTTTTTAAACTGTAGTACTATATGTTTTAATAACTTCCAGAACACTTCTTTTCAGAAATTTCTAAGGTACTCTCATGTTAATTTTTCCAAATCAACTTTTTATTTTATTTATCATTTGACCATTTTAAGTTTACAATTCAGTGGCATTAAGTACACTGATGTTGTTATATAACCATCAGTACCATCTATCTCTAGAACAGAATAGAATCATCCCACACTGAAACTACTTCAACAGTAACTCTCCATTCCTCCCTATCTCTAGCACCTGATTATAACTACTTTCTACTTTTTGTCTCTGTAAATTTGCCTATTCTAGGTAAATTCATATAATTTAGATATAATAAGTGGAGTCCACTTATGGAATCCCAGTATTTGTCTTTTTGTGTCTGGCTTATTTCACTTAGCATAAGGTTTTTAAGGTTCGTCTAGATCTATCTTGTGACATGAGTCAGAACTTTAATCCTTTTTATGGCTGAATAATAGTCCATTATATGTATATACTATATTTCATTTATTCATTCATTGTTGCTAGACACTTGGGTTGGTTTGTTTTTATCTTTTGGCTCTTTTGAGTAATGCTGTTATAAACATTCATTTAACATTGAGTATGATGTTAGCTGTTGGTTTTTAATTTATGGCCTTTATTATGTTGAGGAAGTTTCCTTCCATTTCAGGTCAACTCTAAAGCATTTATTAATCCCTCTATCTTTTAATTTTAATTAGAATGACATTGGATTTATAGACTAATTTTGAGAATATATTAAAGATAAATTTACATGTTGTACCACAGAATATTGTCAGAGGAAATGTGAGTGGGCAGGAAGAAAAAAGATGATGACATTAAATATACATTTATAAATTTTTATATTACTTTAAATGAGAAACAATATAGTTTATAAGGAAAACGACATTTTAAGGGATATTCTACAAAGGTGAAAAAAAATCACCCTATGAATATAAAGGATTTTGTTTTATTTTTTTTTTCTTAATTTAATCTATATTTCTTCTTTTTTCTAGGATATCCCAATCCTGATGAAGGAATGCTTGATGGTTTAGGTTGGTATAGCTACCATGACTAATATAAGTGGTAGTATGTGTAGAAACATATAGATAATTACAGTTACCATGAGGTGCCCCAACATAGGATCCCTAGTAGGGTAAGATAGCTTTCTTAAATGCTGTGTTTGTAGGTAGGTTAAAATATATAAAACACTATTTTCTTTCCACATTATATTGTTATTTTATGATGGCAATCCATAGATAAATTTTCTTTCTATTCATACCTTATATACATGAACGTTAAAGTAATCTAAGTTGAGTTCATTTTCTATGTAACAAACTGGTTTAACACACTTGATGGAGGCTCACACAGTTCACACAATACATATTAAAGAAAATGATGACATATAGTTGTGATAAAGGCCAATGAAATATAAAGATTTCTTAATAAGTAAAAAAAAAAAGACAACAATCTATTACTTTTCGTTTCTTAGACTAGTTTAGTAATGTTAATCATTTTACATAATGCACCTTAGGCATGTTTTTTAGTGTTTGCCTTACCTCCAAAATCTGTGGTCCAAGTGTCATTGTGCCAGTAAATCTATTTCCATCTGCAACCATTAAACACTTGATAACTGTTTATGAGATGAGAAAAGCAGAGTTAAACATGGCACTTTATGCTTTAACTTATAGCAATTTGATTTATAGCAAAAGTAATGTCAGTTTAGAAACAAAGGTATTATGGACAGAAACACTTCTAAAAATTAAGATTTTATAGGATTATTTCATGTTCTCTAGATAGTCAAAAATGTATGCTCAAGTTTCTCTGAATATTTTTTATCCATGTGTGCCGTGGTGTTTCATTTATAAAGGGAATCCTATTGGTATTTAGGACCATGTCTTAATTTTGGGGCAGGGCAGAGTAGGGAAGTAGAGAGGATAGGAAGGGGATTGATAAGATAAAGTATTATTTGTGAAGACTCTGTAAATACCATCTAGGTGATAGAATAATAGAAATTTATTTATGACTCACTCTACAGATCCACTTTTGGAGGAAAAAATACAAGTTAAATATCTACCAAAATCATGAGAAATGACAGTTATGTTAATAACTTTACTGCTAAATAACCTGATGTAGTAGCTATGGAGAAAAACAATGAAAAGTGAGGTTCCCATTAAGAGTTTCACAAGTGGAACCCTTAACCTGGAAACTGATTAGAAGGATTCTGTGATCAAAATGACCTGGATGCACTAGCAGTCTGTAGTGTTGTATTAGTCCATTCTTACGCTGTTGTAAGGAACTTTCTGAGACTGAATAATTTTTAAAGGAAAGAGGTTTAACTGACTCATAGTTCTGCAGGGCTGAGGAGGCCTCAGGAATCTTACAGTCATGGAGGAAGGGGAAGCAAACACAAAGGAGAAGTATGAGAGCTGAGTAAAGGAGGAAGCCCCTTGTAAAACCATCAGATCTCATGAGAACTTACTATCATGAGAACAGCATAGGGAAACTGCCTCCATGATTCAGTTACCTCTCATGGGGTCCCTCCCATGACGTGGGGATTGTGGGAACTACAATTCAAGATGAGGTTTGGGTGGGGACATAGCCAAAACATATCAAGTGTTTAGATGATCTGATTGAAACAAATCCTATCTGGAGATCTGTGTGTTCAACATCTTTGAACTGCTTTCTTTCTCAGATGAATGGGCCATTGCTCTGATTGTTATTGCTATACGTAAGTATCACAAATTTTGACACCACTTAAGTCAAAACATTATTGTGAAGGCATGCATTTTAAAAATAGTTTTTCAGTTTCTATAGTTTTTATAGCTTGTAAATTGGTTGGTTAATTAAGCCAGTTTAGGAAAACCTGACCTTTTATTTGATATACTTACTACCTGCCTTGTGTTAGTGATTTTATATTCTGTTATATTCTATGTATCCACTTAGTAACAAAGCCTAAGTAATACATATTTTCTCAAGATGATCAGTAATAGGAGTTGGCTTCCCAAATGTGCTTTTGATATTTTTCTGGATTAAAGCAAGGACTTTTCTCTGACTTACTTTGCATTGTGTAAGTGATTATGGGGAGTTGGATTTAGATAGCAGAGTCTGGATGTAATATAAATGTGTAGGTGCTTAAATAAAATAACATTTGACCACTGAAATGTAACCAACATTTATTTCTTCTGCTAGATTTTTAATCTTGGTAATTAGTTTTCAGAATTACATGTCATTTGTTTCCTGGTTTCTTGTAGTTGTTGGAGTTGCAATAATTTCTGTTGGCCTGCACAGATATCTTCAAAGAAGGAAGAAGAAAGGGTAAATCAAAGCATGTTTTTTCTAACTTCTTCGTCTTTCTTATCCTTGACATGCTTTTGTGCAGTTTAAGCTTGTAATCTTAAGTATTGCATGCTCTCTTTTTTAAAAAATGTGCCTGCATTAGTGTGTCCTACCAATTGCATTTCTTTACTAAAAATATTTTCAGCTTTTAACATCACTACAACATAAAAAAATCTGTGCAAGTTACTACAGCTATTATGACTTTAAGGAAACTTCTCTGGAATTTGAGGTTTAAGTTATTTAACAAATCGTGACCACTATGACGCTTTCTCTACCTTAACTATTCCCTGTTTCTTAAATTGCCCTGGTGGCCAAAATTAAATCTAAAATATTTCACTGTGGAGACTTTGACAGTTGTATGCACTAGAATTTTTATAATGAAAGTTTCCACTTGTCTCTATAGCTTAGCTAGTTGTAAGAAGCTATGTAGGCATCTCATTTAAATACCCAATTTGATGTATTTTCATTTAGAGTTGTTATTTATACATGTTAAACTGGGGGATTCAAAACAATACTATCTGATTTCCCTCTTATGCCCTCTGAATTTACCAGATTGCAGTAAAACTGATGGGGTTAAACTTGCTGAAAGGGGTTAGATTTATAAGATACCTCAATTAACTTTTATGTGTCTTTTAATCTATAAAAATGTAAAAATTGAGTGGGCTTAGAATAGAATAAAATTGTACAAGTCCATATCTTCTAACAAAAATAGGTTTTTTAAACATCAAACTCAAATTTTAGTTAGAGAGCTTACAATTTAACAGAATACTTAGAATGAATCCTGGAACATAAACTAAGATTAGGTACTTTAAAATTTCTGAAAGATAATATACATTCATGTTTATTGATTTTTTTAAAAAATGTTGCCCCATATAGTTTTAGAAATAGCTTTGAAATCAAACCTAATTATTTTAAGATTTTTGGTACTTACGATTTTATGATATATATATTCCTTTTATACTGATTATCAGGTTTGGGCTAAGTCATAAAAGTACATTCTTTACTCACAAGAAACTCAAACTTTTTTCATATTACTTGGTTATCTTTTTAAATACCCATAATCCCTTCACTTGAATCTTAAATCTTGTATTTATGGAATGTGTTATGCATATTTGATTTATCTATCAGTTGTATGTTTTAAAAGTTACTTATCTACAGCAATGTGAGTACAAAGTACTAATAATGGAATATTTGTACAAGTTCATAAGATTTGTGTAGAAAAAACCTCTAAGAAAAGCAAAACAAAGTCACATTCTGCTCATTTTCCTTCTTTGTTTAAAATATCACTGCATTAGAATTTTTAAAGGTTACTTAACAAGTATTAATCAAACTCTCTCTAGCTAGCAGTTAATGGATCTCTTTTGTTTGTTTGTTTGTTTTGAGATGGAATATCATTACCCTGTCGCCCAGGTTGGAGTACAATGGCACAACCTCAGATTCCCCTGCCTCAGCCTTCCAAGTAGTTGAGATTACAAACTTGCAATACCACCCCCGGCTAATTTGTTGTACCTGTACTAAAGACCAGGTTTCACCATGTTGGTCAGGCTGGTCTTAAACTCCCAACCTCAGGTAATCTACCTGCCTCGGCCTTCCAAAGTGCTGGGATTACAGGGATGAGCCACCACACCCGGCCTTAATGGATCTTTTAAAACTGAACAGTTATCTGACTATTGTACTCCCAAATTAAAGGTTCAATAGCAATAGTGAACTGAGATTGCAAAATTAATTTGGTGATTTTTTTCCAAAGCCCATATTTTACAGCATAGGGTCCAACAGACAATTGCTATTATTAAAATTTTAAAGTATTTTGGGAAGGTGTTATATCTTTAGCCAATGCAACGTAAGTAATTCTGTAAATAGTAGCACAACTTGAGGAAAAATCATCCAAAAAATAGTGTGAGAGAGGAAACTCATAATTGCCTTTGAATTTTAAAATATAAACTGCATGGGAATCTTTTAGAATAGATGTTGCCCTTTTTATGACAGGAGCATACTCGATTGGAAATTCAGCATAATATGTATGGCTGAATCCAAAGCTAGGCTCTCTTTATGGATCTATTATTTTGTAGTTCCTGTTTATTTTGATAGCTGAATTGAATGTGAGAGGGTTTATCTTTCTTCAGAGTCTAGAGCAAATGCTTCTCTGACTTTAATGTGCACATTAATTACCTGGAAATCTGTTAAAGTACAGGATCTCATTCATTAGGTTTGGGGTGGAGCCTGAGACCCTGCCTGTCTAGTGAGCTTCCAGCACTGATGCTGCTGCTGGGCCTGGGCGGCACTGACCAGGGTATCGGCCGCTGCTGATGTGCCCATGTGGTTCAGATCTGAAGAAACACTATCAAGCTTATTGGCAAATTTTTCTAATGTTTAAGATAATTGGAGTTTTTATGATTCCCCATCCATGTGTATCCTTAAAAAAAGGCTCTGGGGTAATGGTACTTGGCTTTTCATCCTCTTTTTTTTTTTTTTTTTTTTAACTCTTTAAAAACATAAAGATTTCTGTTATTTTCTTTGCACTGTTTAATGTCCATAATCTTGTCCCCCCAGATTGGCTGTTTTGGCCTTAGAATCTTCTTATAAAGATTTTAAAAATGTCTGGAGTTACTTCTCTACTTCCAGGGGTAACTGGAAGCAGGCTAGCAGGCACAAATAATCGCAAATTGCTGTTAAAGCCTGGCACAAAATATATTTGATGTAAACTGGTATTTATGATGATTTGGGAACATAATTACCCTTCTGCAGCCTTCATCTCAAAGTACAAAAATAGCGTAAGTAGTCATTTTAAGATCATCCAACATCATTTACATTACTTGATGAAAGATGGCCAAAAGGTTAAAGGATTCTGCTTTCGTAGCCCTCAGCTAAGAACAGGATAGGATACCAATTGGTCCAAAATGGCTCCCATCCACATGCTCCCTCCTCTTCCCCTCCCATTTCCTTTCTTTACTAATTTTTCTACCATACTTTCTAGTCTTGGAAGCCACAGCCCTGTCTTTGCTACTGCTTGAGTTCTGTATTACATGGCATGACTGTGCTTCTGAACAGATGATTTTTGTTCACATAATATTTTCATTACTTTTAATGATTTTTTACCTCTAGTTAAGTTGTCCCTGAACATGTGACAGTTTGGCTAAGTTAGTAAAGTTATTTGCATAATTTATATATTTATTACCTGTGACAAATTGTTTTTCCTTTTTTCCATTAGGGTATTTGTTATTTTGTATAACCTAAACTGACTTTTAATGTTACATTAATATTGACTGACCCAATTACTTTGTTAAAAATAGTGGTCAGGCTGGGCTCCGTGGCTCACATCTGTAATCCCAGCACTTTTGGAGGCTGAGACAGGCAGATCACCTGAGGTCAGTAGTTTGAGACCAGCTTGGCCAACATGGCGAAACCCCATGTCTACTAAAAATACAAAAATTAGCTGAGTGTGGTGGCATACACCTATAATCCCAGCTACTTGAGAGGCTGAGGCAGAGAATTGCTTGAACCTGGGAGGCAGAGGTTGCAGTAAGCTGAGATCATGCCACTGCACTCCAGCCTGGGAAACAAGAGCAAAACTCAGTCCCCCAAAAAATAAAAAGTGGTCAGTTCAGGTAATTGGGGCATATAGTGACATGGGGCAAAAGAGGATCAAATTAACTTACATGTTTTTCTAGTTGGCCCTCAAATTCTTTAGCATTTGACCTTTCAAAACTGTTTCAGCGATGCAATGATGTCCCCTCAGATTGAAAACAGATGAGCCACAGGAAGAAACTTCTCAGTGCAGAACTCCAGAGACATCTGAAAATACATGATGTCGTAAAGTTGATTCTAAGATAATATTACATGGATTTAATAGATACTCAATGTATTCCCTCAAAATTGAGGGGGTTAGGCCAGGTTTGGTGGCTCATACCTGTAATCCCAGCACTTTGTGAGGCCAAGGCGGGCAGATGGATTGAGCTCAGGAGTTTGAAACCAGCCCGGGCACATAGTGAGATGCTGTCTTTTTTTAAAAAAAAAAAAAAAATCTAGTTGGGCGTGGTGGCTCACACTTGTAATCCTAGCACTTTGAGAGGCCGAGGTGAGTGGATCATAATATCAGGAGTTCAAGACCAACCTGACCAACATGGTGAAACCCCGTCTCTACTAAAAATACAAAAATTAATCTAGTGTGGTGATGTGCACCTGTAATCCCAGCTACTCAGGAGGCTGAGGCAGGAGAATCGCTTGAACCTGGAAGGCAGAGATTGCAGTGAGCTGAGATCGCGCCACTGCACTCCAGCCTGGGCGACAGAGTGAGACTCTGTCTCAACAACAACAACAAAAATTCATGGGTGCTAGAGACCAGTATCATTTCTCCTCAACTATGTTTTATTCCTTGAAAATATTTTGACATGACTCACTTCTTACAAAATGGTTTCAAAGATAAATATATTAAACAGGAATTTCCAGTCTGTTTATCTGCTGGATGATCTGTATGACTTCAAAGTTCAAGTAGCTTCTAACACAAAATTCATGTTTCCAGTCCTTCAGTGAGAATGAGAAAGTCTTAAGTCATGAACCTAATTCTCAGCTTTCCTGCCATTCTCGCCCATTGCGGATGTTAATCCCACTTGTTATGCTACTCTTGCTTCTTTTTGGTTTGAAGTCACTGTTTTGTTCAGCCCTTTTCCCGTCCTCTGTTCAGCACATACCTAACTGGTGAAACCCACAGAGAAGTAAATTTTACTTCTCTCTGAGAAGAAGAGATGAGAGAAAGGGTTGCTTTTATCATTAAAAGGTATCTGCTTTCTGTTGTTTCTTTTCAGATGTCCTTTCTTTTGAAAAATATTCAGTGGATATATAGATACCAATAATCTGAGTAAAGAGATACTGGGAGTAAATATCAAAGAGGCAATTTACGTTCCTGTGCCTTTGCTAAATTATTCCTTTTGAAAACATATTGTGTACTGACAGGCTTTTGCTTTGACGTAGGCTTTAAATAGAGTTATGTTCCCCCATCAGACTACCTGACTTCTACCTTGTAAAACAGCTGTGAATCCAAAAGTAAGAATTTGTGAGCCCAGGGGGAAATAACCACAGAATCAACTCATTTTAAGTGCAAGGAGGAAAAATGCCCTTTTGTAGAAACCAAAATAAATTTTACTTAATTTTGTAAATTCATTCAGTTGCAGTGTATAAATAACTCTGTAAATACATTTTATCAGTTTCCCTGGGCTGGGATATTTTTAGCATATTAAAGGAAAACAAAAAAGTCCTCAGATTTTGAAGAGTAATGGATTGCATTGCCCTAAACCCTTTGACCCTTTCCACCTTCTGTCTTTGAATTTAATTAGAACTATTCCTCTATGCTAGAATGTGTTATCTGCAGAGCTGGGAAGAGAAGAAGATACGTATCCCACCTCCTATAATGTCAGGCCCTACCCTAGGTATCAAAAGTTTGGGAGCAGGATCTACAAAGTCCAGCTGGAAAGAGCATTTCTTAGGAAAAGCAAAGTGGTGTCTTTGATCACAGGGGGAAAGAGAAAGACAGAACATACCCACCAGAATTGGCAGTCAGAGCCTATCCAGTCCTGTATACGCTAGTTCTTCCTTATCCACGAGGGAGACATTCCAAGACCTCGGATAGTACTAAACATATATATATATATATATATACTGTTTTCTCTTATACGTATATACCTATGATAAATTTTAATTTATAAATGAGGCACAGTAAGAGATTAACAGCAATAAGTAATAATAATATAAAACAATTATATCAGTATGCCAGCATCACCGCTCTTGTGCTCTGGAGCCATTAAGTAAAATAAGGATTACCTAACCACAGGTACTGTGATAACCAAGACACCTATTGAGTAACAGGCACATAGCGTCCACAGCATGGGGATGCTGGACAAAGGGATGATTTGTATCCCAGGAGGGGCAGAGTGGGACAGCGTGAGGTATCATGATACTCAGAATGGTACACAATCTAAAACTTATTCTTTCTGTAATTTTCCATTTAGTATTTTTTGACTGTATTTTACTGTGGGTTACTGAAACTGTGCAAGTCAAACTGTGAATAAGAGAAGACTACTGTATCTTCTTAATCTCTTAGGATACTTTCAAGGCTAAAGCCAACTAGGAAAATAATTTCTAGACTCTCTCTGAGCTTCAGTGTGTCTGTAAACATTTTAAGATAATTTAATGAATGCTGTAGTTAATATAAGATAATTGCAATTAGTAATCCAGTTTCAAATTTTTGCTGTTTTTCAAAATAGCTTCATTGTTATAGCCAATAAATATATTTTTCTAAATTTATGTTAATGGTTTTTAATCTTTGGCATAGATTGGATTTCTATTTAAAACTTTATTTAAAGGAAAGAGATTCTACTACTATGGGAAAAAAGTATTTACTTAGAAAAATATAGTGGTGGCCGGGCACGTTGGCTTACAACTGTAATCCCAGCACTTTGGGAGGCCGAGGCAGGTGGATCTCTTAAGGTTCAGGACCAGCTTGGCCAACATGGTGAAACCCTGGCATGGTGGTACATGCCTGTAACCCCAGCTACTCAGGAGGCTGAGGCATAAGAATTTCTTGACTCCAGGAGGAGGAGGTTGCAGTGAGCCAAGATGACACTATTGCACTCCAGCCTGGGTGACAGAGCAAGACTCTGTCTCAAAAAACAAAAACAAAAAACAAAGAGAAAAATATAGTGGTCTTGGAGAATTCAGTGAAAGGCCAAGTCAGTCATCACAATAGTCCTTAGGGAACTGCAATATTATTAAGTATAGTAGTAACACAATGGAGAACCATAATGACGGCCTCCCCGACAAAGAGAAACAAACCCATTGATGCCCGAGGTTGCAATTTTTTGAATTTTTGCAATCAGACCCTGGCAATGACCTTGAGTAGTAAGATACAAATAACTCCCACATGCTTAGTGTTCCAATAATGGAACACTAGGCATAAATGGGTTATTAAAGTATGCAAAATTAACGTGCTTAGCTGTGACACTGGGAAGACATCCCTGGAGTGTTTGCTGTGGCACATAAAATGGTAAATAGGGACTGCTCCAAATTTAGTTTTCATTTGTCTACTAAAGTCAATTTACTAAGGCAGGGAGAGCCCAGAGCTGTGGTGTCCAATTCAATACTCAATAGCCATGTGTGGCTGCTAAGGACTTCCAGAGTGACTGGCCCATTTCAGGTATGCTCCAAGTGTCAAACACTAAGCACAAAATATGTAAAATACATGTTGATATTTTGGTTATACTGGGTTAAAGAAAATAAAATTATTTTTGCCTATTTATGTTTTTAAAAGGGCTTCTAGAAAATTTTAAATTATACATGTGACTGGCATCAGCTGTCTTTGGCCAGCACTAGACTAGAATAATAGATTTTACAAAGATGTCTATTGTTATACTAAGAGTGTGATGTAAAGTTTAGTTATTTCGGAGATTCTCTTAATGGAATACACGATTTTCTTGGCAGTGAGGGGTAGATGAGACATCACATATTTGAACAGTTAGAACTACTATCTTTTCAAAGGTTCTATACCAGAGCTACAGCTTCAAAATGGAGGATCAGGAAAGCATGCGTTTGTCCCTGGTCTTTCCCATTGACCCTAAATCGAAATGAGGACATAGTTACTAAGTGCTTTGTATGCTGCCGCTCTGTTTCTTGTTTTAGAGGGGATCCAAAATATAAGTCAGAGATAAAGGAAGGTGTTTTTTGTTTTTTGTTTTTTTTAGCAGTGAGACCAGTTGAACATTTGAAATTATTTTAAAAGAATAATTTATTTCTCAAGTTGGCAGCTCAGTTCTATATTTTTTAATTGTTCATTTTCTGAATAGTCTTCTGGAATTGAATTTCTGTACTTAATTACATTTATCTTTGACACAATCTTTATACCTTGCTTTGCAGGAAACCAGATGATACAGCTGAATATGCCACTTACCACAGTAAATCAGCCACTTTGGCAGAGCAGAAAAGCTGAATGGATCCCACGACTTGGTTGGCCAGTTCATCCTTTGATTCTATTAAAATCTGTTCATATCCAGTAGTTACTCTCTAGTTTCACTCTCATGAGTGCAACTGCAGCTTACCTAACATTCCATTGTGGCTTGAATGTAGCTTTGATGGTTCTTTGAAACTTGTTATCAATTTGGGTATGAACATATTGCCTGTTTTCCTTTAAATAACACTCAGATTTATTGGACCAGTCGGCACAGCATGCCTGGTTGTATTAAAGTGGGGGAAGTGCTTTATTTTATAAAATTGGCAAAATTAGAGAAATATAGTTCAAAATGAAATTATATTTTCTTTGTAAAGAAAGTGGCTTTGAAATCTTTTTTTGTTCAAAGATTAATGCCAACTCTTAAAATTCATTCTTTCACCAACTGTCGAGTTTATTTTATCTAATGTTCATTATGAAAAGCCTCACAAATCTGTGTATGCTACTTTGGCTCTTGTGCATTAAAAACAAGAAAACTGAAAATTGGGAATATACACAAGCTTGACTTCCTTAACTAAAAATATTATTGGAAAATCCTCTAAAAGTTACTAGCATAAATTCTCAATTTTTAAATGTGTTTGGTGATTTCAAAACTAGAAAGTTGATGTGTGGCTTTTGGTTTCACTTTTTAAAACATCCCTAACTGATCAAATACATCAGGAATTTCGGAATCAGATGCATACTTTCTTAAAAAGTAAGAGGACTCTGACACCCGTAACAGGAATGCCACTTCACAGTGTGGAGTGAACGCTGTGGCCTTGTGATTTTCCCAACGAGAACTCTCTTATGTTGAGTAACCCACTCTGAATTCGGATTACACGTTTCCTTCCTTAAACAGAGGTGTTACTTTAAACATGCCTTCTAAAGAGAATTAAATTCATCAGACAACCTCAATTCGCGTGAGACTCTTAGTCCACTTACATGTCTTGGCTAGTAGAAGTCTCTTACCTATCTATGTATTTGTCTTACCTCATCTCCTAAAAGAAAGAGTACAGAGTAAGCCATGTAGCTCAAGAAGGTAACTTCACTTTGTCTATTTGCTATTGATTGTACCAAAGGATGGAAAGAGTAAATATAGCGGCTGGGTGTGGTGGCTCATGCCTGTAATCCCAGCACTTTGGGGGGCCGAGGCAGGTGGATCACAAGGTCAAGAGATCAAGACCATCCTGGCCAATATGTGAACCCCCTCTCTACTGAAAATACAAAAATTAGCTGGGTGTGGTGGTGGGCACCTGTAATCCCAGCTACTCGGGAGGCTGAGGCAGGAGAATCAGGGAGAACCAGGGAGTTGGAGGTTGCAGTGAGTCAAGATCGTGCCACTGCACTCCAGCCTGGCAACAGAGCAAGACTGTCTTAAAAAAAAAAAAAAAAAAAAAAGGTAAATATAGCTCACATAGCAGATCTTGGCCCTGTGCTGAGTCCCTTAGCCAAGCAGTCTCTTTCAAAGAAGCCAGTGGGCAAAAAGGGACTGCCAGTCCAATTCAAATTACACTGTTAAAACGTATGTCTTGAGGACTGGGCATGGTGGCTCACGCCTCTAATGCCAGCACTCTGGGAGGCTGAGTCAGGTGGATCACAGGGTCAGGAGATCACCATCCTGGCTTACATGGTGAAACCCCATCTCTACCAAAAATACAAAAAATTAGCCAGGCATGGTGGCACCCGCCTGTAGTCCCAGCTACTTGGGAGGCTGAGGCAGGAGAATCACTTGAACCCAGGAGGCGGAGGTTGCAGTGAGCTGAGATCCTGCCACTGCACTCCAGCCTGGGCAACAGAGTGAGACTCCATCTCAAAAAAAAAAAAAAAAAAAAGTGTGTTTTGAAATTTTATATTTAATTGCACAAATTGGGCCAAAGAAACGTTGCCTTGAGAAAGATATGACTGGAAAATCAGGAGTATAGAAGAATAAATATTTTAATGTCTAAAGACATGTTTATAGTGCCCTGTAATATTCCTTTCCTTTGTAATCTCTGGTGAGATGCTTTAGGAAGATAAGTTTGAGGAGAATAAACAGGAATTCTGAATTAAGCACAGAGTTTAAGTTTATACCCATTTTCTATGCTTTTCAAGAATGTCACAATTGCTTAGAAGCAAAGAATGTTTTTTGTTTTGTTTTGTTTTGTTTTGTTTTTGAGGCGGAGTTTCGCTCTTGTTACCCAGGCTGGAGTGCAATGGCGCAATCTCGGCTCACCGCAACCTCCGCCTCCTGGGTTCAGGCAATTCTCCTGCCTCAGCCTCCTGAGTAGCTGGGATTACAGGCACGCGCCACCATGCCCAGCTAATTTTTTTTATATTTTTAGTAGAGACGGAGTTTCACCATGTTGACCAGGATGGTCTCGATCTCTTGACCTCGTGATCCACCCACCTCGGCCTCCCAAAGTGCTGGGATTACAGGCTTGAGCCACCGCGCCTGGCCAAGAATGTTTTTTTAAACCTAATATTCAATCAACTACTTTCATGTATAAAATAAATATACTCTTATAGCAGTTTGTTTCCTATTTGATTTTTTCAATTTCAATATTTATACTATAGATCTATATTTGTATAAATGTGTGTTTGGTCAAATAATTTGTTACTTAAATCTATGGAGACCAGTTTTCTCTGGAAGTTTGTTTAAGTGACAGGAAGAAGCCTATATGAAGAAAATATTTTAGGCCACAAAAATGTATTTGCTATAAAATGAGAAGTCTCACAGTGGTTCTTTATTGTTCATTTTTGTTTTGAAGATTGACTCTTCAATCTGTCACAGTAAAATTGTACATGTGGAGAAGTTTCATGATGATGTGTTTATTTCTAGTGGGTTTCCTCTCAAATTGAAGTATGTTTCTAGTTGGGGCCCATCTTCTGGCCATTCCTGTCTCACGGCCGTTCCTCCTGTCCCTCCTAGCTCAAACCCTTGAGTATCCCCAGTGTTCTCCACTCGCAGCCCGTCACAGGCACTGCACAGAGGCATCCAGTGACATCACATTACCTACTGGATGAAGTCCACATTGCTTAGCCTGATACTTGAAGACCTTTTACAATTGAATCCCAACTTTCTTCCCCAAGCCTTTTCTTTCTATTGCACTTCTTCAAATAACCTCCTCTCAGTCAAGACTGGCCATTTCCCCTGTGCTTTCTGCTGTATTCCCAGTTCACTGTTGCTTGAAACACCTGTTGTCCTGTTCACATCCTACCCATCTTCCAAGGCCCAGCTCAGATATTACCCTTCATGAAACTGCCTGATTTTTGCCCAGCTTTTATAGTCTTTATTATTACCTAACCTTATGTTAGCCACAATTTAAGCATCTATGTATACATGTCCAGTAGAAGATATATCTTCTGCATCCCATTGAACACATACATAGAGCTAAATAAAAACCCAAGTCCAAACAAAGTATAAAATTTAATGTATGTAACTAGTAGGATTTGGTTGTTTCTGCAAAAATCGTTGCTCTCTCTGCAGACTTGAACTAGGTCAGATTGCTAAATTTCTCAGAGCAAGCTTCAGTGTTTCTCAACCAGGGCTGTATATTGGAATCACCTGGGGAGATTCACAGACACCTGGGTCCCACCCCTAGCCACCCCTAGAGATTCCTAGTGTAATTGATCTGGGATGTGGTTTGGGTATAGGGATTTCTAAGTGTCCTAAATGATTCCAATGTGCAGCTAAGGTTGAAAACCCATGGATTAGTAAATCTCAAGCCCCACAGTCAGTTTTTTTATATAAACTTGTAAAAATGGAAGATAAAGTATATTTATACAAGAAAATTACGGCTTTCTTAATTAAGCCTATTAAATCAGAAAATTTCACCAAAGACTTGAATTAAGGTTTTGTTGTTTGGCTAACAAGGCTATCTGTGGTTTTAAAAACAGAAGCACTGTCTCAAAATAAACACATAAATATAAAAATACAGAAGCAGTTTTTCTCCTTAATACTGGGTCAGCTGGGCATGGTGGCTCATGCCTGTAATCCCAGCACTTGGGGAGGCCAAGGCGGGCAGATCATGAGGTCCGGAGATTGAGACCATCCTGGCTAACACGGTGAAACCCTGTCTCTACTAAAAATACAAAAAATTAGCTGGGCGTGGTGGTATGCACCTGTAGTCCCATATACTTGGGAGACTGAGGCAGGAGAATAATTTGAATGTGGGAGGCAGAGGTTGCAGTGTGCTGAGACAGCTGAGATAGCGCCACTGCACTTCAGCCTGGGCAACAGAGTAAAACTCTTCTCAAAAAAAAAAAAAAAAAATTATTGGGTGAAAATTATATTGACTATGAACAGAGCATTTTGGAAAATCTTATGTGACCTTGAAACTAATGTATTTTTTAGATTGGCATAAAATACATGGGGAGAGTTACTTTGTAAAGTAACTAACAACTCTGTAAGAATGCTTGAAGGTACTTGAAATTAGAAGTAATATGAATTTGTGGTGTTAAAGTGGATTTAAGGGTTTGTGGGAAATAGGCCACTCTGGTATTCTAAAACTTAGTAATGTCTTTCAGCTAACATTTTAACCAAGGAGCTTTTCTGCATATTTTTAAATTTTGCATACTCGTACTCGAGTAGGATTTAACGCGGAGTCTAATAACTTCCAGAAATGATTCAAAATTGAGCGATCTTACGTACGGATTTTTTTTTTTTCCTGGACTACACTGTTTTCATCAAAATTTCTAGGCTCAGAAAAGATTACACCAATATGATGACTAATCCTTCGTAAATTGGAGCACTGCTGCCCTCCTGTGGACTGTTAGGGCATTTGACAATCCCTTCCTTACCAGCTCAAACTGAGTCACTATTCAGAAGTTTCAGTCATTGCTGTGATTCCCAGAAGACATTTTAAATTTAATTTGCGATCTGGTATAAGACTAACCCTCTTCTGCTTCTTCTGTGAGATCGGTGTTTTTTGTTTGACACAGGATCTCCTGTCACCCAGGCTGGGGCTCAGTGGTACGATCACAGCTCACTGCAGCCTCAACGTCCTGGGTTCAAGGAATCCTCGCAGCTTAGCTTCTCCAGCAGCTGGGAGTACAGGTGTGCGCCACCATGCCTGAATAATTTTTGTATTTTTCTGTAGAGACAGGCTTTCTCATGTTGCCCAAGCTAACCTCGAACTCCTGGCCTTAAGCAATCCACCTGCCTCAGTGTTCCAAATTACTGGGGTTACAGGCATGAGCCACTGTGCCAAGATTAACATTTTTAAAAGGGTTTTAAATGCTGTCCCTTATTGCTTTAAATATTGGAGAAGTATAATATTGTGGATCTGTGGTCAATAAACAATTTTTTCCTTCCTTCTCACATACCAGCAAAATGTGAACAAATTGCAACAAGTACAGATAACATTTGAAAAAGCCACCTGTCCTGATTCCTGACTTGATAATGCATAGCCCAAGGAAACCTGTACAGAAGTAGTAAAACTGACGTTAGAAGACTCCACCTCCATTTATAGATTTACCTCCCTCATGTAGCTTTTAAAAACACTATTATTATATGCTGCAGTGGCAAACCCTGTGCCAAACTACTGTAAACAGGAGCCCCAGTATCCTGGTGCTTGGTGCTTGTGGCTTCATTGAGAGAGAATTCCAGGAACAAATGCTTACAGAAGCACATTGGAATGGTGTTTGGGAAAATTACCTATCACCGATTAACCTTCTTCACCTGAAAGGGTTCCTAGGAAAAATACTCTGTAAATTTGTATTTAAGTTGGGACTCAATGATTAGAGAATTATTTGGTTAGGAACCCACCGCATCATGCTTCTCAAGTTTTAGTGTGCTAGTGAGTAACATGGTGATCTCCTTAAAAAGAAAATTTGGATTCAAAAGGTATCGGTTAGGGCCTGAGCTTCTGCATTTCTGAGTTCCTAAGGATTGCAATTTGTGTGGGCTGTATAATGGCCTCCAAAGATATCCAAGTCCTAATTAATACCTGGAACCTGTGAATGTTACTTTATATGGCAAAAGGGTCTTTGCAGATGAGATTAAGAGAACTGGAGATTATCCTGGATTATCCAGGTGGGGCTCTAAATGTAATCACAAGGGTCCAAGAGGGAGGCAGAGGGAAATTTAACTGTGGCAGAAAACATTGTGGCCACTGAAGCAAAAGGCTGCCCTGCTGGCTTGAAAGACAGAGGGAGGGCGTGCAAACCAAAGAACGCAGCTCTAGCAGCTGGAGAAGGCAAGGAAACCTGTTCTTGCCCGGCACTTCTGAGAAGGAGGGGCCCTTGCAGTCCAGTGAGCTGATTTCGGGCTTCTGGCATCTTTAACCGTAAGAATAAATTTGTGTTAAGACACCAAGTTTGTAGTAATTTTTTAGGGCACTCACAGGAAACTAACAGACCAGTGCTGGGGGCCCTCATACCACACTGAGTAGTAAAGCGTTTTAGGAACAGAAGAGTGGCTCTCAGCTTTAAAAACCAAAGTGATGTCTAGGCCCATTCCCAGACTAGCAAAACCAGAGATTGCAGGGATGGGACCCAGGGATCACTAACTCAGAGGCTCTTTGGCTGAACTGAATAGAAAGATAGAGTAGGGCACCAACACATTAGAATAAACTTTTGTGTTCAAGGAAAAGTTGAACAGTGCTGATCAAGCTCCATCAAAGTACGGACACACTAGTCTGCCAGATACTCTCCTGAAACTACACCAGCTTCTCAAAGTGAACGTCTGGACCAGTATCTTACACAAAGAATTATCCAGTTCTAGACTTATTTCTGTTTCACCTAAATTGGCCAAAGATTTGACTTGTCCCATCCATATTTATTAAGGATTCATCAGTGTTTACTTCCATAGGTGGGATGTGCCAGACCAACTTGCATGAGGCTTGAGGGTGCTAATCAGTTTAATAAGGCTCCCAACTTACCTTTTTTTTTTTCATTATCTGTTAACCAAGACCCACTTATAAATTTACAGCTAAAATATCTGATGAAATTTAGGTAAGCAGGACCCATGCCCTACAAAGCATTTTCTACCTAGGTCGACGGCATGGCTTCTTAAACCTCATTCAAGATGTTGTGTCCAGAAGAAACATTCTACATAATTACCAATTTATTGTGCAAAACCACCACAGAATGGCAATTTTAGGTAAAAAGCTGTCCATATCCAGATGAAGAAAACAATCCTGCTTGAGAGGCACCCCAGTGACATTTTGCTTCTCATGACCTAGCAATGTAGCACTATTTAAGCATTCAGTGAGTGCCACAAACTTATTTTACAGAAAAGACATTGCAAATCATTGTTTTTGTGCTTTGATGCTGAACTTGATTTAGTACTTACTCATCTGAGGACTGGAACCAGGGCCTCCTGAGAGCAAAACCCATGTCTTGTTTGTGTTTGCAACACCTAGGCTGGAGCTTTGAGCATGGTGGGTGGATCAAAAACTGTTTAATCAGTAGGGAGTACAACAGACCCAAAGATGTCAGACCTGTAGGTATTTAATACAATTGTAGCCTATCTCAGGGGAAAGTGAATAAAACAATACAACTAAAGGTCTTAACACCAGCACTTAGGGCCTTCCCACCACCACATCCTGGGGATTAGAACATGGATTCTTCCATCAACAGCCTGAAATAGCACTGCAGCTGCAGTGAGGGGGTGCAGCACACGCACTGGCAAGTCTTCCCAGCAAATGCTACTTCCGCCCCCTGCTCTCAGCCCACTGGGCAGGGCAGCCATCTGGGGGAAAACTGTGGCAGGGGGTTGGGCTTAGAAAAGGCTTCCTAGGTGGCTGACTTGCCATCCTTTATTGCAAGCCACTGGGTTGAGAGTTGTACTGCAGGTAGTTCAGATAGCCATGCACCTCCTGTGCAAAAAGCCTGATCAAGGGGCCACAGCCTGCCTTCCTGAAGATCTTACAAGCTTGATCCCCTCTATCAAGCCAAATCTGGCTAATCTCTGAATAGCTTTACAAAAGTGGCTCGCCTTGTTTTCAAGTGTTGACATAAACTAACAGTCAAAAGCACCATTCAGTCTTTTATAACGCAAGTGAAATCAGTGCTGCGCCCCTTCAAGGAACCACGTGACAAGACAGTATGTTCAGTTGAGCACAAGTTCCTTGCAGCAGCAGTTGCTGGCAGAAGGCAGTGTCTACAGCCATGTGGAACCAAGGACAGCTTTCCCATTCAATAGGGAGCATCCCTCAGCCTCTCCATCTTCATCATTTCTTCTCTTCCCTAATCTTTTCTCTCATTTTATTTCTTGGCTCATAGAATTTCATTCTTGTCTTAATGGGCTTCATTTTTAATGTCTGGCTTGCTGTACCCTACTTCGAATTCTTTATGAAGTAGGCAAGATCTGCATAGCGAATTAGGACCCACTTATCATAGTCACAGAATTATGAATGAAAAATAATAGATGAAAAACACAGACATGATAAACTGAACATAGTATTTATTAAGGTCAGGATGCATGAACAGACTTCTCAATAGAAAGGTAATTCAACAGCAACCAATTTATAGAATTTATAGCAGTACTACATTTCAGCAAAATGCAACTGAGAACATCAGATAAATGATAGTAATTTGTTTTTAAAAATCCATTAAACTATCTCTTACCTCTGCAATAATGTATCATACATGCAGTTAAAGAAATTAGTAGGGAAAAGCGTGATCTTCCTTCCCCATTGTGTGCCCATCCATCTTCCAGGAAACCACAGGCTGCTGCTGGCCAGACTTGGCATGAGGCTTCGAGGCTGCTGCTTTTCCCCCTACATCATAACCGATTTCAAATGGTGCTAGACAAAAACAGACTCTGAACACCAGGAGAAATCGGTCAGCCTGTGTAAGAGATGGGCCAGTGGTGCTCCCAGGGTCTGCACCTCGACAGTACAGGTGGCAAGTCTGATTTCGGGTGCCCTGCAATGGATGCTGAATACTCCAGAGCATCCTCTGAGTGGGCTGACAGTGCCGACGCGGACGAAACGGTCCTCCAGGTGTACTGCCCTCTCCTCTGCCCCGTGACAATACTCAATACATTGTTACCCAACGGAATATGACAATCAACACACCCAAAGGCCCTACCAACACATTCGTGCTGGTGACGGCTGCTAGGAGTCAAAAGAAATAGCATCACAACCTCTGCCCCTGCGCAAACCACTGTGTTTATTTTAAACACAACCCCCTCCCCTACTGTCACCCCTCCCAAAACCCAACAAACTCAAGAGTGTATTTTGCTCTTCAAGTTCTTCCCTGGACTTCTTGAACAGACTCAAGTGGCAGGAGAGGAGGAGCCAGTCCCACGAGCAGCAGTTCCTCTGCAGTCCACCCTTGGCTGTGCTGCAATTCTTACTCCTAAAACACTGATTTCAAATGGTGCTAGATACAAAGATGGAAAAATCTAAGCCACCATGTGAAACCAGCTTCCAGAAGAAGAGGATCTCACTGAAGAAAAGATGGGTGATTCAATCGGAAGACCCAGCCTCTGCCCTGAGGAGAAATGTCTTCTTCCCGTTCTACTTGTGATATGACACAGTGCTCCATGGGAAAGGCATAGAGGAGGTTACACAGGGCTGTGCAAAGTAACATGAAAGTCACAGTTGATGCTTCAAGTAGATGAGAGAAATACAAAACTCATTAATTCTAGGTTAATTCTATTTAAATCCACAGCCAGTCACTACAAATTATTATATATATGAAATAGCCAAAATTACGAAAATGCATTAATATTTACATTTGTACTACCTTGCATTTGCACAGTATTTCACAGTATACGAAGTGTTTCCAGATATATTACCTTACTTTATCAGGTCACAAGCACCCTACCTGCCTGTGGGTGGAATGAAGCTCCAGCCTGCACAAAGGTGAGCCTCACCTGGCTAGGGCAACTCTTCGATGTGTCTCATTCCAGAAGAGCATGTGTACCTCCTTCCTACCCCCCATGTAAGTATCAGAACATTCAAATATGACCCTACTAATTTGCAATCTTATTTAAACTCTGATGTGACTTTAAAAACCGGTACCCTATAATTGTATCAAGGAGATAATCCTCTAACATAAAAGAATTGTGTTTTGTTTTCAAAATCTGCTTGAAAATAAGATTTGCATACTGTATTTGAAATTAGATTTCCCATCTCCTTACTGCATCATCTTTTTTGGTTGTTTGAAACTAAGAAAAATATGTGTATTTCCTCTGACACCATAACCAAGAGAAAAAGAGACAGAATAGAAAATGTATCTTTTAGGTTCCCTACCAATTCTTCAGGCCTCTAGACACAGGCTTATAATTTTTATGGTTCCTGGCAATAACAGTATGTGTCACTAGAAGGAGAAGTAAAAAATAGAATTTGAACATCAAAAGTTGTGGTATTTCATTCTCACAGCAGTCGTATGGAGCAGGAATTATTCCAATTTTTGCAGAAGAAACTCATCCTTAATGAGGCTAAATAACTTGTCTGCAGTCACACAACCAATAAATGCAGATCTCAGATCTAACTCCAAAGACTGTGTTCCTGCCCCTGTACCCACTGCAGCCTGCTCCATAACTTGATTATCATCTCATTTTGTTCTTGAACTTCATTAAGAACAAAACAGGGTGGGTGGGGCAGGGAATTCCTAGGCAATACTTCTGCACTGAAGGGGGATCATACTGACTACACAACAGGTTATACTTGGGCAGAGAGGGGAGTGTGATCTGGGTTCCGCGAAGGCCAGGTGGTCTGGGGCAGCTTGCTTTGTTCTCCTCCTCTAGCGCCTCTGCCGTTTTTCTCCAGCATGGCTGTGGCGTGGGAAAGACGCTGAACATGAGCCTGCAGCAAGTGACTCTGACACCAGCGCCAGGCTCTGTGGCCCACCGTGGGACTGACCAGCCTCAGTCACAGGTGGCAGAGCTGGGGGCAGATCTGCACACAAGGCCTGTCAGTGATGACACGTGTAGCCAACACCTGGGCCCTGTTAACCAGGAAACAGCGAGGGCTGTAAGGTCAGGAGTGAGTGTTTAAGGACAGTTATTACTAGGAGTCCAAATCCTGTAAATTGAGGGGATTCGATGAGATTCTCTTTTCTGCTTTTCATTTCGGCCACACTTTTCCTTATCAACTTCTACTTGCCAGCATCCACAAACCCCTCCCTATGAGCCCTCACACAGGTGTCCCGCAGTGATCCAGACACCACCTTCCACAATCGAGAGGCCCTGCTTAAGCTGTTATCTCTTCTGGAATACTCTCTCTCACCCTCCCATAGCTACCGCCCCTCGGCCCCGCCTCTACCCACCGCCACTCCAGGGAACCCCAGTCAACCTGCCCTCAGCTCAGGAAAGCTTCCCTAGGTCTAGCCCAGCTTGCTAGAAGGTTAAGTTGTCCTTGCCAGCCTCCAGTTCTTGAGGCCACTTACCTCGCTTGGTCGTCAGTGTCATTAGTTAATGTCTCTCCTGCAGCCCATAAGGGACCATCCGGAGTCAAGCAGAGGGGCTGCACATAGCAGAGGAGACCACTGCCACTGAGGGAGCTAACAGAAGCCAGAGTCTGGGTCCCCACTCCTGGATTCTAAAATTTAACTCTTAACTCTCTGGAAGAGATGAGAAGCCATTAACAATGCATGACTTTAATTAAACACTCCAAAGGAAGAAGTGGAGAAAAAGTCATGTTAGTACTGAAATCCTTTGCCTTTCCAGTTCCACTGGATAAAGGTCTAAGCCTTCCCAACAGAACCAGTTTTCTCCTCTCGGAGTCAGCAGAGCAATGATTCTTCTCTGAAACAAGCTGGTGGCTGTTCCCTACTAGGAAGCAGCCGGTTAGTTTGATAAGGGCTGGAAGAGGCTTGCTCTCACTGGCACCATGCCAGAAGGCCACCTAGACCTGTAAAAAGGCAGCCCATGAAAACCCCAGCCTGCTGAGAGCTCTGCCATCCAAGGAGGGTGATGGGTTTTATCTGCCTCAGCCTAAGGACTCTAAACAAACTGGCTGAAAGTGAAAGGTTTAGCAGGGCTGCCTGGGGAGAAAAACCACCCATCCAGAAGGGTGGGCATGTCAGTCTTGTGAGTGCTGCCATTCAGGGAAAAGGTGTGGAGCTATACTCCATCCTGGTCCATTTCTGTGCCCACATTCTACCCGGAGGCTTCCTCTCACGCCAGGGCGTTTTCATCTCCCTGGGCACACAGTGAATGAGAACACACAGGTTTTAATACCTGCTCGGCCCTAATTCTGAGAACAGGGACCTGCCACTTGCCCTGAATGGGCCTCAGCGTCTTCATGTGTAAGGAGAGGAGGCTGAAGTAGACTGCTCACAGCTCATTCAAATGCTCAGAGTCGGGCAGGAAACCTGAGACAGAAAAGCAGCAACAGCATGCAGCAGAAATACAGTGTCCTAGAGAGGCCATATTTTGTGTAAATGCATGTAAAAGATACATTAAAATAACTCTAGCAGGCATGGTGTCAGGCACCCGCAATCCCAGCTACTCAGGAGGCTGAGGTACTTGAACTGCCCGAGCCCGGGAAGCAGAGGTTGGTTGGCACTGTGCCACTGCACTCCAGCCCGGGCTACGGAGTGACACCCTGTCTCAAAACAAAAACAACCACCAGTGCAGGCCAAACACATCAAAGGGTTAAATGTAATCTATAGCTGTTGGTTAACACAGTTTGGAGATTGCAAAGATAGCTTCTACTTCATTCTATAAATGATGCTTTGTCTTTAAAGCCTAGCATGGTACCTAAAAAATAACAATGGGAGGAAAATGGGAAGGTGAGGGAATCCTTGCTTATGAAATCCTGTAAGCAAAGCCACTGAACACACAGACCCTGGCCCCCAGATGCCTAAACCTGCTAGCTTGTGCTGCGCTACCACGGTGTGTGCAAATCCAGAACGTGGGGAGGTTCTGCCAAGGCAGCGCTGGGTGCTGAGTCACAGCTACTTACGTGACTGACGTGTGTTCCAGCCAGATGGGGGGAGCCGGAAGCCAAGCCCAGATGGCCATCTTCTTCCCTCTGGGAATGTTGATTTCAGGGATCCTGGCAGTGAGGAAGAGCTCATCTTGGTGAGAGAGGGGCCTGGGGAAGGCTCTTTTGAAAAAGGAGAATGTCTTGCCCTCCAGACAGTCCCAGGCCATTGCATGTATAAACTGAAAGGCCAGCCCAGCTTCCTGTCATTCTAGGCAGCAGCCTGGACATTGTGTCTTTAGCTATCAGGATGGGGGCTGTGGTTAATGAATCAGAGGGAAGGGTGATAAAAGGAAGGGTATATGCATGAGGGGCCAAGGGTGAAGGGGAGGGAGCATGGAGTTACTGGCTGGCCCAAAGTCCCCAGAAACCTCCATCGGGCTCTTCCTGCCTGGCAGGTTGGCCTTCAAAGGAGGACTCAGAACCCAGAGACCACTGCATTTCCCAGGCCCTGAGTCCCAGTGTGGGAATCACATCCTCCAAACCCATGGTGCCCCTCAAATTGCTACTCATGTAACAAGGCAATAAGTAACAGGCTTCTAAGCCTACGTGGACCCAGCATCAGTTCTTCTGGCTTCCCCTGGGTCAGAGGTATGGAGAGATCTAGGTTCCTAGGCAGCCGCACTCCTAAAAGTTCAGTTTTCTGTCCCTCCCTTAACACTACTGACAAGAAACCCAGCCTCAGTCCCAGCATGGGGGTCCTGGGTCAGGGCTGCTGGCTGGATGGAAGGATGTACCAAGGCTACCCTGCCCCTGGGATGAGCTGGGGGGACAGGAGGAGATAGTGGAGGGCAAAGGGAAGGAAGAGGAATGGAATAAAGACTGAAGCCCGGATGTCTCCGTGTTCCCCCAGGAGAAGGGCTTAGCTCTGGTGGAGGAAGATGGGCATGGCTGAACTGCTTTCAAGGAAGCTAGTGCTTTCTGCAAGAAGAAAAATTATGCCAATGGTCTATTACACAAACACAATGCCCACCACACAGTTCATGGGTCCAAACTAATGCAGATCCAAAGGCAAACCACCAACACTGCTCCCTGGTCATTCCTAAATCATCTGCTTGACTCAGTGGAAATGGACTAAAAAGCACATAGTTTCAGGTTAAACTGAAACTATGGTGAGACGCCCCAAAGCCCAGCTTCCTCACCTCCCCCAGGCAGAGCTGGATGACCTCCTCCTTCAGCTACAGAGAAGTAACTAACAGATGCAGTATCCTACCAAGCACCACACTCACAAGATGGCATGCCTGCTCTGGCTGGGAGAAGCATGTTCCTGTTCCCAAGAGCTCTTCCAGAGGCATGCCCCAGCCTCTGCAGCACAGCCTCTGCTCCTCCCTGGAGATAGAGCACAGCATCTCAAAGGAGAGAGCACTTCAACATCAAACACCCTCCACAGAGCACAGCCCAAGGTGGGCACCAGGAAGCCCAGGGTGCTTCCTGAACTAACCTCCAAGTGGCAGTTCTCCCCAGGACCTGGGCACTCACCTGGTCCACACACATGGACTGGGCACACCCTGTGATGTGACGTGGTTCCAGTTCCCTAACAGAAGGGAGGGAGGCTGGGCCAGACAGAGGGTTGGTCTGAGTCCAAAGCCAACTGTGAGCCCACTTTCTCTCCTTCCACTTTGACTGGCCCAGCGGATAGCTGCACCTACAGTGCTAGTCCAGCCTCATTCTGTTATCAGGACCTCTGTCTGCCAGGCTCAAGAACAGTGAGTAGCAAGAGGAGGGAGGACAAAGGAGGGAGGAAGGAGGAGAGAGGAGGAAGGAGGGTGGCAGGGTGGGAGGGGCAAGGGAGAAGAGGTGGAGGAGGAAGTTTCACAGTCTACTGCATTCCCATCAGATCACAGAGAGGGGGACATGCACAACTTCCCCTTTCAAGCTCTTCTCTGCCCTCGCTTTTGTTTCAGTTCCTTCCCCTCTGGCCTGGGGATGGCACGGCTAGTGGGCTATGCAGGGGCAGGCACCCAGGTACCCAGCCAACTGGGCTCTCGCCCGGCTCCATCTCAGGCCTGGCACGCTCCCTCAGGCCATTACCCGGCATGCTCTTCTCCTTGTCAGGGAGGCCGCGCCCTCTTGTTTTCAAAGTTTTATAACAGTATTGTTTGTTGTCCAGCAGATTAAATTCTTTGGAGGCTGGGGAGTTGAGGGAGAGGGAGTGAGAGAGAGGAGGGAAAAGAGAGAAGGAGAGAAAATACAAATAACTTCTATTAGGGCCAAAAGATTAAATGAGTTTGCTTCTTAACACAAAGTTAATCTGTCTTGGAGACAGGCTAGCAGGCAGAAGCCTGTGCTCCCTTCTTCTCTGTCAGCGCCTCTCCTCTCTGGCACCCTTCTTACCTAGCAGGGGATGAACAGTCTCTCACTTCCAACACCACTCCTCGGGTCAAGCTGAAAAGCAGCACCAGCTAATAAGGTTGGAAGATGCATGTGTGAGCACCACCCCTCACAGCAGGACACATGATGTGGGGTTGAGCAGGTCCCTGCAAGGACACCCTTGACTCTCATCTCAGGCATCTGGCTGAGAAACAGTCCAGGTCTACGGGGGAAGGGCATCTCCAGGCAGCTGCTGGGGACCTTGTCTTAGAGATGGCTCATCCCTGTGTGAGCCAGTGGTTTGTTTACACTTGAAATCAAAGTCACACATTGATTGATGCCAATGACACTGGAAGAATGGTACCCCAAGGAAATAACAGCACAACTGCATAAATATTCAAGTAGACCTAAGCAATAACAAAGAGTGGGAAATAGAAATGAAAAGAGAAAAAAGTCACTATAAATAAGCATCATCCTATAGACAGGACCCATTTCACTGTCCTCAGCCTGTCAGGCCTTTTGATGCTAAATCTGTAGGTGGTGATGACACAAAAGAATATATGATTTTCCATATTTAATACAACTCTCATTTAGCCATTAACTGATTTATTTCAGACTGTGGATTACCTCTAAATAGTATGCCCATTTGAACACATCCCTGTGCCTTTAGTATAGCAGGCAATGCCTGTGGCTCCCAGAGTTGAGGGCCTGCCCTGAGATGTTCCTCTCCCACCTCCTACCTTCCTCCCGGCAAACCATGTCTGGCCCTGTGTCCTCCACACGGCCCTCTTCCCTCTCTGCCATAGGATTAGAGCAGCTCAGGGCTCTTTGCTGGAAAACATGAGGGACAACGTGTCTTTCTCTTTTTTTATATGCAAATAATACCAGTTCCTGTAAGATTGGTGCCAGAAGTTCTCTCTGCAAAGGGAAATGAGGTCAAAGTTCCAGGTTCAGTGCCCATATTAGTGCACCCTGCCCATGCATCTCCTCAATTCCACCCAGCTTGGGCTTGCCTTGAAGGCAGAAGGCAAAAATGGAGAGAGATACCTCCTCTAGATCCTGGCACCCACACCTCATGCTGAACCAGGGACCATCTCGAAGTGCCACAGACTCAGGACTGGGAGGATCCTGTGGAGCACACCCAGTCTCCTACCTCAAATAAAGAGGCTTCATGTTTCCTCAGGAACCCTCAGCAGAGGTGATGCACAGTTCTCCCAGAAGTCCAGCCCAAATTACCTTCCTTGCTGTAAGTTCTGCCCATTCTCTTTTTCATCCTTCAGGTGAACAGAATGAACTGGGTCCAACATGACAAATCTTCACACATGAAGCTACAGAAGGCTTCACTCACTCAAACAATTCTGCTGTGGATTCCCCAACACTTCTATATGAACCAAGGATGTGTCCAGGAAATGCAAAAGGACAGACATTCAGACACACATACTTACACTGCCCTTGTCCAGCCTCAATCGTTCTAAAGGAAGACCCCCCAAAAAAGCCTAAACCATCGTGGCTAAATTAGCTGTAAATAAAGATAAACCATTATTTCCACCTTCATATGAGTTCTGGGTCTATTCAAATAAAGGTCACTCAGAGGTCTAAGTGGCCAAGAAGTCCTGCTGTCTAGTACTCTGCCTCAGCAGCCCTTATTAAGAGTGGGAGTTATGCTCTGTCTTTAAGGAAAACTGACACCCGTGAGTCAGTAGGGCTTACCCACCTTTCTTTCTGTGAGTAAGCCATGCTTTTTCAAGCCAATCATGAGGCAGACACTCAGAGCTGAAGCCACTGTTTCTAGTCCCTTACTTTACATTGTACATTAGCCAAGGCTTCCAGCAGGTACTGTACATTAGTCAACAAACAGGTAGCATACACACAACATGCACGCTGGGCAAGGCTCAGGGCATCTCTTACAAATGTGTTGGAAAAATCTCAAAGACCCCACACTGGGCCTCATCTCTAAGTGAGTTAGACTCAGCAGAAGCATGCCTGTGTGCACAGGCGTGAGGTGCCATACAGATATGTCACAGTGGTTTGATGCATTACATATTCTAGAAGCTTCCAAATGCAGGAAATCTCTCCAAGAATACATGGTGAGTGGCTGGCTTCCCAGCCAAGAAGTGCAAGCCAGTTCTCACAAGAGCTCCAAAAAGTCTAAAGAATCGAAGAGTTGGAGACCTGGACATGCTGATATTTCGTTTCCCTATCAACATACAGAAAGGCCCTCTAAGGCCTTCAGAAATTAAGGAAACTGCTGAAGACTCCACTCCCCTACTCCTATCCCTGGTCCACTAATCAGAACCCAGGGAAATGACAGCTGAAGTCAGAAGACCTGGGTGGGAGATCCACGAGAACAAGCTGCGACCAGTTAGATCTTGGCAGAACTGATTCTCCGGCTCAGTTTCGCCAACGACAAGGATAAGACCACCTATCCTCTCAGGGTTGTGTGAGGACCAGATGAGCAAGCAAGTGTGAGAATTATGTGAGCTGATACGATGGTTATGACTCCATTCCTCTCCTGTCTGAGTCCCAGCCCAGATGGCTGTTTGCTATTCCATACTGGCAGTGGGGTGGCACTCAGCTATTATTAATCCCAGGTAAACATCCCACAAAGCAGCAAGCAGATAGTGTCTTGGAGAAATGTAGCTATTTTAAAACTCTATATTCTGCTCAGCAGATTGCACAACGTGCCCCCTCAGCCCCAGGGGCTCCTACCCACACAGCCTTGGAGCAGTGGTGGACATCTGGAACTAACACTGCCATGGGGAAGCCAGGCCAGAGTCCCAGCCACTCCTAGCCCCAGCCTGGCTGGGCCTGAGACCTTGGGCTTTCCCACATGTGTTTTATTTTGCTATCTTTTTAAGAGTGACTCAAGACTAAAAAGCCAAAATGGAACCAGTGACTCCGAGGTATTTTTTTTTCTTTTTTTTTGTCATTGTCATTTTTAAAATTTAATACTTTAGTTGAGGGCCTCAAAAAACACGTGAAAAGAAAAGGTTAAATATAAAGGAAAACTTCCTGACAGCGAGGGGCACAGACCCTCTAACAGCTGCCCTTCCTCAATCTGCACAGCAGCATTCTCTCTCCAGGGTTAGAGCCAGACAGGACAGAGCTTCTTTTCTAGAGCAGGGTCTCTCGGGTTAGCCCCCTGCAGGACAGCAAGAGGTCCCAGCAGCTCCCACATGCCCTATCTCCAACAAGCCCCCCAGGGAAAGCCCACAGCCACCTGGTGGATCTTCATCGACACCTTCACGAAACCTCCAGCCCTCTGCTTCCACTTCTGGGAGATTCTTCAAAAACCACCTCCTTCCACCCACCTACCCACACTAATTCCCACAGTGCCTCTTCAGCTGCTCTGAGATAGGTCATCAAGATCCCTCGCCTTCTCTTGTGGAAACCTGGGCCTAGTTTTCCTCATCCTGAATTGTTGGCTAAGAAACATTTCCATGAACATCCAGGGAGGTCCCAGGATATAGCTGGAACCTCCAAAGAGATTCTGGTTCCATCGCCTCATTTCATAGATAATGAAACTGGAGCTCAAAGGAGGAAAGTGAGCTAGGACAAGAATCGAGGTCTACTGACTCCTCAGCATGGAGCAACATAAACCCCACTTTCCTGACCCTCCTCCTCCCTGAGCACCCCTAACTATACTATCTCATTCCCGTGCAACTTCAGACCCCTGGCAGCAGATGGCAGTGTGTGCAGTCCCGGTGGTCAGTTGTCCACGATCAGCCAAGGAGCAAAGAATCACATGGCCTGACTCCATAGGGCCACCGCCTCTTCCACCAAGTAAACAAGTCCCGAGCCCTGGAGCCCATGCGCTGAACACATGACACATGCCTGCCCTGTCCCAGCACCACCAACCTGCCTCCACCACTCAAGACACAGAGCTCAACCAAGCATCCGGCACAGGCCACTTCTCTGCCTGCTGCCCATCCCTTCCCTATCGCATGATCATTAGCTCTGGGGATGGCTCATTCTCGCAGGACAGGCTAAGTTCAGAACCAGCCTCCTGCAGGAATGTTTGACCAGTGGCTTGGCAAAGACTTAACCTGCACATTTCCCTGTGCTGCATGGACAAGAATGGGGCACAGTGACCAGGCTGAGGAAAGAAGTCAGCTGGTGCCTGGGAGGGCGTGAGGCAGAAGGCCAAGGGCAACCGTGGCAGACAGGAGAAAACCAGACTTCTGGAGACCAAAGGGCTTGACATCTACTCCACCTTGATCCCTGACTCACGACAAGCTCCTGTAAGCTATTATGGGGACCCTGGACAGATTTCCCTAGTTATTAGGAAAAAAGAGGGGGTTAGTCTGTGTTAGTCCTAACTCTCTGGAGGAAAGCGTAACTGATGTGGCCTCAGGTGTCTGAAGTCCTGAGTCTCTAGATCCCTCTGACCATCATCTGGACCCTCCCCAATCTCCATATATGTCTATCTTCTCCATATATGTCTATCCTGTACATATCTGAATTCTTTTAAAGAATCACTATGAATAATGTCTCCTCACACTAGAACGTATGCCCCACAACAGTGGAAACTTGGCTTTGTCGAGTTCTGCATCTCCAGCACCTAGCACAGTCCCGGGCATACAGCAGAGGCTCCGTACACAGCAGCGGATGCCATGTACTGCAGCTCTGCCAGTCCATGGCTACCAAAGGACATTTGCATCTGCCCTGCCTACCCCAAAGGAAATGTGGCACAACCATCCCCAGTGACTGGCAAGTTCCTCTGGGTGTCTGCCTTTCACTATCGTTCACATCAGTCCTCTGAGAATTTTAGCTCACAAAAAATGTCTGACTTCAGCCCAAAAGAGTAAAGAGAAAGTAGAGGCTTTGGAATAAACAGTACATGGATTTAAATCTCAACAACCTCACTTACCAAATGTATAACCTTGGGTTAAGTCACTTAATAATCAGTTTCTTTAACCATAAAAGGGAAGTGACTCCTACGTCATAGGGTTGTTCTGAGGATGAAATCAGATAAGGATAGGAGGGCCCTTAAAAAAGGTCAGTTTCCCTTTAGGGACCAACAACTCTGATGCCCATCTCATACTTTCAGGCCTCATTACAGACCCTGATCGGGGCACCATCCTGCCTTCAGCACCAGGCACTCAGATGCAAATCCTTCACGGGAGATGCACACATCCATCCTGGGCCACGACAGGCAGTCCCGGCTAAGCACTGGACTTGTCCTCCCACACCCTCCTGGGCTTGCTCCTGTGAGCTAACCACAGATATCTCCTCCCCACATGGCTCTATCTGCCCCTGTGTCCCCACTCCACCCCGACAGGCTTGACACTATGGCACTGAGCTCTGCATAGGCCGTGGGGCCCTGGAGGTGTTCTCTGGCTTTATCAGCCCATGAGAAGCTCTTGTGGAAGGAGCCAGTAAGAAAGCAAACTCAGTCTGTGCTTCCCTCACAGTCACTCCAAGTCTCAGAAAAGCAAAGCAAAATGAGGGCCTCCCACAGACAGCCGGCTGGTGGGAAAGGGTGGTATCTCTTACATATATCAGAGGGAGGCAACATGCCCAAAAAAGTGACCAGCACAAGGTACAGATCCTCTCTAAAGCTGTGGCTGCAACCTCAGGGACACTCAAGCCAGGGGACAGCGCCAAGATATGCATTAAACAATTCAAAGCACTGATCGGACCAGGATTCAATGGAATAGAGAAGGTGCTGACCAATCAGGGCCCCTGGCAGGGCCTCTCCCCCACAACTCCCAGCCAAGCCACACCACCTCGGCTCCAGAGCCACTAGCTCTGTTAACCTCTGCTAGATCTGGGATGGAGAGGCCCCACACTGCCTCCTGGCTCCCAGACCTCAGAAATTCAAAGGTAAGGAAAAAAGTGCCAGATATGTTGGCCCCTCTCTCAGGGGATACCAACTGTTCTGCTAGCCTCATTGGCAACACACAATGCCCCACGTCGTGTCTATAGAACCCAGGCTTGTGAGCAAGGAGGAACAGAAGCAGATGAGGGACAAAAATAGGAAAATCAGCAGGGAAACACCAATCCCAATTCTGGAAACATCAGAGGCCACAGAGACAACTGCATGACCAGGAGCAAAACCAACCTCGCCTTTACTTCCCACCCTGGTTTTCCCAATCTAACCAAGGACAGGGCTATTCATGGGAGTGGGGGTCACCAAGAACTATGCCCATGGACGCACCGCACATGTGAGGGCTGAGACTCCCAAGCACAGCCAGGAGCTACGTCTGGCTCCGGCCCTACAGCCAGCGCTGGCCAGACTCTAGCCAATACTACTTGAGGGCCTTGGCTCACTCCTCTTAAGTCTCCCCAGCAGCACCCAAGTCGGTATCTCTCCATTCTAACACCCCCTGCCATCCATCACTGCAGTACTACTGGAGGGCTGAGACCTGTCAGAGCCCTTAAAAGAAGAGACACCAGACTCTTTCAAATAGCCCTGGATCCTTCAGGCTGCTCATAGCCAACCTAGAGACTCATCTCAAATGCACAGAGAAGAAGATGAAGATAACAGGAAGCAGAATTGGCCAGTCTTCCCTGGATAGCGACGGGAGCAGCATGGGGAAGAGGAACCTCCACCCGCAATGTGACACATGAACAGAGAGAGGTGACCACTGTGTGGCCAGAGGTAGGATCCCGTAGGTGCCTCCGAAAATTACCCAACATCATTCCTTTTCTCTTTAGGGCCCAGACCAATCTGCTGTTGGCTAGTTCCAGCTGGCTCTACTGGCCAAGAATGCTGTAGTCATCTACTCAATAGGAGAGAGACTTCCTGGTGATGGGCAGGCACCAGGAATCTGCTTTGTGAATTGTATCAGTGACACAACTGACCTCCCCATTCTGCAGGCCGTCATCATTTTTCATTTTTAATCACCACTGCTATTATTATGACCAGCAACAAGTGAGGCAGACAAAAAGCATTTGTCAAATGTCTAGAGATGCTCTGCAATGGCTTACTAGACCAGAGATTTTGTTTTTTAAGGCAAAGGTAATGAAGTCCTGGAGGCAGAAAGCGGCTCATTGAAAGAAACCCCCAAAGTAGAAAAAGAGTCCTAAAGCTCACTGCTCAGCCCAGTTCAAACTCCAGATCACCAACCTAGACTAAGCCCGACCAAGGCAAAATGTATCTGGAGTGAGACAGCCCATCCTCTCAGACTACACAGGGAAGAGAATCCCCAGGCCCCAGGAAGACTCCCAGGATTACTGAGGGGTTAAATCCAGAACCTCCTGCTGGATGCTGGAGCTAAGGAGAGTTTCTATTCACTTACTGTGGGAGGCCCAAATGCTCTGCCAGCTGCCACACCTAGCAATGCTACCAGCCATCTCCCACACATCCGCACAGCCCGACCACTTCAGCTGCCCATCCTGCCCCCAGTCCTGTGCTCATTACTAACCCCATTCACAGAAAAGCCAGAAGGAGGAGAATGCAGAAAAGAGAACAATTGTTTGGGAGATTCTGAATGGAGACGTCTGAGGTTCCCCCGCAGAATAAGAAAAACGGTGTTCATGGGAAGGAATGAGGCTGGGGGAAGGCGAGAGGGAGCAGCCCAGGCTGGACTTACCTGGGAGGCAGGTAGTCGAGCGGTTAAATCCTATTTGCTTGCTGCGTCTGGTTTCCAATAAGCAACTTGGTGATGATTCACTGACAAGACTGAGGTCATGTCACATCACTCAGCGCACTTGTGGTTACAAAACCACAAAAATTGGTGGCTCAACAGCACCTATGAGAGGAAAGGGGAATAGCCAACCCATCTTGCCCTGAACCAGCCAACCCAACATGCTCTCCCACCACCAAAACTCCTTCCAAGGACAGCTGAGCCCTCTCTGCCCAACTGCAGCCAGAACTCCAGAAACCCCAAACAGGGGTAAGGATGGAGAGCAGACACAGATCCAGGATGCCAGTCACTGAGTTTGCCCTCATATATCCTAAAGAAAATCAAAGGGAGGAGGAAGTGGTAGAGGAAGGCAGAGAATGCAAGAGGTCCAAAAAAAGGAAAAGGGAGGTCAAAAGACATGCTTGGGTAAAGCATGGCAAACAGGAAAGCAGGAAGAGAAAGCAGGGGCTGGTCTTTGACACAGGCCACAACTGTACCTTCAGCTACATCACATGCCCCTAGCTTCTCTCCCTTCAAGCTCAATATCCACTGGAGAGCTATCAGCACCTCCTGCACCTCATCCCACATCAGCACTCTCATCTAGCATGACCTTTCAATCTATCAGCATCTGAAATACAGGAGGGAAGTAAGCAGCCCTGAATCAGACAGACAGACAGACAGACACACACACACACACACACACACACACACACACACACACACCCCTTCCCAGATTAAAGGGCCCTTGGAGATGGCTCACGCTCTCTAGGTTCTGGTTCTCTGATAGAAGTGCTCCACTCCCACAGGGGAGGGCAGACACGTCTGATAAGAATTGCTTAGCACGATGCTATATATAGTCTAGGTTCCTACCAGCCTGGAGATGTGGAGCTAGAACTTGGCAGAGAACCATGCTAGGTGCTGGCAAGGACCATCCTCCCGCTGCCAGCCAATGGGAAGCCTCACTTCCCGGCCGGGGGCTGTGAGGGCACGCAGGGTCCTTCCAGGCAGCCCATTAACGCTCCTCACTGAGGGACACAGGCTGTTGGCTCCGTTTTAGGGAAAATCAACTTCTCCTAAATGTGAGGGGGATGTGTGGGGGCTGAACAGCAAATTCTAGCCTCTCTGCAGCTATCCAGTAGCCTGAGAATATCAATCTAGTCCTCTCTTCTGGAGGACTAAGGGCGGGGTGTGTGGGAGAAGACTGAAGAAGGCATAGCAGGTGGCTGGGCTCAATAAACATCTATCCATTTCTGATGTTCGAAGAAATAAAGGAATGTAAAAGAATGCAGACGAATACTTACTGCAGAGTGTGGGGCTGCCAGGCATCTCCTTTTTTTGTTCCAAATACATGCAAGTGAGCCACTCTATCCGGCAGTATGACGGCTGTCTCCGGCACACTGGCACCATCCTCAGCTGAGCCTGAGTCGCCAAGAGGTTGTCACCCACTCACAAAGCAAGCTGCATTCTCCTGAGTTCTCTGTGAGGAAGAAGAAAGAAAGGAAGACAGGTGGGCTCAGCTCACAGAGCCAACCAAGCAATGAATGGAGCAGATCCCAACCAGGGTCCCATCTAGGGTTAGTATGTGGCTGTGGGATGATGACCCTCAGGTGTTGTCCACCACCCAATGACAGAAACAAGACAATGTTGGGCAAAATGGCATGGGTCCTATGTTCTGGACAAAGGGCAGTAATAGAGGATACAAAGTCTGATGAAGGAGGGCCTGCCTACCACCTCTTTCAGAAAACGATCCTGAGAGACCACAGAGCTGCCTGAAGCTCAAAATCCAGGCTCTTATCATATACACAGCTTCGGACAAAAAAAAAAAGAGACAGGAAAGGTTCCAATGTCCAAATACACACAATATTTTCAGGTCAAGCTGCTCTCTACTTGGGTGCAAAACATGGCACGAAGGGGCTGGGTCTGCCTTTGCGCTCTGGGTGGGGACGGCTGGCTCCCATCCCCTGTCCTGCTTAAACTCTCTCATGTGACCCGGTCACATCTCCGTGTCCTGCTCTGGCTCCCAAGGCCCAGGAGCCACTCCTACCAGAGATCCCAAATGAGTCACGCTGGGAGGTCCTTGGAGAGAAGAGGAGGTGCTCAGTGACAAATGTCATTGCTAGCATCATCAGCGGGAAAGCAGGAGACTGAAAAACAGTACCCGGCGAAAGGAGGGAGGGGGCTTCGGCCAGGTTGTCCCTCGTCCCTATACGCAATCGCCTGCCCCTCTGCCCCACACTCTGGCTGAGGAGGTAGAGGAAAGACAGGAGAGGACGGTTTGGCCGGGATTCCTCGGCGGTGGAGGCGCATCTTCTTCCTGGGCCGCAAAAGGGCGGGGCGGGGCCGGGCGGGGCCGGGCGGGGCGGGGATCACGCGCCTCCAGCGCAGGGCTGCGGCATCGAGAAACGCCGAGAACCCGCGGCCGCCATGATGACGCAAACGAAATTAAGAGGGTCAAGTGCGCAAGGCCCACTGTTTCACCCAAGAGGACAATGAGGAAGATGAAGGGGAGAAGAGAAGCTCTGCTTTGGGTCAGTAAGGAGCGGGGAGGCTGACGCAGGCTGCCCGAGAGCCGGCCTCTGGCGCACCGACGGCGGGGCGGTTCCGCCATCTTGAAGGGCCGCGCGGCAGAGGACGCTGAAGACGCCGCAGCCCCACCGCGGCCGGCTTCTCCGGGGTCCGCGCGCGCCCGCGTGCCCTGAGGTCGTTCTGTCCCGCGCCCACCCTGAGAGGCGACTGGCCCTTGGTTCAAGGCAGTGACCACCAAGACTGTCACAAACAACCCCAGTGAGAAATCCCAAAGGGCTTTCTTGGGGAGACGTCTGTCTTCTGGGACTCAAGAACTCAAAAAATGACCCTATTTGCCAAACTCAGACCTAACAGCACACACAGCTGTAATTTTCTTTTCAGACTCTAAATGCAGGAGTTCACAGAGCCCTGCTGAGCTACCTGGTGTCGCCCCCATCCCGATGCCCGGGCAGCGGGTGCCTTCGCTGTCCAGTCCTCCCTGAAAATGACCCCAGGCTAAGGATCAGCTCAGAGCCCCAAGCTGTTTTTGCAGCTTTCATGTTGACAGAACATCCTGGCCACTCTGCTGAGAGCTCCATCTCCCGGCTCCCGATACACTGAGTCATCTTCCAAAGAGGAAAAAAACAACAAAGCAGCCGTCACCAGGGTCCCCATTGCCGTCGACTGACGACTCACTGGCTGTCGTCACTCTCTGCTCCGCGGCCCCCGAATTGGTGACGAGGGGCTTCAGGGTGCCCAGCTCCCCTCCCGTGGGACTCAGCAGCACCAGGAAGCAAGCAGCCACTGCTGAGATTCGGAAGGAAGGGAAACTAACCTGCCACCAGAAGACTCCGAGGAAGGCTCACTGACCCTCCCTCTGCCGTCACCAACCCCCACAACTCCGTGCCCACAGCGTGTTCCTGATGCAGAAGTAAAGGGGTATTTACGCCGGGTGGGAGACGGCACCGCCTTGCAGGGTTCAGGTGCATAATGCCTAAGTTACCTCCTCCCTGCCCTTGCTGTGACACCACTTAGGGCACAGGAGCTCCCATCACCCCCATTGCTTCTCTAGCCCCCTCTACACTCCCTTTTGAAGTCCCTGATAAACCACTAGGCAGGGATGGGAACCTATTTGCTGCCAATATATTAGGCATTTCTGTATAACAGTTGTAGTGGCTCCAACTCACTGACCGAGGACACGAAAACTTAGAGAAATCATATGACTTGTCTAAAGTGACCCAGCTTAGAAGAGGCAGGATCACAATGAAAACCTAGGTCTATCCAAGTCCAGTGTCTCTGCTCCCTGCTCTCTAATTCTGGAGCTTATTCTGGCTTTGAAGTTGCTATACCCCACTCCACCTCTCCCTCTTCTTGGAGGAGGAAGGCAACCAGGATAACTGAGTCAGTTAACCCATCAATTTCAGCTACAAAATAAAAATAAAATTAAAAAAAAAAAAAGCACCCATCATCTTGAATGAACCTGACCACAAAGGAAGAGGAGAAAGTGAACGACAGTGTCAAGGAACAGCTAGGTTACCCAGACCATGGACATAAGATTGACCACCCAAACTCCCACAGAGCATTAGGGACTTACAAAATTCCTTAAATAGACTCATTTTGGGGATCTACTTCATAACAGGCATCTTGTAAACAAGAGTTCAGAGAAGAAAAATGTAAAGACGTTGGAAGACCAGGGACGCTCCGCACAGGGCTATGGAAAGAAAGAAATGAAATAACTGGAGGAAAAGTGCCTAACATGGTATCTGTCAAACAGAAGGCACCAAATAGGTATTTGTTTTCCCTCTCCTTTCTTTAGCCTCCCTCCTAGAGCTCCTAATCTAATAGGTGACATAAGACTTATACACAGAGAATCATAACAAAACAAGAGTACCATAAAAAGGGACAGACCGTGTGCAAGTTCTGCCGAATGGGCGGGGGTGTTATGAGAACTGCTGCTTGCAAAGGCAATCAGGAGAGGTCCATGGAGAAAGTGAGACTGCCACAGGTGGACGCAGAGGAGAGAAGGCGTGGAAAACATCATTCGTGAAAACACATAGGAAAAGCAAGAAAAAGGAAGCTGCCTGGTTTTGTTGGAACCTGTGGTCCACCAAGAGAAGCTGAGAGAGGTAAGACTGTACAGGAAAGCTAAGGCCAGTTACGGATAGCATTGAACCTCACGCTAAAGGAAAGGAATTTTACTCTGGGAATGATGAGAAACCATTTTAACTTTCTGAGCAAAAGAAAGACAAGATGGCCGCTGCACGCAGAAGGGCCCGGAGAGAGGGGGAATGGGCAGCGGGGAGCCTCACAAGAGGACTACAGCTGGAACCATGGCACTGGCAGGGGGCATGGAGGAGAAACAGAGAAGAAAAACAGTAAGCAGGCAGGACCATCCGAACAGATCCTCAATGCTGCCATGGACCTTACTTCCCTGTCCCCACGGGGAGGGGGCTGGAGACAGAGCCTATTTGGGGAACACAAACCACGGGTCTCACACGTCTGAGATGAGCTGCCGAGCCTCTGCCTCCACTCTCACCCAGACACTCAGCTTTTCCTAACTACTCCAAGCCTCAGGCTGATGTGGACATGGGAAACCCACACTCTGGCAAAGCTGGGCCCAGATAGTGAGCCCCTACCCAGACACCTTCCACCTGAATCCCCACCCAGGACTGTGTCCAAGAGTGGGACTGGGCGGCTCTGCCCCTGGAGCCACCTTCACTGCGGCAGCCACCACTGCGCCCGCCTCTGCTGTGCTTTTGCCCCCCCTTCCCCTCCTCCGTCATAGCCCCCGCCCCCCGCCCACTCTGCGGAACTGGCACAGCAGGACAGAAAAACCAACGCCACCATGTCGGAGACCAGCAGAAATGGCTCCAAAATGGCAGCTCATCAGAGGAGTCCAGAAAGATCATAAACCCACTCAGGAAAAGGAGGGGAAGCCAGGGACAAGGGGCGTAAACTGTCAAAACTGCCTCCCAACCAAGCCCCCCATAATCAAAACATCCTTTCCTTCAGAAACATCCTCTCAAAAATCAGATGGGACATGAGTGAAAGAAGGGTGCCACCCCCTCCACCAGAGAGGCCCTAGGGGCCATAGTGGCATACGGGGTATTCAGAAGAGAAAGTTCTGCAGCCCCTTCACCAAGATGGGTCTAGAAAACCACTTTTGTCCTCAAGCTTAGCTCCTGCCATTAACTGGACAAGAGTTAGCCCTCCCAGGGATTGCAATCCTCCACTGCTCCCGAGTCAGACCCTTCCCAGCTCTGTGGGCCCTGGGGATCGAGAAGGTAGGGTTGCAAGGAAGGGCCGAGAAGGCGCGTGCCATGCCCTGAGTTATGTAATAAGAAGGGCGGTGCTCGTCCTAGGCCAGAGACCCAGGGCGCACTGCGCTCCCAGATGCGCAGTCATGGGTGGGGGCCACTGCGCATGGCGCAGCGCTTGGTAAACCCCCTCCCCACAAACGTGAGACCCGCGACGAGGACAGGTTAGAGAGCAGGGACCCTGATTTTTCGAGGCCTCCCTCCCCCAACCAGAGGTGAACAGCCTGCTGCCCTAGTTTTACTCTGACTCTCCTCATTCCCTAGACTGACAAACCTTTCTAACCCGGGGCATCCAAACCACCCAACTCCCACTGACTTTTCTGGAAATCCCACCAAATACGCAGTTTCCAAGCAATTTCCTGGGGTCAGTCCCCCATCCTCACCTTTCCAAGCACCAAGTAGCAGTAGCTTCCAGAAGGTAGATCTTTTCCATAGTGGGCTCAGCTCACAACTGGCTCCTATGGGCCTCTGGACAGCCCCGGACGTCAATGCAAATCTCCTGTCCCCAGGGAGTAGCCCAGAGTCAGCAGGAAGCCCAGGGTGGTGGCAGTATCAGCAGCAGCAGCTCTGCCCTACCTTGCCCATGCGTTTCCAGGGGAGCCGAGAATTATTTTGCCGCAACACTGAGGTGTGGCTGATTGGAAAATTTCCTTTTTCAACACCAAACTACAGGATAAATATTTTCTTCCAATTTGGTCAACCCTCTGCACACCCATCTCCCTAGCATTCTTCCCTCTAAATAAAGTTTTGGGAGCCCTGAGCTCTTCTTCCTTATAGTGCACGAAATTTTAAAAGGCATAGGAAGAGGCTTCAACTGGGCAGTCAAAAGCAGGCATAGACACAGGAGCCTACGCACACCCCTAAAGAGATTTTAGAAAGCTGCTGGGCTTCTCCCCCCTCCCCTTTAAGCAAGTGAAATGCAAATTCGGATTTGATACCCTGCCCTGAGCCAATCACAAAAAGCTTTTCACCTGCCATTGGCCCACCCACCAATCAGAGGAAGTGTCTGGAGGGAGAGCCCTCCCCTGGCCAATGGAAGGCCAGCTCAGTCACTTAGTTAATGATGCAGCAGTACAGGGAAGGCCATCACATGTGAACTGGAAGGGAGCCAACATGGAGACACAGAGAGCGCAAGGTAAACAACTTTCCAACGCCAAAAGGATGACATTTAATCTCTAAATGCTAGCTTCCCTTCTCAGCTCATCCTTAACCCCTCTCAGCTGGCCGCAGAGGCCCCAGGAGCTTCACTACCTGTCCCCCAAGAGCTCCTAACCAGATGCAACAGTGACTGCGTCACCATTCCCCACTTTTCCCAACTACGCAGTGACAAACCTACCAGCTTTACCCCACTTCTCCCAGCCCACACCCCACCCTGGCCACTCGGCTCCCCACAAGCCTCAGACTCCCAGGGCCAGACCTTTCAATAAGGCAACCCCTGGGAAAAAACTGTCCCTCTGTCTTTTCGGCACTTCTCACTCCCCTACCTTACACGTAAGACCTGCACGGACAGACAGATGGACGCTGACACCCAAACAACCTGGAGAACCAGTCTATCTGTCCACTAGAAGGAAATAGGGTAAAGGCTGAGAGGTCAGGTGGGAAGCAGGGGATGGTTCACTCCTCTCTTCTCTACCCCGGTCAGGCTTGAACAGCTGACACTAAGGGAAAGAAATTAAAGTGGGAAAAAACCCTCCCTCAGAGAAATAAATAGCAAAAATCGAGAAAGAAGGTGAGAAAGACAGAGCACCCACATACACAGAGACAGTGTCCCTGATCCCAGCAAATACATACGTGGGGGAAGAAGGGGGTTACGCCATCAAGTCCTGAAGCCCGTCGGACCACCCATCGTCGCCTGCGCAGACCCAAATCTCGGTCCCGCTGTAAGGTGCCGCAGTCCCGAATGTTCCAGAATTTGGTCCCATCAAATCTTCCACTGTTGCCCCGCAACCTCTTGCTCCCACCCCTGCCCCCCACCACCACCCCACCTCCTCCCCGCGGGAACCGCCCGTGCCACCTTGCGTGTCATCTCCTAGCCTAGGCTACCCAGAGGCCTCTGGCCCCGACAGATCTCAACGCTCACCAAGTGAGCTGGCAGAACCTGGTGCCGGTGTTGCTATGACTTGTTTCTTGATTTCTCTCTCTCTCTCTGCTGCAGCACGGCTGTTGCTAGCAGACCTATCGACGGAGCTTGCTTGCTCTCTCTCTCCCTCTCTCTCTCTCACTCTCTCTCTCTCTCTCTCTCTCTCTCTCTCTGAGCTCTGTGACGCAGATCTAAATTCTCCAGTCTGCTCCTTGTGTTGCAAGAGCAGAACTGCAGCTTTTCCCCTGGAGAGTCGGAGGGCAGTGCCAAGGCTGGTCAAACAAGGCAAAAAAAGTTGGGCCTACACTCTGCTTCCTTGGCCACACTTTTCAGCTCGCCCCCTTCCACCTCACCCCTCCTGCACCTCACTGCTCTGGGGCATAGAGGTCCCTGTCCTTGCAGGCTCACTCCTTCCCTGAGGGCTTCCCAGGCATAAGACTAGCTTAACTCTTTGAGTGGCAGCCCACAGCGCCCAGACAGGGCTGCCCCATACTAAATGTTGCAACATCTTTTCTTGAGCCATATGGGCTTCTCCAGCCCTGAGAAAAAATGTTCCTCACCCTGACCACTGTCCCATTAACTCTTTGTGCCACAGACAAGTCCAGGATTACAGCCATAGCTGACTTCTGATTTTTTTTTTTTTTTTTTTTTTTTTTTTTGGCCACAAACCAGGACCTTTTTATCCCTGGAATTTCCTAAGGACAAAAAGCATAATTAAAACATTGCCTGCCTGCCCCACAAATGAGATCCTTCTATCAGGGCAGGAATTTGAAAAACCAAATTGAACTTCAGCCTGAAGAATCCAAGTAAAACCAATCTGGATCTCCATTCTTCCTGGGCTCGAAGATTTTAGGGCCTTGTTAGATACGTTCAATTATTCTTCAAAAGGTACTTAGGCCATACAGTCTCAGAGATTCAGGTTGCTGAGTCATTTGTTCCCAAGAAGATCTTTCTGACAACATGAAAAGCAGCAAAACAGAACAACAGCCAAGTCTGGACCTGAAGTAGCCAATGACTGTGTTCTCCTCTCCAGCATGGGCAGTAAAGCAAGATAAGCATCCACCAGCCGACTCCAAACCCCTCCACAATGTTCATGCATGGATGTCGACACTCCTGGAAACTCTTCCAGGGAGGGGCGGCTCACCAATACTCTGGAGCTAGAGTGGGGTTGTTTTCGGATACTCACAGGTCTCCACTGCGGCAAGCAAAGAGCTCCCAACATTTTCCTGCCCCTCCCCACAGACCCAAAAATGCTTCCAGGAACCACCGAGATGCTAAGCCACTAGACCCTGCATACCCAGACAGACCGAGGGAGTGTCGGGTTCCCACAATGCTACATCAAAAGAATGCAGAAAGGTTCCTGACAACCAGTTGTACCATATGAGCCTAGACTTGACCAGAAGTGAGTGATACATTCAGGTCCTGGGTCAGGTGACTCATGAAGTGTATCACATCAAGAACCTTGCACTTTTCAGGAAGATGAATGAGAATGTGAGGCCAGGCAGCCACCTAATCCCATATCCGCTTCCCAGGCAGCCTTCTTCAAGCAACTACTCTGGGCCAAAGTTTCATCCAGCAGAAAGGAGGACCACTTGGAAGACAAGCATGACACTACACAGTTTTAAAAGAAGACTAGAGTATCTGTGCCAGGCTCCCAGCAGGGGGGAAAGTGCTTCAGATTCACACCTTCTGGGCTCCAGGGTTGAGCATGCCAATAAAGAAGTCGCCTACTTGTCTGATGACCAAAGCAACGTGGACTTGATGGCACTAAAGCAAGTCCCCCAGAATGGTCCTCTGCTTACTTAAATCTCATCTGCCGTAGTTTCCTTCTCCATGGAAGAAAAACATGCCTAAGTTCATGTCAGGACATTCCTGATTTATCCAAGAGCCCAGGATCAAATAAACAAAGGGCTCTGAGCTCTGCCAGGGAGCCTCCTCCTTCAGGAGGGAGAACTAGAGGGAAGTAGGCTTGGTACAGAGCTGGCCCATCACCCCATGAACTTGGTGAGTGACGTGGCTGCTTACTGCCATGGCGATGGGGATGTTACGGGTGGGTGGAAGTGAGAGAAGAGGCAAATAAGTCATGAGAGACAGAGCGAAAGCCAGGCAGGGTCAGAGAAGGAACCTACATAGCAACAGAATTCAGAGAGGCCGACTGTAGTCTATGACTGCAGCAAAATTGAGCTGAGTCCCTGCAAAGATAAGTCCCCATCTCAGGGGTGCAGCAAGGACCAACTGTGACTTAAAAAGCACTATGCCAACATTACTAAGTTCAGCAAGGCTTTGTTTCATTTTCCCTCTAAATCTTTTCCTTCCCATGATCCCGCTGATAACGGCTTTGATGACTAGAGGAAAACTAGGGTTTTTGGTTTTGCGGTGGTTTGAATAAAATGGCCCAGGCATATGTGGAGTCATTTTAAGGAGTGGAGAATTTAATAGGCAAGACAGAGGGAAGAGGCTTTTCCTGTACAGAGACGGAGGGAAGGGGGCTTTAAGCTGAAAGACGGAAACTTGAGTGTGCAGAAAACGGCCAGTTATATGAGGAGGCTGGAGGAGGCAGGATTAAAACAGTCATTTTAGGTGCCTCTGTCCAATTCTAGGTCTTCCTTCTATTAACCTGATTCTACGAGGCGCTGAGAACAGAAAAACCCGAATGGGATGACCAGGAAGCAGAAATGAATTCAGTTCCAAAAACATGGGAGGATGTTTACTTAGCAAGCACGCTCAAGCCTACAAGGAAGCAGTTTTACAGGGTGCTGCATACAGTGTTTGATTTCAGGGAGCAAAGATAACTTGGGAGTGAGGAAAAGGTACTGGCTCCTTCTGCTCACCCTCGGAGGCCTGGGGAGGCCAGGCCAGCGCACACTTGAAAAGACAGGGCTTCAACTCAAGCCCAACAGGTCGCTGGCTCTCTTTGGCTTCTCAGCAGCTACCGGCCTCAGGAACTAAACAAACTCTCCAGACTTCATGAGCATTCCGTGACCTCTGACTGATTTGGGTCAAAACTTCGAAATGCCAAAGACAAAGAATTTTTTTTCTTTAAAGGGAATGAGCTGAACTTTGACCCGCCCTTGTTCAGGGTGTGGAATGCAAGCACTGTGTACCGGCCACAAACTCCAGTTCGGCAAGCAACAGCCGGGAAAGCAGGCTTCACACCGACCTCCCTGTCCTGTTTCTTCTTTAGGGCCAACTCAACAGGGTCTAGGTCTTTACCTCGCTTTTCGGATAGGGGAGCTGTGAAAGGGACAGATTCCAATCTCTGTCATCTAGAGCTAGAGTGGATGTTCTAGATAAATCTGGCAGTGATATGGTCTCAGGCAGAACTGACAGGCCCAATCCACAGCGAGATGGCATTTCTGTTCACTGCCTGGGAGCTGGTGGACAATAGGTACTTGGTTACCCTCTGAGGTACATGATTTATAAGTACCTACTAAGTGCTAACCCAATATACAGCACAGGAAAAGCATGAGACACAGGCCATCATGGAGAACACACACATTCTAGCTGAAGCTAAGTATTCCCAAATTTGTATGGCTGATATTTAAAACATCTGCTTACTTTAAAAGCTGAGAACCACTTTTGCAATGAAATTATATCAAGCATACTGCTTGGTTCCCAGGCTAGCTCACAAAAGCCCATTTATCCATTCCAGGAAGTCATCAACTCCAACGTCTTCAGAGGCCAGGCAGATAATGAAAGTGCAGTGGGCTGCGGAGGGGACGTGCCCAGTGGAAGGATCGTGCCACTCCTGATGGGCCACCCTCCTGGGCCTACCTGCTGGGGACCATCTGGGAACAGAGACCCAAAGAGTCCAGATCATCCAGGTTTTCAGGACAAGGTGGAACTAGCTTTATCTTAAACTCCTGATTTTTTTTTTTTTTTAACACTGTCAAGATATTTTAACTGTCAGAACATACCTACAGAGCTTTCAGTTTGTTCTCCTGGTTGTAATGTATACAAGATACAATACATTTGCAATGAAAAAAAAGAAAAAAAGAGCAAGCATTGCCAGAGTGAGGAATTAAATAAAATAAAGGACATGACCAAAAAGGAAAACTTTACCTCACAGATGGGCTATTTGAGGAAAATAATAAGCATAGAGGAAAATGAGGAAAATTTAAACCTTCTGGTCAATGGCTGTCAAGTAGCTCTACCCTGAGGGCTGTAGATGGAGAGGTGTATTGAAATGACCTCCAAGTATATGTGATTTCATTGAAGTACTAATAATATGTGTGCCCCATCCTGACCTGCCAGCCAGGCAGAAAAGTCATGCCGATATACTGGCTCTGTCTCCCAGTTGAGAGCGCTCCTCTGGACATCCACAAAAGGTCCCTCCAGGGCTTTGGTGATACGATTGGAAGGGCTTATCATAATCCAGCTGCCCAGCCAAGGCACAGGGCCCTCCACAAACACCACCGTGACCAAGTCATCGTCTAGCCCCCACTTGATTCAGTAATTCCCACCACACCTTTGGAGGGCTCAGACAAGTGGAACGTAACTGAGATGAAGTCTCTCTGCAGGGAAATAATAGCCTTCAGATCTCTACTCTGCCTCTGGAGCCTCAGGGAACAAGCCTACTCCCACAAAGACTTTTGAGACATTTTGGGATAGTTTTTTACAACCACAAGTCTTTAGGCTAAACAAGAAGATACAAAAAGGGAAATTAAAAAGGAAGGGTGGGGGGAAGAAGCCAGAAATATTCTTGAAATAGCTCATCAAAAGTTAACAAGCCAAAGGAAAAGAGGAAGAGACACAGGCATTCATGAGAAAGGAGCCTCTTGTGGCCAAATCGACAGCAAGTGAAGCAGCACGTGGGAAAGGAGGGGCCCACAGTCCGCACATGAAGAAAACGCCAAGAGCCACTCGATCAGACAGTTCCCAGGGCCAGCCACCAGGCTGTGCCAATGATCCAGGACATATTGGTAAGAACCTGGCACTGGGAGAAGGAAACTGTATACAACTCAACAATTGTAAGTATGGAACATTTTTCTGTCCAGCTGGGGGAAGGGATTCTTTCTCTGATGGATTTGTTGGAGTTATTTATATATTCTGGATATGAATCCACTTGCCAGTTGTAGGCACTGAGTGTATCTTCTCCTCTCTGCTTGCCTTCACACTCCTTTATTGGTGTCATTTGATGATCAGAAGTTCCTCATTTTAATGACATCCACCTTATCAATCTTTTCCCTTAGAGTTAGTGCTTTCTGTGTCTTCCTTAAGAAATGTATGGCTACCCCAAAGTTATAAAGATAGATTGATGATCGCTCTGGAATTTATTTTTGTATACAGACAAGATGCATTTCTTTCCTGCGGATATCCAGTTGAACCAGTACTGTTTATTAAAATAACCATCCATTCCCTACTGCCCAGCAGTGCCCTCTTAAGTCATAAATCAAGTGTCCAGATACATATGGGTCTGTTTCTGAGCTCCCTGTTCCATTTCTTTGGTTAGAAATAAGACAGACAAATAGGTCTGTTATTACAGTGTAGATCACTAATTGCAAATCAGGTGACTTTAATATATTAGTCTACAAGTAAAGTTTAAGAAAATATAGACTGAGGGGCCAATTGTGATACACAAGCATAGTCTGAGAAGAGAACTCCAGCCTGGGCTTCTCAGAATAAATAGGATGAGCAAGAATTGACAAAGAAATGGCATCACAAGCTAAGGAAGGGGACGGCAAGAAGTAAGGCATAGAAAAGTAAAAAATCAGTCCTTTTGTGTGTGTGTGTGTGGACAGCAACATAGTGATTAAGAGTACAGACTCATACAATTTAGGAGACAGCTTGCATCCAAATCCCCTAATACTATTTAGCTGTGTAACCTTGGGCAAGTTACCTTGGCCTTTTTGAGCCTCAGTCTCCTAATCAGCAAAATGGGGATAATCTTTCTCATTGAGCTCTAAGTGGGTTAACTGATCATATCATTTAGTACAGAGCTTAGCACTGCAAGCATTCAAAAAATGCTGTATGCTATCATCATCATCATTAGTGACACCATGGAGAACAGTTGGACTGTTAGAGCAATACTGCCATTCAACCAACATTTACAGAGTACTTAACTAACAAACAAAAATATTACATAAAGTGGTTAAAAACTGTAACTTGAAAATGAGATAGCTTTGAATCTGAATTTTAGTGCAGCCTCTTGACTAATTATATAAATTTGAACAACTTACTTAACATTTCAAAGTTTCTAGTTTCACCTTCATCCATACTTCATAGGGATTTTCTTGGAGAAGATATGAGATACAGAAACAATTCAGCACTAGGCCCAACACAAAATAAGTGCTCAGTTAATCCCAGCTATCACTATGATGATGAGGATCACAATAACAGTGACATAAAGATTTTGCATTTGGTAGAAGAAAAAGCCTAACATCTCAAAAAACTTAGAACACCTAATATTCTCAGGTCTTCCATCCAAATAGCAATCAGGCACAACCATACCTAGCTGCATATTGATGAGATAAGTACACAAAATCAAGTGTGTTCAAGTGGTAGGCCCAAGACAAATGAGGAGCTTGGAAAAAAGAAAGGTTGGAGAAGCCAAGTAAAAGCTAAATTACTGGGATAGTTCAATACCTGATAAGGAAGAGATGAATTCCTAACACTGGGCAACTTCCAGAAGAAACAAAAACACAGAAAATCTAAGTATATATAGTTACAAAAAGTATGAGAATGTGCTGGGTGTTGGGGTGGGGACAGAAATGGTACTCGTAGAGTAGAAGTCTGATGGCATTCGTGGGGAGAAGACTCCTAAGGAGCAGTGCCATTAATAGTTGCAGACCAACAGTAGCAATCATGGTGTGGTCAGCCTTCAGTCCTGAAGACCACACCATGCCAGTCTCCCGGAGGAACTACCCCAGAGCCGCTGAGGAGCTTTCCCTCAACCCAAGAGACTGTGACACTTCCACTTGGGTCACTGAGCTGAAGCAAAACAGGGCCCAGCAGTGACAACAAACACTCCAAGGACATAATGCAGTGCCAGGTGCCAAGTGAAAATCTGAGAGGCAAGGGCTGGGGACAGCCTGTGCTGGAGGGTAGGTGCTGGCGGAGGTGAAATGCAGACGCAGACTCAGAATGCCGCCACAGACAGGGAGCCAGAGCCAGGCGGCAGAGAGTGAGTGGCCTAGCAGATGCTGGCCAGGAACGCGGGGCTCCCCAGGACTGCAGAGTAAAGGAAGACAAGCAAAGGCGAAGTTGAGTGCTTGAGTTCACAGCACAAGTGGAAGTGAGCCTGTGTGAAATAAGCCCAAAAGCTGAACAGTGAGGGGCATGTTTGCATGGGTCAGGCCTGCAATGGCAGATATTGTGACTAGGATGCTCTGTAAGTAGATGCTTTTTCCTGGACAGACTCAGTCAGTCTGTCTTTCAGGCCAAAAATTCAGGCTCCAAAGTGTCCTGCCCAAGCTGGCTCCCATCACCTCCTGGGAAAGTAAAATAGGCCAAAACATCTATCTTGTCTTAGGCCGCTAATCATTAAATCTAAGCTTCCACCCCAGAGGGGTCACAACTCAGCCATAATCAGAACCCAGCCTGGCAATGGCACTGGCACCTACCATCCTGACCATGGGCTGGGGCTGAGTGAACATGGCCACTCCCATAGCTACTGGTCACATTTCCTGCTGCCGAAAACACGGGGACAAAGTCTTCTTGGGATGCAGGAAGTAACCCAATGCACCTCTTGGCTGGCTGCTCAAAGTCTTGGCCTTGCCAATGGATGGAAATAATTTCCAGAGAGATGGAGTGTGGTTGGGCCACGTGAGAGGGACGTGAGGAGAACATTACCCCATTCCTCAACAGCAGAACCTGTAGCCTGTGCCACAGGCCAGATGAGGCCTGGGTTGGAGGGTCTTGGCCAGACTCCCTCCAGGCACAGGCTGGTGCCCTCAGATGCTGCTGTGTTGCTCTTGTGGGCAGGAGAAAATGTCTCTAGGGTAGGAAGAACCTAGGCCTCTGATGACTCATGGGGCTGTGCTGACCTCTATGTGACCACATGGGTTTAGCACTATGTGACTTAAAAATGTAGCTTCTTTCCTGCCTCAGAACCAACTTCTGCTCTGCTTAACTGAGTCAGATCTAGAAAGCAGGAATCATAAACAAAAGTGGGACAGGGGAGTCCCCAAACACTTTTGACTTGAACTTTCATTTCCATACCGCCTTATACCCAATTCAGGGGCACGTCTGTACCTGCGCCCTAGGACAGAGGAGGAAAGAGACCGGGGCCACTGTGCATGGCCTGGGCACAGGCCCGAGCCTTCAGCAAAGTGCCAGCCTTGCCAGGAGCAGGGACAAAACTTCCAGGGCTGAGGCTCTCAGCCAGGAGTGGGAGAGGAGCTGGGGACTGTCTAAAACGTAACAGTTAATATCATAATTTTGGGTACTATTTGGGATACATTTTCATATTGTTTTCACAATATGAAACCATACCAAAAGTAAAGTTCCGTAAAAACTGATGATGTGAATACTTCCTCTGCACTGGGAGGGGGTGCTGTCCAGAATCTTTGGGGATGGGAGATAGTCCCGTGGTTGATTTATTTACCTAAGGTAGGTATTGGAATTAGACTCTTTTAGAGGGTCCAGCTTCTGAAGCCCTCTGGGACCACGGGACAGCCATTATTCTCAGGCTAGGATCTGACATAGGCCCCTGAGGCCAATGTTCTTTTTCCAAAAGCACAGCAACAACAGCTCTACTTTAAGAGACAGAAGATTACACTTAGAAGATTTCTCCAACGCAACACACTTTGGAGGTGAGAGGAACAGCCCATCAGTCTCCCTCCAGAAACTTTGAAACCTTCAGAGGCCAGGGTGAACACTTAGAAAGCAGGCGGGTACTACTGAAAGAACAGCCACTGATTTATTCCCAAAAAATGCGTTTGGGCCCATGTGTCAGTGGGAGGCACTCTTTAAGGAGCTCCACCCTTGGCTGGCAGGAACTCCCTCAGTCAGCAAAGGTTGGTGAACTAGGAAAGCACGATGCTAGGAGGACAGCTGGTTCCTTAATCCTACCCTGAACCCCCAAACAAGACAGCTCAAGTGCTGCCAGCCCTAGAGGCCCAGGCACTTGGACATCATTTGCTCTATGCCTTTCTGGGTTAGCAGAGCTAAGTGAGGGTTGAGGAGGGACCTACAGGCCGAGTCTGCTCATGAGACAATCAAGAAGTTTCTGGGGCCACATGCGGTGGCTCATGCCTGTAATTCCAGCACTTTGGGAATCCAAAAGAAGCCAAGGTGAGCAAATCACTTGAGACCAGGAGTTCAAGACCAGCCTGGCCAACATGGTGAAATCCCATCTCTACTAAAAATATAAAAGTTAGCTGAATGTGGTGGCATGCACCTATAATCCCAGCTACTCGGGAGGCTGAGGCACAAGAATCCCCTGAACACGGGAGGCAGAGGTTGCAGTGAGCCAAGATTGCGCCCCTGCACTCCAGCCTAAGTGACAGAGCAAGACTCTGTCTCAAAAAAAAAAAAAAAAAATTCTGGGTATGCTGACCTGAAAAAATTACCCACTGGAACTTCTGAGAGCCCTAAGTCACCATAAGGGTAGAGGAAGGAGGACAGGAGGAGCTGAGATGCTGAGATAAGCTGGGATGCCCCAGCTTACTTCCCTTTCCTAACAACCAGCAGGAGAACCCTGCTCACAGAGCCCTACCACTGACCTCGAGGGCAGCAGCAGCATCCGCAGTCAAGTCATCCCGAGTCATAACCACCATTCCTGCTCCAAACCCACAGTCTCTGTCAACCCCATCCAAATAGCCCAGGATGAGCCACGGAACAGGGCCTTAGAATCCTGGGGGTGTAAGACACCCTCAATATCATCCGGCCTCACCTTCCACAAAGACAAGAGTCAGCCTTGGGTTAGAATCCAAGGTTGTGGGATCTTGGGTGGGTTATTCCATGTCCTGCCTAAATTCTCTCATCGATAAAATAGGACTGATAAGCTCATCATACCCCTTCACAGTGTTGCTGTAAAGACGAGAGTCTTACACAAGTAAAGCACTTAGCAACAGTGCCTGGTAATACTTGTTGGTAACCTAACACATATTCAGTAAGGGGATTTATGGCTACCGTTTTCATCATTAGCATCTCTGCGTGGCAGCCATTCGCTCTTGTGTAAACACTAATGGCCCACGAAAGGAGCTGGCGACCTGAGAGGGTCACCCATCTTTCCTCCCTCACATCCCTCACAGCTCATAAAGCAAGACAGGAATCCAGCTCCAAGCACCAACATCTGCCTCCCTGCCATAGATGCCCACTGGCCCCAGGGCTGCCCCCTGAGGTAGCACAGGGTATAGCTGACACCCACATAACCTGACACAATACTGTACCTAGCAAACCCCCTCTCACCAAAACTTCTACCTCTCTGGAGCACCGTCTCATGTTTTTAACCACTCTTCATGTGCCAGTAGCTCTCCTCTGTATCTGAACTAGTTTGACATTTTCCCTCCTAATTGGGATGAGGAACTGGAGCAGCCCTCCAAAAGTGGCCTGAGCAGGTCAAAGGACAGCCAGCTGTGACCTCCCACAGAACCTTCTTCCTCCCTCAGGAGTCCTCACTCCCTGTCTTGCTTAGTCCACCCCTGCAGCTGCCCCTTCACTCCCAACCCAGCCCTCCTACACACACCCTGCTTAAAACCTTGCTGTGTGCCTTCTTCAGTCTTTATCTTAAGAATCTGCCAATAAGCCTTTGTTGAATTATTTCTGTATGACACACACGAAGTCATTTCACATATATTATCTCCATTAATGTGCTCAATTTCCCTTAGCTGGGAATCAATCCCAACGCTCACCTGCTCCTTTTCTGAGAGCTAGCTTGATGGATTCTTTCCACCTGGCCAAACTCCAGCAAGGAGAAGTTGCTTTGACACTCTTGACATTGGACAAGAGTCCAAAACCCATAGTCTCTACTAGACTAAGCAATTGTCTACCTGTATCATTCACTCTTTCCCAGAAGAGGTAGACAGCAATCCTGCAGGCCCCACATTTGCTACAACGATTGTTTTTCCTTCTCCAAATGCCAACACTTTAACCCTTGGTATAATTTACAGCTGTGATAATATGCTGTCATGTCATGTCACACGTGGCTCATCTGGTGCCTCTATTTAGAGTCTGAACTTTTCAAAGGAAGGGTCCAAGCAAGCTTCAAAATTCTTTCTTTCATTCTTCCCAAAGCTATGCTTCTAGCATCACTCAATCAATACTTGCTGATTGGCTGATTGGACCAGATTAGGCCTGTCAACTTGTCGACCCCTAAGGCCCCGACAAACACAATGGAAATGGGCTCACTTGATGTGAATCCCTTCCCTGCCCACCCACACAGGTCCTCTGAGGTTTCTCCTACTCTCTCCTTCCTTTGATCTAAACATATCAAACAAGTATGTGCTCTTCTAACTGCAGCTTCTGGAGAGGGTCCCCAAGCAAATATCAAAGGGACACTCAACCTGTGGTGTCACAAACACCGGCAGTCACCTCACCCTCTGGCTGACAAATGCTAAGGACAGCTGGCTCTGGACTAAAAACAGTGCAACCCCAAATCTGAGCCCTGGGGATCTTTTATGTGTTTTCCTCTTCCCTGTGACCCCATGTGAGGCTGAGAACAAAGGAGACAGAAATCAGCTGTCCTCATCACACAGGTGGGAAGGCCACTGTCAGACCCACCCTCTCCCAGGGAATCAAAGACCAGAGACTCTAATGGTTCCCCGTGGCTACCAACTGTAGATTTCAACTAAGAGTAGAAAGTGGCCTTACCTGATACGGTAACAGAAGAAGAATAGAAAGGAACAGAGGAGTGCCACCTAAGGCCGTAGGAGGTAGGTGGAGAGGTGGAGCTTTATATGCCTTCAGGCGCCTCCTGGGGTGGGCTGAAACTCTTACCGTTATTAAGAACATACACGGGCTGGGCACGGTGGCTCACACCTATAATCCCAGCACTTTGGGAGGCTGAAGTGGGCAGATCACGAGGTCAGATCAAGGCCACCCTGGCTAACACAGTGAAACCCCGTCTCTTACTAAAAATACAAAAAATTAGCCAGGCGTAGTGGCAGGCACCTACAGTCCCAGTTACTTGGACGGCTAAGGCAGGAGCATTGCTTGAACCTCGGAGGTGGAGGTTGCAGTGAGCTGAGAAAACACCACTGCACTCCAGCCTTGGCTTCAGAGCGAGACTCCATCTCAAAAAAAAAGAACATACACCAACCAAGGAAAAGAGGGGACAAACCCTCTACTTTATGGCCTATCTCCAGGTATTTCACAGATTCTGACGCACTCCAGACAGAAGCTCAGGGTTCTTTTAAGACATGAAAAGTCTTGACTGCACAAGAGAAGGCCTAAAGCTCTTTGGAGATGGTTCTAGGTCCCCACTCTGGTTAACTAACAAGCTTTTACCAAGTACCTCCTAATTCTTCTAAGTACTTCCAACACCTACGACACAGCCAGGCACACAGTGTGGATGCTGCTACTGAATCCAGGACAGGAGGGAAAAGAGAATCAAAATTAAATATAAGATATGGTTCATAACCAAAGGCGTTCCTGAAATAGCTTCCAGAGCTAACATGATTTGGGAACAGTTATAAAACAGCCTCACTGCTAGGAAGCTTCTCGTGGGTCTGGACTGCGTCTTACAGCCCTTTACACCGCTGCATGGTGCACCTTCATGTCCAGTAACTGGCCACTGGGCAAACAGGCCAAGGAACACTGGAAGGAAACACAGCACAACTTCTGTGGGGCCCACTTCTAAACATTCGAAATACCAAGCTTATCCCTCATTTCTGGAATCATACAGTGCTGAGAGACAACTGACTGGCTACTTCCTGCCTACCTGTAGGCTACCCCCAGAGTCATCATATATCACCTTTGTGTAAGAAACGTGTCCCGGCAAGCCATGCTCAACATTTAACCTCCTTCCCACACCCATCCCAACACTTGGCTCCCCTGTCTCCTTTCTCTCACATGCAGAACCAAGGAACAAGTTAAAAAATGGCAGGAACTCTCTCTGAGTAAACTTTGCTCCTTGGCCAAGATGACAAAGCTGAGCTTCACCGTGGAATGCGTCCCTCCTTCCGGTGATTTGTAACCTGCTCAGGCATGAAATGGAAGCTGGCCAGCTGACCTCCAGGACTCAGCCATCTCCCTGGGGCCTGCAGAAGGACCAGGGACAGAGGCTACTCCCTGCAATCCTAGTTGGGCCCCACAGCCCTGACCACCACCGACCCCCAGCTTTGGGAGATGAGGAATAGAACCAGACTCCATCTGGCTAAGAGCCCATTTACAGGGCTCTGGCTTCCTCCCAAGGCTGCCCTGGGATCTCAGCCCTCAGGCCCACCAGACCTGTATGTTCTTCTTGTCCTCCTCTGGGAGAGTCTTTGAATAAGGCCAAGGCCCCCAGTTAGCCCCTGGCCTTTTATCTGCTCAAGTAGCATCCTCCTCATCACGAACATCAACTTCCACATTCGCTGGGCATCTGCCACGTGAGGGCTGGTGGTTGGCCCCATGCTGTCTCACGGCTCATTCAGCATTCCACAACAGTAGGATGAAGCTGGCACTGTTATCGCCTCCACTCCACGTTTGGGAACTGGGAAGCCTATCTGAGGAGGCACAGCTGGTAACTAGACTCAGAGCCCTGTCTCTTAACCGCTGTACTGTACATGCAGATGACATCCCTGCCCCTCTGATGAGACCTCCTCCCAATGCCTGTCCTTGGCAGATGAACTACCCTCCATTGTCACACTTGACAATCCCTGGCATAAAAGGTGGGGCTAACCAGGTTTCCCTAAGAAAATAAAAAGGTCCAACACACATGTGACTTTTCTGTACATAAGTATTTTTTAAACGAGTTTTTACTACTGACTCATTTAAATGAGGTGCAATGTATGGCTAACTCCTTCTAGTTTACAAAGTGCTTTTGTAACAAATTAACTTATTTTATTTCCCATCAAAGCCTAGTGAAGTATATGCAATTATTCCCATTTTACGGAGGAGCACATGACCCAGCCAGGATCACTCAGCCAGTAAGCAGCAGAGTAACAAACTGAACCCAGGACTCCCACAGGCTAAGCCCTGTCTTCTGAGTACCTACCAGTTAAAACACAGCATTGGCTTTGAGAGTTGGGGCATGGGAGTCAGAAAGACTCACACTGGCTGTGTGACCTGAGGCAAGTTAATTAACATCATCTTGTATCAGTAAAACAGTGCTACTAACAACCGTGACACATGGTTACTGTGGGGATTAAATAAGATAACGTATGCAAAATGCTTAGCATGATGCCAAACACATAGTAAACACTCAATAAGTGGCCATGATTTTTATTAGTCTCCATTGTCCAGGCAGGGACTATAGCATCGCCTTAACTCTGTGTGCATATTATAGTGGACATGAGATACAAAACTGTAGTAGGTACTTAATGCAGGTTGTCTAGGAGCAACTTCCTTATATTCCAGCCACTGTACCTCACAAACAGCTGTAGCCAAGAACCACAGGACACAGCCAAGAATAAGTCCAGTGCCACAGGCAGGGTCTGACTGCCACACAGGTTCACAAGGGCCAGGACGTGTGAACTGGGGAGGCCGAGGCCAGGCTCCCAACCACAGCAACTAGAAGGAAGCAGTGTCCACCCTTGAGAAACACATTCTAGGACTCAAAAGAAAGAGGAAAGCTCGGAACTGCAGTCTCTAGACACGAATGAAATGGCCACCAGCCCATGCCCTGTGCCAGCCTGAGCACAGCTGTGGCTCCCAAGGGCAAAGATCTGTGTTTTCTCCACATTCTGTATCAACAACTCCTCCTCCCCAGGGCTCTGGGTCTCTGCTCCCGGGGCTTGGAAACATGCATGTCTTTGGTAAGACTACATAAAAGTGCATGGCCTACTTCCAGCAGCCTCCCTGTTTCCCACTTTGAGATGAAAATAATAAACACACACACACACACACACACACACACAGAGGGCGGAGAGTGAGGGGGGAATTAAGTGGTGTAGAAGCTGAGACACAAGGACTCACACAGCACAGGGCTGCTGTAACCTGGCAACCTACGAAAGGTGTGTCAGAATGAGTAGGATGCAAATAGACAAGTACCAGGGCTGGGAACAGTCAGGGCTGGACGGGGGAAGGTCACAACGTGCTGGCCTGGTTCCTTGTGCGAGCTGAGGAGGGTGGAGAGGACAGCAGATAGGACGCTGCTGCCCACGCAGCTTGTGACTCCCAGCTGTGTGTTCCCAACAGCCTTCCCAACTGGCCACTCTGCTAGCTTCAGGCTCTCTTCTCCAATCCTGTCTACATATTGCCATCAGCATCTTATCTGAAATTCTGAACCATCATGTCCCTCTCCTGCTCTGAAGCTGCCCATGGCTCCCCAGCACCTAGCCTCAGCATCCGTAGCATCTGGTTCCAATCTGCCCCTTCAACCTCAGGATTCGCTATCCTCCCACATCTGTACCTTCTGATCCTGCCTCACTGCCCCTTCTATACGCCTCTGTTCTATGTGCTTCTGCATATGGTGAGTCCTCCCTCTCAGCTCAGCCTAAATCTAGAGGTTACAGCTCTTTCGACACATATTTTCTGAATACCTACCATGTACCAGGCACTGGGCTGGGCACTGAGACTACAGAAATACTTAAAACATATCCTGCCCACAATGAGCTTGTGGTCATGGGGCAAATCAAACAAGCTCAGCAATGCTATACAAATGTGAAAGTAATACAGGAACAACAGATACAGAGCACTTCCTATCAGCAAGACACTTTTTTCAGCCTTTTACATGCTTACTTTCATCCTTTCAAAAACCCTATCAGGTCAGTACAATTATTATCAGCCCCAATTTTACAGATGAGGAAACTGAAGCATAGCAAAGGTCCAGTAAAATTTCCTCAGAATCACCCTAAGCAATAGGCTTCTATGGACAGTGAGCATCTCCGGGAGTGGGGTCCAGCAGGGCAGTCAGAGGTGGCCACAGCCATAGATGAAGCCAAAGCCAGGATGGCCAAGGCACCTTCTCTCTATTTCCCCAAGAGCCCATCCTGGAAGCAAATGCTTCCTAGATGGAAGATATACTTAAAGCAGGAGGTAAATCCCAGCACTCTGGGAGGCCAAGGCAGGCAGATCACCTGAGGTCAGGAGTTCGAGACCAGCTTGTTGACCAACATGGTGAAACCTCATCTGTACTAAAAAAACAAAAATTAGCTGGGCATGGTTGCGGGCACCTGTAATCCCAGCTACCCAGAAGGCTAAGGCAGGAGAATCGCTTGAACCTGAGAGGCAAAGGTTGCAGTGAGCCGAGATCGTGTCACTACACTCCAGCCTGGGTGACAGAGCAAGACTCTGTCTCAAACAACAACAACAACAACAACAGCAACAACAAAATATATCACCCAAGGCTTCCCTCTCTCCTTCTATGAAAGAGGCAAGCAGAAGGGCTGTTGCACGAGTAACAGTCAAGTGTCACAGTGTGAGGGGGTGGAAACTCAAAGTCACAGCAGATACAATCAACACCCATGTTTCCCCCAGGCCACTGAGTCAGAGAACTTAACTCTATATTATTGAGGGCTCAGCAGCTCCGTCCTGCCTCTAGCACAAGCTGGGGAAGGGATCTCTGAGGTGTCTGGAATGGGTTCTTCTTTCTTTCCCTGCATGGCTGTAAGTGTCAGCATGGCTAGAAGATTCCATGTATCCCTGACAGCCCAGGATGCCTCTATGTTCAAGCCTTCACTATACCACAGGGGAACAGGAGCAGGATGCTGGCACATTCATGTTACAGGAGGGCATGGGGCATTGTGACCCAGTCTCTAGACAGGGGCATCTCCACCTGGTGCTGTTCCTCCTTCCCACTGCGGGGGCTGGGATACTGTACAGCCTCAGGGTCAGGCACAGCAATATGGCTCAGAGGAGCTCACTGTCCCTTCAGTCCAACCCAAGGGGCCTTTTCTCCTCTTCTCTTCATCTTACAGTAGAAACCCTACCCTACCCAGGGAATCCCTGGGCCCCACACAGGTCACCAAGGGCAGCCTCCAGCCAGGTTGCAGTTCCACCACTGACCAAGCAGTGTGACTCATTCCTTCTCCTCTTCTTCCAGCAACACTGTGCTGCTCTTCCTGAAAACTGCCTGGAATATAAGCTCTGTGAGGACAGGAACTTCTGCCTATTTATAAAACAGGGCTCCTAGAATGGTGCAATACTGGTGAAATAGATATATTATCGTTTCTACCTTATAAATAAGAAATATATTCTACCTTATAAATAAAAAAAATTATTTCCCATAGACATAAAGCTAGTGTATGGCAGAACCGAAATCCAAATCCAGGACTTCCTGGATATAAAATAAACCATATTGTACAATCATCTCACACTAATACTTACAGAGTACTGACATGGCAAAATATGTGGGAGGACATGGAAGATAATCCCTGTGATTAAAAACCTTTATTATTTGAGCAAGAACATGTGAGCAAATAAAAATTTTTTAAAAATTTTTTATTAGGGATCTATTATGTTCCAGGCATTGGGGGACATATAGACATGGTCTCTCTTTAAAGGCTGTGTGTGTATGCATGTGTGGTACATATATACATACATACACACATGTAAATATATAAGCATATGCTAACATATGTAAATATTGTACGTGTATAAAATTTTTAAGCCCATCACTAGGCAGTATAGGGCTTAAAAAATAGCTAATTGAAATAGCTAATAAATGTAATGGGAACAGAAAGGGCCAGAAATTCCTGCAGGCAAAGGCTTCAAAAAGGAGGTGAAAGCTGAGGATGGCTCTGAAAAACGTAAAGCTTTCGATGAGAACAGCAACCCAAGGGACAGGAGTGCAGGTAGCGGAACCATGCAGGCTCTGGGAGGAATTCACAGAGTAGTCTGACTGCCCTAAGGCTGTTTCCCCTTTTTCCATTTTTTGGAAAACGTACACTTCCGCTTTTAACTGTTTCACATTCTGTACCTATCCTTAATACACTATTTGAAGAAAGTGTTCCACTGCAATATATCTATTTGGAAACTACTGCTCAGATTCACGCTTGTTTTCCTACATTCGGAAAACTGGAGTGGCCCAAGGTCTCAGAGCTAGCTCATATCAGAACTGGGAGAAAGACTGCAGGCCTCTGGGCTTCCCATAAGCAGCCTGGGGCCCTATTCAGTTTCACAGGGTATAGCAGGAGAACAGAAAAGGCAGGCTGCTATGGAGACTGGGCACTACGGTGAGCCAGGCTTCAGCATCCTGACTGGGAAACAAGGCAACCTTGGGGCCTTTCTCAGCAATATATGCCTAAGACCAGGTCTTCGCATATATTGCTGAGACCTTCGGGCCCCCACAGCTGAGGTCTCCCCTCCTGCTGAAGAGACTGCAGGGCTTTTTCTGCTGCAAGTCATGAGTTGTTTGTTGTTTTTTTTCCCCTGGTGGCTTGTTTTGACATGAGGAAGAGGCTTATCCTCCTGGCAAACCTGGGTAAAACAACAGGGCCATAGTCCCCTCCCTGAAACAGCAAGGGCAGCTGGCTCTGACAGGGAGAAACCGGATCTAGAAGTGTGATTGGTCAGCAGCTGACCTCTCTGCTCTGGCCTCTGGTGGCTCCTGCACATCCCACTGGAGGTGTTTCCCTAAGAATGCAGTCTCTGGAGCAGGACTGGTCCAATTTCTGTCTCTGCCTATTACTAGCTGAGTGATCTCAGGAAAGCTACTATATCTCTCCGTGACTCAGTTTCCTCATCTGTCAAATATAACAATTATCTCAGAGTTACTGTGAGATTTAAATGAGTTAATACATAGAAAATGGAACAGCACCTAGGACAGACTAAACACTTAATAAAGTTAGCATCATCAATACACTGTTTACACATAAGGCTCCCTGAAACCTGGTCTAAACTGGATACTAAGGTAACCTATTGTGCAACAGAGCTAAACAGTAATGCCAGATTTACAACAGGCAGAAGCCCAGAGACTCAAAGCTCCCTTTAGGGTTCTGGCTTCCCTTTCAGCACTTCAGAGCTGGAGGCTGGTAGGGTGATGCCTCACACTTCCTAGCTCAGGCAGGGACACCCTGTTATTCAGAAGCAGGCAGGGTCTCTGGCCTCTCCGGCCTTATGCCCTCTTTGTTTTGGCACTGGTGGCTGGCATCTGACTGGTTCCCTATATAGAATATTCATGCTCCACGTGCTTACATCCTTCATTTACATCCTGTAGGAATACTCTAGGCATTCTCCTAGAGATAAATAGCTTCTAAGCTTCCTGAATTTGAGGGAGTTAGCTGGATATTATCTTTCAGAGTAATTTCTGAGGATATCCTTTAGATCTGGGACCAACCTTGTAGATGCACCTAAGAAGTTACCAAGCCACTTTTTCATAAGTGAGTATGCATGAGAATACAGACTTTTGCCTGGTCCCAGAGCAGACCACTGGGGGCCCAGCAATTGTGTCGGATGCTGCAGAGAGTAAGATGGGAGCAGATGAGGCACACACTTTCTGTCTTCAGCCCAATATCTGTAGAAAAGAAGGTCTCTAAAACTCAGGTAAGTCTAGATACAGCCCAGACTCAACTCTTACTTCTCAACCTCACCTTTTTCTCTTTCTATCCCAGCATCTAGTGCTAAGCAGCGCTCTTGGCTTTAGTCCAGTGAATACTGGTTAAATTGACTAGAGCTTCTTGATATTCTAGCATGTGGCTGAGAAACTGCCAGTCTCATATCTGAGCCAAATGCATCTGTCACGTGCAACCAGGTCTTTACAACTACCGCTGTCCACATTAGAATATTCTACCATACACACAGGGCAACAAGCTCACCTGGGGATTCTTTGGTGTCTAGTAATTTTAAGCATGAGTTACATTAGATGCAGTATAAATCTAGATGTAGATTACTCAAGCTTCCCAACTGCTAACTCTTGATCAACTTTAAAGGGAAAGAAATAAAAGGAGTGCCGACCCTGTCTCCCACCACCCCGCAAGTCCACTGCCACATCATTCTGGCCTCCTTTTGTCCCCTGTACACTCCCATTCTTTCCACCAAGCTCTTTTTCTCAATGCTTTCTCACTTACGGTGTCCTTCTTTCTCCTCTTCATAGTGCCAAGTCCAACTGTATTTCAAGTCTGTGCTCAAGTTCAAGACATTCACTTCCACGAGGCCTTGGAATGACTGGTGCTGATGAATCTTTACTTCTGCCTCGCACATGTTGCTAGTCCTAGTGCCCTGCCTACTGCCTAGCACTTAATAGCTCTGGCTGTACTGGGTCCATTTCCCCTGATCTCGTGTTCTGGCCTGTACCACTGTCCTGAAACCACCTTTTCTGCATCTGTCATAACTCTGGCCCCACCTATGCTAGCCCTCGGCCCCTGCTCCTATTGTTCAATCCCTGAGGATCTGTTCTCATCTCTGGTGAGCAAGCCATGTAAAAGTCCTTAACAGATGAAGTGATGAACAAAATAAAGTGGAATATTATTCATCCTTGAGAGGGAGGAAATTCTGACACATGCTACAACACACGTGAACCTTGAGGACATCATGCTGAGTGGAATAAACTGGTCACAAAAAGACAAATACTGTATAATTCCACTTACATGCAGTTTTAAGAGTAGTCAAATTCATAAAGACCGAAAACAGAATGGTGGTTACCAGGGGCTGTGGGGAGAAGAAAAGGCAGTTTAATGGGTAGGGAATTCAGTTATGTAAGATGAAGAGATTTCTGGAGACAGACGGTGGTGATGGTTGCACAACACTATGAAGGAACTTAATACAATGGAATTGTACAATTAGAAATGGGTAAGATGATGAACTATACACTATGTGTTTTTTAGCACAATAAAAAAATATTAAGTCCTTGCCCTCTGTGCACTTTTCTGTATGTTATGCTTCAATTAAAATGAGAAAGATTTTGTCATTATGGAATTTACATTCCAGAGGCAGTATCTCAGCCATCATCTCAGCAGTTTCCTTCAAATTCCCATCACCCGTACTGCCAGTCTTCAGGACTGTGCAGTCCTCATGGAATTCCTCCTTTTCCTCCACATGCAAGTGCTCTCCATCATTCCTCCCTAAGGCTTGCACCTCAGTGCTTGCTCCTTCCAAGTACCACAATTCCTATCACCTCTTCATTTTTGATAGAAAATATGAGGAAGCAGGAAAAACTCCACAGTCTCTGATTCCAGCGTTGGCTCTACCACTTGCTGAATGACCTCTCATTTAAACTTTGATTTCCTCGCCCACCAAACGAAGAGTTTGACAAGACATTCGTGAAGGCTCCTTCTGGCTCTGGCCCAGGATAAGTCTCCGGTTCACCCTCCTTAGCCCGGCCTGAGGTCTGGTGTATTCCTCTCAGGCACTCTGAGCGGCCTGAGAAGAAAGGCCTCATTCAGGAGGGGAGCCCAGCCTGGGCAACAGCTCCCTCCAGGAGTTCCTTGGCTCTCTCGCCAGCCAGCCTGAACTTTTACTGCTTGCAACCTTGTGACTTTGGATTACCTGACCTTGAATCCTGCCAGCCCTGCACTCCTGCTGGGACCTCTTCTGACCTGACTGCCTGTAACTGGGACAGCCTTGCCTGCTGACATTGGACCCTATTCTGCTACTACAAACTGGGCTGCCTTGTGGCTGTATAACCAGGATGCTGCTAGCCAAACTGAGAATTGGCCCTGACCATGGCCCTGACCATGGCCCTGCCTTGACCCTGGTTCCTGTAGTGTCCTCTGAGCTCACTCCATCTGCTAGACAGGGTCCATAATCTGCCTGCGATTGATTCATTCATTGCAAAATGTTTACCATGACACCTACTCCAAGACAGGCACTGCTTCAGGTTAAGACATACACGAGGATGAAACACAACTGCTTCCAATATCAATATATCCCATTGCCAGGGCAAATTTCCACACTTAATGAACACCTATGTAACTCACCACTGTCAAATGTAACTCACCACTGTCAAACTCTTTCATGTAACAGGTATTCACTGAGCAATTACTATGTGCCAGCCACTAATCCAGCACTATAATAAAACAGCAGTTTGGGGAAATGCAACTTTCTACATGGTACAATGGTTAAGAGTATGGCCTCTGAAACTGGAATCTCAGTTGTGTGATCCTGGGCAATTATAAGATTTCTCCGAGCCTCAGTTTCCTTACCTGAAAATGGGAATAATAGCACTTAACTGATAAGCTTACATGAGGAATAAATGAGCTAGCCCATGTAAAATGCTTAGAACACTACATAGCACACAGTAAACCCTTGGATATTAGCAATTTTTATTTTGATGTAACCCCACAGATGCCAGTACTTAATATGCCAAGAACTTCAGCCTACATAAACAATAACCAGAGTACCTTTGTAGATAAGTAGTGATAGCATATAGCTCCAACTTCGACATAGCTAGCAAAGAATAAAAGACTCCTGTGCAAAGCACTATATACAACTCTAATATTTTCACATGGATTAAAGTTAGGAATATCACTAAAGAAATGGATACCCAAAGCTACCGAGGAGGAGTGAAAATCTTTGCAATACACATGTCTAACAATATATAAAGTACTTCCTAAAACCCGTTAAGACAGGCAACCCAAAAGAAAAATGGGCAAATGATCTGAAGAAGCATTTTGCAAAGAGGATACACAAATGGCTAGCAGCATCAAAAAGCACTTTCAGACTACAGTACAATATTACTACACACCCACTAAAAGAAGTACAATGAAAAAGGAAGATAGTATCAAATATTGGCAAAAATTTGGAGCAACCAGAACTTGCCTACTTTGCTGGTGTGAATATAACTGGTACAACTGCTTTGGGACTACTCTTAAAACTATGATCCAGTTGGGAGTGGTGGCTCACGCCTGTAATCCCAGCACTTTGAGAGGCCGAGGTGGGCAGATCACCTGAGTTCAGGAGTTCCAAACCATCCTGGCCAACACGGCGAAACACCGTCTCTACCAAAAATACAAAAATTAGCCAGGCATGGTGGTGGGCACCTGTAATCCCAGATACTCAGGAGGCTGAGGCAAGAGAATTGCTTAAACCTGGGAGGCAGGGGTTGCAGCGAGCCGAGATCGCTCCACTGCACTCCAGTCTGGGTGACAAAGTGAGACTGCACCTCAAAAAACAAACCAACCAACAAACAAAAAATAACTCTGATCCAGCCAGCAACTCCACTTCTAAGTTATCACTCAACAAAAATATATATGTACATACATGTATGTATGTACACATACATATGCATGTATATGTATGCATGCATACATTTAGGTATGTATACGTGTATATATATCCATTCACCAAGACATTCATACTCGCAGTAGCATTGTTTGTAATAGCCAAAATTTGCACACGGCCCAAATATCCATCAATGGTATACAAATAATAAACTGTGGTCTATTAATAATATGGAACACTACACAGTCATGAGAATGGAAAACTACAATGGCACAGAACATGGATGAATACCACAAGCAAAATGATGAGTAAAAGAAGCCGGACTCCAAAAGAGAATATACTGTGTGGTTTCATTTAGATGAAGATGAAGAGCAGGCAAAACTAATCTGTGATTGTAGCATTCAAAATAGTGGTTATCCTTGGAAGGATGGTTTGTAACTAGAAAAAAACACAAAGTATTTTCTGTGGGGTTTGGTTTGGTAATGTTCTGTTTCTTTTCCTGATCTGGGCACTGGTGACAGGATTATGTACACTTTGTGCTGAACACTTATGATTCATTCACTTTTGTGCATGCATGTTATACATCAAAAACAATATTTTTTTTTTTTTTTAAAAAGAGCCAGGCGCAATGGCTCACAGCTGTAATCCCAGTGCTCTGGGAGGTTGGGGTGGGAGGACTGCTTAAGGCCAGCAGTTCAAGATCAGTCTGGGCAACACAGAGAGCCTGTCTCTATTAAAAAACAAAAATTATCCAGGTGCAATGGTGTGTGCCTATAGTCTCAGCTACTCAGGAGGCGGAGGCAAGAGGATCACTGGAGTCCAGGAACTGGAGGCCACAGTGAACTATAATGGCACTCCAGCCTGTACAGCAGGGCCAGACCCTGTCTCTTAAAAAAAATTAGTACTACTAATAAAAAAAATGCTAATGAGAAAGAAACCAGGAGAAAACGGACTTTTATCCAAATTGGTTGTTGTCTCAACACCAATAAATTTTAGTGCCTACTATCTCTGCTCACAAAATCTACAGGACACACACATTTCTGAGCATTTTCCTATTGCATTTTAATAAACAGCAGGGATGTTACTCTACAAAGTTTCAACACCATAAAAAATAAACATGTTTTCAAAACTCCATATTAATTTGTCAAGCTTTATGTTCTGTGAGACTGCGTCTGAAAATGTCTTCGGGTTTGATAAACGCATGCTGAAATATAGAATAATTTTTATGAGAAACAAGATTGTTAATGAGACAGAAGTGGTGAGGCCAGGAGTGAAGGGAGTGAAAACCAAGAAGGCCAAGGAGATGAGACAGTTCCCAATCAGCAAAATCCAAGGCCTGAATTTCCAGTGGCTGCCGGAGCCCTGAAGTAACTCTGGGCCTGAAAGCCAGGAAGTCCAAGCAGAAGTCACAGACTCGAAGACGAGCTCAGGATCTGGGAGCAAGATGGTGGCTGAACTGTGGAGACTCTGAGACAGGCAAAAGAATCCAGAATACTGTTAGATGATGACTATAAGCTACCAAGAGGTTATGAGAGGAGTGATCTGCACTTACCGACCTGGCTCAGGAAACAGTGGCTGGGTGTGGGCAGCCTTGGGTACATAAGGAAGTGACTTCAGCCGATCATGGAATAAGAGGATGTAACCTTGGGTGTGCTCTGACCTGCAGCAGGGATGAGCAAGCCAGGCTTACCCGGAGGTTCTTTCTCTATTGGGTGTGAGTTTCTAAATATACACACACTCATCTGTTCAATCCATTCAAATATTTACCCTCACTGAACAGGACTTCTGAGGCTTTTGGTTTCGACTGCCCTAGTTGCTAGCTAAGACAGCAGTAATCTAGAACCTGGCTCCTGAGCCCACAAGCACCACCTCAGTCCCTTGCATGAGAAGGGAAGTAGTGAACCTGAACTCCAAGAACAGCGAGGGCTTGCCATATCATCTATTCCCCAATGACTTTCACAAGCAAAGGGAGACATTTTCAAAAAGAAAAAAATCCCAGGCAACCCCAAAGTCATTTATAAAATGTTATTTACTCTCCTCCTAAGTAGAATGACCTTCCTAAACTGTTTGGGCTTAACAAACACACACACACACACACACACAGACTTATTTATATATATTTATATATATTTGCCTCCCCAAACAGAGGGACTTTTGAGTGAGTGTTTTGGGGACAGGGGAACGATGCTGAGAAGCAAACTGGAAGCAAGGATGTCAAATGCACCCAACGAGAATATCTGTCCATCTCCCTGCCAATCTCTTCGACCACCGCTCCTACCACCTCTTCTTTCCCCAAATCATAAAGTGCCACTCACACCTTCACCCTCTGACATGACGATTAGACAGTCCAGGTAGTGAGGTCACATGGAAGGAACCTTGAAACCTGTGGTGAATTTTTAAAAGTCAGCACATTCTAGAATCCACACAGAGTGACCCTCCCTTCACTATGTAGAGCAAGCAAAGGTCCTCACTTTGGGAGACTTTTCGTTTCCCTGTTCTGGCCTTAAAGCAGCACTGCCAACTGCAGAGTAGTGTGGGCAGATAAGAGATGCACCAGGCTGCTCAGGCATCTGGCCACAGGTTGGGTCTTTTACCTGGGAAATAACATCATGTTCTCCAGGGCAATGAGTATGTGTTTCCTGAATTTAAGAGAACTTTAGCAAGCGGAACTCAGTTCTGCAAGGCAGAACAAACATTTAGCTACAGAAAGAGAAGAAAAACAGCTCCAGGCTAGACTCTGATCATTCCCACATGATGCCTACTTGGAATGGCTTCCTGGTTGCCATTAAAGTTCATCTTAAAGGTACCAACACCTAAATCATAGGCTTATTTAGGTGCACCAGGGACACAGCTGCACAAAGCCACCCACATGACCTGGGATACATGTGTGCTTATGGGGGAGTCTATGGGAAACTGTACTACAGGAGCTTTAGCGATGGCTTGAAGACAATATTGTTAGATGCTGAAGTATTTCACTACCAAGTTGCCCCCTATCTACTGAGGAGAGAGGAAAGCAGGAGACGAAGGGAGAAGGCACTGGCCCGATAGTTCCTGGTTTCAAGTTATTTCCAATAGAAGCAGAGAAATGGATGAAACAACCTCTCATGGCCAATTCTACAAAACTGTCCCCCATACCAAGGTTTCTCAACCTCAGCACAATTGATATTTCAGACCAACAACTCTGTTATAGGGATGATTGCTCTGGACATTGCATAATATTCAGCAGGATACCTGTTTTCTAACACTAGATGCCAGTAACACCTTTCCTGCTCTCCAGTTATGACAATCAAAAATGTCTCTGGACATTGCCAAATGTCCCCTGGGAGCCAGGGCTAGGGAGAACAGAATTGCCCCTGGTTAAGAACCACTGTGCTATACTAACAAATTATGCTTGATCTCAGTCGTGGGTAAAGGGAGTGAAAACCAGGAAGACCGAGGAGATGAGACGGTTTTTAATCAGCAAAATCCAAGGCTTAAATTTCCAGTGGCTGCCAGAGCCCCGAAGCCTTCACTCTGATAGGCATGATCCCAGTCCTGGCCTCACAGCGTAATCATCCACTTTGGAAAGAGTTGAGTAAATTTAGCTTGGTCATTATCTCCCAGGGCATTAAGGAAACAGAAGCTCCTCCAGACAAGGAACCACCATCAGATCTGAGGAGTGGGAGAGGAAGCCAGCAGGGAAGATGCCCTGCCACCCACGACCTCCACTCTCTAATCCCACAAGACCCACCTCTTCCAAGATACGTCGACACCAAGGCAGAGACTCAGCCAACCAAAGAGAAACTCCCAACTGTCCAAGAGTCTCACAGCCACTCTGTCCCTATTGTAATTCACTTCAGGTGTTGGGTATACAAACACTGTCTACCTGGCTAAGTTTCTGGGAGAAGGGAAAGTACATCTCAGTCCCTCAACACTTGCTCAACTAACCATCCCAGCTCCTCGCTCTCCTCCACTTGTCCACCTTGACTGAAAGGTATTCTTGGTGCCAGATACCCTAAAGAAAATCTACCAATGCTCGAGTTTTGCCCTCCAGGGCCTTGGGAGTCAAGGTTGGCAGCATTGGCCAAGAGGCATAAAAGAAGGTGAAGGTACTGAAGTGGAAATTCCAGACACACAAGGAAGAGACAGACGGATGGATGGAAGACTAAGCCCAAGGGACAGCATTGGTGGTGGGTGGAGCCAAGTCTTCAAAGGGGCAGAGCCAGAGAGGCCTGCAGGACAGGCTGACAAGCTTTCCAGCTTTGGAAACCAAAAGATCCTGTGTAAGCACAGACCTTCCCAAGCAGAGATGATGCTGACTGTGTTACCAACTATAAATCTAGTCCACTTGGGGCTGGGTTTTGCTCACTCTGGGCTGGCCCCCCACCAGCTACAGTTTTGCTAAATTTAGTGCTGTTCCCAGCCACCCAAACGACTCTGCTCTTCGTGTCCATTTCAAGTTCAGTTGGGGACAGACAGAGAGGAATGGGACTTGTCCAGAAAAGATATGCCCTCACGTGACCCTCTCCCTTCCCCGCTGAAGTCAGGGGCCCTGGGGAGCAGATGTGAGAAACCAGGTGGAGGTCTCCAGGGCTATGAAGAAAGCTCTGCCCTCAAGGTGGCATGCAGAGTGAGAAGGGCCACTGATCCCGGGAAGATCACCCTACCCCACCTAGGTTTCACTCTTTGGGAGTCGCAGATACTGTGGGTGGCAGGGGTCCCACTCCCTCAGATCCTATATGGCATGGTGGGTGGACAGAGATACATCCTCAGGATAGAACTGGAGGAAGGACCTTCTGCAGTGCTTTGGAGTATCTTGGAGATAAAAAATGTATTCAGTCAAATATTCAGAGGCTCTGAAACACAGAAGATTAAGGTAGTGATCCTTAAACCTGGCTGCACATTGGAATCACCTGGGAAGTTTCAAAAACTGATGCCTATGTCTTAGCACCCCAAGAGACTTTAATATAACTGGCCTGGGCTTTGGAAATTCTGAAAGATTCCCAGGTGATTCTAATATTCAGACAAGCGTGGGAAGCAGTGGGTTAAAAGCATGCACTTCTGCTGTCACTGAGTTCTGCCTTTCCGGCTGCTCTGGTAGACTTCTCACCCAACCACTGCCTTCCTATGTCACTCACCAAGGACAAGTTATTTAACCTCTCTATGCCTCAGCTGCACCAACTGTAAGGCGCACAGTAGGATACAGAACATCTACCTCTAAGGTTGCTGTGAAGCTGTAATGAGACAATCCATGTAACACACACAGAACGTGGTATACAACATGTGCTCCCTGAAGGCTAGGAATCGTGATTGTTATCTGGTGTTATAATAATGAGGAGGAAGAGAAGAAAAAAACAGGAAACCCATAGAGCTGGGTCTACGTTGCCCACGGAATGAATCTCTAGCACTGAACTGCAACTATCTGAGGAAGTAGGTGAGAAGAGGCTCCACGGCCATCACCACAGTCCACTCAGGAGGACATTCCCCCATTCCCCCTGCTGCTGTTCATGCTGTTCCTCTTATCTTCCATGCCATCTCCTCTTCCCATCTTCCTGAATCTGACCATTCAGGGCCCAGCTCTGACCACCCCATGGCTCTCTCCCTTCTCAAGTGAGAAAAGTGAAAAAGCCCTCAAATCTTTCCCAATAATACGTCCCCTCCATGCCTGCCTGTCTGTGGGATGAATGAATGCTTTGATATGGACAAGCCCTGTAACCTCAAAGGACAATAAGCAACTTGGGAGAAGGGCCTGATTCTCCTGCTTCTGTGTGTTCCCTGTGACACCTAGCACCATTCTGGGCACACAACTCTAGATTAATGAATACCTGTGAAATGAAAACACATGTTCAGCCAGCAGAGCTAACTGCACATCAGCAAGAATCCAGGCTCAGTGTCCAAGAGAAGCAGGCCCAGCACTCAAGTTGCTGGCCCAGCTCTCCATTCCATCATTACGAGGACGTACCACCATCCAACTCCATAACAAGAGACCCCACCCACCTAGTCCCAGGGCCTGTGACTCTTGCCACAAAGCCACTGACCCCCATGTTTCCCTAAACCCCAAAAGAGCCAGGAAAAACCCAGCTCTGCCTACATGGGAGTCCAGAGCAGCTGGCCACCCAACAAGCGGTAAGCCTCTTACAGATTACAGGTCCTAATTTAAACCTCTATTTGAGGTACGACAAGTGGGTCAACACTCTGCAGGCCGGTCAGTGCAGCTGGTGGAAGGAAAGGCAGCTATGACCCAGGAAAGGCTCCACTCCTTCCGGGGAAAGGTGGAGCCAGAGAATCATGGATCTAAAGTGGAATCACTGAGGTGAGAGCAAGTTCATTCTGATCCACCATGAATCCCACCCCTGCCCAGATTGTTAGGACTCCACCCTCTCTAGGCAATGAAGCTGAGAAACAGAGAACATAAGGACAAAACCACAGTTGGGATGGCCTTCCTCTTCCTGCTATGGCCTTGGTATGCGGGGAAGAAGGAAATTTGCTGCTGAAAGATAATTATTTTTAAAGCAAAGAAGAGTTAATAAAGCCAGAAACCAAGAGAAGAGGGAAGGGGCTGGATATGCTGCATTCTAGGGAATCAAACCCTGGTGACAAGACAGGGAGGGCAACCTTTGCTCCTAAACCATGGCTGAGGTTTTCCCGGTCTTTCTCTCTAGCTTCTCTGCAGCAGAAACACCAGGCGCGGGTGAGCAGATGCAGACAAGCCTATGATCACTCTGCCAGAGGCTGACTCTGTCTGCTCTTCATAAAAAGCCCTCTTGTCACATCTGTGTCCATAGAGATGGCCTCTGGGGAAGTGGCTGGAACCCACTGTCTACACTAAGAGCAGAGAAATCCTTCCAGGACAATGCTGCTCAAACTTTCTAGACCCTGATCCATAGGAGGAAATCAATGTTATACAGTAGCCCAGCACACACATATATGTGCACTATCTATATGTATCACTCACTATATATAACCGAAATAAAGTTTCATGAAATAATACTCATCTGTACTACATACTGTGCAATCTAATATTTTCTATTTTATATATATATTATATAAATATATTTATATATATTATATAACTATATATAATATATACAATTATTTATATATATTACATAAATATATATTATATCTATATATTTATATATAATATATATGTTATATATATATATATTATATATATATATATATATATATATATATATATATATATATATAAAATGCTGGTCTCAACCCGCTAAATTGATCTCATCCATTATGGCCCCTGGACCTGCAGGTTAAACATCATTCTGCAGGAAATGGAAGACGCTCTTCTCCTTGAAAGAACTTTCAAAATTCCCTCACAGACTAACCTCCCCACAAAGCAAATTCCTGCTAAGCCCATGAGTGGCGTGAGAAAACTGGAACCTCAGTTGCCCAGTCCTTTCTCTGTAATATGTATAAACCAGGGCTGCCTCAGAGAGCCCCATCTGCCCCACCTCTCTCAAGGCGCAGGAGCTCCCCCCACACCCACAGTGATGCCTCCTGGTGCTGGCCTAGCCCCTAAGCACAAGCCAGTGCAGGGTGGACTGTCACCATCATTCACTGGAATCAAGCATTGCCTCACTGTCCCTCAACCTCACCCTCCACTGAAGGAACTTACCTATAACCCTCAAAGGCAGAAATATGCCAACACTGTGCTGCCCACATTGGCTTCTTCCCCCCTCCAAACAGCCTGTCTATATATCAGTATATATCAGATGCACTACAAAAGCCTGGAGGATGGAAAGTTTGCTTTTGTTCTTTTAACTGATGATTCAGAGACACATTTTATGGGAACCTTTTTAATGTCAGGAACAAAAACAATCCAATGTTAAACCTTCTTCAGCCCAGTCTTTCTGCTTTTCCAAGAGGCCTGTGAAATCTCACTGCCTCCTCCTCCAGACAGCCCTCCCTGATGGATCAGGACAGCTAAGGAATTTTCTAAACCCTATGCCATGGTAATATAAAATTCTAATGACTTCTTTCCACACTCACCATTCCCTTAAATGTAACATGCTGCCTCTCTGTATCCATCATTATGACTTGGGTGGGTATCTGAGTTGGAAATCATGTCACAGAAGAAAAAAGTTAGAAGAAGCATTCAATATTTCGAATCAGTATGCTGTAAAGGTTAATTTTTTTTCTATTTTTTTCCAAGTAATAGAACAGGTATTTTTATCCCCTGCTAAGTGGAGCAAACACTGGACCTCTCCATTTGTGTCAGTGTGCAGACTCCCATTCCCCACTGCTTTCCCAAGCTCCTCAGGACCACCATCATGCCTGCTGATTATCAGCACCCTCCAAACCTAGAATGCCCATTGAATGCACTTTGGGAAGCCCCATAGACTCTAGGAGAAAAAGCATCTTATCACTATCATAAGAGCATAGTGAGCATTTGACGGCTTACCAACCTATAGCAGGTTCCTAGATTCCTTCCTTCCTTCCTTCCCTCCTTCCCTCCTTCTCTCCTTCCTTCCTTCCTCCCTTCCTTTCCCTTCCCTTCTTTCTTCCTTCCTTCCTCCCTTTCCTTCCTTTCCCTTCCCTTCCTTCTTCCTTCCTTCCTTCCTTCTAGCAGCCTCCTCCCTCCCTCCCTCCTTCCTTCCCTCCTTCCCTCCCTCTTTCCTTTCTTGCAATGGCGCGATCTCAGCTCACTGCAACTTCTGCCTCCTGGGCTCAAGCAATTCCCCTGCCTCGGCCTCCCCAGTAGCTGGGACTACAGGCATGTGCCACCACATCCAGCTAACCTGGCCCCTATAGCAGGTTTTTATAACTTGGGATCTGTGAATCCTCTGACGGTGTATGCCAAATCATGGGCTCTTATTTTTTTCTTCTGGAGAGACTATAGCTTCCATCCAATTTCTAATAAGAACTGGCAGGAAAATAAGTTAAGAGCCATCAAAACCAAATTCTTAGAAAGATGATCAAGGGCCTCCTGATACTGCCTCTAGCTCTCTGATACACAGCCCCTCCTCTGCCACATACACTCTCTCCGAGCACCCCAAGCTCCTTCTGACAACAAGCCATTTCCTCCTTCATCTTTGTGGTCTGGCACTGAACTTTCAGGTGAAGTCCTCTCAACCTTGAACATCCACTTATTAACAAACACCTATTTACTGAGCATTTGGTAGGGCCAAGCATCGTGCTAGGCTCTGAGGATACAGCCATGAACAAAATGGATGAGATCGTCCTTGTGTTCCTGGAGACATCCTACAGTTCCCAGCCCCATTATGGCTAATACAACACTTTCTTACACTTCATTTGTGTCACACTGACAGTCTATTTTAGGTGAAGGTATGTCTCCCTCACTTACTCCTTTTACTCTGTCCCCACCCAATTCCATCTAGAGAAACAGACACAGAATCTTTCACAGAGGCCTTCCTAGGCAATGCACATCAAGCAATGAAAATTGATGTGCTCACCAGTGGTCCAAGCAGCAAGCCTAGCATACCAGGGCAAGCCTGACTCAGCAAAGCAGGTCCTGGGGACCTTGGAAGATGTCTCTGTTGCAGCAAAGAGAGCACGGGGCCTCTGTTCCTCAGCCACAGCCTGCAGTTCTCATTCCAGCAGCTCATCTTTCAAATTGTGCATCCAGTCAGGACAGTTAGAAGAACAATGCCAAGTGGATGTATCCGGCTGTCCTACCTCCTGGACTATCCAGGTAGAGGAGAAATATATAGCTCAGGTATCTGCACCAACATTTTCAGCATATAAACTGATGGAAGACATGAAACAATGCATCAAAGACATAGACCCTTCCCATGAAGAAGAGAGCTGGCTGCTCTAGACACCATGGCCAACTCTTCTAGCAATCTCTGCCAGCTCACTTCCAGAGCGTCTGAACACAGCCATCTACTTCCTAAATCACAACATGACACTGATTAAAGCTGCCACCATCCTTTCTATCTGTTTCTATCTTCTATCAGAAGGATGTACAGCCAACAGCAACAGAACCACAAAGCTGTTTCTTTAATATCACAAAAGCTTTCAATACTGTTAACAAAATGGCCCTAACAGCACCAAAGAAATCTGCTACTGGACTTTGTTGTCCAGGAAATATGACCTTATGGTACTGAGGTCAGAGAATGGGATACTCCTCAGCACTATTCAGTCAACAGAAAAGACAATACTCAACCTTTATGTCAAGTAACGATTGTTAGGGAGGCAAGGTTACTAGAGAAGAAACAATCAGAGCAGTCATCTCTAATGTGGTATGTATAAGAAGATCCACTAGGATGAAGAAGAACATATCAGAATGTTTATACTTTTTTATCAAAATATAAAAAATTAAACTTCACTATTATTTAATATGGGAATTGATACTGGGACACGCCTTCAATTTGTGTGTTGGGTGGTTGCTGTCATTTAAGGTACCAGAGGCATCCTTGTGTCTGGTAGGAGATCCAAATTCAGAAGGGTGAACAGTGGTACCCCCAGTCGCCTGTTAATTTAGCACAGTTTACATCTGCCCAATGAAGTAAAGTTAAAGACATCATTTTCAATACAATAAACAGCAGTCCTTTGTAATAAGATGGTGAGACGTGAAAGTCATCTGATCACACTGTCACTAATTGTCTCATGGTAAAAATATCTAAAAGAGTTGCTTAACTTAGAGAAGAACCAGGCCAGGTATGGTGACTCATGCCTGTAGTCCCAGTGCTTTGGGAGGTCAAACACAGGAGGATCTCTTGAGACCAGGAGCTCAAGACTAGCCTGAGAAACACAGCAAGACCCCCATCTCCTCAACAATTTAAAAATCAGCGGGGCATCATGGAGCACATCTTGTAGTTTCACTGGTAGGGGGGTTAAGTATTGCTTGAGCCCAGGAGTTTGAGGCTGCAGTGAGCTATAATTGTGCCACTGCACTCTAGGTAGGCTGTGCAAAAGAGTAAATCTCTGCCTAAAAAAAAAAAAAAAAAGAAAAAAAGAAAGAAAGAAATTATACATTTTTTAAACCAGAAAACAAGAGTTCTAAAATTTGCTGACCTCTTCTATAATGAGTGCCTGTAAGTAGAATGCTACTTAGTGGATATTTTTAAATAAAAACAAAGAAATACTTAATCTGTGTCTTTAGGGTGAAGGTAGAATTTTTTTTAATGGGTAAGAAAGCCATTCTTCTTTGAAGTTTTTTTATTGTTTTGAGATAGAGTCTTGCTCTGTTGCCCAGGCTGGAGTGCAGTGGCGTGATCTCTCTCCACTCACTGCAACCTCTGCCTCCCGGGTTCAAGCAATTCTTCTGCTTCAGCCTCCCAAGTAGCTGGGACTACAGGCACACAACAGCACACCCAGCTAATATTTGTATTTTTAGTAGAAACGAGGTTTCACCATATTGGCTAGGCTGGTCTCAAACGTCTGACCTCGTGATCCACCTGCTTTGGCCTCCCAAAGTGCTGGGATTACAGGGGCGAGCCATCGCGCCCGGCCTGAAGTAGTATTTTTCAAACAGGCACTTGGATATCATTTCTATGTGATAATGTTGCCAATTTCAATGAAAGGATGTCATCTCTAAAATCTCATTATCTGCACACACTCAAAACAGAACATCAAAACTTGTTTTAAAATCTCCCAAAACTAAGTATTTCAGGGGTCTTGAACCCATTTATTAAATTCAACATATAAAAGTATTAACTCTTCCAATAAGTTTGTAAGAACTGACTCATATCAAGAATGACTGAAATATATATTAGCTGGATTTCAACAAAAACCTTTGCAGGAAATGATGGATGTGACTAAAAAACAAGTATCAGAATTTCATAAGTAAAATCCAGGATGCATTTCCGTCATGGACATCTGCATATCATTGTGAGGTCTCTCTTAAAATATCCTGACTCAAAACAGAACTTCTAGCTTCAAATGACACCAAGCTATTCTGAAACAATAATCATACTCGGTTGCAATGTTCTTACTGAAAAGGAATCATTCTTAATAGATAATTTAATTTAATTCTTCAACAAATATCCATCTCTTATATACATATGTCAGGCACTGTTCCATGATCTGAAATATAGCAGGGGACAAAATTCACAAAAATCCCTTCTCTTGAGAGTGGGAGAGAGTGAAAATATATTAATAGAAATAAATAGTATGCAAACTGGTGAAAAAACACTACATGAAAGGGATGCAAGGAAGACTAGAGAATGTTGGAGGCTTGGGAGACACACTGGGAAGGTAACATCTGAGCACAGAACCAAAGGAAGTAAGAGATTTAACCACAGGGCTATCTAGGGAAAAGCATTCCAAACAGAGGGAACTGGAGGTGCAAAGGCCCTAAAACAGGAAATGCCTAGTATGCCTGAACAACAGCAGGAGGCCAGTGATGCTGGAGCAAAGTGCAAGCTGAAAACAGTAACAGGAGATAGACACAGCAGAAACGTGATAAGGCAGGGTCAGGTCGTACAGACCTGTATTCTGCAAGATGGCAGCCACTAGCCATGTGAGGCTATGGAGCAAATGAAATGCAGCAGTCCAGACGGAGATGTGCTATGACCATTACTTGGTACAACAAACAAACAAAAGAACATATCTCAGAAGTGAAAATATTAACACATTATCAAAATTAATTTCAACTGGTTCATTTTCCATTCATTTTTTCCTTCATCGAAAAATTTTAAATTATATACATGACTCTCATGTGTAGCTCACATTATATTTATACTGGGGAGTGATGATATAAGGTATGGGATCTTATGAATCACAGTAAGGATGATGGCTTTTACTGAGAGAGAAGAGAAGCTACTGCAGGGTTTGGGTACAGCAGGGCATTTCACAGGATTGTTTTGGCTGTGGGGAGGACTACAGCCTACAAGAGGCAATAAAGAAGCATGTGGGAGAGGATGGTGGCTTGGACCAAGGTGGTGGCAGTAGAAGTAGTTCTGATAGATGAGATTTTGGATATATTTTACAAATAGAGTCAACAAGACTTACTGATGGACTGGATGAAGGACAGATGAGAAAGGGAAATCAAGCATGACCACAAGTGTTTTAGATAAGCAACTAGAAGAATGGCATTCCTATAACTGGGATGGAGAGATTGAAGGAAGAACATATGGGGAGGAAAACCAGAAGTTCCATTTTGGACATGTTTAGTGAAGTATCTGTTATCAAAGCTGAATTTATTAAACAGGTAGATGAATACACAGGTCTACCATTCAGAAGAGAGCTTGGGCTGCAGACAAATGATTAAGGGTCATCAACATATAGATTTTTAAACTTTCCATTATAGAAACTTTCTAACATAAATAAAACTAGAGAATACAGTATAATAAACCCTCAGGTATCCATCACCCAGCTTCAACAACGATCAGCTCGTGGTCAGTCTTACTGATCTCCCAGGATTATACTGAAGCAAACTCTGGACATCACTCATATAGATGGTATTAAAAGCCATGTGACAGGAGAGGATCATAGACAGAATGAGAGAAGATAGAGAGGAGGTGCCCAAGGCCTTTAATATTTAGAGGTCAGGGAGATGAGAAGCTGAGAAGGAACGGCCAGTTAGGCAGACAGAAAGCCAGAAATACACACCCTGGCAGCCAAGTGAAGAAAGAGCGTCCAGGGAAAGTGTATAACCAGCTGTGTCAACCTGCTGAAGAGCTCCTGGGAGGAAGACGAAGAAGTGACCACTAGAGTCAGGATCACAGGAGTCACCACAGACCTTGTCAGGAGTACTTTCATCAGAGAGGCATGAGTCAAGGGAGGATGTGAAGACAGCAAGGACTGAAAATATGAAGGGACAGATGATGGGGCAGTAACTTGAAGAGGTGACCAAAGAAGACTTTTTCAAAATGAGAAAGATAGCTTATGGAAACCATCCAGTAGAGGGAAAGAGTGGAGATTCAAGGAGGAGGGGACAGGCTGGGCCATGATGAATATGTAAGAGGAGCTGAAATTTAGGGCAAAGTAGAAGGCTGCCCTTGGGCAGGGCCATGAAGAGTTCCTTTAGGAAGAAAGTAAGGAATACAACATAGCCTAGCCATTTGAAGTTTTTTGTTTTGTGTTTTATACTGCTATTATGAATTTTAGCATACTACTGCTTTTTATAAATGATAAATACACATACAAACAAGGGGAACTGCTCAAAAGTTTTAATTGATACGGTGGGCACACATTCAAAGTAATTAAAGACCACTTAACTGGAAGAAAACAAAACATATCATCAGATGCTGAACATGTAGCCTTCAGTGAAAAGGAGATATGCAACATAAGCATACTAGGTTTTGTATCTGAAAATACACTTTTAATAACTAAGATTTTTTTTAAAGGCTGAGATACTATAATCTCGGAACTACAACACAGTTGCATTTGAACTGAAAATGCAAAAATATAAGAATAATCATGGACCATTCTCAAAATCAGAGCATCACAGGGATCAGAGTCTGATTATTTACTTACATAAAGAAATATAAATCAGTTAAAAGTTGTATCAGCAAGACACACCTGGATTATACCATCATATTTGGCTAGAGAGGCAGACTGGCTACCCAATACTCAATATATACTGCTCAGCAACGAACAGCAAATCAAGAAAGTGGGCCTGTCATTTGAAAGGCTGGCAGGTAGCCTAATTGGAACATGCAAAAGCCCCAAATCAACCTGTAGTCTGCAAAGCCACAGAAACATCCAATTTGCTCAAACATATTAGCAACACTTGGCGTTTGCCAAGCCCTGTAACAATTCAGAGCCCCACCCCCACCCCGCTTTCAACGTGTTCGTTTAGCCTCTCTACAATCCATCAATTCAGGAAGTTCTCCATCTTAACTTTCAGAGATACACACACTCAAGCCCAAAAGTGTTACATGGATACACGCAAAGCCCAAGCAGCACCAGTTAGAACGCTGGGTCGCAAGGCTATGAGGGCTATGAGACAGAGGCCTGCCACAGAAGCCATGCCTGGCTTTTTGAACATTCTAGGGGCACCTTTATCAACCACATAAAATGACAGCATGAGAGCATGAACCCCAAGCTCTAAAATGGCAGGTCTGCCTGCACAGAAGTGACAGTCATGGTCACACCGCTCAGCTGGGGTGAATGCACAGGGCAAACTGCCAAGCAGCAGCTCTCCTGTGGTCGAACTGTAAGCTCCAGGAGTGGGGCCCTGTCTGTCCTTTTCACAGGTGTTAGGCCCAGTGTCCAGTACAGCACCTGGAACAGAGCAGGCTCACAAGAAATATCTATTGAAGGAAGGGAAAAATGACTAGCAACATTAAACCATAAAGGCAAGAGGGATTATGGAAAATGCTCAAAATCATAAAAATCGTCTAACAAAACCCGGGAAGCTATGGATGGCAACTGACTGGGAAGAATGGTGGGCAGCTAAGTAAATCTAAAAGGTAGAATTGCAAAACATAAATTTTTTTAAGAATGGCCATAATCTTTATTAGCAGAACCTTGGAGATTTGTTATCAACTAAATGAAACATGGAGATCTTGTTCGGAGCCTGACTCAAACCAGCCCGTTGTTTTTTATTAAAAAAAAAAAAAAAAAAAAAAAAAAGGAAGAAAGAAATTGAGACAATGAAGGAAATTTAAACACCATTTGGATGATAGGTGATATTTAGGAATGACTATGCTTTTCCAAGGTGTAATAATACCGCTAGGGTTGTTTTTAAATACATTATGTTTCTAAATAATATTTTAAAATATTTAATGTATTGTATTAAATAATGTATTTAAATAATATTTTTAAAACATATTATCTTTTAGAGATCCATTAAAAAGTATATATGGATAAAATAATACAATATCTAGGACTTGGACTTGCTACAAAATAATCCAAGAAGGGGGTAAGGAAAAGATGGGCAAAGGTATAAAAGAAAAGAGAAAAGCCACGTGTTGATTACATGCTGAAAAACCAGGGGATCAGAACACTGAGGTGTATTATGCCAACTCTATCTTTGCATACCTATGAAAATTTCCATTGACAAATTTGAAAGAAAAAAAAAGAGTAACCATAATGTCAAACCACAGTTAATTTCCTCGTATTTGCTGCGGTGTTGGAAAATAACTGAGAGGCATTTTTAGTCATACATGGACACGGTCATTTCTGAGGAGACCAGCAGAACAGAGCTGAGAGTCCCATATTTTCTTTATCCCTGCCATCGTGTTCATCTGAGACTCACTCGTGTCATTTCTGCTTTCATCCTAGGCCTGAGAGGTCTCCCTGTTTCCTCTCCTTCCACTCTTCCCTTCTCTACCGCTTGTTAGTTCTTCACTATTCTGGGGGCCCTCTGCTTTATCCAATGATCCTGACTACCTCTAACACACCTTTGTAGCCAGGTCATATTTGTTCTTTCTCATGGCCCTAATACCAATGAATTCTGCCAGGCTCACACAGCTTTAACCCTTCTCTCTTCCTTAAAGGCAGTCACGTCATCATATATCCGGGTACAACCATCTTCCCCCAAATTTGTCACACTTGCTGCGTTAAGCACCTCTCCTCCTCCATTTAACCACTCAAATCCCTCCAGCACACTTCCAGGACAGATCAAACAAGGATGGGTCAACCAACAAATACCTGAGTGCCTATCGTGTGCCAAGCTCGGTACTCAGCACTGGGGTGACAGCAAAGAACAAGACAGATACAGACATGTTCTCTTCAAGTATGTGATCCAGTGAAGAAATAATTAAAATTGGTTCAACTGCACATAAACCTTCCAGATCAAACTCCAAATTTTTTATTTACCTCTGTATCCTCAGAACTTCACACAGTGCCCAACGTATAACAGATCTTTAATAAATATCTGGTAAATGATATTTATTTCTCCAAGTCAGTGCACTCGTCTCAACGTTTAAGACTATATAGTATGGGTCACTCTGAACCCTACAAATGAAAAGGTATTTAAGAGGGAATTTCTTTCCTAACAGCCTCTGGGGAAATTGTGTCAGGGAGTTATGAAGGAATGCTCCTAGATCCAAAGTTACCATTACCAGCTAAAAGCATCTCTAGGTGTGCTTGGTTTCTCTCTTCTTTGCTATTACGGATTGTCTGCTCCCTCCTCCCACTGCTGGCCTCCTCTCTACCAACTGCAACGACAATCAACCTCAGTCACCTCCATTCTCCCCTGCTACTTCCAGCACGTGGTTTCCTCCTGCTACTGACGTGTCTCACTTCCTATCTCAGCTCCGTGCAGAACTACCCCAACTGCTGGGCTGCTGCTATTCTACGGCAGTGAGAACTTTAGCCCTGTTTCTAGCTGGGAGTTTCAGCAAGACTCCAGATTGAGGACCAGGTCAAAAAGGTAGAAACTGGGACACAGAAAAACTCCATAAAGGTTGGCTGCAGGAATAATGAATGCTGATTCCGGTCCCAAGCCAACACAGGCACACATCCCACAAATGCCAAGCCCAGGGCCTTATTCCAACAGAGAGGGTTAAGTGCCAAGTTCAAGCAGACATTTCAGGCTGTGTTGCAGGCTCTCTCTGTAGTGGCATCTCCAGGGCCTTGGCACTAAAGGTGCCAGTGAGGTCAGAAACAACAGAGATATCAGGGTATCAGGGGAAAGATCCTACAGGACAGGCGGAACCAATGAGTCTCCCTTCTCCTCACCCAACACTGGGCTTAGGTCAGTCCAGTGTCCTCTGCACTGCCCTGGGAAATCAGAAAGAAAGGGACAGTAGCTTGTCAAACCAAGGCCACAACTCAGCCTTGCTGAGGGGCTCAGACCTCCAGGTTCCAGGGAAAAGGCTGAAAATGAAAGCACTTTCCTAGATACAGAATGACTATTTTTGAGCTGACTCTAATAATCTACTATTTCAACTACCAGATCATCCTCTCATGGGATCACAAAGGCAGGCCCAATGCAAAATCTTTAAGAACCCTAGAAATCTGAAATAGCCATCATAAGCATCCACAGTAAAAGGCCAAGCACTTTTCTGGTAGTCTACAGCAGAGGTTGGCAAGCTTTTATATTTAAACTAAAGGGCAAGATAGTAAATATTTTAGGCTTACAGGGCATATGGCCTTCCCTTGCAATTACTCAACTATGCCATTGTAGCATGAAACCAGCCTCACACAATATACAAACAATGGGCATATCTCTCTTTCCGTAACATTTTATTTACAAAAACAGGAATCCAGCCCAATGGCCACAGTTTGCAACCCCTGGTCATTGGGAAAACCTGCTCTTCCAGTATTTCCATGCTTCAAAGAGGAACAGAGGCCACTATCCACCTGGAGAGCTCCTATCCACACTGAAGACAGGGACCCACTCTGAGGACTAGGCCTCTATCCCTACCAGTGCCTCCCACAAGTCATTAAGAAATCTAGGCTATTTGTTCACAAAGACTGGTCTGCATCAGAAACCTGGGCAAAGATGGATAAAGCTTTCCAGACATCAAATCAGAGGGCTTCAGAGCTAGAAGAAGCTAGATCCCTTAGAATAGACACTTAGGCCTAGAAAAGGAGGTGATATGTCCAAGATCATGTAGCTAGCAAAAGTCGCCTGACTCTCTGTCCAGTGCTCTTACTCCTCCAAGGTGATAAACAGCATGCTGGCAGAGGCCAAAGACTTGTGGCACATTTCTACAGCACATCCCCAAGCTATAAGCAAATGGTACAAGAACTTGGGGAAATGAGTGCATATAAGTGCGTGTATGTGTGTATGCATATGTGTGTGTGTGTGTGTGTGTGTGTGTGTATGTGTGTGTTTCCAGGTATACCTGGACATAGTTACCAGGGATAGGAAAACTTAAGCAAAAATCTTAACTTCAAAAAGGGATATGGTTTGGTAGAAGATGTGGGTGTTTATTGGCAGAAATGTCCAGGGTGTGGGCAAGCCCTAGGATAATAAACCAGTACAAGGAATACAACCTCACTCAATTCCAGGTAATGCCCCAGGCCCTGGGATTTATCTCTACCCACCTTCAAGCTTCATAATCCAATATCCTTCAAATCTTTTCCCAGAACTGACTTCCACTGCATACTTTACTTGTCTGACCATAAACATTTTTATTTGGATACCCTGTCATCATCTGGAAGGCAACATGTCTAAAAGAAAATCAAACACAACTCCCCCAAACAAGTTTGAACTCTAATGTTTCTATTTCTATAAATCACTAAGGTTCAAAATTTCAGCACTTTCTCTTCCCCACGTCTTGTCCTCAAGCCAAAGCAGCACTCCAAATGATCTCTTCTTCTTCATTTTCACAGGCTCTACCCTAACCTACCACCTCCAGTCTGGTATGGTGCTAGTCTCCTGCTGGGGACCCCATATTCCAGGCTTGCAACGATGCCAGATCTTCCCCAATAAACTCATCTTTCTTCTATTCACCACTCTTCAAGGTCAAGGCCCACCACTATTCACCTTGGCTTCCCGGTTCCCAGAATCCCACCTAATATGGAGGACACACAATAAATGCTGAATGAATTAATCATAGTTTTCATCACAAGATGAAAGATAAAACTTAAACAAAAACCTTAACTTCAGAAAGAGGTATGGTTTGGTATTTTTCATCACAAGACGACTGCACAAGAAACCTCAGGCCCTTCCTAGTTCCCTACTCCCTCGAACGGAGACTGCTGAACTCTGCAGGACCTCCATCATCTCGCAGGCCCACCTCAGCTCCTACCAGCCCAAAAACAGGCTCTTGGCTCCATCAAGCTCATCAATGCTGGACCCTCCTCATGTGCCAGGCATTCCGGCATCCATGTCTCTGCCCACGCTCTGCTCACCCTGCCCTGTGATGACGTCCATGCCCTTCCCCCTGCATCTACTCCAACTCCTACGCAACTGCCAACTGCTGAGCCCTGAGGGGAGACAGGGGATGCAGGAAGAGGGGAGATGGTAGAAAAGACTGGGGAAAGGGGAGCATGACGAAAATATGCTAGGGTCTCTCTCTGATCCTTGGACACATCACCCTCCCAATGGGTCACAGGCGATTTAGAGAAGGAAGAACCAGGAGGAGGAGCCAGATTTTTCCACTGAACGAAAGGCATGATTTTCATCACTGCTTCTGTTGCCCTGGTAACCAGGGACAGCCCAGTGGAGAGTACAGTAAAAGAACACCATGTTTATCTTTGCTGTCTGATCTACTTCCCTGTACACCCTTCCTTGACCATCCCCTACCCTCTAGGCCTGCTCCAAATCTCTTATAATGCCACCACCATCCTTCTAGTTACCCTTGCTCAAAACCTCAAAGGCAGAACTAATTTCTGTCTCTCTGTATCCAACCCTAAGTACCACGTGTTCTTCCATGGCAACATTCTGGGGGTCATCTCGCCATACCACCTGCCATGCCAGGGGTCCCCAAAAACAAAGAGCTGGTCTCAAAGCACAAGGATGGCATCTGCTCTACCAGACAGGGCAACTGGGACTAGTGAGACAGGAAGGTGAGGAAAACTGCCCAGCCAACCGCTTTCTCACCCCACACAGCTGGTGTGGAGAGGCACCTGGCTCTCCCAGCCCCCCTCCTATGCTTGAGATCAGGAGAAGGAGCCAGGTTGGGGGTGGGGGGAGTAGGTTCACCCACAGGCTTCCACAGATCCTGCCTCCCACACGGACACCGTGTCTGCGTGACCTGAGAGCGGAGACACAGTGCTCGCCCTGGAAGATTATATAAGTGTTATATAACATGGTGGCACCAATAAGCACACAGGAGCAGTTGTTGAATGCCAGGGACAGGCCAGGGGTGGAACCAAACCCAAGGGGCTGGAGGTTCAGCCCTCCTGCCACCAATGCCAAAGCAGCACCAGGCCCTGGCTGCCTCGGCCCTGTCTGTACCTGCTCCTTCCAGCCCAGAGGACACAGAGAGAAACTTGCCTGGCTCTGTGCTCTTCTTCCCACGCTGGGCAGCAGGGAGAGGCCGCAAAACCACCACCACCCTGGCCCATGGCAGCCTCTGCCCCTCCAGCCCGAGGCAGCCTAGCTGCCCTTCCCGCAGGGAAGCAGCCTAGGGGTCCTGGGCAGAGGAGGGGTGTGGGCCGGTAGCCCCCTCCTCTCTGTCCTCCTACCAGAATGAAGGAGCACTTGTTTGGGGAACAAGTGCTGCAGCCGCAGCTCCAGGATTGGCTGGGCCAGCCGCTCCTCTGCTCGGTCACTTGCTGTTCCTCTAAAAAAAAAAAAAAAAAAAAAACGAAACAAACCGAAAGGGAAAGAAAAAAGAATTAAGCACATTTGACAAATGCCAGATCCCAAATTTTGGTCTATGGTCGCAAAGCTGGAAGGAAGGGGTCCTAAGGAAATTACCCTATTTCCCTGCAGGCCCTATCTCCCACCATTCCTGGCCAGTTCACCATCTATGAACTTGGGCTGTGAGCCTGGAGACTGCCCCGCAGCCCCTATTTCTGGCGCTGCCTCAGTGGCTGTGCCTCCTTCCTTCCGTCTGGGGTAGTCCCCCTCCCTCCCTCTGCAGGGTGCTCAGAGTCTGCGGCTCCCGGATATACACAAGGGACTAGGCGGCCGGCCTGGGGCAGTTCTGGGCAGTTTGGCCCAGGTCTTCATCAGTCTCCTCCACCGTCATCACCACACCCACTTTATTAATTTGGGAGGGGTGGGGGGAGCTGAACAGAGACAGAGCCAAGTGATCTCCGGCAGCACCTGCCCTCTCCCGAGCTATGCCTCTGGCCTCCCCGCCTCCTCCACACCGACCTCCGCACCCCCTGAAGAAGGGGGCAAAAAGAAATACGCATTAATATCTCGAGCCTTGGCGCACCAGCCCTCGCCCCCTCAACCACCTGTCTCTGCGCTCTCCCCCGCAGCCTTCCTCAACTCCTGGCGCCCCCTCTGCAGCAAAGGGGCACCACGCCCACTGCGGAGAGGAGAAATGCAAGGTGGGGAGGGGGCAGGGGCTCACTTGAGGGGCCGGGGGCTGCTCACTCACCCCCGCGCCCAGCCGGCCCTGGCCCCAGAAGCCCGGGGCCCGCCGGGAGCTGCTCCAGGCCGCGACCGCTCCCACCCCCGCGGCGAGGCCAGCAGCGCTCAGAGGCCGCGCTGCAGCCGGGGTGGGGCGCGACCGGAGCGCGGCCGGGCCCCCCCGGCATCGTCCCCAGGGAGCCCACCCTACCCCGGGACGCTCGGGGACCGCCCTGCAGGCCCGGCCCAAGGTGCCCACTCCCACCTGCCCGGGTCCCAGCTCTTACCACGGCGGCCTTCCTCCCTCCGGGGGTACTGCGCAAACCTGCTCGCTGCCACCCCCAAGCGCCCCGCTGCAGGCCCGAGATGCGCAGCCGCTGCGGACGCCGGCTCCGCGGCGGCCGCTTCCCGGGCGTGTGAGCTCAGCCTGCCCGCGCGCCCGCGCTTCCCACGCTCGGCGTCCCGCGCGGCGCCACCCAGCGGCCTCGTCGGGCACCGCACGCTCGCGTCCGGGAAAATCTACCGCAGCCCGGCCGGCCGACTGATTTCGGAAATTCCCAGAATTTGACCATAGGCTTGCGGCGGGGCGGAGGACCTGACAGGCCGTGCGGACTTCGCTAACCTTGGGGCAAAGCAGCTCCCACCCACCCTGTCTCTGAAGGAGACTCCAGAGTCTCTGCATGATATTCTGATTTCCCTCCTGTTTCTCTGACCTTGCCAAGCCTTATTTCTCCCAGGGCAGTGGAAACTGTGGGGAGACTGATGACTATTTGTAAAATGGGGGTGGAGAATCGAGGGGTGGGAAAGGGTGGGAAACTCTTGAGGCTGGCATCTCAAGGCCTCCATGGTCCGTCTAGAGCTCCAAGGTGTGCACTGAGTCACTTCCTGAGCTTGTTAGAACACACATGCACAGATGCCCCAGCCTACCTGTAAATTCTAATTCGGAAATTTCAAGTACTGTCTTTAGCCTTTTCTTGTATCTACACCCTTCTGAGAATTGCAGAAGAGCTATGGACCCTCTCTCCTAAAAACTGTGCATGCATACAGATATATAATTTTGAACAATATTTCAAGGAATTCTGAAACTCCTCAAAGCTCCGTGGATCCCAGCTTAATATCTCACTCTCTGCAGATATCCTAAACAGAAAGAGCGAGCTGGTGATTACCTGCACGCTGCCATCTTTTTTCATGCTTCTTCCTCCTTCAGGAATATCTCCACTGGACCCCAGATCTTACATTTCTGCCTGTAGAAATTCCACCTGTCCTTTAGGCCAACTCTAAAACTTCTTGCTCTCTGATTTTCCTAATCAGCAATGCCATTTATGACCTCAGTTTTCTGAGAACATGTCTTTTATGGCTGTTAACATGTTATACATACACCTGTAGTTATTTCTGCGGTTGGTTTTCGTATCTCCTAGATTGTAAACTCTTTTAAGATTAGTTTCTCCCTCTGCTACTTCTAAGGGCCTTACATGATATGCCCTTGACAAACCGTCGAGAGAGTAGGAGGTCCAGAGAGGCCCAGGGAGATGAATGCCTTTGCTCTATCCACACCTCTCCTCCTTTCCCGATGCTCCACCACATGCACCACTAGACGTCTGGAAAACAGAATCCTCAAGTTGACAGGCTCTTCTCCTTTATTCCTCCTCCTCTAGGCAAAGCAGCCATAATTTAGGGATTCCTGGATGAAGTTGCAAGACAAGTTTGTGCAGGACACCCATACCAAATAGCAGATATTCTACCACCAGTGTCTCCTAGTCCAGCGAGGGGTGTCCCCACCTGCCAGGTGCACAAGCAACGCAGACATCATTCTTGACTTTTCCATCTCACTTCCCTCCTTCCTTGCACATACGCCAATCAATCACCACATCCTGATTTTACCTCCTAAATCCGAAATCTCAAAGATTGGCCCTCTCTCTATTCCTAGCTCATTCCACCATGATTTCTTGCTGGGATTTCTGCATTTGTCTCTAGCCTAACTTGCCTACCTGCCTCCAGCCTCACTAGGCCCAGATCCAGTCTCCACATCTGCTGTGGACTGAATGTCTGCACCTCCCTGAAGCTTGTGTCCTCTCTCTCTCCCTCTCTTTCTCCCTGCTTTCCACCATGGGAGGATATGGTGAGAAGATGGCCAACTGCGAACCAGGGAGCAGACCTTCTCTAGACACAGATCTGCTGATGCCTTAGACTTCCTTGCCTCCACAATGGTGAGAAATAAATGTTGTTAAACCACTCTGTTATAGCAGGTTGGACTAAGACAATACCCCATTTAGAAGGATCTCCAAAACATATCAATCCCTTCCCTATGTAAAACTCTTATGTAACTTCATTCTGGTCTAAAGATGAGGTCCAAACTCTTTCACCTGGCTCACAAAGCCTCCTAGATCTTGGCCAAACTGACTCTCCAGCCTCTTCTCTTGGCATAGCCTCCACTCTTACCTGTATGCTTCACTCATACTAAACGCCATGTCTCTCTCCACCTTCATAAAAATTCTCCCCCATTTTTTTTTTGAGACGGAGTCTCACTTTGTCAGTGTTACTGGGGGTGCAGTGGTGTGGTATCAGCTCACTGCAGCTTCGACCTCCCCAGCTCAAGTGATTCTCCAAACTCAGCCCCCTGAGTAGCTGAGACTACAGGCGTGCGCCACCATGCCCAGCAAATATTTTTGTATTTCTTGCAGAGACAGGGTTTTGCCGTGTTACCCAGGCTAGTCTCCAACTCCTAAGCTCAAGCGATCTGCCTGCCTCAGACTCCCATAGTGCTGGGATTGTAGGCGTCAGTCGCCGAGCCTGGCCCTCCCCGGCTTTTTGAGACTGTTCTCCCTATTCCTCAGGTCTCCCGACTGTCTCCTCCTGCACCACCTGGCCCTTCCTCTGCTATAATATGAAAAACACAATATTGTTATTGTTCTTATATGAGGTCTGCTTTCCTTGCCACACTAGTACCTGAGCGATAGTATCCTTAATGCCTAGCACAATACCTGGTGCCAAATGGGAACACATAAATATTTATTAAATGAATTAAAGCTTTGAATATGACACATACCCCAGATGAGAGACTCTGGGGTAAATGCAGCAGTGCTTCGTAATCTAAAAGTCAGATAGGGTGGGACGGGCCTGCTGCTTTTTTTTTTTTTTTTGAGACGGAGTTTCACTTTGGTTACCCAGGCTGGAGTGCAATGGCACGATCTCGGCTCACCGCAACCTCCGCCTCCTGGGTTCAGGCAATTCTCCTGCCTCAGCCTCCTGAGTAGCTGGGATTACAGGCACGCGCCATCATGCCCAGCTAATGTTTTGTATTTTTAGTAGAGGCGGGGTTTCACCATGTTGACCAGGATGGTCTCGATCTCTTGACCAGTGATCCACCTGCCTCGGCCTCCCAAAGTGCTGGGATTATAGGCTTGAGCCACCGCGCCCGGCCTGCAGCTTTTTAATAATAGCGCAACTCACTGTTTTCAAGTGAATTTCAGTCTTTCTGAGATTTTTATTTCCTTATCTGAAAAATGAAAATAAGAATAATTAGGGTTGCTCTGAAGGTGGCCAGAGATAATATGTGTAAAAAAGTATTTTGTAAAGTTCTCTCTCTCTCTACGTGTGTGTGTGTGTGTGTGAAGTATTGTATTACTTCACTAGATCCTCACAATAACATTTGGAATAGATATCTGACATTTCCCACTTTGCATATAAGGAAACTGAAGACAGACATGGTAAAGCAATTTGCCTAAGGTCACCCCGCAGGTCACCAAGGAACAGAGGCCTGACACTGGGTTCCAAGCCCAGACTCTCTCAGCCACATCACCACTGCTCCTTTCTCCATCCCCAAATTAGGTATTAATGTTGGGACATGTACATGTTGACATCCTGAGGATCATGCAGCTCATAAATGTCACCCTGACCACTTCTGAAGTGTTTTTTTTGTGTGTGTGTGTGTGTGTGCTTGTTGGGGCACAGGGTACAGAGTGAGTTGCTGGTAGAAAATGGACTGTATACAACAGTTATCAGGATAGGAAAGAATGGAGTGGGGTAAAACTGACCTTGGATCTGACCCTGTACTCCTCCCTGTGCCCCTTCTTTTACTGGAATGGGGCCATCTCGACTGACAGGACCCCCACGGGCTCTGAGCTTCTCAGAAGCTGGAGAGCTTCCATTTCCTCCATATTTTCACTTCTGTCCATCAGCAAATGTTTACTGAGCTCTTACCAAGAGCTTTGTCACAGCCCAGGGAAGCCTGGCGAAGTTACTTAACCTCTCTGAGCCACAGTTGCCCCAATCTGCAAAATGGAATTGATAGCCCGTCTCATGGCTGTTGGCGAGGATAAAGCAAGATAACCTAACAGCTGTTGCCCATGGAGACACCTGCCCCAACACTGCACCCCATGTCTGCTATTTTTCATGGGAGTGCAGGGGAATGTCCACTTAGTAACTAGAGGAGGACAGAGCAGATTGGAGGAGCTGGAAAAGTCAGTAAAGGAGTATGAAGGTTGTGGTATTTCTCTGTGTGTATTTGTTAGGGATATGGAGATGGCTGTGGGGCTCAGACCTTGTTGGAACCCTTCAAGAATGACTTGTAAGTTTCTGGGCCCAGGCAGAGCCCTTTGAGCTTGCAAAACAAGGTCAGACATGGTGATGAGAGGTTTTCCCAAGCTCTTGGTGGGCAGGGAGCACGACCCACTGAGAGCCACAACAGGAGAGGCAGAGCAGAGCATCTTTCAGTGACCACAGCTGTGAGGGCTCATATGAGGTCCCTTTTTGGGAACTCCCAGAAATAACTCAAGGGCATCTGAGAACATAGATGAAATCATCAGACAAGATATTACAAACATAAAGAACGGAGGCGGTGCCAGGCACATAGTAGGAGCAGAGCGCCTCTGCCCCCGGGTCTTCTGATTATGCTGCCTTGGCACTAAGCATGTTTGTTTCTCACTGTGTCCTGTGCTCTAGGGAACACCCAGTGGAACTGCCCTTCACAGATCCCCGAGTGTGGTTAGAGTGGTTTTTCTCTTTAAAGATTAAATCTTTTTTTCCCCTTTCTGCTCAACAAAGACAACAGCCCTTTGGTTTTTGATAAACGTTCTTTTCCTGCTAGCAGGTGGATATGCCCCGGGCACTAAGAACTGTGCTTTTAAAACACACACAAGCCCAGCTGTTTGAATTTGCCACTTCGATGTGTCTTCCTTCTCTTATCTCCTGCCCCCGGGGATGAGTTTTCTCTGCCTTGGCAGGCTGATAACGTGTGAAAGGAAGAGAACAGTTCTAATTAATAGACTAATTAGTGGTACAAGACTTTAATAGCTGATTATAGGAAAGTCATTCCCCACCCCCCAAGTGATTGATTTATTTATCGCTGTTGTGCTGCATTATTGCGAAATAGTCAGCTTCTAATTATCTATTGGCTGGTTCAATCAGGCCTTTCCGTTCGCTTCCATCTTGTTCTTCCCCTTGCTAAGGGTAGACACAGGCAGAATGGAAGAACCCAAGCCAGCTGAGGAACAGTTCTGGACAGAAAAAAGTGTTAGGATCCTACTGCCACTCCATCTTGAGAGCTTAGAGCTGGAAAGGAAATATGAGGTTCGAAGGGAAAGAAGGCAAGAAAACCCCGCTCATTCTAGGACTACGTCCCCATGATGGTCCTTCCCTCATGATCCCTCTGGCTCTGTGTACCATAACTCACACACATTGTCAGTTGCATTAAAAAATAATATAGCTGGGAAACAAGCAAGAGAAGACACAAAAAGAAAAAAAAATTTAATAAAAAATAATGTAGTGTGGAGCTTAAAAGCATGCACTGAAATCTAACAGCCTGGGTTCAAACCCTGGCTCTCCCACTGGCTAGCTGTGTGATCTGCGGCAAGTCTCTTGACCTCGCTGTGCCTTATTTTCTAACCTCATCTGTAAAGTGAAATATAATTGTTTCTCCCTAGGACCGTTGGGGATTAAATTTAAAAAACTATGTAGGCACTTAGCATAGTACCTAGTATGTACTAAGCCCTCAGAAACATTAGCTATGACAATTACTACTGCCTGAAATTATTTCACTTACCTAACACATCAAAATAATTTGATAAATGTTTGTAGAATAAATGAATGACTATATCAAATTTTTTAAGTAGATTGTGAGCCCTTGAAGAAAAAGGAGTGAAGAAAAGAGGAAATTGAATCCTAAGTCATAATAATAAGGGCTACTTTAAGTTGAATGCTTATTAATAACTGGGCTCTGAACTAATTGCTTTATGTACATTCTCTCATTTAATCTTTATGTAACTTAATTTTTTTTTTTCTCGAGGTGGAATCTTGCTCTGTCACCCAGGCTAGAGCGCAGTGGCATGATCTCGGCTCACTGCAACCTCTGTCTCCCAGGTTCAGGCAATTCTCCTGCCTCAGCCTCCCAAGTAGTTGGGATTATAGGCACCTGCCACCACGCCCAGCTAAATTTTGTATTTTTAGTAGAGACGGGGTTTCACCATCTTGGCCAGGCTAGTCTCAAACTTCTGACCTTGTGATCCACCTGCCTCGGCCTCCCAAAGTGCTGGGATTACAGGTGTGAGCCACCATGCCCAGCCGTAACTTAATTTTTACCAGCCTTCTTGAATCACGTTTCATTAACAACCCAAGTCTGGAAAGTCCATGTTTTCTCACGATAGCCTTTTTTTTTTTTTCCTTTGAGACAGAGTCTTGCTCTATTGTCCAATCATAGCTCACTGCAGCCTCAAACTCCTGGGTCCCAGTGATCCCCCCACCTCAGCCACCTGAGTAGCTGGGTGAGAGGTGCAAGCCACCATGCCTAGCTAATTTCTTTTCTTTGCCTTTCTTTTCTTTTCTTTCTTTCTTTCTTTCTTTCTTTCTTTCTTTCTTTCTTTCTTTCTTTCTTTCTTTCTTTCTTTCTTTTTCTTTTCTTTTCTTTCTTTCCTTCCTTTCTTTCTTCCTTCCTTTTTTTTTTTTTTTTTTTTTTTTTTTTTTTTTTTTTTGATGATGTCTTGCTTTATTGTTCGGGATGATCTCGAACTCTGAGCTTCAAGTGATCCTTCTGCCTTGGCCTCTTAAAGTTATAGGATTACAAGTGTGAGCCACCACACCAAGCCCAAGATTTCCAAAAACTCTTGAGGGATGAACTCTTCCTTATGTGATCACTTTTCCTTATGAATTCCTGCTCCAGCTGAACTCAGGCACTTTCACCTGCCTCCTGACAATGTTGTGCTCTTATCCCATCACTCTCATTCACAGCAAGCAGGCCCCTTCCTTTCTTGTTTCCCCAAAGACTCCCAGGACATAAGGTCATTTTGCATGCTTCCTTTTACTAAAGGTCAGGGCAACATAGGATCGTTACAGCATCACTTGGAGAATCATCACACTAGCATGCCCAGAATGTTTTCCCTGGCTGCTCCACCTCCCAGAGCCCTGCCTGCAGCCATTTCTCCGTTTCCCCAATTCTTCCTCTCCCTCTCTCTACTTCCCTCTACCTCTCCCTGAAAATATCTGATTACTGTTATTTTATGACAAAAAGGAAATTTAACTCTTTTGAGCAAAAATCTCCGTTCTGGGGTATTCTCACTCTGAGATCAGAGTAGGAGCTGATAATTGGATCCTCAGCTGCATTTCTTAACCAAAAAAGTTAAACAAAGTGTTTGTTTCTCAACAAATGACTGAAGCGCCTCTGTGATAAATCCTGCTCCACCCTAGAATGAAGAAATACGGGAGTCATTTTTTGCATTGCATCTTTTTCTTCCTGTTATACTTACGGTAATACTACGAGGTAGATATTATCCCTTGCCTTTTTTTTTCAGATGAGGAAACCGAGGGTGGAAAAGGTTAAAAAACTAATCTGCTCCAATTCACGTAGTTAACATCAGAGCTGAGCTCCACATGCAGGCTGTCTGACTCCAAAGCCAGAGAGTGACTACGACACCATGTGGCCACTCTGTGCAGCTCAAGCAGGTCTGAAGTGGGTTGCACCCCCAGGGCAAACCCTACCCAAGAAACTTCTGCACGGGAGTCTGTCAGAGGAAGGTGAATTGATTGACTGAAGGCCAAATACATTAAAATAGAGTTAGAGCTAGGAATAGCTACCTATCTATAGCTTCATGTCTGAGACTCAAGAAGAGATGTTGCTATTAATCACTGCTCAGTGATTACTCTGATTGCCTCATTTGTTGATGCTGCAGTTGCTGGATTTTACTGTGCTCTATTCGACCTTGGGTAGGGCTCCCCTGTCTCTAGGAAGCTAAGGTAGATTTTCTTTTGCTTGTGGAGTGCTGACTTCACATGTAAAACTACCATGACAAGTTGGTTGTCCATTGACGTCTAAGAATGCTGACCAGGTAGCTGAAGCTCTTATAAGAAGCTCAGTAAATAGCTAGGGAATGAATGAAAGAATGTCTCACTTTAATTTGTCAGTTCTCTTTCTAAGGCCTTACCCAAGGCAGTGGGGGGTGAGGTGAGTTAGGCAGAAACAAATGAAGGAGCATCCCTGCTGGGAAGCCGGCTGGAGCACCACAATCATAAGGGATTCAAGAATATCACTGGAAATGGAATGAAGTATCAAAAACTGAATTTATCAGAACTCTTTTCAGAAAAAGTAATGAATGTAGGTGAATGTCTTTTTTAAAGACAGGGTCTCACTGTGTTCCCAAGGCTGGAGTGCCATGGTGTGATCATGGCTCACAGCAGCCTTGACCTCTTTCCTGTGTCAAGTGATCCTCCTGCCTCAGCCTCCTGATTAGCTGAGACTACAGGTATCTGCCATCACACCTGGCTAATTTATTTTTATTTTATTTTATTTGCATAGAGACAGATCTTATTATGTTGCGTAGGCTGGTCTTAAACTCCTGGCCTCAAGCAATCCTCCTGCCTCAGCCTCCCAAAGTGCTGAGATTACAGGCATGAGCCACCATGCTAGCGGAGAGAATTCTTCAATGTATCACTGGTGGAAGGGTCAGGAGGATTTTGCCATATATTAGCAATGTGACTTTGGCTTTCTCATACCTTAAACGGGGATTATGATACTTATGGTACTTGTCCCCCCAATAAATGTGATAATAGAAAAATTACAGCTTTTCTTATTATTTACTCTTTGGCCTATGATAACCTGGTCTCTGCCCTCCCCCACTCTACTGACTGCTTTCACCAAGGTTATCAATCACCTCTTTGTGGAAAATTCCAGTCCTCTGCCATTCGGTAGTATTTGCCACCATATTCCAGGCTGTCTTCCAGGAAATATTCTCATGATCCCAGGCTCATGGTTCTCATATCCTGACGTATTCCCTTCTAAGTCTCCTTTGAGGCTTAGTTGAGTTCATTATCTGTTGCTGAATAACAAATTATCCCAAAATTCAAAAGCTTAAAACAACCTGGATTCTCTCACACAGTTTCTTGTGCCTTGACCTCCCAAGTAGATGGGATTACAGGCATGCGCCACCATGCCCAGCCACTTTTGTATTTTTAGTGGAGACAGTTTTCACCATGTTGGTCAGGCTGGTCTCGAACTCCTGACCTCAAGTGAGCCGCCTGCCTCGGCCTCCCAGAATGCTGGGATTACAGGCGGGAGCCACCGTGCCCAGCCATAGGTCTCCAGTTTAGCCACCTTCCTTCAGGCCACTGTCTACCCTTCAATAATGCAATCACCTCCTAACCCTAACTGGTTTCTCCTTCAGTCTATGCTCCACACTGAAGCCAAAGTAAGTCTTCTAAAATGCAAATCTGATATGTCACTCCTCTGTCTACTTCAGACTTTTCAATGGCTCCACAGTGCCTTCAAGAAAAGAATAAGCTTTCCATGGCACATAAAATCTTCATCATCTAAATTCATCTAGAGCAGCACGGCCCAGGAGAAATAAAATGTGAACCACATATGTCATTCTAAATGTTCAAGTATCCACATTTTAAAGATTTTTTTTAACAAATACAGCCTAAATTTATTTAAAAATACATTTTATTTAACCCGACATATCAAAAATACTGTCATAGCAAAACATACTCAATATAAAAAATCTGAAACATCTTACATTCTTTTTTTCTAAGTCCTCAAAATCTGTCATGTATTTAACATGTACAGCATGTCTCAATTCAGATGCTAAATTTTGAAGGGTTAAAGTTAAATGTATTCCTACCAAAACTATACGGTCATCTTTAACAACAACAACAAACATTTTGTACTGTTTTAGTTTTTACATTTGAGTTTATTAAATTACATACAAGTGGAAGTTCTGTCTCTTATTGGCACTAGCCACATTTCAAATGTTCAGCAGCCACATGTACCCAGTTACTGCTGAAGTCGTGACACGCCTAGAGCAATGGTTCTTAAAGTGTGATCCAGGGTCCTCTAGGGGTTCATTTCCCAGTGGTCTCTTAGGTCAGAATTATTTTCATAACAATTCTAAAATTCTATTTTCCTTTTTCACATTAATTCTCTCACAAGTGTACAGTGGAGTGTTTCAGAGGCTACCAGACATTATAATATCACAACAGACTGAATTCAGAAGCAGATAAAAGAATCAGCATTCTTCTCTTCGGCCAGATATCAGAGAGATTTACCAAAGTCTAAATCAATGACACTCTTTTTCCTGTTTTTGTTTTTGAAAATTATTATTTTTCATTAAGAAAAGGATTACTTACATTATCATGTAATGAGATAATTATTATTTTTAAACAAAGTAATAAATAATTTTTTTCAATTTTAATTTTTGAAACCGTAATTATTAATAGATGTAACCTTCAAAATCAGAAGCTCTTTGAAGTTCTAACTTTTTAAGAGTGTAAGGGGGCTTTGAGAACAGCTGGTACAGAACCTGCCTAACTCTCCAGTCTCGTGGCTTGTGATTTCCTTTCCTCTCTCTTATTTTTGACTTGCACTTCCAGTTCCAGACAAGGGGGAGTAGACACGCTTTTTCTTATGCCTCCTGTTAAGTACCTCTAAAAACCCTGGATATTATGTATAAATCAAACATAAGGAGACTCTGATAGAAGAAGGCAGAATTGGGAGGGACTTTTGAACTCAAGGAATGTCATGGCAGCAGGATGGTATCAACAAAGATCTACTGGCGAGCCTGAACTTCTACCCTGACCCAGCAATAATGAGGTACCCCCTTCACTCCATCCCACCCCTCTGCCCAACAGGTGTCAACAGCTGAATGGGGAGCCTGGACCCACCAGTGTGGTATCGAAGGAGATATGCTAAAACAGAAGATTTAAATAAGATCCAGTCTTTCAGCATAAACCCCAAATTTCCAGATACAATTAAAAATCACTGGTAATACCAAGAACCAGGAAAATCTCTATTTGATTGAGAGAGAGAGAGAAAAAAAAAAAACATTAACAGATGCCAACATTGAGATGATAAAAATGTTGAAACCATCTGACAAGAACTTTGAAACAGACAGCCGTCATAAAAACGTTTTAATGAGCAATTGCAGCATACTTGAAACAAAAGAACAGAAAGATTCAGCAAAGAAATAGAAGGTGTAAAAAAGAATAATATGCTTTGCTTGGGCCTTAAAAGGATCACTCACATTTCTGGAACAATCACCCTCACTTTGCTCCTGGGCCAAGACTTCTTCCTCTCTCTGGAACACCCATATCTCTCACCTTTTCTCCTCTTTAACTCCTGCTTGACCAAAGGGTCGGCCCAGACATCACTTCTCCTGGGAAGCTTTCCATGGTCTTCCATGGCTTCCATGCCCCTCCCAATCAGAGCTTCCTGCACCACAGCATATGCATTACACTCAATGCATATTGTTCTGCATCTGTCCCTCCCACATTCACCCAATGTAAAGACTTGACAGAAGGGACTTATTCCAGGTGCCTGGCACAGTACCTGGCTTATAATAAGCACTCAAGAAATATTTTTTGAATAAATGAATACATTCTAATGAATAAATGGAAACTCTTCTGTAGCTCCTCTTCTATTGAATAAAATTAAACTCTGTGGTTTAGCTTTAAACACCCTACCCAAACCATGACACCCAGATCTTTCTGGTACTCAGCTTCCCTTAACACATTCTACTTCTCTGTCATACCAGGAAACACACTGTCCTTTGAAATCACCTTATCTTTCCCCATCGTTACATATTGTATGTACTCTCCTATTAGTTTCAAATGTCCTCACTTATTACTATCATCAAAATCGTATTCATTTTTAGAGGACCCACTCAGAAACCACCTGTCCATGAGCCAGTCTCAGATCTTCCCAGCTGGAAAGAGTCCTGCCCACGTCTAGATACACAGCACTTCATTTAGTCTTTCCTTGTACTTCTCATTTTTCTGCTGTGTATTTTTCTTGCTTGTTTGTTTGAATGTGTGTCCTATTCTCCCCAAGACTTAAACATTTGGCGTTCAAATAAACTCACATCTTATTCATCTTTGCCTCTGCCACTGAGCACCTAGCACAGTCCCTTGTTATTCTCTGAGTTTCAGTTTCTTTTTCTGAGATAACAGAGTCTACTTCACAGGATTTCTGTGAATATTAAGTCAAGTATGCTATTTAAATATTGGCACAGTGTCTCAATTTTCATACAGTAAGGAGTCAAAAATGTTAGCTACTATCATTGTTAGTGTGATTATTATTTGAAGAAATAAATGGACTGAGCAAGTCCCGTAAGCTCTACCTTCAAAACACTTTTTGAATTCTGCTTGATCTCATCACTGCCGATATGATTACCTGCTCCCAGCCATGATCATTCTGCTTGCTACAGTCTCCTTCTATTTTCTTATCCCTCAGCCTCTATTCTATACTCAGCAGCCAGCATGATCCTTTTAAAACATAAAGCGGAGCATATGACTTCTCTGCTCCAAACCCTCCAGTGGCTTCCCAATCTACAACGAAAAGGCCTCATGTAGTCTGACCTCCTGTCTCTCTCCACCCCCAATCACTGACACAACCTTATGGCCATCTTGCCCCATCATATGAGGCTTTCTGCACGTGGTGGCTTTTCATCGTTGGGCTTTGCACTTGTCCTTTACCCCGTGTGGGATAATCTCTCCCAGCTTGGCATACAACCTGCTTCTCTACTTCATTCAACTGAACCTGTGCGCTCCACTGTTATTTTTCTGAAAGTAACCACCATATGTAAAATACCAACCATTATTCTCAATATATTGTATATTTTTCACAGCTCTCAATATGACCTGAAAACATATGTATATACTTACTGAGATGACATAGTTTACTGTCCTTCTCTTCTGCTAGAATTATAAGCTTCATGAGTGTTTGCTCTATCCCCAGTCTCAAGAACAGTGTCTGGCACATTTGGCACAGTGCACATCATAAGGCTTGATGAATGATTGAATGGTGTCTTGGAACCTCTTCTGTGGGGGCTTCAGGAAGAGAAGCAGCATCCTGTTGCACAAAATCACTGACGTATTACTACTTTTGTGAAAAAAAGAGGTGTGGGATTAATCTACCTAGAGGGGATGGCATGGAATCGATCGATTTATCTGGACTTAGATGGCATTTTTATTTATCCGTTCGGATGAAAATCTGGCTGAAGGTAATTCCAGATATGTTCTCCATAGCGAACAACGTAATGCCCTACAGCTAATTCTCCTGGGCTCACTGTGGGCCTTGAGGCAGCTGAGTCTCATGGCCTCCAGGGACCTTTGTCCCGGGGCTCCTCCGGGACCTGCTTGGCTGGACAGACCTAGGATAGCTTGTGTCGATGAAATGCTCCAGAAGCGAGGTCCCAAACCTATCTTCACACTGCCACACTGACTTCATGACCTCCAACTGGAGGAACCCGGAGGAGGCCTCAGCAGAAAAGCAGGGTGATATGATGGAAGGAAAAGCTGCGGATTCAGGACTTCCGAATTCCAGGTGATTGGGTAAGCCGCCTCCCGTCTCTGAGTCTTTGTTTGTCTTTATACCATAAAGGAGTTGAATTAAATGTATCTTTAAAGTCCTCTTCAGCAGTGACGTTCTATAGTTACATGAGGTTTGCGCACAAGAAAAATTGGACCAGAGGCTGGGACAGCCGGGGAGAGAAGCCCACGGTGGAGGCGACTGAGCGGAGGCTGAGCAGTAGCTCAATAAGGCCAGCAGGTGGCGCCATTGCTGTACCAGGATGCTCAGGCCCACGGTGGGAAAATTGGATTTTTCCAGAAAGCAGGCAAATTCTTCAGGGCAAGCTGTCCAGCCTTCAGAGGGAACCAGTCGCCCCACCCCACCCCCAACACACACATACCCCTTCCTCCCAAAGCCTACGTACACATTGCAACAAACAGGGTGACTTGCACTGCAGGTTGCTAGGCCTGAGGCTGGAGGTGGTTCCAAGACTTGGGTGCCTTTTCTCCTCCTCCCATGTTTCCTAGGACTTTGAACCCTGTATCTGATGTGCTAGCCGGGATGGACCCTCACGGGATCACGCTCAAGGCAAGATGTGCAACTCGATGCAGGCCGGCTGCACTTCCCTGCTGATGACCATCGTCCTTTGCTCCAACCCTCAAGGCAGCCATGGCCTTCGAGGGAAGTCTCTGAACCTCCTCATTTCGCCTCCCCTGAGTCCTGGAGAGGAACCTCTGGTTAGAGGGGTTGGAGAAAAGCAAGAAGGAGGTGGGGGTGGAGGAGTGCTGAAGGGAAAGGTCTGGCTTTGTGGAGATAAGAATGGAAGAATCAACCTTTGTTTGGCCCCAACTGCCTCTGCCACTGTTGACACACTTGGGAGTGTTTCCTGGAGCTCCTCAGCAGGGTCCGGCAGCAGTCCCTCCCCGACTTCCGACGGCAGGGCCTGGTAGGGGTGGGGTGGGGGTTGTTCTGAAAGCTGGGGTGGGGAGACAAACTTAGGGGTTTTTTTTCTTTTAATTAGGCTGCTGTCTTAATCTTGAAGGCAGAAAGCAGTCCCCTCCCTAAGCTGGCTGCCAGATCTCTAAACAACAATCCCCACGTAGTCCTTCACCGTGTCTGCTCTGACCTGGGGGGCTGGGGAGGGGATGGCCTGATAATAGAGGGTGCACGGGGCGTTGCTCCTTCCCTTTGTTTTGCCAGCAACCATCAGTATGTTCCTCTTCTCAGAAGGCTGTTCATGAAGGGTACCTAAGACCCCAGCACACCACCCTCCATTCTGAAGCTCCCTGGTGCATTCGGTCCTGCCTTTCTGCGTTTCCTCTCCCCATGGAGAGTAGTTGGCAGACTTGGCTAAAGGGCCTTAGCCTCCTGGCTGGTGCCTGCGTCTGCTGGTGGCCCAACCTCTTCCCTGGCTAGTCTTCCCCCCAACATCACTGCACAGTCTAGCTAGGTCTAATGGAGGATGCCGTTCTTGCACTCAGACATACCCAGCGAAGACAGAGTCATGTAACAGATGTGTTTCAGTATCACTTTAATTGCAGTACTTAAACACACCACTTTTTATTCAGAAAAAAATATCTCCCCAATCCTCTCTTCTCTGGAAATTTCTATTTCCAACTGTCATTGAAACCAGGATCCCTGCTCAACCCCTCTGGAAAGAAATCAACAGCAAACAAGGATCTGGGCCACCCACAGAAGAGGCAGCTGGTGATGAGGGTTAGGAGCTGATGTGGGGCTTTGACCACGTGGGAGTGCAGAGCAGTGAAGGGGTTCAGGATGAGGAAGGCAGAGACAGAAAAGCATCTGCTGGGGGACTGAGGCCACAGCTCAACCCAGGAGTCAACAGGAGGGAGGAGGAAGCCACGGAGATCACAGGGTAAGGCCAGGACCCAGCCTCAGAGGAAGAGTACAGGGTGACAGGCTCAGCTCCAAGACCTGACCCCATGATCCGGTCTACTTGGAACCAGAGGGAGAAAAAGGAGCCCAGAGTTTCTGTGTGGCCCCAGAGAGACTAGGACTGAGCTATTAGTCCTGAAACTTGGGAGCTCCATTCTAGGCTCCAGCCAGAAAACTGTGCAGGCCTCTGCAAATGGTGGGGAGGGTGGGGGAGCACACGGAGCTCCGCGGAACTTAGAGAACAAGGGAGGAGCTGGAGGCCAAGTCCACAGTGTCTTGGAGGAGGGATAAGGGAAGTGGTTCCGGGCAACGCGTTTTTCTGGTTCTATCATTACAAGAGAGCAGGTGCAAAGGGTTACTTTGGTTTCCCCAAAGTAGAGAAAGAAAATATAAGGAAGAAACAGTAAAAATCAAAGCCTCTTGGGAGAACACTGTAGCCTAGAAAAGCCCATCCTTCCCCTGGGAGGTTCCTGTGGTGAGGCAGAGAGGAGGGGGGAAGGGGAAGGGGTCGTGTGTGAGTGCTGCAAGGCCATCGATCATTCCTGGGAGCTTCTCTGGACCTTGGCTTTCCTCCATCACATGGTTATCCAGAGAAGACCAGAGTCTGGCTCCAGGGAGCCAAATGTGTAAAGGGCAGGAGTTTACCTGCTCTTCCCCAAGGTGTAGGACCCCAAGAACAGCCTCTGAGGTGTATGCAGTGGGGAAGGGTTGGGCGTAAGGGATGTCACCTCCAGCCTGGAGGCAGCACTTGGTCAGATGCAGAGAGGGGCACTCTCTCGGACACTGCCCAGCCTTGCCCCACCTAGCCGAGTCACAATTCGGTATCAGCCACCACGTGTTGTCTTGCTGAATGGCCATTTCTGGAGGTGGCCTGGCCGGTCCCGTTTTCCTGAGCCCCTCGGTTCACACTGGCCTTTCCCTGAGCCTCAGGGGAGGTCCCAGGTCCTGAGCTATAGCCCTGGCCTCCACCGCTCTCCGAGTAATAAGGGTCTTCGCCCTAGACAGTGTATAAATAAAGTAGCATTATCTGGTAAGCAGGGGTGTGAGACACTAGATAGGGGAGGGGCCCAAATAGGAAGTGCGGGCAGGGGGTGGAAGGAGGGATGGGGGTGGGTGCGGGAGGTGGGAGGGAGGATCGGAGGGAGGGTGCAGCTGCATGTGCAGACTCCTTTCTTCCTGAAGAGTGATCAGGGTTCCAGCTCCTAGAGGAGAAAGGACATAGGAGAGGCACCACACCATGCCACAGCATTGCAGCAGCCAGCTCCCGCTAGGACACGGGCAGTCCCAAGAAGGGTGGGATGACCTCCCCAGGGTAGGGGACAGGCCAGAGGCCAGGAGTCAGACCTCAGCCTTGTTGCTTTGTCCTCCCTCATCCAGAACAGCAAAAGGAGATTCTCCTTCTGTGTGTCTCCTTTAGAGCAAAGGGACACCCACTGGACATTTAACATGGTTGCAAACACAGTGTGGCTGACTTAGCCTGTTCTGGTGGCACCAAACTGAACTACCCCAGAAAACATAGTGAATAGATGACATGGATCGTCCGCTACTACACCGAGTAGGTGGGCTGGCACCATTACTGTCCCTTCCCCAATTCGCTCCATAATATTTTGAATTTTCCACTGATACTATATGTGCACACATGCATATCTTTTTGTAAGCTCACAGAAGGGCTTTTTCTGGTATTTCCCCTCCTGCTCCATGACATCCACTGAACTCCCCGGAAACCTACTATCTTCCTCATTTCCTTTGCCCTGGCCCCCAGAACTGACCAGTCTTTCTCCTGTGGGGCTCCAGCTGCGGCGATTCATCAGGAAATAACCTGTGATGCCCAAGACGGCCAGCAGGATTCCGGCGGTGACCAGCGCGATCAGAGTCTTCCGGGAATAACTCTGGTGGCTCGCAACATCTTCCACTGTGAAACCTAGGATCCCCAGCTTGAAAAGCAACACCAAAGATACAGCCTGTCACTTGCCAAAGGTGGAGCCCAGCCCACTCTAGCCCCCTGTGTGTGACTCAACAGTGCACAGATGCTTGAGGGCGTTGACCTCAGGCATTTTTGAAATGGGATTTGAGACTGACATCTCTTAGTTCAGCCACAGCGCACCATTTCTGGTTCAAGACTAGAAAGGAGAAGACTCAGAGAAGGACGGTAGGTAGAACTGGAGAAAATAATGACTCCCCCACTTACTCCAGGGAGCTCCCCTGCCTCGGCATTCCCTCTGAGACCCATCATCTCAGAGAACTTACCTTTCTCAGGTCAGACTGGTGCTTTTTCATAAGTTGGAGTTTGCTGGAAATTTCTAGAATTACAAACAGAGGTTGCTAAATCTGGAAGGGAAACCAGCTTATCCTGCTCCACCCTCCCATGTTATTCTAGCTCATGCTGTAAATGGCCAAGGTGGTCCAACTTCGGAGGGCCTCTCCCCAAATCAGCCAGGCTCTTCTCTCCAGCACCTGTGGTCTCTCTGGATCTGAGATGCCCCGTCTCCACTCAGGATTCTCTAACCTCAGCCCTACTCCTTCCCAGTTTCCCCAGACAGAGGTGCACCTTACCTGTTCTGTTGGCCAAGACCAGCAGCAGGCACTGAGGCCTCACCTCAGACTGGGCAAGGAGCAGGGAGCACACCCGGGCCCCAGCCCCAGCCTCAGCCTTCTCCTCCCCACACAGCACTTGGCCCAGGTCGTCTCCCTTGGCCTCCCTAAACTCCACCTGGGAAGACAGAGAAAAATGAAGATCAAGAGATGAAATTACTGCTCTACCCTAAATTGCACCCAGAATCTCAGGCAGTAATTCTGATTAAAGCCACACTCTTACCCCGTTCACAAGAAGGATTCTTCTTTCTAAAATTCCAACGGAAAAAAAAAAAAAATACTGCTAACTGTATATGTGCAACATTATTTTTTCTTATTGGAAAAAACCTAAATAATCTCCTAGGACCAAAATGCATATCTACTAATATCTAAGACAGGCGTCCCCAGACTACGGCCTGTGGGCCACATGCGGCCCCCTGAGGCCATTTATCCCGCCCCCTGCCGCCGCACTTCAGGAAGGGGCACCTCTTTCATTGGTGGTCAGTGAGCGGAGCACAGTATGTGGCAGCCCTCCAACGGTCTGAGGGACAGTGAACTGGCCCCCTGTGTAAAAATTTTGGGGACGCCTGACCTAAGATGTCAGAGAACAAACTTAAAAAAATGGTCTCATTGAAGCATTGCCTGTGTATACATATGCAAATTAAACTCAAAAGAAATGGCCAACAACAGAAAATAGTAATGATGCAATAATAACTAAACGAAAATATTCTGTTTCAAGATTACAGCAGCCCCCAGTGATGGAAGAAAAGCCACTGGAGGTGAGGAGTAGAGAACAAATCTATAATATACACTCAGTGGAAACCTCAGTGGCCTCCTCCCTCTTATTACCTAAAGGAGCCTCTTGAAGCGCATTGCTCAAACTGACATGGTCTTTTTGTCTGGTTTTCCATCCCCCATTTTCCATTAAAAGCATGGATCTCAGTTTTAATGAAGTTCATAGATTTTTCTCCAGGTTGCTAACTGGTCTATCAGACCCAGGAACTCAGACTTGGAAGAAAAGCTCTGATAATTCTTCAACAGTGAGTCAGAATTTATTCCAGCAGCCTCCAATCAGAGTGACCTCCCCTGCACAGGAAAGGAATCGAAACTAAGACTTTCTCTTCAGTCCGGATGGCAGATGGCAGAGAAGGAAATGCCTGAGCAGCCCTGACAACTTTCCTGTTAGGGAAAAACTGCTGGGGTGGCGTGTGACCATCATCAGAACCGGGCCTCCGAGGAGGAGAGAGCTTCCTGTTTGCGGGCAGGGCTCTGCTTGCAACAAGGCCCCCGGGTCCTCCCAGCTGGAATGGAGCCTGGGTATTTTCCCACTGATGTGACCCAAGGCAGGAAAACCCAGGCTCCTTTGCTCCTACACAAAGCAAAGTCAAGATTGGCCTCAGGACCCAGCTGGAATTTGAAGCAGCTGAGGGAAAATAACTGGGCTTGGATGAGGCCAGGAGAGTGTGGTTAGCCAGACTCCAGGTCACAGAGACACGAGCCCAATTGGAGCCTCAAAAATTCCCCTGGAAACGTGGCTACAGAGAAATGAGTTCTCAGGCCGCTGCTGCTTCCTCCTTCAGGAAAAGGAGCAATTCTGCAGCTCTCCCAGTATGTCCTTGGATAGATGCTCTGCCTTTGGAAATGTTTGTTTTTCTGAACAGCATTTGCGCTAAGTAGCCCGGATGCCACACCAAACCGATCGACAGTCTCCACCTCTCTAAATCCAGTTGGAGAGCCTTACATGGCTTCCCCTTGAGTACCCACACTCCCCAACATCACGAGTCTGGATGAGGATGAGGAAGGTTCTTGTCTAGATGACTCTGGGCTTCTGAAGTGTCTCCAGTTGAAATAGGTCTGCTTCCCCAGAGAGGTGGGGGACAGGGCTCCTGCAGGTCATAAACTCGCCAAAGCAAATGTCACCTTCCTCCACCTGCTGAGTGCAAGAAGCCACACCTTGACAATTTGTCAAGCCCTGAATATAGGACACTGTGTGAAATCCTCTGCCCATGTGTTATGTATGTGTGTGTTGTATTCATGGGTCACATGTAGTGGGGGTGGGGATTGGGAGGTATCTATGAATTGCACCTGGTCAAAGCTTTCAGTTAGCATGTACAACAATTAAAATAACAGATGTCAACCAGGCGTGGCAACTCATGCCTGTAATCCTAGCACTTTGGGAGGCACAGATAGACAGATTAGATGAGGCCAGGAGTTTGAGACCAGCCTGGCCAACATGGTGAAACTGCGTCTCTACTAAAAAATGCAAAAATTAGCTGGGCATGGTGGTGGGCATCTGTAATCCCATCTATTCAAGGGGCTGAGGTATGAGAATCACTTGAACCCAGGAGACAGAGGTTGCAGTGAATCGAGATCACACCACTGCACTCTGCACTCCAGCCTGGGCAACAGAGCAAGACACTGTCTCCCCAAAAAAAGTGTTCAATGTCGTGTTGAGAATCTAGTGGGAACTAGATTAATGATAGCTGTTACTATGGTTATTAATAATAGTAATACCTTCTATAACATATCATCTAGAGTCTATATATTGATCATATTCTGCCTATTGTTATTGTTATTTTTCTCTGACTAGACTGTAAGACTCCCAAGTGTGTGTGTTGCCGGGGGGCGGGGTGTGTACGTTATAGCATTTACAACCCAGACTGCACAAACCATAGCAGCAAACAAACATAAGAACTCAGGGAATGTTGTTCAACTTAACATCCCAACCGGTTAGCCTCCACACAGGGTCCCTCCACCCCTTGCACAGTTTCTTGGACTAGATTCAAGGGAATAATAGCGGCCAGCCTCCCACTCTGGAATCCAACCGCATCAGTGAATTGTGTTTGGGCCCCAAGAGGAACAGGTGGATCCTGAACAAAGCACAGTGCTTCTCCGGATGCTGGGAATAAACATCCTCCCCCAAGAGGCTGCGGGCAAACATCACAGGAGAGTGGGCAGGAGGAAGACACAGCCTCACCGCTTCGTTCATGAAAATCAGATTTACAAGCTCCTAACCTCATCGGCTCACGCATGTTTCTTTGCAAACATAATAAACCCGTCTAGCCCCTCTGAGTAGCATTCTCAAACTTTGCAAAGACATCGAGCATTGGGATGGGGATGGTGATGTGGGGGTGGAGGAGGAACAGGTATTTTTCTAATGACCTTTAAGGTATTTTCCAACCCTGAAATGCTAGGATCAATCATCTCCCCCCCCCCCCCACCCCTTTTAAAATCATTTTATCTCTTTTGGTGTGAGTTTGACAATGCAGGTGAAAACCCTATTTTTACATAGGAACTGGAATAACGAAGGGACCTGTTTCAAGTCACCTAACAAGTGGGCAGCTAACCAAGGATGAGAAGCAAGATCGTCTCCAGATTGCAGGCTCTTTCCAGTAGACACACATCTTCATAAATCCTTCATCTGTAACTTATGTTTTCTGCATGGAAACTGACCTTTAGTGGATGCTGGAGGCAGCCTGCCTCAGATGAAGTCAATGTGCATAAGGATAAAGTGAGCTAGCTGAGTAATTACAAACTCTGCATATAAACAGATGTGGTACTAACGATAGGTAATTCTTTTGTTTTTTCTTTTCTGAGATGGAGTTTTGCTCTGTCACCCAGGTGAGAGTGCAGTAGTACGATCCAGGCTCACTGCAACTTCTGTCTCCTGGGTTCAAGTGATTCTTCCACCTCAGCCTCCCAAGTAGCTGGGACTATAGGCATGCACCACCATGCCTGGCTACTTTTTATATTTTTAGTAGAGCGGGGGTTTTACCATATTGGCCAGGCTGGTCTCAAATCCCTGACCTCGTGACCTGCCCGCCTCAGCCTTCCAAAGTGTTGGGATTATAGGCGTGAGCCACTGCACCTGGTCAGGTAGTTTTAAAGAACAAATTGGCAGGCAAAGGACTTGACTAGACTTTTCCCCAAAGAAGATCTGCAAGTGGTCAATAGGCACATGAAACAGGCCCAGCATCACTAACCATCAGGAAACTGTAAATCAAAACTGCCGTGAGATACCACCTCATACCCATTAGGATGGCTGCTATTTCAAAAACCCAGAAAATGACATGTGTTGATGAGGATGAGAAGGAATTGGAACCCTCGTACACGACTGGTGGGAATGTAAAATGGTGTGACTACTATGAAAAACAGTCTGATGGTTCCTCAAAAATTCAAAAATAGAGTTATCATGTGGCCCAGCCATTTCACTTTTGGATAAGTTCCCAAAAGGACTCAAATCAGGGTGTCAAGGAGATACCTGTATACTCATGTTAAAAGCACTATTATTCGCATCGGCCTAAAGAGGAAAAAACTCAAGTGTCTGTCAATGGGTGAATAAAGAAACAAAATGAGGTTTACACATACAATGGAATATTACTCAGCCTTAAAAAGGTAGGAAATTCTGACATGTGCAACAGCATAGATCGATCTTAAAATCATTACGCTGAGTGAAATTGGCCAGTCACAACAAGACAAACACTATGATTCTACTCACATGAGGTACTTAGAGTAGCCAAATTCATAGGAACAGAAAGTAGAATGGTGATTGCCAGGGTCTGGAAAGAGTAGGGAGTTGTTTCATGGGTACCCAGTTTCAGTTTTGGAAGAGGCAGAAAGTTCTAGAGATTGCTTGTACAATAATGTCAACGTACTTAAAACTATTCAATGGTACCCTTAAAAGTGGTTAAGGTCATAACTTATGTCATGTGTGTTTTGCCACGATCAAGAAATATTTTGGTGGATTCCTCTGGACAAATGGGTGTAGCATAAAAGTATAAAGTCATCTTTCATTTTGGAAACTATTTGGGGAACCACAACCATGAAATCTAAACTAAGTAGACTTGGAAAGACACGTCCTGCTAAGGAGGGTGCCGAGATATGGCAACAGGTGTTTGAGATGAGAGTGGTATCACCTTCCCTTCCTCTGGCTGCCTAGGAGTGATGGCTCGGGAGCAAATGGAAAGTGATAGAGATAGACATGCCTATCGGATTCACGTACAGAAGACACACCTACAGAACCCACGTCGGGAGAGCTAACGTATTGGTACTCACTAGAGCTAACATATCCGCACTCACTCAGTGCAGAACGAGTGTGTGGATAGCTGAGACTCATGCACACATATTCCTGTTATGGGTTATACTAGATGCAGGAGCATACCAACATACTTAAGTAGTCAAGGATGTGATGCTCAGGGAAACTAAATCCTTCCTGCTCTTCACGAGGATATTAGGTAGGTAGGGGCTGAGGCTCCCAGCATTAGAACCAATACCTTAAGGCCTTCTGACACCAAAAGTACAAATGCAACCTAAGGAAAATTCGGAGGCCCTGCAGCACTCACAGCCTTTGGAGCAGACTGTTGATCAGAAAAGCAGGGAGTATGGCCCCCAAAAAGGGCATCTTGGACACAATCGGGAGCTGTGGCTAAACATTTTGGAACAGAACGGCTGGCTGAGGATAAATTACCTTGGGGAGTAGGAGGCGGCCCTACCGTGTGCGGGCTGGGGATGAGGAGCCCTCAGGAAAAAAAGGATCAACACTGGTGGACAGACCACAGCAACAACAGCACCACATATGAGCTGCCACAGAGCTGCTTCTTGAAGGGGCAGTGTGGATGGAAGTCTTCTTTAGCAGAGGAGCTGGAGAGGACCTGCTGTCTTTCCACATCCCTGCCCACAGATCCTACCTCACTCTCAGAGGAACATGCAGAGACCTTCTCAGCCGTGGCACGAAGTAGGCCAGACAGCAAAGAGCACAGCAGAGTTAAGAGGAATTATTTCTAAAAGAGCAGTAAGTTTCTGGCACCTTTCTCGTACAGTGACCCAAGTTACGTGTGAACTTTGAAGAGCAACAGACAGCCAAAGGTTCTGTAGTTAATTCTAAATTCCAGGCACAAAGAATTAGCACATACCTGCGTGATACACAGAAAAATAAATGCTCCACCAGGTTGATGGGGTGGGGGGGGAAGATGGTCATTTTCCGTGGCTACAATTAGCAAAGAACTTGACAATTGTTTTTTCTAATGAGTTGAGTTAAAAATCAGCATCAGAAACACGCTGCATATTATTTGCACATTGTATGTCCACGTTTAAGTGAACTAGTTTGCAGACTGTATTTAGTCATTTCACTATGCACAGTCATGTCCTCACTATTTCTGTTGTTTTTAGATGTCCTAAGTTAAATTCTTTCAGGTATAATTTTTACAAATCTGTAAGTCAGAGAGACCCAACTGATGGTTGTAGTAAAACTACCGAGTTAGAATGCACAAAGTAAGTAACTGATGCCCTCTACAGACTGTGATCTTTCCAATCTATGCATGCCAACACATCACATATGTGTTTCCCTTAAATGGATCTCCAACTCGTAAGAATATGTTTTCTTCTGTAAGTAAATACAACTCTTGCTATCACCTCATCCTTCCTCCAGAGCTGAGTTACCGTTAGGAAATTAGATTTACTGAAACAAAGCAAGGTCTGCCAGAATCATTTAAAATAACACAATGCTCTGTACATTCTTTCCAATGCAGTAACACATGAAACTGAAACAAGAGGCATAACTACTAAACAGAAGGAGAAAAACAAGATATTGTTGTGGATAATAAGGTAACTTACCTTAAAACTGAAAGGAATCAACTAAAAAGCTTATAGACTCAGGCAAGTTCAAGAAACTGGCCAAACCCAAAATAATTACCCAAAATTCCATTAACTTTCTAACCTATTGGTGATAATTAATTTGAATATATTCAAATTTGGAGAGTGAATATATTCAACTTGGGACATCTATGTGATAAATAAGCCTAAGAAATCCATCAAATCTAGAGAAAAAATAAAGCCAAAAAACCAAGATGTTGAGAGACACACACACACACAAAACAGAAAAAATAAAGAAATTTTAGAGCAGTTACAATTCAAATTTTAAAGCTTTTTTTTGCATTCTTTTCTAAAAGAAAAAAATACTTTACATTTTTTACAGTGTAGTAAAAAAAGACCTGCCTTGCCTGACTGGATATGAAAAATACTGTAGTAAAAACATACAATAATTTTGAAAATTTAAAATAGGCAAACGTATAGACAAACTGAACAAATAAAAGATGTCTGAAGAGTATGCCCCGAGACATACAAACTTAATATAAGCTGCCAGGCATGGTGGCTCACGCCTGTAATCCCAGCGCTTTGGGAGACCAAGGTGGGGAGATCACAAGGCCATGAGTTCGTGGAGTTTGAGACCAGCCTGGCCAACATGGTGAAATCCCGTCTCTACTAAAAATACAAAAAAAAAAAAAAAAAAAAAAAAAAAAAAAAAATTAGCTGTGTGTGGTGGCAGGTGCCTGCAAGCCCAGCTACTCAGGAGGCTGAGGCAGGTGAATCTCTTGAACCCAGGAGGTGGAGGTTGCAGTGAGCTGAGACCACGCTACTGCACTCCAGCTTGGGCAACAGAGCTAAACTCTGTCTCAAAAAACAGAACAAAAAGCCAAAAACTTAATATAAGCTAAAGGAAACATCCCATACAACAAAAGAGGGAGTCATTCAATAAATAATGTTAGAAAAAATGGTTAGAGCAAAATAAATTCTGTATGGATTAAAGAGTTATGTGTAAATATTTAATAATAACAAATGAAATGATAAAGGAACTGACATTTTAGGTGACTAATTTATATCTGTTGAGTGAGAAGGACTTTCTTAACCAAAAAGCAATTTGCATCTGACTCTCTCCAATTTAAAAGGACCAGAGAGACGGGGAAAATAAAAATAGTACTATAGAGAAGGGAAAAAAGTACTATGGAGGAGAAGAGGAATAGAACAAAATCTATTAATAATGAAAACTGGTTTTGCCTTTTTTGCCCACCAGATGGGGCCTCTTACTCCCTAAACAGAAAGTTCAGTATAAAAAGCAGCCTGACCAGGCTGAACTCCCCCAGCCCCTACCCAAATCCAGTCTTATCCAAGAAGGTTTAAGGATATTCAGAAGGGATTGAGGAAGGGGACAGGAGGAAGAGGTTGGGTAGGGGTTGACTTACACAGCTGGAGGTCTCATTTTGCTCCAGGCAGATGCCCTGAGGCAATTTCACTTCTTTGATGCCTGAACATGTGATTTCTGTCTGTATTAAAATAAAAACAAAACAAAACCCAAGTAAGTAAACCAGCACCTTTGCTCCTGATTTCTTTCCAAACTTTTTCCAGTTTGCTTTCTGTGAGGTGCTCTTTTAGGAGGTTTTAAGGAAATTGAAAATTTGTCAGGGGACTAGAGATTTCTAATAGTCATACTCTCTCTTATTTTACTTGAATCCTCATCAGATGACAAAACTTTTGTTACTAGCCTGGGCTTATGGCAAGTAGCTATTTGCAATCCTGGTAAACACTGGCTTGGTGGTGCAGGAATGTGAGAGGGGACGATCTTTTCCCATTTAGGCTGTTTTCTCTCCAGTCAACCACAAACTTGCAGGAAGGCCATACAGGCAAACAGGGATAATGGGGTGGATCAGAAGATGCACCTAGTTCCCTCCTGGCCTCCAGGACTCTTCAGATTCCCATTTTGGCTCTTTTTTTTTTTTTTTTTTTTTTTTTTTTTAATGGAGTCTTGACCAGGTTGAAGTACAGCGGTGTGATCTCGGCTCACTATAAACTCTCTGCCTCCCAGGTTCAAGTGATTCTCCTGCCTCGGCCTCCCTAGTAGCTAAGACTACAGTGCATGACCACGCCCAGCTAATTTTTGTATTTTTGGGCAGAGATGGGGTTTTGCCATGTTGCCCAGGCTGGTTTCGAACTCTGGACCTTAAGTGATCCACCCACCTAGCCTCCCAAAGTGCTGGGATTATAGGCATGAGGCACCATGCCCAGCCCTGGCTTCTTTGAAAACAAAAAGCAGGGAGATCCCTCGGGCATATCTCATGGCTGAGGCTCTCATATTTTCTGTCCTGTCTGCTGAAAGCTGTTGACAGCCGTAGGCCCTAAGGCCGAGAGGGCCAGGCTGAGCCCACCATCCCTGGTTTGCCCAGTTCCTGCCATTGCCAGTGCCCCCCTTCACTGCCTCTCTAGACCTGGCACAACCACCAAACCCCCTTGTGTAGAGGAAATGTTATTTGTCCTAATCATCTCGGGAGAAGCAGCCCCAGTAAATGAACAATAGTTTGCAAATATTCCCAAACGGAAATGGTGCCCTGGGCAAAGTCCCACCGATAGATACTAGAAAGAACCAGAGGAATGGATGGATCTCTGAGAATCCCGTTTACTCTCTACTCTCTAAAATACAATATCCAAAGCCCAGATGGGCCTTACTACCTAACTGTACCTCTTTCCCCATCTTCCTACTTCTCCCGGCAATATTTACACTGTATATTTCCATGCTGATTCCCACATGACCCGAATCCCATTGGGAGGGATGAGGTAAGAGGTGGAGGGAAAGAGACAGTTTGTCTGCATACATATGAAGTGAGGGGCAATCTGCCATTTTTGGCCCAAATTCACCCACCTTGATGATTCTTGGGATAGGAGAAGATGATGTATAGGGTTCAGTGGGAGATGTTGCAAGGCTAGTGCTAGGGGTTAAAAGGTCTGAAACATTTCCAGGTGACAGGCTGGTCTTCAGTCTTGTCTCTGGAGTTGAAAAGTTGGCTGGGGTAGTGAATGCTGTGGTGATTACAGAGGTCTGTGACTGAACAGAAGAGTTTGTGGGTCCATAAACTGGGGTGATCACAGAGGTAGATGTGGAATTGACTGCAGTTTCTGAAAGAGACCAAAACCTGGGTGTGCATGTGCTCAGACATACACACAGTCGAAACACAGAACGGGGAGTTTGAGGAGTTAACAGTTAGTTCATGTCGCATCCCTGACCAAACTCATCTCAAGCTTTTGAAACCAGAACTGGAATCTAGAATGTATTAGAAGTGCCCTGAAACGAAAATAGATGCTGAAACTGAAATAGATGCTGGTCTACCTTAGAGAAGCCAAAGACTCCCCCAGTTTGGACCTGTACATACCTTCTTTCCTTTAGAAGAGATCGGACATCTCTATGGAGTCATCTGATTCTTATTTCATCACTAAGCTGAACTCAGCATGAGAGAAGGGGTATGAAGGCATTACTGATCAGGATCAGCTGCCAAGACATGGGCCTGAGAAAACTGCCACTCAAGGAAGAATTATCTGGAACTTCCTTCTGGGTGCCCTAAGCATGATACTCAAACCGTTAATACTAGGGGCTTGTATAACTTCCTCTGTGGTGAGGGGAGCAGCCTGAAAACATCCTAAATACTTTACCCAAGCATTAGCAGCACCTCTCTGGGACATGACACAAATGCTCTTTTTACCTATGATGGTTGATGGGCCCTCAGTGCCATTCTGAGACACAGGGTAGTGGCTGGTAATTCCGAGGGTAGTAGGGATTGCAGTTTCTTGGTTGGATGCATTTGTAGAAACACTTGGAAATATTCCCAGGGTAGGTGACTGTGGGGTGATAGTAACGTTGTCGTTGTCAGGACTCGTGAATCCGGAGGCTATAGGGAAACGAGGAAGAATAAGAATCAGAACCTAAAGATATCAGCCTCGTGATAGCACCTGATGCAATTTCCTGACTTCAGGTAGAATCCGTCTAGAACATTCCCTGCTGCCCCTGGCAATGAGGCTGCCACAAGAATATACTCCTGGACAGTAGACTAATTTCCCACTACCAGATTTGCCCTGAGGACATAGGAAAGGAAAGGTTTATATACATACAAATGTCTCATAGAGTATTATTTATAGGAGGGAAACGTTGTGAGCAATTAAATGAATTACAATAGGACAAGTGATACATACACTTAATATACCATAATTGTTACATCATCATATACATGGTCATTAGAAAGAAAAAATTATAAAAACTGTAGCAACATGGAAATATGAGGCAATGTTCATAATATGTTTAGTTACATACTAAAATATAAGATTACGCCCGCATAAATATTGCAAAGATCTAAAATGTGAAAGAGGTCATGCTTCTGTTTCCTTTTCACTGTATCCTCTTTTTTGGTCACTCTCCATCCAGTATACTATCTCTTGGAATCATCACTAGACTCACACTGTCTCTATGCAATCCCCTTAAAAATCTATTCTTCTTGGCCAGGCATGGTGGCTCACACCTGTAATCCCAGCACTTTGGAAAGCTGAGGCAGGTGGATCACTTAAGGTCAGGAGTTTGAGACCAGCCTGACCAAGATGGTGAAACCCTGCCTCTATCAAAAACACAAAAAATTAGCCTGGCATGGTGGCAGGTGCCTGTAATCCCAGCTACTCGAGAGGTTGAGGCAGGAGAATCGCTTGAACCCAGGAGGCGGAGGTTGCAGTGAGCCTAGAGTGTGCCATTGCACTCTAGCCTGGGTGACAGAGCAAGACTCCATCTCAAAAAACAACAAAAACAGTAACAAAAAATCTATGCTTCTCAGACTTCCCCATTTCCAAATTCCTCTCATCCTTTTGCTCATGGTCTTCAAACCCATTCACCTTTCCTTTTGTTAAGGAACTCAGTTTTTAGGATGCTCTGACCTCGGAGTTCAGCTAATGAACCAGAGAACACAAGGCCTGGTTTCTCAACAATGTAGTGGGAAGGAGACAACTTAGTTCTGGCTCTGCCAATAACTAACCATGTAATTTAATACATGTATGTATCTCCATTCTTTTACCTCTTACATAAGGGTCTTTTCTGGCTACCTTACACGGATTGTTGGGAGAATCAATGAGATAACAAAGGCTAAATTATTGTAGTATAATATTTTGGATTTCATTATTCTCAGAAGATCCTCATGAGTGTCCTTGCACATCTCTTCCACATATTCTGGGATACATCCTTTTTCTTTTTTTTAAGACAGGGTCTGGCTTCATCACCACTGCACCCAGGCTGGAATGCAGTGGTGAGATCATAGCTCACTGTAACCTTAAACTCTGGCCTCAAGTGATCCTCCTGCCTTGGCCTCCCAAAGCTCTGTGATTACAGGTGTGACCTGCCATGCCCAGTCAGTACCATCCTTAGACACAGGAAGGAGAAGCTTCCTGCCAGAACCCTGTGCCTCTGAGGGCCCACACCCTGTCCTCCTTCCTGTGAGGACCAATCAGCATGTACCCTCTCTTCTAGATCATACTGTGGGGACCAGAAGTCCTAGCACTTCTTGCTTAAATGGCACTTTGCTCACATCCACAATGGGGCTCTTCTCCCATTCCATCCTGCTAAGGGGAACTGCAGCATGAGGGCATATACCCCCAAGGCCCAGTGGTGGCCAAATGATGACGCTTGAGGGCAGAAGAGTTAGTGCTTAGTGCTTAAGCACATGGGTAGGGTGTCCAAGGCACACATGCCATTTCCCTGCAATGTGAGCTGGAGTCATGGGTAGGAAGCTGAAAAGGGGAGTGGGCTGGGGCCAGGAACCATCTTTCCCTGTCATTGAATTCCAAGTATATGAGCATCCCAAATTCAGACCTGGCTTTCCAGGTGATCATGAAGGTAAGAAGATAGAAGATACTTTATCAGTTAGTTGGCCTGGCTTATAACTGAAATGTTTAGACATACAGTATGTAGGCCGCTATTGTACTCTTGCCCTGAGCTTTGTAAATGTTAAGGGTGAACTTGGTGTCCAGAGTTCACACCCGAAGTTCTATCTTCAAGGAAGCTCCTGATGGTCCCAGGCCTCCCTAAAGTTTGTCTCTACATTTTCCTGATTGGGATCTGGATCTGTATTTTTCAGCAATGTCCAAGTAAACAGCAAGGTAGAATGACATCTCTTGTTTCCCTCAGGATCGAGGGAAGTTAGACTTTTTGCTTCATGGCCATCAACCTGGGGCCAAGAATGCTTTTCCTAAAGGTGATGACAAGGTTTTCACTGTCTCCTATCTACTTCCTTCTGCAACCTGCCACAAGTAGATTGCTATTAATGGCGAGTGCAGCAATCATGTCTTACTATGATGTGTCAGGTAAGCAGTGGGAAGAAGGATATCACTATCTCCATCTTAGAGATGGTGATCCTAAATCACCAAGGTGTGGAACACTGAGGTTTAGCAGACTCTTAAGTAGATGCAGCAAGGAGGTTAGGCTGGGGCTAAACTGTCAAAAATCTGAATTCATCTCCCACATCTCCAGAGAAAAAAGGACGGGCTCCCATCTGGCTTGAACAGGAGGTGGGTTGATCAAAATAAAATTGATGCAGAAGTCAATCAGGCTTCTTTCCTGTTTAGATGGGACCCTCTCGCCAGTCAGACTTTAAGGTCAGATTCATCTGAATTCATCGAAAGAGTCAGCATTCAGACACTGAATTACAGGATCACGCTCTCAAGGCACCACCCCAAGACTCCTCATCTTGCCTGCCCTTTCTCTCCTCTCCCCCAGCATGCCAATTCCTGGGAATCCCATCTGATCCACCCTGGCCTAGCCCTTTTCTATCTCCAGAGGAAGCTGGGCCTGACTGCGATGATGTCATGCTTTTGAACCCCTCCCCCGAAGGGCCTCCTTCACCCAGACAAACACTTTTGAACTTTTCCAGATGTGGAGCGAGACCTGCTGCTAGTTTTGAGGACAGAGGTGCTTGTTCCAGAAGAGCAAAGCAACTCTGAACCCAGGCCAGCTACTGACCCACTGGGGCTGGGATCTCAGCTGCAGCAACCCCTCCACCTACCACCAGAGCAAGTACCATGGAATAAGTAGTGGGATCCACCTGCAAATGAGAAGGGGACCCCAGTTTCAGAGTCAGGGCTCTGAGCCCAGGATGAGCAGAGCACCCTCTGAGACACCAGGCGGACAGGACACGTGAGAGGGCAGAAAGGCAAAATGGAGTGATCAGGAATGCCTGAGCTGGTGCAGAGCAAGGGAACAGGTTGGTCAGGGGCCTGGAGCCAATCCTGGCATAAATGCTGCAGCACAGTGGGGTGAGTGCATCTCTTAGGCTCACAGTTTCTAGAGCCCTGGAGGAACGACATTTATGAGAGTCAAGACTGACCACAGATCCCTTTTTAATCCTGTCTTCCCACGCACATCCATGGCATTAAGCCACCAAACACTGACCTTTCTTTATGTGACCTTGTGACTCTCAACTCTGTAGGGGGGCTAGCAGGAGCCTACCAGTCAGTGAGAGCTTGTCAGATCCTAAGAGACAATTGATGAAACCTCCGCTCCCTCCTTTTCATCCTAAATGGGAGGAACAGCCCCTACCCACAAGGCTACAAGAATTATAGTACAGTTTAAAGTTGAATAAAAAGCTCTCTTCTGTGGTTTACTTCTCAGTCAATCCTTATTAACTGTGTCTCCTTAGGGACTCCATTTGACCCTTAGTTACCCCATTTGATCTCAGCTCATTAACTTGGAGCAAGGGAGGAGAGAAGCTCTCAAGAAATAAGTGAAATGAGGATTCTAAGAAGCTAAATAGACGTCACAAAATTCATGTAGTAAAAGTCATGCACTGAACTTTCAGGTACTTCTTCAGAGGCAATTATTCTTCTTTTATACATAATTCTAATAAGCCTGGTTATCTGATATCCCAGCTAATGATGAAACGTAGGAAGAGCCTATTAGAAGCAAATAATAAGGAGAAGCAACAGCTGAAAACGAAGAAACAAAAATAAATGAAAAGCAGACACAAGTATCAAAACTCGCACCAGTTTTCTGGAATCATTTATGGTAGGCGTAAATCGATCAGCTATATCTACTTTATAAGCATTGATGATGTCACTGAGTTGCAACATAGCCACATCATTTTTGTGACACATCTGAGTCATAAAATCCCTTTTGGAGAGTATTCTAAGAAAGCAAAGACATGTGCAATACATTTTGAAAATATTTCTACCTGTTGTTAGTAAACTGAAAATTCTTTTGGTCTTTAAAGTGTGTTTGCAAATCCTCAGAGATCCGGAAAGCCCTGCTACCTAAAATAACTAAACCCCCGTACTTGAAGAGACTAGTTTCCTATACTTGGTCTTGCCTTTCACAGCCCTCCTTAGTTATAGTTTTTCCATGGTCCTGTTTCCTGATCTCCTAGCCTACCAGTCTTATTTTGTCCATCCTTTCATGTTCTAGCACCTGGATCCAGAGGAGTATCTTGAAGGAGTTTCTGGGAATCTTAGTCCATAGAGTTACAGAACTAGGATGAAGGGACATCCAGCCTCTGCCAGGAAATAGGCTGTTGGGAGCCACAGACTGTTGCCAGGAAGGCAGTGTAGCCTATAGATGAAGAGTTCAGGCTCTGCAGCCAGACACACCACCCATTCAAAGTCTTCTTTACCATGTTTTAGCTGAGTGGTTTGGACAGTTACTTCAACCCTGTAAACCTCACCTGTAAAACAGAGATAAAAGTAGCCCCTATGTCTTAGCTGTTATAAGGAATAAAGGAGCTAAGAAGTGGAAGCAGTTATCCAGTCCCGTAAAAGCTCAAGAAACAGTGGATATTGTTTGTTTTAGGTCCCTTCCTTCTGCTTCTCGGAGGGCAGACACTTATCTCTATGAATCATCTGCCACAAAAACCATATACAGTGCTTCCTCAGGATAGGTCTAACTGTCACCTCAGTTAGAATACAAATTTCTCAAGTGCTGGAGCCATTCTTATTCTTACGTGTTTTACTTCCGGTGCTTAGCACAATCCTTGGGATTTGGAAAAAGCAATAGGATTGCAGGACAGCTGCAGCAGGTGTGTTCCTACCAGTTACCTCTAGCCACAGCGGTCTCGCTCTGATGTTATATTTTAAGGGGTAATTAATTAAATTGGGAGTGTTGATGTGAAGATAACCAGGATTAGAAGAGTTCTAGAAACCAAGTATATTGTTGAGGGTCTAGTGTTATTTCATCTAGATCGGGGTTGGCAAACTGTGGCCAGTGAACCTAACCTGACTCACAGGATGTTTTGGTATGGTCAGTCAGTAAAGACTGGCTTTTACATTTTTTTTTAAATCTCGAGAAGGAGTCTCACTCTGTCGCCCAGGCTGGAGGGCAGCGGCGCGATCTCAGCTCACTGCAACTGCTGCCTCCCAGGTTCAAGCCATTCTCCGGCCTCAGCCTCCTGAATAGTTGGGATTGCAGGGGTGCCTGCCACCAGGCCCGGCTAATTTTTGTATTTTTAGTAGAGATGGGGTTTAGCCATGTTGGCCAGGCTGTTCTCAAGCTCCTGACCTCAGGTGATCTGCCCGCCTCAGCCTCCCAAAGTGCTAGGATTACAGGCATGAGCCACCACACCTGGATGGCTTTTGCATTTCTAAAGTGTCGTAAGATAAGACAAAGTGGAACATGCATCAGAAACCACATATGGGCCCTAAAGCCTAAAATATTTACTCTCTGGCCCTTTACAGAAAAAGTTTGCTCACCCCTGATATGGAAAAGAAGAATTTGGGGAGGAAGGATAAATAATCTTTAAGATTCATGTTATTTATACCAGTTGAGCACCCCTAATCTGAAAATCAGAAATCCTAAAATACTCCAAAATATGAAACTTTTTGAGTGCCAACATGACACCACAAGTGGAAAATTCCACACCTGACCACATGTGACAGGTCACAGTCGAAACTTTGTTCCATGCACAAATGTATTAAAAATATTGTCTAAAATTATCTTCAGGCTATGTGTATAAGGTATATATGAAACACAAATTTCATGCTTAGACTTGGGTCCCATTCTTAAGATATCTCATTATGTCTACGTAAATATTCCAAAATCTGAAAAAATCTGAAATCTGAAACACTTTTTGTCCTAAGCATTTTGGATAAGGGATACTTAACCTGTATATTCATTCTCATTTTTCTACAGCCCTGGCGATGTGCAAAGGATCTCTCTCAGTGCTGTGGAGAGTATAAAATAAGAGCGGGATCTCTTTCCTCCATCAGGTGTTAGTGTCATTGTCATTTAAATCAATCCCTCAAGGTGTTTATAAACTAGTAGGGCCCACTAGAAAGGTCTTTAGGTATTATCATGAAGGACCAGATTAAATCTGTGCCAGCCCGAAGAATAGAATTAGAACGAATGATTAGAAGTTATGGGAAGGCCAGTTTCACTGCAATCCAAGGAAAAGGTTTAAAATGATGCAGCTACTTATAAGAATGAAATAAGCCACTTTCAGAGATCAGTGAGCAATCCATGCTTCTTGCAAACATTCAGGAAGCATCTTCGTTAGGGGGCCCTTCCAACTCTGAGTCCTACCATGAATTTGAGTCATCCTAGACTAGAGCAAAGGACTGAACTAATGCCTTCTTAAGCTTCAAAGGCTAAACTGAGGTGTGAGCATATATAAACCAAGGGTCTGTGGCGTGAGGGTTCCCAGAGTACTGATATTTCCATTTTACATTCAAACAGCATGTCTTAGCTGGGTGCGGTGGCTCATGCCTGTAATCCCAGCACTTTAAGAAGCCAAGGCAGGTGGATCACCTGAGGTCAGGAGTTTGAGACCAGCCTGACCAACATGGAGAAACCCCATCTCTACTAAAAATACAAAAATTAGCTGGGCGTGGTGGTGCATGCCTGCAATCCCAGCTACTCAGGAGGCTGAGGCAGGAGAATAGTTTGAACCTGGGAGGTGACAGTTGCAGTGAGCTGGGATTGTGTCATTGCACTCCAGCCTGAGCAACAAGAGCAAAACTTCGTCTCAAAAAACAAACAAACAAACAAACAAACAAACAAACAAACAAACAGTATGTCTTGGATCCCATCCACTTACTGTGGAACCCTGATTATCTTGAATGTCTGGAGTTCATTTCTCCCTGTCACCTCTTCTGCCATTTTCTCAGCACCACAGACGCCTGGGTTGCAGCTCCATGGCTCAATGGTTCCCTGTCCTCATCAGTATACCACTTCACCACAAGCTAGCCAAGCACTCATTCCTTTACTCTCCCAAGACAGCCACTAACAAAGGCTAGTGTGTGTGGCCAATACTTACTGACAGGCTGAGAGCATGGAACCAGATTACAGGGCAGCCCAGAGGAGACAATGGCATAAGCTTGAAATATTAGACATTACTGGGCTAATGTAGAAAAAAAAAAAAATACCTCCCAGGTCTTTTCTATCCTCCACCCATCACTGTCCAGGCACCTCCCCTCCCTTTATATGCTCTTCCTGGACTCTGGAGTCCTTTTAACCTTGTGTCTCTTGGACCCACCCAAACATGAGGCTTCACTTTATGTTATCACACTCAGCAATTCAGCCTCCAACCTCCCTTTGCCCATCCAGGGTGGTCCTGGGTTCTAGGCTTTGTCACCCAAAGCCCCCTTAAGACATTTTCTTAAATCAGCTGCCTACACATGCCATGCCTCTCTAAGAAGTATCAGTTTTGATTTTATTTTTCCAAATCAGGAAGAAGCCTATTTCCCAATTAAGCCCAGAGGCCTTTTCCGTTGCATCTGCGGGGAAGTGATTCCTTCCCTGGGCTCTGAGAGCACAGATGCCAGGAAGTACACCTTTGTAGGCATCCCTATTTGTTTGTCTCTCCATCTTTCCAACATGCATGCATCTCTCTCCTTAGCACAAAGTCCAGCTCTGGGACTAAAAGTCAAAGATAATATGTTTTCATTTACTAGCTAAGGAGGGAAGAGAATGTTCTCATTAGAGAAGTCAAAGCCCAGAAAAATATGGAATTCTCACAGCCCTGGCAACTGCGAGCATTTTCTTTTGGAGGGTGGTGTTGTGTTCTTTTTCCATATCTTCACATTTTTAGTTCTCCACACTGCAAGCCATTTAGTTAGATCAACCAAAGTCAATGCGAGAGGGAGGCCCAAGTATCCTGAGGGGGGAGCTGGGTAACCTTCCAGCCCTGAAAGCAAATGTAGGTCCTCCAGCTCAGGGTCTACAGGAAATCAGGCAATGAGACCAACCGTAAGGAGCGGAATTTGTTCCTCATTTTTATTTGTTTTTGTAGGACTCTGAAGCTGAGTTTATCTGCTGCAGTTTGGCACTTCTTGCCATGAGCTTTATGAGACAAAGATTGCAAAGGAAGGAGATGAGGACGAGGGAATGAGGAGGCCCAGGAGGTGGAGCCAAAGGGATAAGAAAAAGAGGCCCAAGGCCCCTGCGTGTTTGATCAGCCTAACAGGAATGCTGCTGAAGACATGAATCTGCAAAGGTGACGCCAGCTGGATTGGGTCTACAAGCGGGGAGCACTGGGGACCACTGAATTAGTCAGAGGTCCCCAAGGCTGCTCCTCCTTGGTCGCCATATGGCAGAGATTCAAAGGGTGGAGTTGTCTCCCCTCTGGAAAATATCCGATAAAATTCTTTTCTCTTTTCTTTTTCCCCTTTTACATGTAGCCCCAGACAGGATATGGGTGTGGGGTCAGCAGGCACGAAGGACCCAAAGGAAGACCAGGAATGTGACAGGAAGGGCCTGGGGGTGTTGTTAGAGTGAGGAGAGGGACAGGCCTTGGAAAGCTTAGAGGAAATAGATACCCTGAGCCTGACAAAGGGGTTCCCTAATTACCTGAAAGGCTTCCTGTTCCAGCCAGTGCACTGGCAGTGCTGCCTGGCGACCCCTTAGCCCCTCACCCTGACTCTGGTGTGTGATCTACCCTACCTCCAACAAAGACAGCCCACTTCTGGCTAGCTGAAGTGCCTATACACATGCTACCTTCTCAAAGGGACAGAAAAAAGACTTTCCCAGACCAAACTCTTTGTTGGGGTAAATGATGAGAAAACAGACCAAAGAAAACCCTTCCACCCTAAATTTTGCAATAATCATAGAATTTCTGCAATGGCTCTATGGTAGCATTTCACGGTACATTCAGTCATCTCTTTTATCTCACAATGTATCCCAGGACAGAAAATGACTCCTAGTATTAACAAAACAAAATAATCAAGCAAAAACCCTAGAAAGCTCTGGGGAAGGGCATAAAGCTACAATTGGCTCAAGTAGTTTGGCAAGGTTGAGAATAGGGCCCTATGCCCCATCCGTCCCCACCCAAAGCTGGGCTATCGAATTCTCAGCATGTCAGCCCAAAGTTTTGCAGAGGTTGTGTTGCTCCCCTGACCCCAACCTCGGCAGGCCAAGGCGAGACTGACACAGACCAGCTGAGGAAATAAGCAGAGGGTGGACCTCACTCGGCTGAGGACCAGGTCATTGCAAGCTGTGTAGCCAAAGGAGAGTGGAGCATCTGATTGGAATCTGCACCACTGGCCAACTCACCCCTGTTGTGAAGGCCTAGTCTAGCACCCACTCTAGGGTTTCGAAACCTCAGCGACAGCTTTTCCCTGCCCCAAAGCATATGTCCAGGACTGCCAAACAGGGCAACCCAAAACCTCACCCAGAGCTTCTTCCAGCCCAGGGGCAGCTCTCCCCAGCTGGGCAGACCCAAAGGGGAACCACGGAGAAGACTGGGAGTAAAGAGGTCTAGTCCAGGTCACTCTGCAGGACCGTAGGGGATGGCCTTTAGGATGTAGTGAGAGGATGGAATTGGGAGCCCATGAGTGCTGCAAGCAACAGGGAGAGCACTGTACAAAGTTTCAAACCTTCCAAGTGCAAAGAGATGAGGTGGAGAATGTCATTCCCCAAGGAAAGTAATCAAGCATAAATATTTACTGGATGCCTTTTTTCTTTTCTTTCTTTCTTTTTTTTTTTTAAACTAAAGTGAAGGAATACCTTAAGAAGTAAGGGTATGTGTAGGTGAGTGGGGGAGTGTTCTAACCCATCCACTAGCTTTAGAACTTGGAGTGGGGTCAGAGGAAGAAAACTCCAAAAGATGACAAGTTTTAAGTTTGTGCAGGGGTGAGGGTTTGTGGTAAGGCGAGCGAGGCTGGGTGCAGAGCAAATTCTGTCTACCTCTGCCTCCTCCGCAGTGAGGTTGCTCAAGTGTGACTGCAAACTCAGCTTCCCAGTCTTTCATGCAAGGCTTTGTTTGTTTGATAGGTTTTGTTTTTCTTTTCACGGACTGTTCATTCCGAACTCTCCTGGCCTGAGACCTGGAACCTCATCCCTGATTCGCTCCCCTCGAATTCCTTACTGTCCACTTCTGGCTCCCCTAGTCCCAGTGCAAGGTGGGCACCCCGGCCCCTTCCCAGCAGTCCGCTCCGGAGCTCTGCTTTCTGAATCAACCAAGAGCCACAAAACTTTCCTGCTTCTCTCCTCCGCGGTCTCCCGGTTCTTGCTGCAACTTCGCACTCCGCACTTTTGGCAACCAGAAGAGACCCTGGCATCTCCAAAGCGCTTTATCTCAGTCCATTGGAGCCAGTTGTGCTGACCGGTTCGCACCTCGGCTAACGCACACCCGCGGGGCGGTGGCCATCCCTTCCCCTCCCACCCCTGTCGGCTCCCAGGTGAGGCGCTGGCGCCGGCGGGAGCAGCCATGGGCGTCAGTGCGTGGGTTGGGCCGGGGTCTCTTCCCTCTGCGCAACTCTGCTCTGCCGTTCAGCCTCTCGGAGAGCCTCGGAGAGCCTCCACCCTCCCAGCGGCGAAGCCAAGCGGCCGCGGCGCGCAGGCGGTACTCATACTCACGCAGCAAACTCAGCAAGCAGAGCGCGGTCCAGCCCCGCGGCATCCCGGGCCCCGCGCGCGCGCCCCTGCGGACCAGCATCCTTCTCGTGCCGCTCCCAGAGAGACGCACCAAGTGGAAGACGCTGCTTGGCGTGGCCAGGACGCGCTCCTCCTGCCCCCTCCGCCCTGGAGAGGGGTGGGGGATTCTTGCTTTTTCCCTCTCTTCTCCCCTCCCTCTTTAGTCTTGGCAAGGCAGCCCCTCTCCTTGGCTGCTACTAACTTGAGCTCCCCTGGTTAGTCCCAAAGGCGGAGGGCGTTAGGAAGGAGGCTGGGTTGCCGCCGTCGAGGCCAAAAAAGGTGGAGGTTTGTTCAGGCTCCAGATGCCTCGTTCAGCTTTCCGAAGAGGCCCCATCCCACTTCTTCAAGCTCCACTTCCACTTAACTTTTAACCCCTTTGTGGCAGCCTTGCCGGTGGCCAGGGCAGGGGCAAGTTTCCTGTGATTTTTCCCCCTTTTCTTTCCTTTTGGTTTTCCTTTATTTGAAAGCTGTAAGCCAGTAACCATCTTGCAAAAGGAATCTACTGTGAGGACCTCAGTTTGGATGTATGAGCATTTCGTTAATCAGGTAAAACTTGACCACCGTGTGACCACCGGATCTGTGCTGTGTGTGAGTGAAGCAGCAGGAGTGAGTAGCGCACATACATGACTATTAAGTATTCATTTTAGTTATCCAAACCACTCGTGTAGACTTTTTCTTTCACTTTTTTTTTCTGCAAGATCTTTTTGTGTTAACTTTTTGTTAACTTGTGTTAACTTTTCCTATGACCTTCCGTAGTTCTCCACTTAGTTCCCCATCACCATCATCCTAAAGAAAAAGGACTTCCCTGGGAGCTTCTCCCCAGTTATCCCCTCTCCAGACCTGGGTCTAAACCACTAGGGCTTTCACCTTGCTCTCCCATCAGAAAAAAGACTTTCTGTGACTCTATCCTCCACCACATGATAGATGCTTGAGCTTCCTGTTCCTCACCGGTTCTTCTGAGTGTTGGTGAACTGAACGGCAGAAACTCTTAGCAGAGTAGGCAGCCTAGTCTTGAAATGGGGTTGTAAAGACTGGAGAAGAGAGAAGCCAGGCTGAGCAGATGATGGCACCAGGCGGGGAATCAGACAAGGCATAACCTGGGAGAGGCTGTTCTGATATCCAGAGTGGAATCATGGAATTATACTCAGTTCAGCCTCTTCCGTGAATTCTGTGCCACATAGCCTAAAGGGAAGAAAAGGAAGCCAGACCAGCACTCTGTGGTCCTCTCTGATTTCTCTTAGCATTATAAAAGTAGTTTTATCTTTATGGTCTGTCTCAAACCTACTATGCACTGGGTTGCACAGGAGAAGGATCCAGGTCTAAAAACAAAACCAAAATGTTATTCTGGTCTTGTTGCCCAGCATTCTTTTAAACAGGGAACAAAGTATTTCATCACACAATCAGAGCAAAAGCCTGATATGCAAATTTGATTGAAGACAATAGTGCGGTATGAATCTGTTTCAAAGTGCAAATGATGATTCAGAACTGATCACATAGTGATGGCAAGGGCCTGGGGACAGAGAGTGGCAAAAATGCATTTTAAAATTAGGCATTGGTCCTTGGGACTCCCAGTTAACAGGGAAAAGGAGTTAGTTCCAACATTGCCGGGCCCCCTGCTCCCCTCAACTTCCTCAGCTCCAGAGGTTGGGTCTGCTGCAGACACCCAGTGTGCGGTTGTGAAAAAACGTGGGGTTGTAATTCATGCTAGATGTAAAAGCTAATTTTGTCCACTTTAACTTCCATTTCTAGATTTTTTTTTTTCCTGGTTACTTTAAATACCATTTGTCTCCTGTAGCTGGACCATGGGAAAGAGGGGAAAGAACTTGTCTTTCTTTAGTACCTGATCTTAACTAGCTTTGGGAGCAGAGAGAGAATGATTCTATGGAGCAGAGTTTTCTCAAAGCACGATCTACAGAGAACCAAAGGTGAGGACCAGAATTTGTACTCTGAATAAGTATTCTCCATGACTCATGCACACTGAGGTTCAGGAATCCCTGGTTTAGAAAGAACACATGCTAGGTGCAAGGCGTGAGGGCGAAGTGGATGTCAGTCTTCAAGGAGGAAAAACAGAAGTAGGGGGCATGGGAGGCTGGTTGATCCCTTCCTCTGAGAGACCAGAGCTGTTTCTCCTCTGGCTTGCAAAGCTATGAATGGCCCCAGAACTATGAAGCTAGACAATGAGTGGCCACTCTTCATATTTTCCAGGGTCACCGAGACTCATCACCCCAAGCACACATACCTTGGCCCAGCCACCCCCAAACACAAGTACACAAGGGCACCCAGGGAGCCCAGCCTTACATTTCCTCACAGGCCAGATTGAGTTGAGCTGTCTAGTTCTTTCAAAGTTCTAGCCTTTCTGGGCTGCTCCTCAATTCTCTGCTCTCCTGCTTCATAAGCTGTTGCTAGAAGATGTTGGCTACACTGCGCAAAGTGGAGGATACAACAGGAATAAACTGAGTCAGAGCCTGTCTTTGTCCCTTTACAGACCCTTGGAGGCCATGACTACTCTTAACTATTAAACATCCGCTACCCCACCTCTCCCCAAAATACACACACATCATGTCAATCAACCTAAAATGGACCCTCATTCCATGTCAAATATAATACCTTTCATGTTAAAAAGTAAGGAAAATAGTTGTTATAATTCTGAATTTTAAAATATGTTCTTCATTTTGTTCTTATAATTCAACCTTTAATAGCTTGTTTACATGAAACTATTAAAGAGTTGAATTGCAGTTTACAAGTTGACTGAGTTGACATTTTGTCGGCATTTAATGAAAAATTTATGAATTTTGATTTTCCAATTTTGTATTTTGGAGCCAAGACTTCTTTCCCACATTGCAAACTTTTTTTTTTTTTTTTCCAGTTTGGCAGAGAGGAATCTTTGGTGGTAGAAGTGTTCAGACACTGGACCGACGCAGTGGCAGCCTGTGAGTCCCTTTTCTCCTCTTTCCACCTTCTCGTCTCCCTCCAGCACCTCCTCTTGGCAGAATCTAACCAGAAATCAGCTGACAAGGGCGTCTGGGAACAGTGTCCTGTGGGAAGTCACCATGATGCAATGTTTGCCTTCATGATAGGCAGGCTATTCCAGAGCCCACAGATCAGAAAGGCTCAGACCAAATTATGATGATCAAATCACAAAGGTTATTGAATCTATTTAAAGCACAGAGCTAGAACCAAGGGGACAGGTTTACATGAGGCTGACACACTGGGGGATGCAAGCAGGGCAAAAGTCCCGCACAGTCTCACAGCCTCAATCCTGTGTTTTGCCCTGCATGGTATAGTTGTGAGGACCAGAACTGAGATTGAGTAAGGGGATCAGCATGTTGAAGATCCTTGGAACCAGGGCATACTCATTCTATCGAGAGATGTTTAAGGGCAGCTAGGCTTGGCCACAGGTCTTTGTCAGTGTTTTGGGCAGCCATCCTTTTTGCCAGCATTTCTTGGGCAGAGATTATAGGGGGCCAGAAGGTGCGACCAGTAGGTAGTCAATTTAGGGATGACATAGACACCAGCATGAAGGTGGCATAATCTATACTTCATGGCTTATGATTTGTTTTGTTTTGTTTCTATCCTTTTCTGCCTTTAAGTAGAACTCTTGTTTGTTCCATCCTTGTGTAGTCCATTCCATTTATTCTATTTTACATGTCTTGCAGGTTACTAACTTAATATAGATTGAGAATCCCAAATCTGAAATTTGAAATGCTCCAAATTCTGAAACGTTTGGAGCAGTGACATGACACTCAAAGGAAATGCTAGTTGAGGCATTATAGATTCCAGATTTCTGGAATGGGGTGCTCAACATAGGAGTGTAATGCAAGTATTCCAAAATCCCAAAAGCATCCCAGATAAGGGATACTCAACCTGTATTTTTAGCACATCTTCTGAACTCTGCCTGTGTCTCACAAATGACTTGCTTACTTTGTATCTATAGTTAATACATCTGATGAGTTTCATCCACCTGCTTGTCTTGTCCTCTGTACGAAACTGAATATTCTCACATAATAGAGCAAACACACATTATAGCCAGTATGATAGAGAATACTACAGAGGAATGAGGTTGGGGTTGAAAGAGACAAGATAAATAACTAGCAGAAATCCAGTTTTATGTATTTTTCACACAGATAACCATTTTCCTAGTTGCATTTACTGAGTAGTCTCCTCTTTCCCTGCTGATCCGACATGCTATTTCTTTCACGTGTTCACATTTCATACATATGTGGGTCTGGCTCTTGGCTCTCTAACATTGGTCAATATGGACACCACAGTACCTTCACCATTGCCTTATTTACTGTAGGATTAAATAAGTTCAGATATCTGTAGGGCAAGTTTTCCTCTCCCAAATTTTCTTCAGAAATATCCTGACTATTCTTGGCTCTTTATTCTTCCAAATAATAATAACATATAATTTTACAAATCTTTATCGGATTTACTTCCAAAACAGCCTTTTGGATTTTGATCAAAATTGCTCCATAGACTAACCTGGGGAGAACGGAATCTTTCATTTAGAGAACTTGGTGTATATCTCCATTGTTTGAGTCTTCATTAAAGTTAATAATTTTCCCTTCATTAAAGTTAATAATAAATGATTTTTATTCATTTATTATTGTTAAATGATAAATTCATTTAATTCATTGTTAGATTTATTCCTAGGTAATTTATGTTCTCTAAGACTATGGCAAACAAATACTATCTTCTTTTTAATTGTTTTTGTTGCTGGTGTATGAAATTGCAATTTGTTGTTTTATATTAATCTTTCCTTGAGCTACATTATTACATTCTCTTATTATATTGAAATATTTATTTTTGGGTTGTATATGTAAATGATTATATCACAAACAAATAGTGATAATATGTTTCCTTCCCAATCCTTCTGCCACTGACTTGTTTTATTTAAGTTAATATATTGGCAAGAACATCCAAGGATAAAAGGGTGTGATGATCATGCACATCCTTGCCTCATTCCAGATTCTGAAGTGTAAACTTCTAATGTTTCCCCATTTGCTTAATTTTTAAATGTGTTTTGTATTTATTTGTTTATTATTTTTAAATTATTGTTTTATTTTAGAGACCAAGTCTCAATGGCCTCCCGTGATTCTCTCACCTTGGCTTCTCAAAGTGCTGGTATTACAGGAGTGAGATGCTGCAGCTGGCCTATATGTGCTTTTTATCATGTTAACTTGATTCTCCTCTATTCCTAATTTATTAAAAGATTTTTTCTTTAATAATAAACTAATGATGATTTTTTTCAAATGCCTTTTCTATACCTATTAAAACTACTTGTGGTTTTTCTCTTTTAATATGGTAGCGTGGTGAATTATATTTATGGATTTTTCTAACATTAATCCGACTGCATATTTGAGTTAAACCCAACTTTGCCAATTTATTATCTTTTTTATGCGCAATTAGAATTTAATTTGTTAGCACAATTTTCTATTTTTTATTTTTGCTTCTATGGTCGTAAATGAAACGACTCTGTAATTTTTCCTTCTCTTTTTGCATTGTCCGGTTTTGGTATTGCGGTTACGGAGTTTTTATAAAATGCATTGTAGAGTATTTCCCTGTTTTCCTATTCTTAGGAAAAGTTTTTATAAGACTGGGATGATCACTTCCTTTTAAAATGTGTTGGAACTTGCCTGGAAGATCATTTGGACCTCGTATTTAATGTGGGATTATTTAACAATACTCCTTGTATTTTTATAAATGTTATCAGTTCTCAGATTTAAAAAAAATTTCTTCTTGGGTAAATTTTGTTATTTTCTTAGGAAACTGAGTATTTATCAAATCTTTCAAATTGTTGGTGATAAAATTCCTATTTGCTTGTTAATCTGTATTTTATGTGGAGTGTGTTCCCTTTTTAATTTGTGCTATTAGTTGTTTGTGAATAATTTGTCTTAATTTGTTACAGACATTTAAATTATAAAAGTCTTCAAATTGCTTACATGCATAATTACATATGTTAAATATATGTTACCTCCAATGGGTTGGAGGTGATTCCTATGTTGTGAAAACACCCTTCTCTTGCATTTGATTAGGTGGGGCTGTTTCTTAGAAGGGAGTGAGCTTGGGCTGATCAACCGGTGTAGGCACCGAGGTAATCTGTTGGCCTGTGTCATAGGCCCCTTGGGATGTTAGCAAAAGCAGAAATGTAGTGATGTTCAGAACAGAGCTGTAAAATGCAATGCCTTGTGTCCCAGTTTTGCCTCCTAAGGGACAAGCTGGTGAGTGAGAGAGAAAGATGTGGTGGTGTTTCAGCTAGACTAGTACATAATCCACAGCTTTCTTGTCACTGCTGCAGCTATTAAGACCTGGTGACCTGAGGCCAAGTGCGGTGGCTCACGCATATAATCTCAGCACGCTGGGAGGCCGAGGTGGGTGGACTACTTGAGGTCAAGAGTTCAAAACCAGCCTGGCCAACATGGCAAGACCTCATCTCTACTAAAATTACAAAAATTAGCTGGGTGTGGTGGTACATGCCCGTAGTCCCAGCTACTTGGGAGGCTGAGGTGAGAGAATCATTTGAACCCTGGAGACGGAGGCAGTGAGCTGAGATCATGCCACTACACTCCAGCCAAAGTCTAAAAAAAAAGACCTGGTGATCTGACATGTAAGTGGGGAAAAAAAAGCATGTCACAGTATGATGCTATTTTGTTTTGGGAGAGGTAAAAAGTCAGTGTCAGCGTGGTACCTGTCTCATATGCACACACAATGATTCATCTCAGTGTTGGAATTGTGGGTAATTTTCACTTTCGTCCTCACTCCAGTATGTAACACATACATTGATTTTTCACGATAACCATGTGCTACTTTTACAAACAAAAATACGTAAAGCCATTTTTGTTGTGAAAAGAAAAAGGCGTGCTAATTATACATGACTAAAGTTCTTTTCTTTGGATTTGTCAGGTTCTGTTTCGTCTACAGGAGCCATCAGGTGACAGAGGAAACAGCTTTGGCCAAAGGGCGCATGTGTCAGTGATAAGGGCAACTTGAGTAAAGATTCCTTACATCTTAGGAAGCAGCTTTCAGGAAAAGGGTCAGAAATCCATTGTTTGTGGATTTGTGTCTGTAATTCTGATATTGTCTCTGCGCATTTCCCTCTGTAGTGTCTAGACTTTCAAGTAATCTTCCTGATGGTGTAGGCCTAACTCAGTATTGCTTGTGAATGCAACCAGACAGCATTTATGCTTCCATTAAAGCCAGATATCAAAGGGGGTTCAGGCTACCCTGGGGGTGAGAGTGTCATTGATTCAAGAAAACTCCATAATGAAGGATTTATTCAGGAAAGCAAAAATAGAACTACTTTGCAAAATGTCCTTCCTCACTTGGAAATTGTCTTTCTGGTGCTACCTAACGGTAGGTATAGGAAAGCAGTTTCTCTCACTAAAGTGTCCAGGAAACTGCCTCAAGGGGCTGAATCTTCCTGAACCCAATATTGCATCAGTTCATGGCCCAACAAGCTGTGAAAGCCAGGGACTTAACAGCCTTTGTCTCTGTAAATCCAAATAGAGGGTTTTAATGGCGTACATCTTACAGAAGCCAAAGAAAAGAGGCTGGCTATTTTTAACTTGAGGCAGGAAAATGTGGCTGGAAAGGAAACATCTGTCCCAAACTATTCTCAAGAGCTTTATATAGAGGTCCCATCTATCATGAAACGGTCAAATGTAAAATCAGGTGTTTGGTCCAGGCCTGGCTCTGGAAGAAAATGGCAAAGCTTTCCTACGCTTCATTTCTCCCACTTCTTGCCTTCTGAGTTGGGCCTGTGGCTTGAAAGAGACCACCTCAGAGGCAGAGCGTCGGGGGATGGCTTAAGGACAACCCAATTCCTGTGAATTTTATGGACCCCTTCTAGTTTAGCATCTTCATCCAAAATGGCCCCACCCATTAAGTTTCACATTTTGCAGACTCCCCAGTCAGGAGTCACCAGAGGTCTAGTGCTAGGAGAATAAAACCTTCTAAGGTCTTGGTGCTAAGGTCTCAATTTGGAAATAAGGTCTTGGGACCTTAGAAGGTCTTACATTCCTAGCACCAGACCTCTGGGGACTCCTGACTAGGGAGTCTACAGAATTTCCTTGGCAGTTCTGGCTGTTGATTCCTAAGCGAAGAAACCATTCTTTCTTCCCTGGACAGCAAGAAAGTTCCTTATTTTTCAAAGACATACCAGTCTCCTGCATGTCTGGCTAGGGGGAAAAGGGGCAACTGTGAGCCTGCGGAGTGTCAGAGACATTTTTGCCTCAGTAGAAACACTATACATCATTCCTGGGCACACAGAGCAAGGCCAAATCCACACATCAGAGGCTCAGGATGAATTAAGTGTTGGAGGAGGTAGGGTTGCAGCAGATGGTGCTCAGGTTGTGCACTGCATAAATCCAGGAGATTCACATAGACTGGAATCTATATCTATTCACATAGATAGGAGATAGAGAAAAGGAGGAGAAGCAAGACAGTGCGTTGTTGGCCAAGGGGTTTTCAGTCTTTGTGTTGGAGAATTGACCAGAATATTCGTGGTGCAGTTCTGTGTTCTTTTTCTCATTTTCTCTTCCTCTTTTTCTTCTTTTTATGTGATCTATCTTTCTTTCTTTCTTCCTTCCTTCCTTTCTTTCTTTCTTTATTTCATTCTTTCCTTCTTTCTTTTTTTTCTCTTTCCTGTTTTCAGTCAAAGACTGGGCTGGGAGAAGAACACTTTACTTTTTGTTTTTCAAACTGAGTAGAGAGTTGCCAGGAGAAATGACAAGGAAAGAATAAGAGTAAAAGAGCATGCATGGATCACTCCCTCCCTCTCCGGGTGCACTCTGCAGAGCAGTGTCTGAGCAGCAGGGCTTGGAGGGTGTGAAACAGGGTTGCCAAATTGCAAAAGTCTCTAAAAAGATCCATATGTCTGGGCTGCACCAAGCCTCTGAGCTCAGGGAGGGGCCAATAACATCATCTGCTGGATGGGAGTGCATTTCCCTTCCTCTGGGGAGGATTAGATGTCAGCTTGACTAGATGCTATTAGGCTTTTGATGATCCAGATTGGGAACTCGGGGTGCCAGTGTTTGGGGTAGGGAGGAAAGAAGAGGCATACAGAGCAGAGCAAACAGGAAAGATGAAGTTTGTAAGCTAGAGTCTGTGAAACAGTGGGGAGTTTAAAAACCCTGGGACATTGAGTTTCCTTTGAAATTTTTTCCCATGTCAGGACAATTTTGGGGAGCCACTGTGCAGATTAATACCAAGCCATTTGCCCACTTCATGGGAAGTCTAGACTCCTTATTCCCACAATTAACTCTCTATAGTCAAGGGAGAACTTACTGTCTTCCCCTTCACTTCTTTAAGCTCTAAACTGTAGCTTCCTCTGGCATGGAGGATAGCAGATGGTGCACAGCTGTGGGACACAACTGGTCTTGCAGGGATCAGACGAAGACACAGAGGCCAGTTGAAATCCCAGTGGCTACCCTGGAGGCCTGTCTCCAAAAATCTGGGGTGGTACCCCTGACATCTACCCAGATCCTATCTTGGGCAGACCTCACGTTTTTCCTTAGTCCCCCATGCCTCCTGTCTACTCCAGCTTTAACTGGATTACAGGGAGATGATTTTGTGAGAGTGGCCAGGCAGCTGCTTCCCAGATATGTGTCATCTGCAGAAATGGTCATATCCAAACTGGGGAGCTTTGGGAGGATTGGTTGGGGACATTTGGGACAGGGCCTGGGAGGTTTCTCTGAGGATGTATTAACTTAGGGGGAACAAGCCTAGAGACCAGCTGAAAACCCCAGGGTAAAGGATTGAAGCTAGAGAGGAATTGGGAAGGTCCTGGTATGTTCTTAGCTCTCCTCTCCAAAACTCTGTGTCCAAACATATGACTTTACTACATTCGCCAGATGACCTGACTCATTTATCATGTGTGTGTGTGTGTTTTCTTAACAAGTAGAAGATTGCGTTCTCTAGGAAGGTCTTGAACCTACCACTTCTTGCCTGGAATATCACTGGCCTCTACTCTGGTCTTCCTAGGAAAACTCTTTGAGTTGCTCCTGTCCATTCTTCACACAGCAGGTAGAGAAAAGCACAGCTGGCCCTCCGTTTCTGTGGGTTAAGTAATATTTGTGTATTAAATAATACTCCTCTCAAAATTGCATCTGTATTAAACATGTGTAGACTTTTTCTTGTCTTTCCCAAAGCAATACAATATAGTATCTATTTACATAGCATTTGCATTGCATTAGGTTTTATAAGTAATCTAGAGATGATTTAAAATATCCAGGAGGATATGCATAGGTTATATACAAATACTATGCCATTTTATATCAGGAACTTGAGCATTTGCAGATTTTGGTACCCACAGTGTGGGGAGGGACTCTTGGAACCAATCCCCTGTATTTAAAATTAAAAACTGGACCATCTCATTCCCCTGTTAAAAACCCTTCAACGGCTTCCTTTTCTTCTAAAATAAAATCGAAAACTCTTCTCCATGTTGTATAAGACCTGAAGGGGCTGGACTCCTACCTGCTTCTCTTACCTCATCTGGTAGGCCCTCCCCCTTGCTCCAGCTCCTAAAACTCCCCAAGCTCTTTTCCAACCTCAAGCCTTTACTCAAGCTGTCTCTTTGCGGAATTGCTTCTCTTCCCTGCTCACTTTCTGCAAAGCGGCTCCCCGTCCTCTTCTGGTCTTCCCTAACCACCCAACTGAAAATACGCACCTCACCAGTCCCTTTTTACTCTCTCACAGTACTTTCTTTTAGAAGCTCATTCATCGCCCTTCTCACATTTTACGGTGACATTCACTTGTTTATTACTTGTCTTTCCCATTTGACTGTAAGCAACATGGGGGTAGAAACCAGGTGTATTTTGTGCTCTGGTGCAGTGTACGCTGAAACCAGACATTCAACATTTATTAAATGAATGAATAAAGTGTATGTTTTATTTTCTTTTGAATATTCTCCACTCTATTGCTTCCTAAATATATATTTTTATTTCACGCATTGGTTAAAAAAAAAGGTTTAATGTTAGAGACTGACCTAGGTCATTTCATAAAGCAAGGTCTTTTTTATAACCTCAATATAAGAAGAGCATAAATTCAGGAAAAAAAAAAAAACCCTCTCCATGAAAGCACAGTTGGTAATATGATACAAGTGGCCTTCGTTTCACTGAGGACCTGCGAACATGTTGGCACAAATAGCCTTGTCTGCTGACTGACATTTGGAAACCTTAGCCCAAACTTACAGCTTGTACATGCTGTGACCCCACCTGGCCCTGGGAGAGTTCTCAGTGACTCTGAATGTCCATGTGGCCCTGGACAGATCACTTCCCCTTCATGGGGCTCAGCCCTGACCTATGCAGGATGCTAGGGTTCTATGAAGAAACTGAGATGGTTGCTGAGGCCCCGCTCAGCTCCAAACATACCCACGAACTGTAATATAGCGGCAGAGCTGTGCTTTCTACTGAGGGGACTACGGGTGACCCATGTCTGAGCCATTCACTGCTGCTGGTTGCAGGGTGTAGGGTGGTGATTTCTTTGTGTAAGGGGCAGCCAAGGGAGAGAGGGGAAGCAGCCGGAGTGGGTGGCCAATTCCTGTCTCTGACCCTCAGGGCAGCGCCTGCAGCCCCTGCCAGGCTCCCACACCTCAGCTAAGAATAGCTCAGCTCTTTCCTGCTGGCCTGCAGTCCTCCGGAGCCCAGAGGAAAGAGAACTGGACTGTCTAACCTCAGGCTAGGCTGTCCCTTCCGGCGATTCTCTCCTCCGCTCTGGGGACAAAGGGCTGCCAGGGATTTCAGTTCTAGCTTCTGACGCTCCCACCTAATAATAGTGCTGTGGGGGTACAGAGCAGAGTGGTATTCAGGCCATCCTCTAAGGGGTGGGGAGGGGGAGGCCTTCAAAGTGAAATCAAAGGGCTCCCAGTGCTAAGGGTTGGAGAATGGGTGCCTAGGGAAAAGAAAGTCATCGGGGACTTTAAGGTAGGTCAGAGGAGGGAGCATCAGACTGAGGGAAAGGAGCTCAGAGGGAAAGGAGTTCTGGTTCTGTCTGAGTAGAACCAAGGCGAGCCTGGGCACCTGTGTGGACACCCAGCTCATAGCTGGCTCTGAAGCAGGTGGCCTGAAGACTACACTAGGAAAAATGCCCTAAGGACAGATGGTTCACTAGTCCAGAAAGCAAATCTCTGCATTAGGGACTGTCCCCGTTCTGACTCCTGAGGTGACATCAGGCACACCACTAAGATGACCATATAATTTATCACCCAAACAGGGTGCATTTGACCATGAACAAAGACGGTTAACACTCAGACCAGGTCTGTGTGCATAGATGAGGCTCGTCCTGTCCGGGGAAAACCAGGACTTCTGCTTACTCTAACCACTATACATTGCAGAGTGTCCATGTTCCTCTCTCCATAGATTTCTCAATAAGAAGACATGAGATGCAATCAATTGAAAAAGAGCTTTAGAAATTGAGGCACCACAGAAGTCCAGGGATTATAACCAAGCTTCCCTGCATTTCACAGGTCCTGTCCTTCTGCATAAATCAAGTTAAAGGAAGTTAATTATAGCCGAAGAGGAGCTGTGCTCCAGGGCTAGGAAAGAAAGAAGAACCTTTCTCAGGAAGTCCCATTGCTGGGCTGGGCTGGGGGCTGCCTGGACAGAGAGATAAGCCGTGCCCACAGGACAGGTTGGCAGCAGCCTTGGTGGTTTTCTGACCTGCAGGAAACCCCAGAGAGCACCCCTGCATCCTCTTTTACAGCAGAAGATGTGGTATGATTTTACAGCAGAATAATCTTAGCACCCAGTTAACTGCCCGCAGTCTATACAACTCACTTGAACAAACAAGCCTAACGTATATTAAGGAGTTTGTAAGGGGCAGATACTCTGTTATGTGTCAGATTCTGGGTATATTTCTGCAGATTTAACAACAAACAGGGCAATAGTTCTGTCTTTTAAGGAACTCACAGTTGAGCAAGGGGAGGCAGAGGGCTAAACAATTTGAGAAGTGATGGAACAATGCTGTTTTGGTGGTGATGCCTGTTCTAGAGCCTCTTTTTCAGATTATTGGATACTTTCACAACCACCCTTTAAAACAGATAACTGTCTATATAGAAACACATTTGCTAATGCAGTGAAATTTACTGAGAGGCACAATGGAATATTTGTGAGGAACATACATTTTGGAGTCAGTGAGACCTGATTTTGAATTTTAGCTCTTTTAACTCACAAACTGTGTCCTCTTCATCGTTTCTTTTTTCCATTCTCTCAGAATGTGATCAGAAAGTTTCTTAACCCTTCAGAGTTGCCCACTCTGTAAGAGGTAGATAGTAATAGCACCCACTTCATAAAGCAGTACCTCTGCATTTTAACGTATGAACAAATCACCTGGGAATCTCGTGGAAATGCAGATTCTGACTCAGCAGGTCTGGCCTAGGGCCTGGGGTTCTGCATTTTTAACAAGCTGCCAGGTACTGCTGCTGTTGCTGCTGATCTGAGAACCACACTTTGAGCAGCAAGGTCATATGATGTTGAAAGATCAACTAGGTGCTGAACACACATCTAGCACATAAGTTTAGTGCCCAATAAATGTACCTGATTACTACTCAAATAAGAATGTGAAAAATGGTCATTTATCTTCATTCAAATATCTCCCCATATTATCATAAGTTAAAAGAAAATGTCTTAAGTCAGGGAAACACTCCCTGTCACATCTCTAGGGTACTATATCAGGCCAGTTCTTTTCATTGTCCATGACATTGGGAGAATACCAGAAGAGAGGAATAGAAGACTCAGAATGTATTTCTCATGCCACATAGTTCAGCGGTAACTTTATGGCCCCCAAATCCTCCTGATGTGAGGAGTGATGGGAACTCTTGATGAGGTGTGACATCTCTCCTGCTGAATGTGGATGCTGTGAAGGCACCACTCTCAGACCCAATATGAACAGTAAACACTAACGGTAAAGTGCAGATATCCAAAACACGACTAAAATCCACATATTTTCGTAAGCTTTGGTGGTTTTAAGGTATGGTCTCAAATTTGCTGACATCCTTATTTTTGAGAGGCAGGCTCCAGGTCTCCTCCCTGAAATCTGAGCTAGTGTGTGACTGCTTCAGCTGAGTATCATGGCGGTGCTGCTGTGTGACTTCTGAGACCAGAGCAGAACGCGCGCTGCAGCTTCCTCGTGTTTCCTTTGGAATGCTTGCTCTCCTGACACACTCCCTGTCTTGGACCCCAGCTGCCACATGCCACATGAGAGGCCGTGCCTAGGCGCTCTGGTTGACAGCCTCAGCTGAGCCCAGCCTTCCAGTAATCCCAGGGCAGGCACTGGGCATGTAAACGAAGGAGTTGCCAGATGCTTCCACCTCCCAGTTGTTCAAGTTACCCCCAGCCGTTCCAGCTTTCCCAGCTGAGGCCCCAGGCGTGGTGGAGCAGGGACAAGCCCTTCCTGCTGTGCTCTGACCCACACACTTCATGAAGAGAATAAAATGCTTGTTCAAAGCCAGTAGATTCTGGCATAGAGCGAGTAATTTGTTCCTCAGCAACAAATAATTCAAACATAAGCATTATTTTTTTATTTAGCATAAAAAATAAATATGGCACTTAAGCAGAATCTGTATGGAAAATTTGTTTTAAATATGGTATTTAAAAATTAAAAGTTTATTCAAAATTAGCCGGGCATGGTGGCATTGCCTGTAATTCCAGCTACTTTGAGGCTGAGGCAGGAGAATCGCTTGAACCCGGGACATGGAGGTTGCAGTGAGCCAAGATGGCGCCACTGCACTCCAGTCTGGGCAACAAGAGTGAAATTTGGTCTCAAAAAATATTTAAAAAATAAAAATTAAAGTTTATCTTGAAGCCTTATTTACAGACATTAAATATTATACATATTATTAAATATTATTTATTTGTTATATAATTAATATTCTATTAGGCTTTTAAAAGTAAACATCAAGAGCTGTACCTAGTGGCTCATGCTCATCATCTCAGAACCTTGGGAGGCCAAGGCAGGAGGATTCCTTGAGGCCAGGAGTTCAAGACCAGCCTGGGAAACATAGTGAGACCCTGTCTCTACAAAAATAAAATTGGCCGAGATTGAGGCTACGGTGAGCTATGAGCAGGCCACTGCACTCCAGCCTGGGTGACAGGGCAAGATCCTATCTCAAAAAGAAAAGTAAACATTAAATCTAACAAATTAAATTTAAATTCCATGATTAAGCATTACATCATTAGCAGAGGGAGAGTACACAGTGGGGGAAAAAAAATCAGGCTTTGGAATCAGACAGAACTGGGTTTGAATCCTAACTTTAAAATTTACTCAGTTGTGTGATCTATCTCAAGTGGTTTATCTGTCTGTACCTCAGTATTCTAATCTATTGAATAGTTTAGTAATATCTATTGCATAGGGCCTGTGGAAGATATTGAATAAAAGTAATTATAGCACATAAGTAATAATAATTATTGTTATTATTTCTAGAAAGAATTCTCAAGGAAAATGTACAGTGGTAATTATAAGGTAATTACAAGGACCGTAGTGGTAATTATAGGGTGGGAACCTAAGCAACCTGTCATGAGCAGACAGAGAGGTTTCTGAGGAAGCCACCCCTAAATTGAGTCTCAAAATGAGTAAGAAAAACTAGGTTAGATATTCTCAGACTTTAGAATTTTTTAAATTTCCAAAAATGTTAGAGACAAATAATCCAGGGAAAAATACTTTTAAAAAAGTAAATTTTCTAGTCTGGATACAGTGGCTCATACCTGTAATCCCAGCACTGGGAGGCCAAGGCAGTTGAATGGCTTGAGTCCAGGAGCTCAAGACCAGCCTGGGCACTATAGTGAGACACCATCTCTTTTACAAAAACAAAAAGCAATTTTCTAAAATTTTATATAAATTCAAAGGGCCAATAATAGCCAAGCCAATCTTGAAGAGAACAAAGCTAGAGGTCTTATATTTTCATAAATCAAGATCTATCACAGAGGTAGTAACTAAAGTAGTGTGGTTTTGGAATGAGGATAGAAAAACGGATGAATGGAACAGAAGAAAGTCAGAAACAAACTTATCTGTGTTTGGTCACATGATTTATGTCAAAGGTGACAACTCAGAGATGATGAGGATACAGAAGAGTAATAGGCAGGTGTGCAGAGAGGAAAAGAGTGTCACAGAACCCAAGGGATGAGGAACTTCAAGAAGGAAGGAGAGATCAACAGTGTCAAATACAGCAGGGGTTGACTGAAAAGTCACTTTGAAATTGACTTGCAATACGATGTTAACACCTTAAGATGGGCTTTTCCAGTCAAGTGGACAGGAGTCAAATTATAGTGTTTTGCAGACTGATTAGAAGTGAAGAGTTAGAAATAGGAAGCCTGGGCTGTTCCTCCAAGAACAGCCTGGGTGAGACTGGAGGCAAAAAAATTCACAAGTGTATAAGGAACAGGTATTCCTTATTTATTTATTAAGGCTAGCAGAAACTTGAGTATGTTTCTAAGCTGAGGAGAAGATGAAAGTTGAGAGGAAAAAGAAAATACATGTCATTGAAGATGCATTATATTGCTAGTCCAGAGGAAATTCAGTGTATTCCAGGAGAGAGAGAGGAAGATTAAGAGTCAAGAGTAACAGGTGGATAAACTGAATTTTATGTATCTTTAAATGTCTCCAGAAACTATTATAATAACATGTCAGTTAAAATAGCCTCAATGCTTGGACATTCTTAGTTATGTCTCAAAGGTCTTTTAGCTGCTTTAAAAATGTATTTTGATATACTTCAGACATAAAAAAGGCTATAAAGAGCAATGTAAGGAACTTATGAACCCTCCATTCACCTTAAGAAATACAACATTACCAAAACAAGTGAAGAGTCCTGTGGCTCTCATTTCTGATCATGACTTCTCCCCTTCCCAATATCTTCAAAGGAAATCCTCATCCGGAGTTTGCTGTTTATTATTCCTGAGCATTTCTTTATAGAAAATGTCTATTTGAACTCATCTCTAAGGGGTATATATATATGGTTTTACACTTTTGCATATTTTAAATAAATGGCATTATACTGTGTGTTCTGCAACTTGGTTTTCTTCCTCAATATTTTTGTGAGATTGATTTTTGCTGACACATGTAACTCCAGTTTATTAATTTTTACTAATGCGTGGCATTCCATTATATGGATATAACATAATTTATCTTCTCACCTATTGATATTTCCAGTATTTTTATTGTGTCAAAACACTGACACAATAAACATTCTTGTGCATGTTACCATGTACACATATGCAAGAAATTATTTATGGTATATACATACCTAGAGGTAAGATTGCTGAGTTGTTGACAAGTGAAAATGCTCAGCTCCAGTAAAGCTAAATTCACAAATTGTTCTTTGGTCTGGTTATTCCTATTTATCAGGTCTGGAAAAGTCTCAGCAATTGTCTCTGTAAACATTTCCTCTGTCCTTTCTTTCTGGAGCTCCGATTGAATACTGATCAGAACTTCTCAATATATCCTCTATATCTCTTGACTTCTCTTTTATATTTTCTACCTCTCGAATATCTGAGCTGCATTTTAGCAATTTTTTAATTTCAATTTTTTGTTTCTGAGTCAGAGTCCCATTCCGTCCCCCAGGCTGGAGTGCCATGGCATAATCTTGGTTCACTGCAACTTCAGCCTACTGGGTTCAAGTGATTCTTGTGCCTCAGCCTCCTGAGTAGCTGAGTTTACAGGCATGCACCACCATGCCCGGGTAATTTTTACATATTTAGTAGAGATGAATTATGTCATGTTGGCCAGGCTGGTCTCAGACCTCTGACCTCATGTGATCCACCTGCCTCAGCATCCCAAAGTGCTGGCGTTACAGGCATGAGCCACTGTGCCTGGTCTTCATTTCTGTTTTAATGTTTTATCACTTCTTCACCTTTTGGTTAGGAGCAAGTGTATTATCTATTTTACCATTTACTAATTCAACTAACTATTTCTTCAGTTGCACTTTATTTTAAATCATGTATTTTAATTCTAATCTTTGATCTTTTATGTTACAGAATACATCACACAGGTAGAGTATTCCAAAACTGGATTGCTCCAAGAGATGTTTATATTTTTAGGGTACAGATTATTTATCAGTTATATGTTGTAATATCTTCTCCCAGTCTGTCACTTGTCCTTTTTAAACATGATTTCTTTTGCCCTACAGAAGTTTTAAACTTTAATGTAGTCTAATTCATCAATCTCTTCCTTTATAATTTGTGCCTTTGGTATCTTGTATAAGTTTTTTTCTATGTTGTAATCTTAAAGATATCATCCTAGAATTTTATCCAAAAAGCTTAAATTTTTTACATTTTATCTTTAATTCTGTTGGAATTGATATTGATTTTGTAATGATATTGGTATTCAGTATTACTATTTTACATGAGGCTCATTGGTCCAGCATTAATTAGTTACAGGCATACCTCAGAGACATTGCAGATTTAATTTCAGACTACTGAAATAAAGCACATAGCTCAATAAATCAAGTGACACAATTTTTTTGGTTTCCCAGTGCATATAAAAGTTACGTTTACCCTATATTATAGTCTATTAAATGTGCAATAGCATAATGTCTATAAAAACAATGTACATACCTTAATTTTAAAATATTTTACTGCTAAAAGATGCTAATGATCACCTGAGTCTTCAGTGAGTAGTAATCTTGCTGATGGAGGCTCTTGCCTTGATGTTGATGGCTGATGACTTATCAGGGTGGTGGTTGCTGAAGATTAGGGTGGCTGTGGCAATTTCTTAAAATAAGACAACAGTGAAGTTCACCAGATTGATTAACTCTTGCTTTCATGAAAGATTTGTCTGGAGCATAAGATGCTGTTTGACAACATTTTACTCACAATAGACCTCCTTTCAAAACTGGAGTCACTGCTCTCAAACCCTGCCACTGCTTTGTCAACTAAGTTTATGTAATATTCTAAATTTTTTGTCATCATTTCAACAGTGTTCACAGCATGTTCACAAGGAGTAGATTCCATCTCAAGGAACCGCCTTCTTTGCTTATCCACAAGAAGCAACTCAACTCATTGTCTGTTAAAGTTTGAGCATGAGATCACAGAAATTTCAGTCCCATCTTTAGTCTTCACTTCTAATTCTAGTTCTCTTGTTATTTCCATCACATCTGCAGTTACTTCCTCCACTAAAGTCTTGAACCCTTCAACGTTATCCATGAGGATTAGGATCAACTTCTTCCAAACTCCTGGTAATGTTGATATTTTGACCTTCTCCCATGAATCACAAACATTCTTAATGGCATCTAGAATGGTGAATCATTTCCAGAAGATTTTCAATTCACTTTGCCCAGATCCCTCAGGGGAATCACAATTTGTGGCAGCTATAAGCTTACAAAATTTACAGGCAGCTATAGGCTTACAAAATTACAAGTCATGAAATAATGACTTGAAGTCAAAATTACTCCTTGATTCATAGGTGGCAGAATAGATCTTATGTTAACAGGCATGAAAACAACATTCATTTTCTTGTACCTCTCCATCAGAGGCCTTGGGTGACTAGGTACATTGTCAATAAGCAGTAATATTTTGAAAGGAATTTTTTTTTTCCTGAGCAGTGGGTCTCAACAGTGGGTTTAAAATATTCAGTAAAGCATCATGTAAATATATCTGCTGTCAAATTTTGGTTTTACTTTTCAATTTGTAGAGCACAGGCAGAGTAAATTTACTGTAGAAGGGCCCTAGGCTTTTCAAAATGGTAAAGAAGCATTGACTCCAGCTTAAAATCATCAGCTGCATTAGCCCCTAACAAGAGTCAGCCTGTCCTTTGAAGCTCTGAAGTCAGATATTGACTTCTACTTAGCTATAAAAACAGTAGATGGCATTTTCTTTCAATGAATGGCTCTTTCATCTACATTGAAAATACATTGTTTAGTGTGGCCACCTTCATCAATGATCTTGCCCAGATCTTCTGGATAACTTGCTGTGGCTTCTACATCAGCGCTTGCTGCTTCACTTTGAATATTCATGCTATGGAGATGGCTTCTTTCCTCATACCTTATTACCTCTGCTGGTTTCCAACTTCTCTTCCGCTGCTTCCTCACCTTTCTCAGCCTTCACAGATTTGAAGAAAGTTATAGTCTTGTTCTGGATTAAGCTTTGGCTTCAGGGAATGTTGTGGCTGGTTTAATCTTCTATTCAAACCACTAAACGTTTATATGAGCAATAAAGCTGTTTCGCTTTTTTATCATCTGTGTGTTCATTGGAATAACACTTTTATTTCCTTCAAGAACTTTTCCTTTGCATTTACAACTTGGCTGTTTCATGCAAAAGGCCTCGCTTTTGGCATTTTTCAGTTTTCAACATGCCTTCCTCTCTAAGCTTAATTATTTCTAGCTTTTTATTTAATGTGAGATGTGTGTGACTCTTCCTTTGTACTTAAACATGTACAGGCCATTATAGGGTAATTAACTGGCCTAATTTCAATATTGTCATGTCTCAGTAAATAGGCAGGCTTGGGGAGAGGGAGAGAGAAGGGAGAATGGCTAGAGAACACAAAAGCTGTATCCATTAAGTCCTCTGTCTTTTATAGGCACAGTTCATGATATCATATCCCCCCAAAATGACATTAGTAACATCAGAGATGACTTATTACAGATCACCACAACAGACATAATAATAATAATAATAATAATAATAATAAAGGTTGAAATATTGCAAGAATTTTCAAAATGTGACATGGGCAAAGAGTGAGCACATGCTGCTCAACAATGGTGCCAACGAACTTGCTGGATGCAAGGTTGCCATAAACCTTCAAATTGTAAAAAAAAACAAAAAACAAAACTTAATATCTGCAAGCACAATATGGAGAAACACAATATAGTGAGGTGTACCTATCAGAGTCAGTCTTTTCTTTATCAATCTTAAATGTCATTTCAATGTTGGATAAATTTTCCATGTATGTATATTTCTGGATGCTGTAGTCTATTCCTTCATTTATATCTCTATCCTGTGTCAAGACCTCACTATCTCAATTACCATAGCTTCAAAATAAATCTTTGATATATAGATAGTAGGAGCAATACCCTCGACTCCATCCTTTTTCTTCAAAAATATCTGGACCATCATTGAACTGTCACTCTTTCATATAAATTTTAGAATCAGCTTACCCAGAAAAACCATTCTGGCTTTAAAAAATTGTAATTATGGCAAATAAAAAGAATAAACTGGGGACATGGGAGAGTTTTTGATATTAACTCTGTCTAGCTATACATGAAAATCATACAGCTAATTATTTAAGTCTTTTTTTTTTTTTTTTTTGAGATGAAGTCATGCTCTGTCATCCACGCTAGAGTGCAGCGGTGCCATCTTGGCTCACTATACTTCAAGCTATTCTCCTACCTCAGCCTCCCCAGTAGCTGAGACCACTGGCATGGGCTACCATGCCCATCTAATTTTTGTATTTTTAGTAGAGAAGGGGTATCACCATGTTGGTCAGGCTGGTCTCAAACTCCTGACCTCTGGTGACCTGCCCACCTCAGCCTCCCAAAGTGCAGGGATTACAGGCATGAGCCAAAGGGTCCAGCCTGTTTGTCTTTTTTTAATGTCTCAAAACATTTAATAATTTTCTACCTCAAATTAATGTACTTTTGCTGTTAGATTCATTCCTGGGTAACTAATACTTGCCATTACCAATGATATCTAAATAATGTGTTTTGTTGTATAGGAAGAAACCAATTTTTTGTACATTCATACAATCAGCAACTTGCAACTTGGATTTATTTTAAATATAAACAAATGAACTGTGAATACGACAGTTTTATCTCTTCTTTTACATTTATTTATTTATTTTTCTTTTTTTGCTGCACTGGCCAGAACAGAAAGTATGATGTTAAGTAGAAGCAATGAATCTGGACATCTTTGCTCTGTTTTTGACTTTAAAGAAAATATTTTGACATTTCACCAGGAAGAATCATTTTCTTTAAGTTTAGACCAATGGTTCTCAAACTTCTGTGTGTATCAGAATTTCCTTGAGCAGTCAGTCACAACAATCACAGACTGCAGGATCCCAGCCCCAGGATTCCTGATTCAGTAGGTCTAGGTCTAAGGTGGAATTGGAGAATTTTCATTTCTAACAAGTTTCCAGGTGCTACTGATGCTGCTGGCCCAGGACCACATTTTGAGACTCACTGAATGACACCTAATTTTTGTCAGAGACTGACTGCTGTTTTCAATTCTCTTATCTACCCTTCCCTTCCCCCTTGGTAATAGAACTCTGATTTTTAGTTGAGAACATTGCAGCCCAGAGGAAAGACTACAATTCCCAGACTTACTTATAGTCAGGTGTTGTCATGTGACTAAGTTTTGGCTAAGAAAATTAAAGCCAAGTGTTGTGTGAGATGTCTGGGAAGACTCCTTAAAAGAGAGATGTTCAGGTTATATATTGCTGTGAAGGAAACTGCAGAATCTCAGAGGCTTAAGACAAACATTTTAGTTTGTTCGCAGTTTCATAGATCAGGATCAGAAAGGGTCTGGCTGGATGGCTTATCTGATCCACATGGTATCAGCTGAGATAGCTGCGGCTGGAGCATCCACTTCGATTTCTTCACGCTTATGTCTGCCACCTGTATGTTCCTTGATCTCTTTTCATATGACTTCTCTTCCTCCGGCGTTTCTCTATGGGGCTTGGGCTTTTCTCACAGCATGGTGGTCTCAGAATAGTCACCTTGAGCCTGGCTGCTAGGAGAAAAGAAGCAGTAGCCATGAGTCCAGTTAAAGGAGATGCCTGGAATGGTGCAGTGTCATTTCTGCCACATTTTACTGGTCAAAGCAGAAAATTCTTCCATATTCATGGGAGTGGAGAAATAACTCCATTATTTGGTGGGAGAATGGAAAGGTCACATTGCAAAAGAACATTTGGGATGAGAGATATTGCTGTGGCCATAGTTGGAAAATAGGAACTACCACACGAGGGATGGGAAGCAGATGTACCATGGCTGTCTTGGACCATGAAATTGAAGCCAAGCACTGTGATGGCAAAGTAGAGAGAAGTCTAGGTCCCTGAAGATGCCACAGAGTCACTATACCATCACTGGTGTTTGTCTTTGAATGCCACATGCATGAGAGAGAAATGATTTTTCCTCTTGATATTTGAAGGGGATTTCTGTTATGTGCAGATGATTCCAATCCTAATTAACACAACAGTCTTTTTAACATAAAGCAGTTTTAACCTTTGTTAATATTTTTTTCCAGAATCTATAGTGGTAATCATAATTTTTTTCTTTAATTGGTTAGTATAGAAAATAGTGTTAATACATTTTTTCAATTTTGTGTGTGTGAGAGAGGGAGGAGAGAGAGAGAGAGAGACCTAAAATATTGCTGGCTGGCTTTGGCTTTCTAGTATTTTGTGTGTGTGTGTGTGTGTGTGTGTGTGTGTGTGTGTGTGTGTGTAGACAGAATCTCTCTGTTGTCCAGGCTGGAGTGCAGTGGCACCATCTCAGCTCACTGTAACCTCCACCTCCTGGGTTTCAAGTGATTCTCCTGCCTCAGCCTCCCAAGTAGCTGGTGCTACAGGTGAGCACCACCACACCTGGCTAACTTTTGCCTTTTTAGTAGAGACAGGGTCTCACCATGTTGGCCAGGCTGGTCTTGAACTCCTGGCCTCAGGTGATCTGCCCACCTTGGCCTCCCAAAATACTGGGATTACAGGCATGAGCCACTGAGCCTGGCCGATTTTTTAGTATTTTAGTATTTTGTCTTGAATTCTGTATCTCTGCTTATTAATGGGTTGGTATGTGATTTTTCTTTCTCTTACTGTCCCAGCATGCTTTTGCTTTAAAGTTCTATTACTCTGGTAAAATAAGTGGTCAGTATTTCTTCTTTTCTATTATCTGGAGCTATTTATATAAATTGGAATTACTTATTCCTCGACTGTTTAATAGAATGCACCACTAAAATGTCTGAGTCTTGGGTGAGAATGTATCTGTGTGGGTAAATTTTTATCCATTTCTTCAACTTATTTAATAATTATAGAAATATGCAGATGTTCTATTTCTTTTTGAGTCAGTTTAGATGTGCAATATTTTCTCTTTGATCTAAATTTTCAAACTTTAAAGTATGTAATTGTTCTTACTAGTCTTGATATTTAAAACTATCTTTGATATCCATAGTTATGAGTGATTTTTCAATTCCAATATTTATTGTTTTCCTTCTTTCTTTTTTAAGAATATCAATCTAGTTACAAGGTGCTAGTCTTTAAATTTTCAAAACATCAACTGTTGGCTTTTTTCTCTGTCAGTATTCTGTTGTTCTTTTCATAATTTCTTAAGAAATTTAACTCATTAATTTCCATTCTTGCTTATTTTCTAATATAAATGTTGAAGTCTATAAACTTGCCACTAATATCACCTTTTCTGTGTTACACATATTTGAATATGTAGTATTTTATTATAATTTAAGCTTATGTTTTTTCCAATTTCCATCTTGATTTATTCTTCATTACATGGATTTTTAGAAGTCTTTTTAAATTGTCAAAAATGTTGGGTCTGTCATTTTTTAAAAAAATACGACTTAGTTCCATTTTGGTCAGAATAGATAGTGTCTATGATATGAGAGCTTTCCAACTTACAAAGACTTGGTAATGACCTAATAATGTATGTTCATAAGTGTTCCATATATGCTTGAACAGATGTACACTTGCCAACTGGTAGATGCAAAGTGCTAAATATGGCTACTGGAATAAAGGTTAATTATGTCATTTAAATCTACTGGTAGCTGATTGACTGCTTTATCAATAATTTTAATATTGTGATTGATTGCATTAAAATCTTTCACTAAGTATGTAGATTTTTGTTTTCTTTTCATAGTTCTATCAATTTTTGCTTCATATGTTTGAAACTACATTATTAGATAAAGATAGGAATTAAAACTTAATATTTAATGATCTTAATCTTCAGTAAGCTTCTTGCATTAAAGTCTATCTTGTTCAATGTCAATATAGATACATGAGCTTTTTTTCTATTAGTATTTGCCTGAAATTACTAACTTGCCTCTTTTGACCTTTCTGCATTTTGACAATGTTGTCTTTTGACATTTCTACATCTGTGTCTTTACATGTAAGATGTGTCTTTTGTAAACAGTATAAAGCTGACTTTTTATTTTAATCATCTATATCCTTTAATTGGTAAGTTTTTAGCCTATTTACATTTATTATAATTATTTATTCATTTAGATTTCTTTCTTCCTTTTTTTTTTTTCAATGTTCAGTTTCCTTTAATGACCCCCATCTCCCTGAAGGGCAGGTGCAGGCAGCAAGGCGATGGCAAGAGATGTTCACTTGAAGATCTTGCCCTGATTGAAGGCTTTGCCCACATGCTGGAAGGCCCCCTCCCAGGAGACGTACTCTCGAGCCAGCGTCTGGGCCTCCTCGCTGCCAGGATCCAGTTTCCGCCATGTGTATGACTCGTAGTCCACCTGCCAATCTGGACTCAGCGGAAAGGCAAGCTCCTGGCCTCGGAAGACCCAGACTCCAGAAATGGAGCTGCTATTGTTGGTTCCAAAGAGGGTGACACTGGCAAAGGCATTCTTCCTCAGCTTGTCCAGTCGCTGGAACATTCCAGTGATGAGATTGCAGCTCATGAAGGTCTGAGTGAGTTCTTCAGGGAAGCGATACTCTGAGTACCACAGGGACCAGCCGTCCTTATCAAAGTGCTCCCAGAAACATGGCAGTGCCACAGAGAGTGTGTCCACGTTGGAGTACTTGTGCTTAAATTCATCCAACACAAAGGTACTCTTGGACAGGTGAGCAAAGGGGTTTTTGGCCTTAGGCTCAGCAGCCAGCGCCTGCTCACATTCATCCATCTCCTCCTCAGGAGCAGGGGCAGCCGCCTTTTTCTCCTCCTTCCACTCAGCCTGGGGCTTCTGCTTCTCTTCCCGTGAACCCTTCTCTTTCCGTGGTGTGTCCCTTTTAGGTTGGCTCTCTGCAAACTTTTTAGCATCACACTGGGCCATCTTCTCATACAGTTTCACTTTCCCCAAGACAGCCCGGAACTGGGGCTGGTGAATGCAGGTGAGGAACCAGCGATTGGTATTGGGAAAGGCCTGGCGGAAAGAAGGCTCTAGGACCTGTTTATAAAGTCACAACAAAGTGCAGACAACTGTGATGTCAGCCAATGTTACTCGTTCGCCCACCAGAAAAGTCCTTGTCTTCAAGTGAGCATTCAGCAGCCCCAGAATTCTCCTCACTTCCTCCTTTGCATTCTCAGTGGCCTGTTTGTTGTGGTGCATGATGCCCAGGGTGGGGAACACCCAGGTACTGGCTGTGGGTACTATGTCGCTATCAGCAAAGCTCACCCACTACACCACCTGGGCTGCTGCCTCTGGAGTACTTCCCCGCAGCTCCTCATTGCTCACACAGTAGGCAATGGCATTGCACTCAAACACGCAGAATCCATCGTCACCCTCAAATGCTGGAACCTTGCCGGCAGGAAATTGGCGGAGAAACTCAGGGGTGCGGTTGGTTTGGCCAAAGTGGAAGTGGGGTGGTACGGAGAGCACGTGGACCTGAGCCCCGCTGTACTGAGCAGCGATGAGGGCCTTGAAGGCCCTCCGGTTTTCAGGATACTTGTACAGGTTATCAGCCGCCATGGTGATTCTGCAAAGAAAGCCATTTAGATTTATTTCTGCCGTTATATTTCATGTTTCATATTTGTCCTACTTTTAAAATTCTTTTTTCTTTATTTTCATTCTTTTAGACAGGTCATTTTTCTTAATTCGATTTTTTTCCCCTCATATTAATTTGGAAGCTTAGTGTTCTATTTCAATTATTTGAGAGGTTAAACTTAAACTTTTAGCAGTATATTAATCTTAACAAAGTCCAAAATTAATACCTCCTTCTTTTTTTCAAACATTCTAGGATTTTCCCCTTTTGTCTTACATGCTATTATATACCATTAATTAAAATCTATTTTTATTCACTTTCATCAGCAAATATTACTGAGTGCTTGCTATATTACAACACTGTGATAGTAGCACACAAAACATCAGTAAACAAAATCTCCCAAAATAAGCGTTCTAACCCACACCCTTATGAGGTCAGCCTATAGTTAAGAGTTCTAGGGGAACTTTTTTTGTCTCTGCTCCTCCCCAACCCCAAAGTCCAGATGCAAATAGAAAAATTTTCTCGTGACTTAACTTTGTATATAAACTGACAGAAATAGAAGTAGAAATAAACATACATATATATATATATATATATATATATATATATACTATGTGTATATGTGCATATCCATGTATGCATATAAACACACACAGAAATAAAAGTGGAAATAAACATACAAATATATATATATGCACATGTGTGTATATTCATGTATGCATATAAATACACACGGATTTTGTAAAAATATATCCCCGTGTAGTTTAAAGACTCCTATTTTTCACAAAGCTGATTATCGAAAATAAAATGAAAGAAAAAAAAACAAAACAAAACAGAAAAAGAAAAAAAAAGCATTACCTTCTCCTTATTTCCATTCTCTACATCAGCCACATTCCTCTCTTTTCACAAATTCTTTTGGCATTTACCTCCATATTTATTTTAAAAACATGCTTACATTACTACTTTCTGATTTTTTATTTTGGTCATTACAAGTACATTCCCAAGTTTGGCAAACAAAGTTCAGCTTTTCACTTTACCTCCTCCATTATACCATTCACTCTCCTGCCCTCGTAAGGTTAATTCCAGGAATGGCAATACGTGGTTCGTTTGCACAGTCGTATACTAATACTGATGTGGATAATCTTTATTTCACATTTACTATTTTAAAATTATACAAACTCTATAGGTGAACAAAGTAACTTTTTTTTTGCCTTTTTTGAACTATTTTTTTTATTTTCCCTGCTAATAAACATAGTCTTGAGTTTTTACTTGGTGTGGGTTTTGTTCATGTACACCTGAGTGCTTGTTAAGTCTTTTGTCTCTGCAAACACATATCTGCCCATTTGGTGGTGTTAAAAGAAAAACTTTAGACAAATTCAATTTAGCAGAGTTTAGTTAAGCAAGAGCAATTCATGAATCAGGCAGTAGCTAGAATCAATAGAGGTTCAGAGAGCTCCAGTCAGCAAAGTGGGCAGCAGAATTTATAGACAGAAGGAGGAAGTAAAACAAGAGATAGCGTGCTTGGATTCCGCTCTGCATTTGCCTTATTTGAACATGGTCTGATTAGCTGGCAGCCTGTGTCTGTTATTTGTTACAAGAATACACTCTTGAGGTAGGTTGCCATTTGTATACACACTGAGGTTGCAGTTTTCTGTTTAAGAATTCAAAGTACAGAGGCAGCTTAGGCCAAATTTAATTGAACTTAACAGGGGAAAATATCTTGAACTATTTTGTTGTCTGGGTAGTAGACTTTGTGAACTAGCCCTCTGGCTTTCTTATCTTTTCAAGAGTATTTTCCGTCTTGTGTTTTACTCTATCCTGGGTGATTTTCAACTCTTATTATGTTCTGTTTTCTGAATGTGGTTTCTTTTCTTTTTTTGTTTTTTTTTGTTTTGATTTTAGCATTCCGAGCTTTTTGTGTGTGTGTGATATCTTTTCTTCTCTTATCCCTCTGAGAAAAGGTATTAATATCTTTCCACATCTCTGTGAGAATACTAATGATAGTTCTTAAAATTATTTTTCTTCTTGCATAGTCCCCAATTTTTCTAAATTGCTTTACCACACTATTTACATAATTTTTGTTTGGTTTATATGTATCATGGTAGAGGCTTTCTTTGACATTTAATGGCCCTTGAGTGTCTGCTCATATTTTCTGGCTATGGGAACACCAGTGACCTGATTGGAAGCCCTGAGAGAGAGGGTTTGGGTTGTGGCTGAGACACATCTTGGGGAACCCCTTGGCATCAGTAGTTTTGGATCTTCCTCTTGTGTTTGTCAGGGGCCCCAGGAAGTTTTCCATTCTCCTGTCTGGGGTGTTTAGTGCTAGCTGTATATGTCCTGGGAACTAGCGAGAAAACGGGCTAAGGATCTCAGCATTCAACTGATGGTCTGTTTTCAGAATTATGCGCCTGTCCTCAGCAGGGGCTGATGTCTGGCAGTCTAGTGATTGTCTTAAATCCTTCAGTAACTAAATCTCTAGTCGTTTTGCTGCATTTGGGAAGGGACAGTTACTTATGGTATGGGAGAAGAGACAAGGGTGAGAAGGTGGAAATGTGGAGATTAACTGCTTCTTAAAGTGACCTGCAATCAATTACTTCTCTTTTAACTTTAACTTTACCGCCATTTCTTAGAGGTTCCTCTTGCCAGTTCTAAGCTTTTGGGAGATTTTGCAATTAAAAGTCTTATTTTTTAGCTTTCCCCAGTACATTAGGATTTAGCCTTCTACAGATCTTCTAAGTCAGTTACTGTTCTTCCATATGTTTTTAAGCTTCCAATATTTTACCATTACTGATTCTCTCCTGTACCTATTTATTCCTGTGGATTTAAAATGTTCTTTGCTCCCATTTTAGTGGGATTTGAGAAAGGGACAACAGTAAATAATAAAATAATCTGCTGTATATATCCAGAAGTAGTATGTATTTTTTTTTTTTATGATTCTTCTTCAGTGAGTAAGTATGGCCCTATGTTTCCACCGATAGTGCTCTCCAGAGGTCTGGGTTCAGGTCCCACAGAAAAAAGGAATTATTTCTTTCCCTCTTTATTATACTTTAAATCAAAACCTCTATTTGACCAATTGAAAAAATTCCTCTGGACAGCCAGGCATGGAGCACAGATTTATAAATTGGACTTCTTGTTCCTTTAGAGATTTCTTTTACTTTTTTTTGTGAGCTCAGCTTTGTATTTAAAAGGATGTCACTTATATTTTATTTTCTACAGTAAGATATTTAAGGGTATCTAGTCCATCCTATGACTGAGGATAGAACTCCTCTTTGGATTTTTAGTCTCTCAGGACTGGCGATGTTTACTTAGGTAAACAACGTCATATTTATCCATTCATTTCACAAGCAGTATTCAGCCCTATGTATACCCTGTGCTTGAAAATAAGGAATATGTCCCTATTGTACATGTGCCCAAGGTGACTAGAGAACTGAGCAGAATAAAGCAGCTTTGAGCAGCATCCCTAACTGAGCACAAGAGAGTCTGTCAACCCCAGAGGTTGGAGAGAACCACGAAGTAACATATAAGGAGGGGCACACTCACAGGTAAGGCTCAATGGAGGCTTGGAAACATGGCAGGAATTGGATTATTGGAAGGAGACATTTTAATTTCACACACACACATACATACACACACACACACACACACACACACACACAATGGAGAGTTAATGTTTCCTGAACCTGAAGCTGTTAGATCAAATAGTGTTTCACCAGAGAATTCTGAGAGCTTTATATACTGACCACAGAGACAAGGCAGGGTGGGGACGACTAGAGACAGAGAAACCAGCTGAGGACAACCACAATAGTCCATTTGCCAACTGTGGCTTTCACACTCTTTTTTTTCTTTTCTTTTTCAGGGAAAGAGAATTTATAAAGGTCTCAACTATTTCAAATGTGTGTTTTGGTTTTTCAAAAATTTGATTTAGGATTCCAATTTACTTCAATATCAGAGGACTCTTTGAAGTTCTCTTAGAAACATTATCTAGAGTCATTTGCTTGCCAAATATTTCTAAGTAGCAACAACAACAAAATTAAATTCTTTGTAGTTAAAAGGTTTTTCTAGATGTGAAAAAGATTTGCTCATAACACCATTTAATTCTGCTTTCAGTCTGTGACCTCAGGCATCCTGAGACATCCAAATCCAATTTATTCTGGAAAATATTTTAGATTTTGAAATTTCAGATAGCTAGAGCCTATATTTCATTATTTTTAAAAATATATATATTCTTTTTAATTTTAACACAAGAAAATCAAAGAAGCCATCATTATTACAAATAAGAAAAATTAAAAACACCCAACAAATTTCCCCAAATATCACTAAAACAGTCTCAGAAATCTATGTAATAATCCATAAAGATTTCTGAAAGGTATAAAGGATTTAAAATGCCAATTACATTTAATTCTCATTAGTGAGTAGATACAAATACTGTGTTAAAAAATATCATTTAAAAAAATCCGGTACAAATTAGGTTGTCCTTTTACCTGCTTATACACATTTTAAATTTTATTATCCTTTCTTAAAATGCTTTTTCACTCTCAACTTTCTTTTTAGTGATTGGGCTTTTTGGTTCATACGCTATCTTCTCAGGCTTTCCCACTTACTGAGAAAGTATTTTCACTTAATAATGTGGAGAAGACGATGATGATAACACACACGTTTAAACAGTGCAACAGGCAATGCAAGCAAGAGAGAAGCCATCTTACAGGCAAAGCAGCTAGATCCAATTGCAGGGCACCCTACACCCTCCTGCCCAAACTTGTGTTCAAATGATAAGTTTTCACTGGCCCCAGCATGCAGATATTTTATAGCAGGTTTTCAATTAGGGTACTGCATGTGGGGTAAAGGTGGATGCAAGCCATTAAAGGGAATATTTGCAGAGTGAGAATTCAGGTAGTGAGGGGTGTCTATACTGTGTTCTTTGCATCCACTGTCTTCTCTAAAAAAACTAGGTGAAAAAAAATTTTAATTAACAAAATATATACAAACAAAATACAAAAAACACAAAAAGGAAGACAAACCATTGTATTCATTTTCTTATGGTTTGCATTCAGTCTTCTGATCAGAAAACAAATCCCTTTGTGGAAATGACCTCATTTTACAATTCAGTCCAACAAATGATGCTGGCCGCCCACATGGTGCCAGGCATGGCGCCAGGCAGTGGAGGCAGAGAGCCACTTATGACGCAGACAGAGCACCAAGGCTGGGCTTGTAAGCTCCCTCCAGAATGTGTTTGTTCCCTCCCAGTTTCCACGTCTGGATGCCTTGTATCTGTGACTAGGTAACTGGGTTATTTCTCCACACCACTCCCCTCTCCAAACAAAAGCTTTTCCCAGCCATAACCACGAAGAAAATAGCAATCTGGTCATATTCATGTTGATATACACCCCAAACGTGGTCATCAAAATAAGAGCATAAATTGTTAGGTCGTTATTAATGACTTATCGTTGTTTATAATGCTTATATATTTTAGAGCGAAATTTAAAGAAATAAAAACACGGAAGGGCAAATTGAGTACCTATCTCCGATTAAACTTCAACTGTAGTTCTAACCATTTCTTTACCTAACCGGGTTTTTCTTCGTAAAAACAATCTTTTAAGTGTCCAGTGCCACAAAGTCCTAGCTTTTCGGAGTTTCAGAAACTAGAGTCTCTTTCTTTCTCTGCTTCAGGACTTCTGATAGTTCTTGGGTCAAAAGCCCGTAGTTATTTACTTACACTTACTAGAGAAAGGGCTTTCTATTTTACTCTTTGCTGCCCTGAATAGACTCTGATGCATTTTAACTCGCCAGCTAGACTTTCAGAGGAAATCTGGCTTTAAGCTCAGAAGTGACCTTCCTCTTTCTTTTTCTTTCATAGTTAGAAGAGGAGGCCAGGCTCTGTGACTCATGCCTGTAATCCCAGCACTTCGGGAGACCGAGGCAGGCCGGATCCGCTTGAGCTCAGGAGTTTGAGAGCAGCCTGGGGAACATGGCCAAACCCCGCCTCCACTAAAAATACAAAAATAAGCCGAGCGTGGTGGCGCATGCCTGTAGTCCCAGCTACTGGGGAGGCTGAGGCAGGAGAATCCCTTGAACCTGGGAGGCGGAGGTTGCAGTGAGCCAAGATCTCGCCACCGCACTCCGGCGGCCTGGGGGAGACAGCAAGACTCCATCTCAAAAAAAAAAAAAAAAAAAAAAAAAAAAAAGGAAAGAGCAGGAAGACAATGGCAAGCGCCGATAAGCACTTACAGACGCACTCAGGGCAAAGCTTTCTTGCAGTAGTCAGCGTATCTGTTACTCACCCAGACTGGCTTCTTCCCTTCCTTGCCCTTGTGACAAAGTCTCCCTCTGAGACTCTGAGATAGAGTGACCCAGGCTACATTATGTTGGCGCAATCTCGGCTCACTGCAACCTCCGCCTCCTGAGTTCAAGCCATGCTCCTGCCTCAGCCTCCTGAGTAGCTGAGATTACAGAGGTGTGCCACCACGCCCGGCTAATTTGTGTATTTTTAAGTAAAGGCGGGGTTTCGCCGTGTTGCACAGACTGGTCTCGACCTCGTGAGCTCAAGCGGATCTGGCCCGCCTCGGTCTCCCAAAGTGCAGGGATTACAGGCCTGAGCGCCGCCGCAGCCGGCCCCTTCTTGCCTTTTAAAGCCCTTAAGTGCAGTATTTATTGAGGAGACAATTTGTATGTATATATAGACTCCCCCAGACCAGTGCTCCCTGGAAATATATCATGTCACATTTGTCATTTAAAACTTACTAGTAACCGCATTTTAAAAGTTACCAAAAAAGAGTGGGTTGTGGGGGATGGTAGAGGCCGAGCGCGGTGGCTCATGCCTGTAATCCTAGCACTTTAGGAGGCCAAGCCGGGTGTGTAACTTGAGGTCAGGAGTTGGAGACCAGCCTGGTCAACAAAGAGAAACCCTGTCTCGACTAAAAATACAAAAATTCACCCGGCTGTTGGCTTGCGTTTAATCCCAGCTACTCAGGTACAGAAGGCTGAGGTGAAGGAATCACTTGAACCTGGGAGGTGGAGGTTGCAGTGTGCCGAGATCATTGCCACTGCACTCCGGCCTGGGCGGCTCTGTCTCAGAGTCTCAGAGTGAAACCCTGTCTCAAAAAAAAAAAAAAGTTAAAGACAAATTAATTTTAATAATATAACTTTAAATAACTTAATACACTCCAAATACTATCTTTCAATATGTAATTAATCTAAAAATATTTAGATATTTTAGATTTATTTCTTCTTACTAATGTACACTTACAGCTCACCAAATGCAGATGCTCAATTTTTATGGGAAATCATTGAGTTGAAGTGTATGATTTTATAAAATTTACAGTTGGAAAACTATATTCACATACCTAAGGTGTTCCAAATATACTTAAAATGTTTTCCATTAACTGAAAAATCATTCTTTAATATTTGCATCCATATGTACAAACTGGTTCAGCTTTTTTCTTTTAATCATAATTGCTTTAAAGTCCATTTAAAGCAAAAGGTATCCATTTAAAAACTATCAAAGTTAATTCACTAACTCTTGTGTGAACTCAGTATTATTAATATCGACTTCCAAATGGTGTTGATAGATTGAAAAGCACCTATTTCTAAGTATCTACAATGAGTTCTTCCCACTTTTTCTTGCAGTTTTGGTAGCCAATTTAAGTAATGCTATCCATTACAATTAAAATCTTCTGCATATTGACTCATATAAGAAAATGATAAAGATCATTATTATCGATTAAACTATGAAAAGTTTTCATTTCAACTTAAAATCTTGTATCTGTCCAGAGAAGCCACAGATGAGCATTACCTTTTTTTGGACTTTCAAGGTTAGCTCATTTATATGCAGTGTGATATCAGTGTGAAAACTTAAATTGCACTGCCATTTTTTGTCTTTGATTTTTTTAATATTTGGCAATTTTTCTTTATTTTCCAAAAGATATTGAACTGGAATTAGCAGTACAGTAAATCTTTGTAAAACTTTCATGACCCAACCAAAGAGCATGGTCAAAGAAGGCATGAGGTCATTGAACTCATTGTCTTCTATTTCTTTCAGCAGCTCTATAAACTTGTAATGATTCATTGTACTTGCATTTATGCACTGAATGATTTTAACAATGTATCCAGGACACATTTCATGGAGTTTGCTTCAGAAAAGGAACATAAATGTTTTTAAGATGTATCATACAGTGAAACAAAGAAATAAAGAAAACATCAATCCTTTTTAAACAATTCCAATAAGCCTGATTTTTAGCTTAACTTAGATGGAAAACTGTTTGTTGTGTTAGAAGCTAATTTTTTAATAATGAGCTGAAATTCTTCAGTGGATATAAAATATTGAAAAATACTCATGCCGTGAGTTCAATATTTTAGGTCATGAATAGACAATAATTATTAGTAAATTAATAAGTTATTAGGGACAAAATATGCCCAAAGCACTAATAGGGCAGTATATTTTATATCTTATGATTTATCAAAAGCTAAAAACAACAACCACAAAACTTGCCGTTTTTCAGATTTTGAATCAGCTTATCTCTGTTGTAGTTAAAAAGATCTTGTATTTTATAAGCAATTTTTTGGTGTCTTAATTGAATTTCTTTTGTGAGATATCTTTTTTGTCTTTACCTCATAATTTTCTTTAAAAATTTTATAACTGAAATAGTTTCTTTTATTATCCTTCTATCTAAAAATGTGTGTGTGTGTGTGTGTGTGTGTGTGTGTGTGTGTGTGTGTGTTTGTGTGGTGTGTAAGAATCAAAGCAAAATAATATTTGGCCAAAATGACAAGCTGGGATCCTGTAAAAAATATTTAGTTCTTTTTTGAATGTTGAGAGAAAATTCATCAAGTCCCCTATGTAGTTGCCAAAAACATCTCAATTTTTTTTACTTTATTACACTTAAACAAATTTTATACAACAACTTTCTCGTTTTGCACATTAGCAAATTGCAATGCTATTCATTATGAAATTTGCAATACACTTTTTCCAGTCTCTCTCTCTTTCTCTCTCTTTTTTTCTGTTCCCATCGTAGTACTAGTTTCTGCACCTCTATGCAATTCTGAATAAATAATATGCCTTCATTTTGAATTTTAAAATGTATACATACTTATTTTTAACTAGAAAATTAATTAACATATGTTATAATTATGGTAATAATATTTTCATTTCATTACCTTCTCTGATTTATAGAGGTGTCACTCTAACTTGTGCTGTCTGCATAAAATACTCAAACATATTGCAGTGCTACATCAGTATATAGCCAAAAAATTATTTAAACTGAATCAATATGTGGACATCAACTAGATTAATGATGCGTTTACATGTAATGCTAGAAACGATGCATGTGCTCTACAGATACACTACAATATCATAACATCTTATGTGAGAAATAAAGTGAAATGTTATCTTACAAAGGGATCAAGCTTTGTTATTGGAAAAATGTTTTGGCTTTTAAATATAAATTAATTACAATTACGTCAAATAAAAAAATTAGTACCACCATGGCACTAGACATATTTCAAGTGCTCAGTAGCCATATGGTAGCTAGTATTTAACATAGTGGATACTGCAGCCTCGAATTATGTGGTAACTAGAGCTGTTAGACTCCTAGCTCAGTCTAAAAAGCCCTTTTTAAAGGGATTTTGATTCCATTTTCTTGAGTGAATATTTAAAAACACAGGAACAGATATTTTTAAAATATAATTAAACTATAATTTATTGTGACTGCTCTAAATAAGGATGTAATAAAATCACAATGTAAACTAAGAATAAAATATCTCAACTTGCAGAAATTTAGCTTTCATACTTTCAGTTTTGTTTATAACATAGTATATTAAATAAGATTTCCATGTAAACTATTAAGCACAATGTCTGAAACGTAAGAAGTCACATGCTTGCTTGTTTGTTTCTTCCCCATGTCATCTGATTGCTGATGATTTTGAGCCAAAAGAGGGTGGTGCTGCTGTCCATTTGTTACTGCTGCTGGGGATGAGGGGATTGATGCTGCCAAAGGTGACTGATGGTTGAGAGCCAAGACTGGACTTCTGAGACAGCAGATATCTCCACCCTCAACCCCTCCCCCAGCCCATAAACCCATCTCTTGACTGCCAGGATGTCTGTGGCTTGCTCACCACACTGGGTCAGCATCTCAAGCTGCTGTCCTCCTGCTGGGCCCCTCTTCTCTGACCACGTATCTAGAGAAAGCTGGCCACTGAGTGGAGGCCCTTTCTTAAGGGTAAGCTTGTGGGGAAGAGCAGACTAAGCTTTCATTAGTTTTTTTTTTTTTTTTTCAGAAGTAAGAAAGGGAGACCAACCTCCTCTGCTCCCAATCCCTGTGTATCAGAATGTCCTGCAGAGAATCAGGGGAGGGGCTGCATGGCTTTACTCCCCTGGTCCTAAGGATTACCTTGGGCCCTTACCTTAAGGAGAAGCCTTGAGCCCTTCTCCCATGATCGCAGCAGTTTCTACCCTGGCTAGTTGTGCCTTTAAAAGATTTTTATATGCTCTAGGTTACTGAAGGTTGTCTCTATGGGAAGCAAAATTAAGGATTTTCCAATATATTGCATTTGGGGAGGGTACCTCATCCCATCTTAAAATAGGTAAGCCTACTATTCAACTCTTGAATACTGGACTTGTAAACATTGTTGGGATACATTGTTATCATAAATGAAGAAAAGGAAGTTTTAAGAGTAAAAGTCGGTATTTATTGAGAGCTTACCGTGTACTAAATATCTCGTGAATCCTCATAGCAACATTAATTGACGTTGTTTTTATCTGCAGTTTGGGATGATGAACCAAAGGCAGTAAGAAGATAAGTAACTTTCCCAAGGACATACAACTAGTAAAGAGTGGAGTTAGGATTCAGACTTAGACAGTCTTGACCCTAGATTGATTTCTTTGTTCTTATACACACATTTGATATGTATCTATATAAAATATCCCTAGCTGGGCACGGTGGCTCATGCCTGTAATCCTTGAAATTTGGGAGGCTAAGATGGGTGGATTTCTTGAGCCCAGAAGTTCAAAACCAGCTTGGGCAACGTGGCAAAACCCTATCTCTCTAAAAATTAGCAGGGCGTGGTGGCATGCATCTATAATCTCAGCTACTCGGGAGGCTGAGGTGGGAGGATCACTTGAGCCTGGGAGGTCGAGGCTGCAGTGAGCAGTGATCATGGCACCGTGCTCCAACCTGAACAACAGAACAAGACTGTCTCAAAACAAAATCCTATTATTATTATTATTATTACTTTTAAGCCTTTTTGAACAGAAATCTTAAATATCTATACAATGATTTACTTATATTTGCTTAGAATGCTGGTCCAATATTTTTGTTGTTGCTGCTATTGTTTAATTAATTTAACTTTCTTCATTTAAGGTTTGAAAATTGTCCTGCCTCCTACTTTAGAAAGGACTCAAGATTAAGACATAGGGCAAGATAAGATAATTAGCAGTAAAGTTCTGCAGACTACAGCTGAAGCAACATGAGAGAGTAGGCAATGAGGCACTGAAATTAAACTGATTGGCACACATGGGCAATAAACTGACTGTAAACTTTCTGGCAGCCAAAGCAAAAGCTAAACATGTTGGACTGCATAGCTTTTTTTCCTGACAATAAGATGGATAAAATTCAGCTGCAGACAACTTAAGTAGAAATTGATTACATGAGCCTTTAATAAAGGGAATTGAACAACAACATGGAAAATATCTAACCTTGGTTTTACGAGACACAGAAGAGTCATTCACAAACTTGGTTGTCATATTGTTCTTAAATAAGAGCAGATGCCCTTGCATACCAACCTGATAACTTGTTAAATCGTCTCTATAAGGCTGAAAAAATCATAATTCTGTGCTTCCTTTAAGACCTGAAATCATGATTAGAACTTGGAGAATCTCTGATGAGTAATTTATGTGCAATTCTCTTCAAATACCAGGTTCTTTAACAATCGCTGGTCACATGCTAAATACCTGTAAATAATGTGCAAATCCTCTAAACAATACAGATTTTTCCGGTGTTTATTAAAATGAGAGCTGTAAGCTTTAGATACAAGATAGCAAAGAAATGAATGTGTCATTGTGTGTTGGAATGTTAAGACCTCAATTTATAACCCTGACCAGACAGACTGACCATTTCAGGTCATACACCCATGTGATATGCATCTACATAAAACACCCCTAGCTGGATGAAGTTGGAATATGCTAGGCACTGTCTGAAAATGTTATCCACATTTTTCAGGTGAGAAAACAGAGGCTTAGAAAAATTAAAGGTCCTATCCAAGCAGCCTGACTTCAAAGCCACTGCTCCGAGAGCATGATACTGATACCCAGAGAGACTTAAGAACTCTAGTCCACGCTACTTGGGAAAGTGTGACTTTTGTCTGACGAGTCATTGAGCTTGACGTTCCCACCTGTGTACACCTCCTTAAAGAGAACTTCTCTGTTGTTTTTTTGTTTTGTTTTGTTTTGTTTTCTGATGAAGGCATTTATTAGATGCCATAAATAAGTAAAAGTGTGAAAAAGTGATTTAAATAGCAGAATAATTCAATTTAACTAGTTGCAGAAGATTGTCTAAAACTGACCTTTTAAATTTGGATGAATGATTACTTGTTCCTATGATTTAATTATGGCATAATTAACATTATTAATGTTCTTTCTGGCAATAGCTGAACTGCAAATTCAATTGCTCCTTAAGACCTCTCTTGACCAAGACAATAGAACAATGTCCCTGGTTCAAAGGAGAAAGGCTGGCTTTCCTGTTTCCTATGGAGGGAGGCACATGTACCAGCAAAATTCGTTTTCTTAGTACTGGAAATATCTAAAAAGAAGCAGTGCTTAAGTCAATGCCCCATGCAAGGCCATTTAAAATTGGTCCTGTATCTGCTATGAGAATCTGACTATTCTGACATTGCTGGTTTCTTAGAGATGCTAAAGAAAACAAGAGGCTAGCCTGGGTCTGTATGATGTATTAAATGATGTTATGTTACCCAGGTGTCCTTGGTGATTTCACAATGTGGAGGAAACTTATTCTTTAATAAAGCTTTGTTCCTATACAAGGCATTTTGTAATAGTAGCAGTAGGAATAGAAAAGTGGACGTAGATAGGAAGTCAAATTACTGAACTGAGGGACCATAGTGATTGGGGGCTATGGAAAGAGGCAAAAAAGGAGAGGGATTTTAAATTTCAGCAGCTCAGATGATGCTGTAATCAGCAGAAGTAGGAAAGGTAAGAACCAGGTAGGTTTGGATGGTAGAGGGTAAGGAACCATGTATATCAATCTATTTGAAAGTGGATGGTTGGGTTCAGCAAAGGTCCTAAAAAATTAACAAACACCCTGCCTTCCTTGTTTGGGACCCATGCTGTCAGTTACTATTCCCCATTAATATTGACACAATGTCAGGAGTTCCCTAACAGTCTGATAAAGGTCTGAAGGAGGCAAAAGAGCTGACACTGCCATCTCAAAACTTGATTCAATTTATAGAACCAATACCAGGTCATTCATCCAACTATTATTCCATCCATTCATGTTTATTCATACGCAACTAACGTGTTTCTATGAAGCAGGCACTGTAGGCTAGATACTAGGGATGAAATAGTTAATAATGCAAGTTGCTTATAGTCTTATTGGAGAGACACATGAAGATGGGCAGTAACACCAGTATGCAATGTCAGGGAATAGAAGACAGAATATTATGCAAGCACATAGGAGCATCTAATTCAGCTCAGGTGAGTCAGAGAAACCTACCTGGAAGAGGTGAAGTCCAAGTGATGACCTGAAGGATGGAGAAGGGACGGCCAGGTGAAGTGGTGAGGCAGGAGCCTTCCAGGCAGAGCTGTAAGCAGTCAGCAAGGTTGGAGCATAAAGGGTGAGGTGAGGTGTGGTGAGAGTTTGGGTGAAAGAGGTAAACAGGCCAGATCATAAAGCACCCTTCCTTATTCAAGTGTTTGGACTTGATTCTAGGAGCAGTGTGTGCTGTTTACTATAGGCTTAGAGCCATATCTCTGCCTTAAGTTGGAAGGATGGTGTGGGCTTGGGTAGAGTTTAAGGGAGTATTTTGTTGTCTCATGGTCATGTGGGACTACAGTCAGAGCATCAAGATCTTCGGATCATGTCAGTGGGAGCATCTTAGGAACTCAGAGTCAAGGGTGATAGAAACTTTGGCCCCAGCGTCTCTACCTTCCACTACCACTTGAGCATGCTTTTCAAGGAATAGCGATAACCTGTCTTTTGTAAGCCCTTGCTTCATACCAGACACAATGTAAGGTGCTTCTTAACAACTCTGTGTTGTAGTTATTATTATATCTATTTCACACATGAGGCAACTAGGCTCAAACACTTTGAGTACCTTGCTCCAGGAGGCACCGGTAGTAAGTGACAGAGGGAAAATCTGAACCCAGGTAAACTGATCCTAGAGCCTACATTCATGACTACAGGAGGTATAAAAATGTAAGTAGTTGGCCCGGCACGGTGGCTCATGCCTATAATCCCAGCATTTTGGGAGGCTGAAGAGGGTGGATCACGAGGTCAGGAGATCGAGACCATCCTGGCTAACATGGTGAAACCCTGTCTCTACTAAAAATACAAAAAAATTTAGCCAGGCGTGGTGACATGAGCCTGTAGTCCTGGCTACTTGGGAGGCTGAGGCAGGAGAATCTCTTGAACCTGGGAGACGGAGGTTGCAGTCAGTCGACATCACACCACTGCACTCCAGCTTGGGCAACAGAGCAAGATTTCATCTCAAAAAAAAAAAATGCAAGTAGCATTCATTTCTCTAATCTGGATGTTACCATATTGCCGGGAAAAATCTGAGATAGAACTACAAGATTTTTTGTGTGTGGTTTTATATATATATATATACATGTGGTTATATATATATATTTTATATATATAAAACCATATGTTTTATATATATAAAACATTAAATATGCCATTTAACAATTTTTAACTGCAAAACTCAGTGGCATTGATGACATTCATACTGTTGTGCAGCTATTGCCACTGTCTGTCTCCAAAACTTTTCCAGCAGCCCAGAGACTTGATACCCGGTAAGCAATAACTCCCTCTTCTTCCTTCCCTAGCCCATGGTAACCTCTACTTTCTGTCTCTGTGAATTTGCCTATTCTAGATATTTCATGTAACCGGAATTGCACAATATTTATCCTTCTGTGTTTGGCTGCTTTGCTCGGCATGATGTTATTAAGGTCTATTCCTGTTGTAGCATGTATTACAACTTCCTTTAATTTATGTCTGAGTTCATTGTATGCACATACCACATTTTGTTTATTCATTCATCTGTTAATGGAGACTTGGGTATTTTCCACCTTTTGGCTGTTCTAAAGAATGCTGTAATGAACACTGGTGTACAAATATCTGCCTGAGTCCCTGCTTTCAAGTCTTTTGCATAACTACCTAGAAGTGGAATTGCTGGGTTATATGGCGATTCTCTGTACAGCTTTTTGAGGAATCACCAAACTTAATATTGGCAAAACCAAAAAACTTTAGAGATAGAAAGGATTCTGGAGAAGAATTTTGTTAGCTCCTTTACTATACAACTGAGGAGATAATTAATTTTTAAATTAATTACAATTTTTGAGCTCTGATTATATATAGTAGCCATATTATGTACCTTATCCTATTTAATCCTCTCCAAAACCGTATGATGTGCTCATTATCTTAGTTTTATAGATCAATAAACTGATGCTCAGAGAGGCTAGATAACATGCCCAGCATTTCACACATGGCAAATGGAGGAGCTGAGCTTTGTACTCAGGCCTGTGACTATTGTCAAGTTAACTCAAGACCCTAAATGTAGATCTGCTGTGGCTTGGGGATACCTGGTCTTACATGCTGGAAATGATTCTCAGTTTTGTCCATCTATAGATGGAGTACAAAATGGTGTGTACTTGTGAAAGCGTTTAATTAGTTCTTCAACTATATTTGGCATTTTACTATTTTTAGTTCTGAGTTTGTGTTTTTTTCTTATTACCTGGGTTCACATTTTAAAAATGCCCCTTCATTGTCAATGAACAATGGAACAGGCAGGAAACAAACACTTTGTTGTTATTGGGTACTGGTGCTGGTTTTCTCTTTTCTGAATTTTCTCCAAGGTGTTTCTCTGTATAGCTACTGTAATCTGACCTCTTAATTGGAATGCTGTTGGTAGTTAAGAGAACTCATCTGACTGTTACATCTTTTTGTCCTTCTTGGGTGTGCTTATCACTCATCTCTTGTCCAATTTTCTTTGTTATATTATAGAGTGAATTTCCAAATGCCGATTTGCAGTGCTGACAGTCTTTCTTTCCAAGGATTCCTTTCCTGTTTAAGATGTTTCACACACCATTGTTTAAGCACAGGCACATTTAATCTTGAGCCAATGATAACATCTCCTGCAAGACTTCTGCTTCTCCTCTGCTTTATGGGTGTTTGATTCCATTCATTTGTTCTGTGTAATGTCCTCATTACATAATGTGTTCTGTTGCAGCTTTCTTTTTTCTTTTGCTCTCTAAGCAATTTAGTTGGCCATTTTGGGGGTCATATTACTTTTTTTCTGCTAAGGATTTTAAACTCTGTTCTCAGTGAGGCTGAGAATTAGTCTAGCATGTTTCTCAGTCTGCTTTTTCATTTTTACTTGCATAATGAAAGCACACTCAAGAGGAGAAATAGCCCCTGCAGCGACTCCCCAGTGCCTTCTCTCAGGGGCTGTACTTACTCATTTTTTTCTCTCTATCCGGTTTCTAGGCGTTCAAGCTGAAACTTTCACTGCCACTGAGTCACCTGCTGCCCTGAGCATGTTGCTGGTTATTCCATCTGAATAAAAAGAGTAGCTCACATTTATTTATTAATATATACAGGTGTCTATTTTATAAGGCACGTTGAAATACATTATCTGACTTGAGTCTGACTTTCGGCTATTGTAAAATATGCTGCAATGAACACTGCTGTACAAATATCTGTTTGATATTTGACAATGTTTACTTAGTAGGTAAACATTATTATCTCTATTTTATAGATTAGAAACTAAGATGTAAGGAGGTGAAGTCATTTTCCCAAAACCATACGAACTAAGTGGAAGATGCAGGATGAAGACCTTATCTTTTTCTCATATTTTCTTATTTATTTATTTATTTTTTTAGTACTTGGCTATAGTCAAATTCTTTCTGGTTCCTAGTAATCAGACTGTAAGTTTTCAAAAAATATGCCTAAGGAAGCTAACAGAAAATAAAAAGGAAATAAATGTGGGAAAAACCAAAGTTTAAATCTGATGAAGACAGATAAATTTCTAGCCCTAACTCTGAACCACATAGTTCTTCACTGATTTGTATTCACTTTCTTTTACTGCATAAGAAATCACCACAAACGTAGAAGCTTAAAATAACAGGCACTTATTAGCTCACAGGTCTGCGGGCCAGGCAGGTTTTGAATCTGGCATGGCATAGCTGAGTTCTCTGCTCAGGGTATCACAAGACTAAAATCAAGCCTGTTAACCAGGCTGGCCTCTTCTCTGGAAGCTCTGAGGAAGACTCTATTTCAAGCTTATTCTTATTCTTGGCAAAATTCAGTTCCTTGTGGTTGTAGGACTGAGATTCCTGTTTTCTTGCTGGCTGTCAGCTAGAGGCTGCTTTCAATTGCTAGAGCCACCCACATTTCTTATCAGGTGGTCTCCTCCATCTTCAAGCTAGCAAGGGAGCCTCAAATCCCTCTCATGCTTCAAATCTTCAACTTCCCCTTCTACAACAAGCCAGAAGAAACTGCCTGCTTTTGAAGAGCTCAGATGATTAGGTCCAGCTCCCCCAGATAATTTATCTTAAGGCCAACTGTGCTGAATTAATATAACCTAATGATAGGAGAAAAATCCATCATATTTATAGTCCTGGGGATTACGCAGGGTGTGTATACCAGGGTCAGTGTGGGAAGCAGCGGGGTAGGGGTGGGGTGGCAGGGACATCTTAGAATTCTGTCTTCTGGAGAAAATAACTATTTGAAGAACACAGGCTCTGCTTTTGTCCATCATCTTAAGTAACACCACAGGCTGTAGTAACCCTCGTATAAGGCCTGTAGGGATCCCTAAAACCTCTCCAACACGAATGTTGATTCCCTCTCTGAGTGTGGCTTCAGACAACCACACTGGACTTTCAGTTGCTCTCAGATGTCTAATAGACCATTCCTGACTCTAGCCCTAAGAATTCTTAAATCTCTCTTTCTCCATGCTGCCAAAGGTCCTTTGGCTCCCAAATCTTGAAAATTCTATTCTCATTCCTGACCCATCTCTTTCTGCTCTGGGTGGCTTGCCTCAGTAGCAATCACTAACTGATAACAGTGGTCTCTGCTCCATGGGGAACTTGAGTGGCCTGGGTCCTATCCCACTTTCTGTGTAGCATAAGATACTGCATTATCCTTGGGCTCTGGAAGTTACTGTGATTTTCTCTCCATATCCTGGGCAGATTAACATTAATGAAAGTGTTGTCCTCCCAACTGCCCACCACCCACTAAGGCACCTCCCAGCTATTTTTCATTTCTGATGAGGGCCTCAGTGAATTCTCATTGAAACCTCACTGAAACCTCATTTGTTGAGCTGGGTGACAGACATCACAGGATCTGATCAATACCACAGTCTGCTGCTTCTGACCATGATTCTCTCTAAATAATAAGGTAGCGTGCCTGCCTCAAGGAAGGGATCTTTTAAAATGAAAGCTTTAACATGTTATATTATGTGCCCACCATTTTCTTCACTGACTTATCGTATGCAAGGATTATGGCAATACAACCAGGGAAGTATTCTTAGACACATTTTGCCAATGAAGAAATTGAGGCTCAGGAAGTTCAAACCACTTGTCTAAGGATACAGAACGAATAAGTGACAGAAGCAGCGCAGTTCCCACCTCTTCCACTCCTGTGACTACTTGTTCTTAGAGAATCACACACACACTATGAGAATGCCGAGAACACAGCGAGAGCAGTGTGAGGCTCTCATACTTGGGCGTCTCAGCGCTGTGTCCCATGTTCTTTTAAAACCTTTGTTTTAGGAAACGTTCTGCAGCAGTCATTTCTGCACTCTGTATCCTGTTCCATCGCTGTGGCTGCCACTTGCACATCCCAGCAAAGTGCTGCACTGTGAAGGATTTCACAGGGACTCAAACAGCAAAACAACTCTTAAAAAGTTTCCCATAAAATGCCATATGCAAACATCATGTGTGGTGTGCACATTCTGTGCAGTGGCACAGTGTCTGCTTCCTGTGTGGATGCATGGGGGTAGCTGTGTTTGGGGGTAGCTTTAGGTACCTAGGCAAACATGTTGGCCCGACACCCCTTACTCTTGGGTGTAGAACAGATCTACAACAGAAAGGGGCTGTGGCAGGAGTGGATTCCTTTGCTCTGACCTTGGTAGACTCAGCACTGCCACTTCATTTTTCCTAAGAAAGACTCTGCTGGCAAGTCAGTCTTAGCACCTGCCAAGAGCACTGTTTCCTTCTAGGGGAATCTTCCCAGCCCCTGGCCTCGGCTAGGGCCTCAGGCAGAGTGGGGCCGGCCAGGCCCTGTATCCATTCTTCTCATCTTAGACAAGAAGGAGGGAACTGATCCAAGGGCAGCAGGTCCGTAGACTGACCAGCAACCTGTAAGGTGGCCAGGCATGGAATCTCTTTCCTATCAGGAGCAGTGTGTTTAACTAGACCAATCAAGTTCTCATTCTTGGAAATTTAAATTGGAAATTACAGAGAGAACCAGGCAGCTGGCAGAAAGAGAAAACAGCAGATGCAAAAAGTGAGACAACGGGAGAGTAGTGGGACCACATTCATGGTGAAAGCTCGGAACTGGGAACTCCTGAGATGGGTGAGGAAGATGAGGCAGCCCCATGCTTAGAGTGGCCAGGGATCCCGAACGCCTTCCTGATACCTCTCTCTGACACCTGGCTGGATTTCTGTCTCTACTCTGGTATTACAGTGAGATTTTAGTCTCTTTAATTATATCAATTAGGATGCTTTTGGCTGCAAGTAACACAGAACCCAACTAAAAGCAGTCTTCATGAGAAAAATAAGTCATCTCACTCCATAAGACAATCCTAAGCACTTCCCTGGCTCCTTGGGTTGGCTAATTTAGCGGCTCAACAATGTCATGAAGGCTCCAGGTGTTTCCTGTGTCCTCCCAACACCCTCTATTTTACTTGTCCTTCTAGCCTGCTTTCTCTCATAGTATCAGAAGCCTGCAACAGTTCCAGACGATGACATCCAGAGATGAAAAAGGGAATAAAGGAGTGTACCTTTCCTGTGCCCCTTTTAAAGAGAAAGGAAAATACTCTACCAGCTCCCCAGCAAGCTTCTCCCACATCTCATTGGTCAGAATTGCACCCTCTGCCCATCCCTAAATCACTGGGGCCAGCAGGGAGGAGCCACCTGAAGCACAGGGTAGCTCTATCCCTTACCCCAGTCAATGTCAGCCCTCTGTTAGCCAAGGAGAAAGCAAACAGCACTGTCTGCTCCACTTACTACATCATCTACCAAACAATAGCGCTCCATTTGATGAGATGACCTGGTAACATCTGTTTCCTTCAATTCAGAGAATCAGCTAATGCCCAGATCGATCTTAGCAAGTTGAAGACCTGTTCTTCAGTAGGTACTGTCAGACAACAGTTGAGAGCTGAGTGGGTATGTAACTATAATATTATGTAGAGTCCTAAAGTTTCCATCACTTTCTAATATTTTATGGGGCCTCAAACACAACAGAGACTGCAAGGGATGAACCTGCCACGCTGCTGCTAACTCTGGGCTTCCTGGTTCATTTCTTGCCTCCTCAGCCCTCCTAAGCAGTGATGACATTCAGTCTTTCAATACAGGGCTTGCTTCTAGCCGATATGTAGGCTTTTCTGGAACAGTGGTTTTCAAAACTCCTTCATGTATCAGACAATCTCTTGGAGGGCTCCTTAAAAATTACTGGGCTCAAAAGGACAACATATGAAGGTTAGGGACTTCCTGAGCAGAAATGGGCAAACTTCAGTCCTTTTACTGTGATTCTGCTGTATTCTGTAGGTAATTTCATTAATTTGTAAATTTAGTGACAATTAGTTAGTGGTCATTTAATGGGTGGCAATTCTAACAGTATAAAGTTCTCAATGTCCTATGTCCCTCGCCTGCCATTTTTCAGCTGCATGTAAAATTGGGTAGGATGAGATATTTGATCATTATAAAGATTTAACTATTTTATGCTGAAGCAGCCATATTTTCATGGGATGAAACCACCTCGCACACAACAATGAAGGTAGTCGGCCACAGACTTGAAACAAGATCATATGTGGGGAGGAGATTCTTTTAGTTAGCCTAGTATTGCTGTACTGGCCTGTGTGTACATGGCGTCCTTCAACTGAGGCCTTGCAAGGCAAGTGGGCTGTGCCAAGTTTGTAGATGGGGCAGAGGAAACTAGAACAATGGGAAAGTAAGCTATTGATGTTAGGTCCAGCTATTGAAACAAGATAAGAATGAGGCTAGGGTCTTTAACTTCCCTAAGGCATACGTTTCCAGCTACCTTCTGCCCCATGTCCGGCACCTACATCCGTGATGATTGTTCTGTTTGATCCATTCAGGATTTACATATCTATATCTATATCTATATCTATCCATCTATATCTATCTATATATATATGACAAGCAAAAAAAAAAAAAAATTGCTGGGCTCTACCCTCAAAGCTGATCCAGTAGGCCTAGGAGGGGGCAGCTAATATGTATTTCCAGCTGGTTCCCCGGTGATGCTTCTGCTGCTCGTTTGGGCACCACACTTTGAGAAGCCTAGGGGTGGTGCTAATCTTCATTCCAAATGGAAGGGAAGCTGCTAAGGAGTCCACTTAAGTAAGTTTTCCTGCTGTGAAGATTTGTTTCCTTGTCACTTGCTGTCAACACCCCTTCACACAGCAGTGGCTGACCGGCTTACTTCTCAAAGTGGAGGCCTCTCAGTAGAGACAGTGGATACTTCTTCGCTCCTGGCAGGAAAGGGAAAGGAGAAGGGACCTCAATCTTTGGTTGGCAGAGCCTGACTAGGCAGCCGGGCACAGAACCCTACGGCTTTCCCACCCCTTTGTTTTCTCACCTATAAAACGAATAAAGGTGCCGGTCCTGCCAGTTTCACAGGTTGGGGTACATAGAGGAATGGTTGGTTGAAAGGGCCCTGCATAACTCAAAGCTCCTTAGGACTCGCAACAGCCTTAATCGCAGTAAGGGGCACATCAGGGCAGTAGGAAGGCCCTCTTGGGGGCACGGCACAGGTGGTTGGGGGCTCCCTGTGCTTGCCAGTCTCCTAAAGCAGGTGCCCGCTTTCCGAAGTTCTTTCTGCACACCCCACCTGGGGCCTCTGCTAGAGGCCTGCCTGAGCAGGGGGTGCACGTGGGCGCTTGAGGATTTCTTTTGCGGGGAATGAAACCGCCGTTCCTTTCCGTCCGCGGTCCCCATCCCACGTAAGTGCCGTGGAATCCCGAGGTGATGAGCCGGGGAAGCCGGCATCTCCCCCGCTCCAGTGCCGGCGCCTGGCAGAGCCCCGGACTCGGAGTTTTCTGCTGGGCCCCGTCGCGGAAGGAGGGCCCGGGCTGCCCTGCACAACGTCTCCGCGGAGCCCTGGGGGCCGCTCAGCTCCTGCAAACATGATTCAGAACCGCGCGTCAGCCTTGGCTCCAGCGCCTGGCGCGAGCGAGCGGGGCTTGGCTGCCTCGGCCCCGTCTGAACCCTGCGGGCCGCGGGCCAGGGCGGGCCGAGAGCCGCCGCGCCAGGACCCTCTCCTGACGCCAGGACCCTGCAGACCCGGCAGCAGCCGCGCCGAAGGCCTCCCTCCGGGGCCTCGAGCCCACGGTCCATGCTTGCAACGCCAGGGCTGCACGGCGGGGTCCGCAGTTGGGTCTGAGCCTGGGACTCGGGGCGCCCTGCGCTCCGCGTGCCGCACCCCGCGCCCTCACCCCAATCGAACGGGTTCTGGGGCTTCACCAGCAAGGCCGGAGCCCCAGCCCTACTGCCCCCTACCCCCGCACTACCCCTCTGCACTGGGACGGGAGTCAGGGACAGGGGCCGAAGAAAGGAGACGTGTTGGCCCCCCAGGCTCCAGCCGCGTGAGGTTCCTGATGTGTGCAGCTGTGTGGCGCCCGGCTTCCAGCGTGTTCATGGTGGGGGCTCCCTCTCTGTGAGTCGGTGGGCAGGGATTTGCCTTGGAGGGTGGCACCTGGCTACAGAAGTATAAGACTTCGTGTCCGGTGAGCAGAGGGGCCTTTGGATAAGGAACTGAAGCTTCTGGGGGTCAGTCTGGAATCTTGGTTCCACCAATTATCAGCTGTCCAACCCGGAGAAATCCACTCCTCCTCTCTGTTTTCTTGGTTATAAATAACTATGGCTACCATTTGAGTGCTTATTATTTTCCATGTACTTTACATATGTTATTTTTATCTTTCCAACTATTTTGCAGGCCATATTCTGCTGATGGGGAAATGGGATCTTATCCAGGGAAAGTGACTTGCCAAGGTTACACCACTTGTAAGTGGAGACCTATGACTTGAACCTGTCTCTAACTCCCGAGACTGTACTGTCTCTGTAAGTGAGAACATGACACCGTACAAAGAATTTTAAAACTGTAAGATGGTGACGGATACCATTCTCTTCTGATCTGTCCTCAGGCCAGGTCCTGAAGTTCAGGCTGAAAGCATGACCTTTCTTTCTCCCTCCCTCCTCAGCCACACTTCCCTAGGAGGGTCATAGTGCAAGAGGCAGGGTCTGGGATGGGGCACTCCTGGGTCAGCTTGGCCACACTCCCCCACCTGGACCCTCTCCATCCTCATTTCTAGGCCACACTACTCAATGTCCTTGAGTGAAACCAAAGGTGGTTTCACTGTTGTGTGGCCTTTCTCCCCCACTATCAGTTGCACAAAGGATTTTCTCCTCTGCTCAGAGTGGGAAGAAGACCCCAGCACCCAGTTTGGACTCTTAGGAAGCCAGCAGTGCCTCAACTTCTTCTGATGTGTTTAGAATTCACTCTGCAGAGAAAATGGGTGGACTCTTGGGGAGAGGAGAGCCTGAGTGTCAGAGAAATTTGGGTGCCAGTCTATTGTAAGATGGAATCTATTGATAATGCCACCACCAGTCCTGCTTGACCTCACAAGAGTTGTGGTAAGATTCAAAACAGATAATGGCCACACAAGTGCTCTGGGAAGTGGGAAGTGCCTAAGGTGGTATTATTCATGGAAGCCACAGCGGGCAACAGGAATACAGAGATGAATGCCATCTTGGAATCTTTCAGGCTAGCAGGGGAAATACAATTGGCTATACAAACAGTTAAAATGTAAAACGGCATGCAAATGCTCTACCAATATGTCCACGTGGTGTAGACTCATACTGATTTTGTAACAACAAAGAATATATACAGTTCGATCTGAGTAACCTCTATTACTCTTGCAAGAATGCCTTTTCTTCGCAGTAGCTCTAGCCAATCTGTCTCCTCTCTCCAGTGAGCCTCCTTCCTACCACTTGAGTGATCTATGGCAGGAATTTTTTTTTTTCCTTCAGGGTGTGTTTGTATTAGTTCCCTATTGCTGCTGTGATAGATAACCACACACGTAGTGGCTTACAACACACATTTGTTATCTTACAGTTCTGGATGTAAGAAGTCCAAAGTGTGTCTAAAATCAAGGTGTCAGCAGGGCTGTTCCTTTAGGAGGCTCCGGGGAAGATTCTGTTGCCTTGCCTTTTCCAGATTTTCGAAGCCATCTGCATCCCTTGGTCTGTGGCCCCTTCTCCATCTTCAAAGCTATCCATGACCAGTTGAGTCTTTCTCCCATGGAATCACTGCCACCTCTGCTTTTGTGGACACATCTCCTTCTCTGCCTGACACTCTTTTCTCCCCATCTCAAGAAATATAAAGTGTTCAACTCTTCCTCTTCTTCAAATAGGTAACATAGCAACTTTTTCTATGACTAACAAATTCTGAAAAAACCCCACCATTTTTCAGTTCCTAACTACCTCCCTAAAAAACCAGACTCCCTGGTGTCAGGGAAGAAGAAACAATGGGTGATGCTAAATAGCCTCCACATAAAAGGAAAGGGAAAGGCTCCCTAGGTTGGGAAGTCCTAATATGTGCCTCACTGGGATGTAGGTACAGCCCTTGGAAATATTTGTTGTTAACAATTGTCCACAGCTCTTCAGCTGCTCTACTTTATAATCCTTTGGTGCTGTAGACGTCTAAAACATTTTTAAAAGAAATCAATAAACAGTATTTTTTAGAACAATTTTAGGTTCACAGCAAAATTCAGCAGAAAGTAGAGTTCCCTGTCCCTACATCCTCCTCCCACTTGAAACATTTTTAAAGCATTAATAGAATTCTTGGCTCCTTTTCTTTCCCCAAAAGAAATTCCTGCATCATAAAAAATAAAATCGTGCTGCTCTGGTTCAAGTGGACTCATGGAGTCCCTCAACCTCTGTAAATCCTACCGCATGGTTTAAAACCTGTTTTGCAGTTAACTTCTCTGAGTGGACTAATGAGAATAACTCAAGTTAGAAAGTACCCTCTGGACCACAGAAGTAGGGAGACTGTCATGTTGGAAATTCTCCAGGCTTCAGAAGCAAGAAACGTCATAATATTCTCCCAGGAATTGGAAAAGAGCAAGCTCTTGTTCTGACACTTGGTTTCCTCACCTCTGCTACGCAACATAGACTCTTTTAGGCCATGCATCTGCTTATTTTAGTTACAGTAGTGAAAGAGCCAGTGGGCAAGACGGTGAAAATTACATGGACCCAGAAATTGGGGACTGCATGGGGCAGCTCGGATCCATTCATTACATATTTATGGAGTCCCTATCATGGACGGATTCAGATGTAGGGGACGTGTTGATTAAGACCTAATGTGGGCCTTTTCGTGTTCTGGATCAGTTTAGTGAACAAGCCGGTGAGGTTCTGTGTGGGCTATCCTGGAATGCAGTGTTGCACAGGGTTGTGTGAGAGGTGCAGGGAAGGCCTAGAAAACTTTGCAAAGAGAATGATTTCTAAGCCAACACCTAGAAGACAAGCAAGAGTTCGCTGGGCAGAGAGAGAGGCTGAGCGAGGCTGGGCGAGGCTGGGATCGTGGAGCCAGACGTGTGCAGCCGGGACTTGGGGAAGAGCTGCAAGGAGCGTGGAGCATGGTGGAGAGCAATCAGGGCCAGACGATGCTGGTGGGCCTGGAGGCCTTGGGAGCGCTGACTTTTCTCCAAGAGCTGGGATGCCAGGACAGGGTCCCAAGCAGGGGCCCAGCGTGGCCTGGTTTGCTCTTCACTGGCAAGTTCCGTGGCCCTGGGCAATGCGCTTCTCCCGTTTTTTCCTTCTCATCCGTGCCTGGTGTTTTTTTCTTCTCATCGGTGCCTGGCCGAGCTCTGGAGTCGTTTTCTGCTCTGGGCCTGAAACTTCAAGCAGTGAGAGGACGCAGTCCACAGCGCCGTTCCCACGGCCGTCTCCCAGGCCCCGGGCCTCCGGGTAGGGGGACTTCTGTCTGTCAAGGAGGAAGGCGACCTTGCTCAGGCTGCAGGAGGCGGAGGGACGTGACCCGGCGGAGGGGCCTTCGGCTGCGGGTGCGACAGGGGCTCCGGGCTCGCGGCCTTCCCGCCGGCCGGGGAACGCGTCCCCAGCCGCAGCCGCATCTCGCCGCCTCTATCGCATCTCTAAGGCCTCAGAGGGAAACTGCCCGGCCCGGAGGCCTGAAATCCGCCCTTTGTTACCTCCCGGGACGTCAGAGCCACAGCTCACCAAGGGCGGCAGCCTCGGCAGCCGGAAGCGCGGGCCAGGAGCGGGGCCAGCGGCAACTTCGGGTCTGCGCAGGCGCAGGCCGGGCCAGCGCAGCCGGGTTTCTGCGGCCCGCGGCTGCCCTCTCGTGGCCGCAAGGCGCCATGGCACGGCCGCTTCCACGCCGCGGAAGCCGGCGGCGGGCGGGAGCCGGCGGCTGACGGGAGGCGGTGGGGCGGGCCGGCCGGGAGGCCAGCCAGACGCTGTGTTTTTCCAGGTCCGCGCGGGCCAGGGGAACCCTGCGCGTTTGCCTGGTGGGAGTGGTTTACTGGGAAACTAGACGGAAGGTATCCTGCAAATCGGCATGCACTGTATTGTTTAGGAGCTAGCAGCCTGGAAAGTAAACACCAGGTGAGGGCAGTGCTGGGAACCACCGCCCGCCCCCTCCGCCGGCCCTCCCCGGCCTTGGCCCTGACCCTTTCTGCCCACCCCACGGAGGCATCCTACGCCCCGACGAGTCACCATTCCAGAAAGGCCAGCTTTCTGCAGGGCGGGGGTGGGAGTGGAGGGGTTGCTCAGGGCCCTCCCAAGCATAACTATCTGAAGGGCACATCCCACAAGGGAAGGTTTAGGTGAGAGGGGTGAGCGCACAGGCTGGCGTGGGAATCGTGGTCCCGTTCCACGCCGGGAGCCACAGTACATACAGTTCTCTTTAGATTCATCGTCACCAGCCGGGTGTGCCTGAGTCTTCTCCTATCTCCTGATTGTGCGTTTGTCCTTCAGCTTTTTGCGCCCCACCCTGTTCTTGTGTCAAGAAGTCGCCTTGGAATGTTTCCTCGTCCGAGGTTTGAAGATGAGTCACGAAAAACATCACCCTGCTCTTGCGGAAGTGCGCGTTGCCGGCTCGGCCTTTCCACCTGCATGCCCCAGGATGGTTTGCTAAGGAGCTGGCTTCTTCAGGGCTCCGCTCTTTTTCATGCCCTTCTCAGTTCCAGACTACATCCCACTGATGGACATTATCCTGTACCCGCCGGGGGAGGAGGGTGGGGGAGAGTTTCTGTGCCTGGATTCTTGGTGGAGGAGAGCAAGTGCAGAAACGAAGCTATGACTTTTGCAGAAGTCATGCATTCCGTTCAAGGATAGTCCTTTCTGTAGCCTCCACACATTCCCTCTCGCTGCAGGCCCCTGGGATTTTACTGTGTGACTCGCTCATATGGCGTTTGCATAGATTATCAAAGCACCTCATGACTGTGGAGGAAGAAGTCCGGGACAGAACATGGGTCTGGAAGGCTTGCAGCATGGACTTGGTCAGGTGACACAATGTCCCATGTTCTTCAAGAAGTGTCTAGACTAGGTGACTGATTCTATTGGAGATCTGGCACAGTGCTCTTGCCACACAGCGGGGCAAATTGAGATCCAGAGAGAAGTGACTGGCCCAGGTCACTCAGCCAGCTGGTGACTGAGCTGGAATTCATTCCCAGGTCTTCTGACACCCAGTTCATTCATTTTTTGCACGTTTCCAAGGATTTACTGTATGCTAGGCACTGTTCTAGGTGCTGGGAATACACAAAGTGCCTGTATAGAGCTTGTGTCTTGTAGTGTGCATGTGGGGAGATTGTGGATAAACAAACAGATTTATCCAGAATGCCAGGTGGTTAAAAGTTTTGATGATACTCAGTGCCTCTTCTCCTCTTGTTTTTGAAGGGAATGGGTTTGAGGCTTGGGAGATGTTCACTCACACATTCGGTCATTAAATAAACATTAGAGGATGTCTCACTATGTGCCAGATGCTGTGCAGGGCACACAGATATACAGGCAGGGTCCGCCTTCAAAAGCCGCCACCCAGCTGGGCAGATAAGGTATGGCTCTTAGCATCTTTACATGGATTTCTGTAATTGTTATGCTGATTGTTTTTTTTTTTCTCCAGATCTCTCCCAAAAAAGGACACTTGTAGAAAATGATGATTCTGAAATGGTACAAAACCCTTTCCCAAAAGGGAAAGCCAGACGCCACTACTGACTTATTGATGGCTATCACCCAGTGGCCTTGGGGAGGCAGTGGACAGCCCAACCACTGCCTGTAATAAGGAGAGACAACTCAGCATCCGCCCTGCAGTGAATAATAGAACAAAAAGCTGCTGGCGCCTGCAGGATCAAAGCGCATGAGCAATCACAGAGTCTCTGGGTTAAATAGATCAGCAGAGGGGCTGGGCAGCCAGTGGATGTCATGGAACTTTTTGGGGGAGAAGTCTGGGTTGTGGAGGAAGCCTGAGCTGGATTTGAGTACCTTACAGGCTCTCTCCTGTTAGCCTTCCTTGGACATGGAATACTCTTCCCTCTATCCTCCCTCTTTACCACTGCTGTTCCCCAAGTCTAAAAAGATGGGGGCAGGGAGCGACACAGGAAGGGATGGGAAAAGAATACCAGACCAGGAGGCAGGAGGCACTGGATTCGTGAGCGTAGGCATGTTGAATGACCTCAGTCTCACCATCTGTAAAATGGGAAGGTTGATGTATGGCCTCAAACCTTCTGACCACTTTGATAAACTGTATTTCACCAATAAGAGGCAGAGATGACCTGTTGCTTTTCAGATTCCTGTCTGATTACTTCTAGGTCAGGCAGAATGATTGCCCGGACAATTCCGGGTCCTCAAACTCAGTCTGTGAACCCCTATTTCTTGGGGGAGTTGGGATTCGGACAGGCAAGAAGGCTATACTAGTCCTGCCTCCTACTTGCTCCCAATTGCCAGTGGGGAGGTCAGTGGCACCCTTAGAGTAATTTTGGGGGGATAGGGGGCGAGTTATTATTGGGGTTTTTAATCTGCAAAGAATATGTTCAGATGTTAATGTTGATGCCTTTAAATGTACATGCAGTTCTAGAGTAGAAGACCCTAGTGGTTGTGATGCTGTGAGGCATTTTGCATATATTTATCTCACTCAAGACAAACTGTGGGGTCCTTGTGAAAGTGTGTGTGTGTGTGTGCACACGTGTGTGCATGCCCTGAGTCAGCCTGAGTCCTGAGAGTAACCCACTGGCGGAGGTAAATATATAATTGGAGGAAAAAAATGTGTCAGGAAATAACTCCTTTACTTGTGGAAAGTCATTGAAAACCCTTGCTTTTGTGTATGAGCACAGCACCCTGTAGGCAGGTGAGGAGTCTTAGAACAGAGAGGAGAGCAAACCAGATTAGCATGAAAGAAACCTCCGTGTTTGAAATAAACCCAGTGCACAGGTCCACACAGACAGAGCATGGAGGTGTGCGTGGCAGGGACACTGCACATACCTGTGTGATGGCAAACCTGGACACGTGTGCAGCTAAACATCCTCACAGATACACTTGAGTGGAGGGTGGACACCTGGTGTTATGGGTTAGACTGTCCTCCCACAAAACATATGCTCAAGTCGCATCTTCTAGTACATGTGACTGAGGCCTTATTTGGAAATAGGGTTTTTGTGGATGTAAAGCGGTTCAGAGTAAGTCAAGGGCTGCGCACGGTGGCTACGCCTGTAATCCCAACACTTTGGGAGGCCAAGGCGGGCAGATCATGAGGTCAGGAGTTTGAGACTAGCTTGACTAACACGGTGAAACCTCGTCTCTACTAAAAATACAAAAATCAGCTGAGTGTGGTGGTGTACGCCTGTAGTCCCAGCTACTCAGGAGGCTGAGGCAGGAGGATTGCTTAAACTGGGGAGGCGGAGGTTGCAGTAAGCTTAGATTGCATCACTGCAGTCCGGCCTGGAGTATCGAGTGAGACTTTGAGAGTAAGTCATACTGGAATAGGGTGGAGCAGCCCTAATTCAATGTGTCCGGTGTCCTTGAAAGAAGAGAGGAATCTGGACACAGAGACAGAAGGAAGATGGCTACCAGGAAATGGAGGCAGAGATTGGAGTTCTGTGGCCCACAAGGGAAGGAACTCCTGGGGCTCCCAGTAGCTAAAAGAAACAAGGATCCTTCCCCTGAAGGCTTTGGAGGAGGTGTGGCTCTGTAACACCTTGGTTTTGGACTTCTGGCTCCAGAAGCGTAAGAGAATACATTTCTGTTGTCTCCTACTCAGCTCATGGTGCTATAGGATGGTAGCCCTAAAAACTAAGATAGCTGGGTAGGAAGGATGGACGGGTCAGGCCCACACCCAGGGTGCACAGGGCCTTTGGTAAAGGAACCCTCATTTCTGTGGGGAATCCACTGCCAGTGGTCTGGATGGCATGGCCACTGCCCCTCTTCAGGGATGTGCACAAGACCCTGGCCTGGCCAATGAGAACACCTCACGCCCTTGGTCACAGTAATTGGGTCAGTGTGGTCATGATTTACATAAAATGTTTCAGTGTTTTCTTAAAATATTTGAAATTTAAAAATGGTTTTTGGCCTGGCGTGGTGGCTCACACCTGTAATCCCAGCACTTTGGGAGGCTGAAGTGGGAGGATCACCTGAGGTCGGGAATTCAAGACCATCCTGGCCAACACAGTGAAACCCCATCTCTACTAAAAATATAGAAATTAGCTGGGCGTGGTGGCGGGTGCCTGCAATCCCAGGCTACTCAGGAGGCTGAGGCAAGAGAATTGCTTGAACCCAGGAGGCAGAGGTGGCAGTGAGCTGCAATCGCACCATTACGCTCCAGCCTGGGGGACAAGAGCGAGATTTTTGTCTCAAAAATAAATAAATAAATAAATAAAATTAAAATGATTTTTAAAACGTTTTTTAAATTTCAGTTGCCAATTGTTTTTTGTGAGCATATAGAAATACAATTGACTTTTACATTTTGGTTTTGTATCCTGTATGCTTGCTAAATTCATGCATTAGTCATGTTCTTCTAGATTTCTTAGAATTTTCTATGTACACAAATCACAACATCTGAGAATATACACAACAGTACTTCTTCTTTTCCAAAACTTGTGCTTTTCACCTCCTGTTCTTGCCTGGTTGCACTAGGTAGAACCTCAGTTGTATATTAAATATGTATATTTTTAAATGGCAGACATCCGAGCCTTGTTTCCAACCTTGGGAAATACTATTCAGTTTTTTGCCCTTGTCCGCTTCTAAGCTGCCAAGGCCCGTGCTGTTGTGGGAAATGTTGCTCCATGGGCCAGCCATGGCAGGAGTGTGCAGATGGGGCAGCAGCAGGCGCATTCTCCTGGGAAGCCGGGCCTGGTGGCAGGCACCTGTAACCCCTGCTACTCGGGAGGCTGAGGCGGGAGGATGACTTGGGCCTGGGAGTTCTAGTCCAGCCTGGGCCACACAGTGAGACACTATCTCTTAAAACAAAAAATAAAAAACAAAACCAAAAACCTCCCCCCGCTGCCAAATTTTCCTGGGGAGGAAAATTTAGGACACACAATTAAGAAAGTAAACACTGAATTTATGTCAGCCTTATCTGTATCTTAGTAGCCATAGTTATGCATTCCTTCAGTTCTCTCTTGGTAGAAGGTGGGGCCTGAATAAATGATGATATAAAGCCAGCAGAACTTACTGAGCGGAGCCTCCCAGACACTGCAGAGTCAAGGAGTCCTCTGTGCTCAGATCTTTATTCCTTTTCTTTCTCTCTTTCTTTCTTCTTTCCTTCTTTCTTTCTTCTCTTTCCTTCTTCCTTCCTTTCTCTTTCTTTCTCTCTCTCTCTCTCGTTCTCTTTCTTTCTTCTCTCTCTCTCTCAGTATTTATGCTTTTGGGCAGTCCTTTCCTCTTCATCCCCTTATCTCCCCAGTTACACACTCATACACATAAACACTCCAATACCCTCAAACCACCAGAAGTCATATGAGAGACTTGAGAGCCTTGGACCAGGAATTGCCAGAGACAAAGATGACCTAGGAATGACTGCTTGCTCTCCCCTCAGGAGTTTACAATTACTGATAGAAACAAAAGTTTTTGTGGGGGATGGGGGTGGGGGGTGGGAGAAACTTTGCAAACACACCTGTCAGCACACACAGTGATACTAATAGAAAAGGGGGTTTTCATATAAGGGAGGCATCGGGAAACTGGGCGGGTCCAACAAAGCTGTACAATCCAGCCTTGGCTGAGATGCAGGAGACCGCCCCGGCTCCTAGTCCTTCCTTGATAAGCACCTTGAATTTGTGAGATGAAGTCTGAAGATGGGAAAGAGATGATAATTATAGCCTATATTAATAAGGCTATAAATTAAATAGTTATAGCCTCATATCACCAAGCACAAAAGGAATATTTTGGCTCATCTAAGCGGAAAGTCCAGAGCGTAGGTCTGGCTTTAGGCATGGCTGGGTAGTAGCCTAAGGCTCACATCCTACCAGATTAACAACCAACCCCAGCAAGAATAAAGCTCCTTCCTTGATAGCTTTGGCAGAAAAGTCCTACAGGAAGATCTGATTATCTGGGTTTGGGTCACATGACCACCCCAACCCAATTACTGTGGCCAAGGGCATGAGGAATCCTGATTGGCCATGCCAGGGTGCACATCCCTGAAGAGGGGCTGTGGCCATGCCATCCAGACCACTGGCAATGGATTCCCCACAGAAATGAGGGTTCTTTTACCAGAAGAAGTGGGGAGATCAGGTCTGGACAGACAACACAGTTGCAGCCTGTGACACCGTCTAAGCCTTAACTCCGTGTAGGACTCTATGAAGCAAATGACTTTCCTCATTATCTACCCTTCTCCGTCTGAAAGAGGAGTCATAGTTTTGATTTATGTCATATTTACACAATGCATAGCGTGAAACGGACGGTCAAGAATGCACTCTGAGATGTTAGGGGGTATGCTATTCAACTGGAGCCCATGGCACAGACATTTTCTTTGTAGGAAGCCACAGAGTAAGAGGCTTCATTCTCTGAATCTCAATACCCAGTAGCCAACTGGGATAACAGATTACTGTCCTTGGAAAGGCACAGAGCTGACCAGAAAGAGCAGGCAGGCTGGGCACGGTGCTTCACACCTGTAATCCCAGCACTTTGGGAGGCCGAGGCAGGTGGATCATGAGGTCAAGAGATCGAGACTGTCCTGGCCAACATGGTGAAACCCCATCTCTACTACAAACACAAAACATTAGCTGGTTGTGGTGGCACACACCTGTAGTCCCAGCTACTTGGGAGGCTGAGGCAGGAGAATAGCTTGAACCTAGGAGGCGGAGATTGCAGTGAACCCAGGTAGCTCCACTGCCCTCCAGCCTGGTGACAGAGCAGGACACTGTCTGAAAAAAAGGAAAAAAAGCAGGCAGTAGAGATTGTCAAGCCCGCTCCTTCTTTCTCCCTGCATGGGATGCCATGATCACATGCTCGTAGCTCAGAGGATGGTCCCTGAGGACATGAAGACAGGTGCCAAGTAGGTGGCTCTTGGGACATGTGCTTTGTGGTCTTATTTTCCCCACCTACCCCCATCCCAATACAAGCACAAATAAGATTACACAAAGCCGCAGAAGGCAGCATTCAGAAATTTAAAAGATAAACCTGCCCAGGGTAATTGAATAGCATTCTGCTGAAAAATGATCTCTCGGAGCTCATAATTGAGGCTATGCTTTAGTGGAGGGGCTCTTCCCGGCTCCCTTTGCAACCCCAGGAGGCCAGCAGCTTTAACCCTTTGGGAGGTCTGTGCTAGAGAAAGGCAGGCTTTGGCTTTGGGCGGACTATCTGAGGAGTGGTGGGAAAGGCCGATGATGGAACGAGGTGCTGGGGTTAGAGGGAGCCCCTTGTTTAAGCCGAGGATGGAGGAGAGAGGTAGGCCCTGTGATTGCCAAGCGCCCATCAGCTCTGAGATTCTGATTCTACCATTATGATTTTTCAGATCCAACCATCAGAGACCTGCTGACAGTGTACTGTCTGTCTCATCAGCACTGGACTCACACCGTGCAATCAACATACAAATAATGAGGATATAGCAAATAGCGTATTCAGCATTCAGTGTGTGCCCAGTAGTATTTTAAATGCTTTACGTTTGAAAACTAATTTGATCCTCACAGCAGCCACAGAAAGTACGTTGTGTTATTGTCTTAATTTGACAAAGAAACCAAGGCAGAGTTTAAGTAACTTACCCAAGTTCATGTGCTAGTAAGGAGAGGAGCAGGATTCAGACCCAGGGACAGGAGAGAGAGTATGATATACATCGTTAAGTCTGAAAGTATGATAACGCAATCCCTGCTCACCTGAATTCACCATCTTGGGGAGAGCAAGGTGTCTGAAGGTTTGAAAACAAAGGGACATTATATGAGAGTCAGAGTGGAAGGGCGTCGGGCCCTTCTCGGCAATCCCCTGCCTCTAAGGCCCAGCCTTTCTCGGCCACCCTTGGTAATGGCTGAGGACGGATGTTGATGTTGCCCTTGGAATCATTACTCACAATCGTGCTGCACGCCCCTACTCCCCCAGACTCACCTCCCTCTCCCCTTTTCTCCCGTTCTCTGGTTATTGTAATTATTTGGGAATTTACAGAATAATCCGTCACCAAGTCCTCCAGAACAAATTGAATGTCAGGTTTATAAAACAACCTAATAAAGCAGATGGCATTACCCGCTGGTAAATCTCTTCCCTGTTTCCTGCCCCACCCCCTCCCCACTTCAGCGTCACAGAAAGCTGACAGATTATCCATTTACAGGCAGATTAATCCTGAACAGTATAAACATGGGGAGAAAATTACACTTTCTTGTCTCCATAATTGATAAGAAGGATGCATTAATCTATAAAGCCCAGAGGAAAAGCCCATCTGTCTGCCCAGACAGTTGTGGGGATGTCTGGGAAAGAAGGAGACCCGTCCATCTCTCTGTCTGTGTGTCTGCCTTTTTGTCAGAAACCACTTTTTCAGAAGCTGCCCTCTCCCTCCCTGGCCCCAGAAACTGGGCACCTGCAATCTTAGACAGCCCCTCGGCCCTACTTGGGAACTAGCAAGCAAGGTTCAAAGCCCCATATCACAGGATTCCAGGCCAGGGACAGAGACTATGCCTCTCTCCAGCTTTTGTCTTATTTATTTATTTATTTTTGAGACAGAGTTTTGCTCTTGTTGCCCAGGCTGAAGTGCAGTGCAATAGAGCGATCTCAGCTCACTGCAACCTCCGCCTCCCAGGTTCAAGCAATTCTCCTGCCTCAGCCTCCCAAGTAGCTGGGATTACAGGCATGCACCACCACACCTAGCTAATTTTTTATTTTTAGTAGAGATGGGGTTTCTCCATGTTGGTCAGGCTGGTCTCGAACTCCTGACCTCAGGTGATCCGCCTGCCTTGGCCTCCCAAAGTGCTGGGATTACAGGTGTGAGCCACTGCACCTGGCCTTTTGTCTTCTTTCCAGAGTTATGTCCGTTGCAGAGACGTCCACAAGCCCAGCTCTGCAGTGATTCCTAAGCTAGACTTTGGTTTCCTCAGACCAGCCCTTGAGGAGATTCCAAGCAAAATTTGTTCAATAAGATTCTCATCGAATTCCCTATCTGCTGTCTCCTTTGGCTTTATAATGTTTTGTAAATTTACACTTTCCCCTCCCTGTTCCCCCTGCTTCCAGCTCCTTCTCTATTAGAGGCAGCTGCGAGGGATTAATTACCTCCTTGAGGCCTGTCAGAGCTGTCAGAAAAGGTCCCAAGGGCCGGTTCCTGCCTGTGGAGGGGTGCGATGGAGCCAGGTTTCTGGTAGACTCTGTTCCAGAATTGCCTGTCTCCTCCCAACTCAGAGGTAATACTGACAGGGACACACAAACACTGACCCACTGCCTGTCTGTTTGGAGGATTTCCTAAGGCTCCTCCAGTCACTGTGCTTGGGACGGCTTGAGGAGGAGATAAAGGGAGTGTGGCGGGTGCGTGGATTTATCTAGAGTGGGAGAGAGAGCCAGGGAAAGTCCTGGAAGAGCCCCATCTGGCAGAGGAACCTTGCTCACCAGAAGGATCCCAATGAGAGAAATAGAAAACAAAAATGACGATGGGGCAGGAAGACAGGCAGAGGAGACCACTGGGAAATGCTGAGGGGCCAGGAAAAAGGGATGATGAAAGATGGAATAAAAGAAATACAGAAGTCTATGGCAAGAGCTCACGGTTCCCGCCTCCAGCATGGATGGGCATGTTCTGGGGTCTCGGGATCTCTGTTCCCTTATCCACTACTGTGCTGTTTCCTCCAGGGGAGAGAAGGGTGCTGGCCTCCTAACAAGTAAGGCACATTTGTGATGCACCCCCCAACTATTTTGTGTGGAGGTGCACTGAATGCCTAGGGACTGAGTAAATAGCAGGACTCTCACAGGTGGATTGTGTTTTACCAAACGCTTTGCACCCACCCTCCCCCGAGACAGCAGACTCCCTGTGCTTAGGCTTTTCCAAAGAGGTGGACTGTGGGAGGAAACGCCATGGACTGAAGTGTGGGCTCCCAGGGCCACTTGTCTCTGCTGGGAATTGGCGGACGCAGGAGCACTTCCAACAAATGTTCCAGTCTGCGTCTTGCAACTCCCAGCTCTTGGTACCAACGGCACATGCTACTCCCGGCTGAAGTTTGAGGATGGCTCTAACCAGGTTCTCCAGCCTGTAGCTCTTAGCGCAGTGCTGGTGCTTGGGCTGCTCTTTGGGTTCCATAGCTGAGTAAGTTTCGAAGATGCTGGGTTAACAAAGGTCAACAGTGTTTCTTTCTCTGACTTAGTTTTGTGGTATTTTTTACTTTCCATCTCTTCTCTACTTTGGCTAATTTTTCTCCACTTCTTTCGGGTTTTATTGTTTTTGTTTTTCCTCTTGCTCTCTACGTTCTACAGCATTGATTGTGGGTTTGATACAACCTCAATGAGAACATAAATACCAACTCATTTTGGTTTCATGCTTTTCTTTTTAAAAAGAAATGATTAAGTTCTACATATGTATATATTTTAAACTGACAATTATAATTTTAAAGAAGAAAAAAGATTAGCGACTCTGATTCTAGGGTTCTATAAGCTTGGATGTAATATCGTTTCTTTTTCATTTACTAATTTTAATAAAAATTGTTACAACATGAATTGTAAAGTAATGATATGTAAATTATCTAGAGAAACCAACAGAGCACTCGATTTTAGCCCCTTAAATGTAGTAATTAATTCTGGATGAACATCTAAGGTTTGGAGGGTTAATTTTAATAGGTGTAATAAAATGAGATTTTTTACTATTATTTGAGAATCTCAAACTGCTTCAATCAATTAACTTGTTCTGTCTAAAGAGGCAGCTTTTGTGCTCTTTTAACAGTGAAACCTGAGTTTCCTGGTTCTATTACTTCATCTTCACAGAGCCACAAGCAGCACTGGCCTCCCACACGCTGTCCAAAGAGCAGGTTGTTGGTTTTTTTGTTTCTTTAAATTTGAAAAGCCTGTGTTAGATATCCTCAAAAGACAGAAGGAAAGTGAGAAATGCTATTTTTGTCCTTAAAAATACAAGACAGAGTTAGAAAATGTGCCTGTCCCGAAGATGTCATTAAGAACTTAGCAAAACAAAACTAGCTGTTAAAAAAAAAAAAAAAAAAAGTGATGTGACATGAGAGAGAACTGGAGACTGAGGAACTGGGTTTTGTATTTGTCGTATCTCATAGTTTTTCTCACATTGTCCCCTGTGCCTGGACTGCCTGCCCCATACTCTATGTCTCATACATTCTTGGCATCCCTCCCCATTCACCTCCTTGGTAGAAGCGACTGCTCCTCCTTTGGGCCCTCACTGTACCTGCTCCATGCTTCTATTAACATCTTCTTGCATTTTAATATTACTCCATGTTTGTAGATTTAAGATTCAAGAAGCTCAGTAAACTACAAACAGGGTAAACTCAAGGAAAACCTCACCTATACTAGTCAAAATGATGAAAATCAAAGCAAAGAAAGACTCTTTAAAGCTGCTAGAGGAAATGCTACGCATTACATAAAGGGGAACGCAAGTTCTGAGGGCTATAGATTTCTTCTTGTCCCATGAAGGTCAGAAGACAGGATCAACATCTTTAAAGTGCTGAAAGAAGGAACTGTCAACTCAGAATTCTACATCCAGCAGAAATAGCCTGCAGGTGTAAAGTCAAAATAAAGCTACTTTCAGATGAAGGAAAACAGAGTCAATTTGTTACCAGAATACATTTTCTGCAATTAATGATAAAATAAATTCATCAGAGGCTAAAACACAATGATAACAAAAGAAAGTTGGGTTTTCAGGAATGGAAGGAAGAGTAACAGAAGTGGTGAATATCTGGGTAAACATAAGACATTTAATAAAAGTTTGAAAAACACATATGACCATTGGAAGCAAAATTTATAACATTAGCTGGTGGAGGTTTTAATGTGTAAGTGTACATCAAATGACAATTAAAACATATAGATCATTTGAAGGGAGTGTTAAAGGACTTTTATATGGTTGCAAAGCTTTTATATTTTACTTGAATGTGAAAGTACACACACACACACACACACACACACAAATCTCTAAAGTAACCACTAAAAAATAATACAAACAGGTTTAGCCGCAATGCTAATGATAATTTTAAGCAGAGTACTAAAAATGATTTAAGCAATCCACAAGAAGGTTGGAAAGGGGGCACAGGGGAACAAAAATAGAGGGAGGCTGGGCGCAGTGGTTCCTGCCTGTAATCCCAGCACTTTGGTAGTCCAAGGGAGGAGGACTGCTTGAGCCCAGGAGTTTGAGACCAGCCTGGTCAACGCAGGGAGACTCCATCTCTGCAAAAAATTAAACAAATAATTAGCCAGGCCTGATGGCACATACTTGTAGTCCAAGCTATTCAGGAGGCTGAGAGGGGAAGATCACTTGAGCCCAGGAGTTTGAGGCTATAGTGAGCTATGATGGTGACATTGCACTTCAGTCCAGGTGACAGAGCAAGACCCTGTCTCAAAAAAATAAAAAAAAAAGTAGAAAGGACAAGTGGAAATCAAAGAGTAAAGTGGTAGAACGAAATCCAACAATATGAATAAGTACATTAAATGCTAAACCCTTTAATTGAAGGGTCTAAACCCTTCAATTAAAAGACCAGGATTGACAGAGTGAATAAAAAGGCAAGTCATTACTATATGCTGCCATCAAATGGCACACTTTAAATGCAAAGGCACAGATAGATTTAAAGTAAATATATACCATGCAAATAATAAGCATAAGAAGGCTAGAATGGCTATTTTTTAATCTGCTAAAATAGGTTTCAAGACAAAGAGTATCACTAGAGATAAAGAGGAACATTTCATAATGATAAAAGGGACAATTCATTCAGAAGACATAGCAATTATAAATGTATATGAACCTAGTAACAGAGCCATTCCAACCCTGGAAATAAAAACAATAAAAAGGAATGAACTTTTGTACCTAACCTAGATGAATCTGAAATCATTATATTTAGTGAAAAAAGCCAGGCAATAAATAGCACATATCATATAATTTCATTTAGATAAAATTCTGGAAAATGCACACTAATTTATAATGACAGAAAGTAGATCAGTGGTTGCTTAGAAATGGAGATGGAGCCAGGCAGGTTTGAAAAACACAAATACGTTTTTGGAAGTGATGGAAATTTTTTTGTCTTTATTGTGGCGATTTTTTTTTTGAATATACACTGGTTAAAACTCAGCAAATATTACATTTTAAATATGGAGTTTTAGTGTACTTTAGTTGTAACTCAATAAGAATGGAGAAAAATAAACGCCTAAAAAAATTAATGTGCACTTACCGACACTTCTAACTTCAATCTAATACTACAGGATTTTTCCTTTACTTTTTCCTTTCCTTATTTGTATCTTGTTCTTCCAATATATCTGATTCTCTCCAAAAGGTTCTTAGCCTCCCTCAGCCTTCTCAAAAACATCAGCATATATAGTCATTTGCCAGAATAGTTTGGGAACTGCTATTGTATATCGTTACCAAAACAGAGTTCAAAATTTCTTTGCAGTTCTTATTTTATATAGAATATATGCCCCTGAGGATGTACAGTTCAAATACTATGCCAAAAGTTACTTGGATTGATGTTTTCCTTCTGTATAGACACCTTGTCAACTACCAAAGGTATATAGGTCAATTTATTTGTTTCTGTTTATACAGCTTTAGGGTCTTTTCCTCACGTTTAATGATTTTTATTTTCATGTATAGTAAAATATTTAGTGGGTCAAAAAGTAAAACAAAACTAAAGGCATATTTAGAGAACTGTTTCCCTTTCTCAGCATCTTCTTGTTTCAACTCACTCCCTGCCAAAATCTAATTTCCCTGGCTTCTGGTTTATCCTTCCTATGTTTCTTTTGCAAAAATAGGCATATATTCTTATTTTACTTTCTTTCATACAAAAATATGACATACTATAATTTTTACTTTAAAATATCTTGGCAATCACTGATGTGATTGATGTGAATCAATTTCTGGAGATTTTTCTAATTTATATAGCTCCAAATTATACCATTGAATGGATATGCAATGACCTATTCTACTAATCTATCATTCATATAAGCATAACAGATTGTTCCCAATGTTTTATACTTATAAATAATACTACAAGTTGAGACTCTTTTTTTTTTTTTTTTTTTTGAGACGGAGTTTCACTCTTGTTACCCAGGCTGGAGTGCAATGGCGCAATCTCGGCTCACTGCAACCTCCACCTCCTGGGTTCAGGCAATTCTCCTGCCTCAGCCTCCTGAGTAGCTGTGATTACAGGCACGCACCACCACGCCCAGCTAATTTTTTGTATTTTAGTAGAGATGGGGTTTCACCATGTTGACCAGGATGGTCTCGATCTCTTGACCTCGTGATCCACCCGCCTCGGCCTCCCAAAGTGCTGGGATTACAGGCTTGAGCCACCGTGCCCGGCCCAAGTTGAGACTCTTAATTAAAACACCTGAAATTCAAAATGCTCCAAAATGCAAAACTTTTTGAGTGCCAACATGATGCCACAAGTGGAAAGTCTCACACCAGACTTTGTATCATGGGTCACAGTCAAAACGCAGTCTCCACCATTCCCGTACCTAGTGCTACTCGTTATGTGTTCATTGAATTTGACTGACATACTTAAAAACTTAAGGTTTGTTTTTCACTTTAAAGGAATCGAAAGATTTTAGAGTCATCTCTTTGTAATTCTGCCCCTCTCATTTGTTTACCCTGGGGTTCTATACTGTTCTTTTCCTTCCCCTCTCCCACTTCTCCCACCTTTCCTTGTCTCTTCGCCTCCGTGCCATGCAGCATACGGTAAGGCTGCCTGCTACCAAGCAGTCAGATATGTGCGTGTCTATCCAGCCATTCTCTTTTCAGAGCACTTAATACTATCTTAGACAAATTTGCCTTTGCTTCACTCATCATGCAGCCTTCTGGGTCAGTTGCTACATATATCTTTTTTGCTTGATGTCCCATTCTCTTCCACAGCTCTGAGGTCTCATGAATTTTTCTACTTTCTTTTTGCTGTTGATGAATTGTTTCATTATTAAATATATGCATGTATTAAAGCTGTTCATACTCCAAAAGAAAAACCTTGTTTAATGCACAAAATTATTAGAAATATTAAGTTACCTTCAGGCTACATGTATATGGTATATGTAAAACATAAATGAATTTTGTTTTTAGACTTGAGTCTGACACCCAAGATAGTTCATTGTTTGTATGCAAATATTACAAAATTCAAAAAATATCTGAAATTGGAAACACTTCTTTCCCAAGCATTTCAACTAAGGGATATTCAACGTGTAACATGAATGATTTTGTACATATTTTGTTTTGTATTTTAGGACATGGATCTTCAAAGCAAATTATTATTATTTACTGGATGAAAGGTTAAATCCATACATAGTTGTGTTAGATACTGCCAAATATTAGATATTGTGTTAAATGTTGTCAAATCCCTTCTGTAGAGTTCTACCATTTTGCATTCCCACCAGCATTGAAATTGAGCACCAATTTTTCCATATCCTGTCAACAGAACGCTTTGTGAAGCTTTTGAAATGCTGCCAATCTTGCGGTTACAAGATGGTATCTATGTGGTTTTAATTTAGCATTTCTCTTATTCTGGTTGTCTTGTTGTATATTTAAGGACGATTTGTATATTATTTTTTGTTCCCTTGATTTTTATGGGTTGCTGGTGTTATAGGGATGTGAACCCTTTATCTGTGATATACATTGCTAATTGCTAATATTTTCCTAGTGTGTCTTTTGACTGTGTTTATGTTTTCAGCTATGTAAAGGTTTTTAAAATATAGTTGTATTAATCAATATTGTCTTTTATTGATTCTGAATTGTGAGTCATAATGAGACTTTAACAAGCCAGATTATAAGATAACTCATCTGTGTCTTTGTTTGTTTGTGTTACCGTAAAGGAATACCAAGGCTGGGTAATTTATAAAGAAAAGAGGTTTATTTCATTCACGATTCTGCAGACTTTTTAGGAGAAGTATGATGCCAGCATCTACTTCTGGTGAGAGCTTCAGGCTGTGTCCACGCATGGCAGAAGGCAGAGGTGAGCCATCCTATGCAAAAATCACATGATGAGAATGGCAAGAGAGAGAAGCAGCAACAGAGTGGGAAGGTGCCAGGCTCTTGTTAACAACCAGTGTCTCAGGAACTAATAGAGTGATAACTCATTACAGTGAGAAGGCATCAAGCCATTCATAAGAGATCTGTCCCTGTGACTCAAAGACTTCACAGTAGGCCCCTGCTCCAACATTGAGGATTAGATTTTAACATGAAATTTGGAGGGGTCAAATATCCAAACCATAGCAGCCCGTTTTCCTTTAATCTTGTGTGGTTTCATGTATGCATCACACATCTAATCTATTTGCAGTTTATTCTTCTATAGGGTGTGAGGTATGGTTCCAATTGTATCCTTTTCCAAATAGTTATCCAATTGCCTTAGCATTATTTATTTTAAAGTTCATCTTTTCTCCAGTGATTTGATATGATACCTTTCTCATACAATACGTTTCTTACGGACTCAGTCTATTTCTTTATCTCTGACGTTATTAGTCTGCCTATTAGTGCAGCAGGACCACACTGTTTAAGTTTGGACAGAGCCTCTGTATTTTAATTGGTGCACTAAATCCCCGTGTGGCTATTGTGATTCCACTAATCGAGGAGTTATTTCTGCTATGTTATTTTACATTTTCTTTTTATTCTAGGGTTATTTTAATTTTTTTCTTTATGGTTTCTATTGGATAGATCAAATTTTCTTATGCTTATTTAAAAGTTGTATCTTCTACTTTTATTATTATGGTAACTACCTTTAATCCAAAACCTCTAATTATATTTATTTGTCTTGATAATGTCCACAATTTTGGTTGTGAGGGGTTATAGATATTCTTTTTTCTGTTTCTTTTTTTTTCTTTTTGTTATCTGGATATGCTTTTTAATTATGTTTTGTTGGATCATTGCTTTTTTTTTACACAATAATTTTTACCAAGTAATTTGACCCTTATTCCATCATATTTATCTCTCGGCACTGTCCTGAATTTATTTCTATTTTTATGGGATATTCTTCCAAAAGTGTTTTCAAAATGGGATTTTTGTGTGGCAAACTTTCTAAGGCCTCATATTCCTGGAATATGTTGATGGCATTCTTGCATGTAAGTGACAATTTGACTGGATAAGATATTACAGATTCAATGTTCTTTTTCCTTTAATACTTTGAACATATTTATTTCTCAATGTTTTCCTATGTGCAATGTACTCTTCAGAAATCTGATAAATTATGATTCTTCCCTTTTTTAGGTGACTGTTTTATCTTTCTGACAACTTTTAGAATTTTATTCTGATTTTTTTTTTTTTTTTTTTTTTTTTTTTTTTTTTTTTTTGAGGCAGAGTCTTGCTCTGTTGCCCAGGCTGGAGTGTGGTGGCTCAATTTTGGTTTACTGCAACCTCCTTCTCATGCCTCTACCTCCTAAGTACCTGGGATTACAGGCATGTGCTACCACACCTACCTAACTTTTTGTACTTTTAGTAGAGATGGGATTTCACTATGTTGGCCAGACTGATCTTGAACTCCTGTCCCCAAGCAATCTGCCTACCTCAGCCTCCCAAAGTTTTGGGATTACAGGCATGAGCCACTGCTCCTAGGGTTCTTCTGATGGTTTAATACTCTTAGTTTCACTGAAATATTCTAGGTGTGGATTTTTCTTTATTCTACTTGGCATTGTGTACGTCCTTTCAACTTGAGATCTTTTGTCTTTTATTTTTATTTCTTTAAATGTTTCCTCCCCTCCATGTTTTTCCTCTCCTCCTAGGAATCTTGTTGTTTGGATATTAGCACCTCAGTTTACATATAGCCATATCGTAAGTAAATGTAAGCCACAACATTGTTAGCCTTGCTTTCATATTTTCTATCTGTTCTCCTGCTGTTGCTGCCCTATGGGAGAACATCTCAACATGATCTTTCAGCTTAGAAATTCTGCTTTCAGGGATGTCCACCTAGTTATTTATCCCTTCTGTTTGTTTCAAATCATTCATATACAATATTTCTATTTGTTTTTTATAATTTATGCTACCTGTGCCATATTTTAGTATCATCTCTTTTGTTAAGACTATTTATTATGCTTATTTAAAATCTTGGTGTATGTGTCTCAATTATCCTGGTCATGGGATGCATATTGTTCAGTTTGCTGCCTTTCTTTTAAAGTGGTTTTATTCCTTGAGGTCAAATTAATTTGGCCTGTAAACTTAGGTTCCCTTGGGGCTGTCAGTTATTCTGGGCAGTAATGTGTAGTGAAGGAGCATCTGAAATCTTTGTCTATTACTTCCTGATGAATTTAAATAAGAGGGGAGGGAATGAGCTCCAAGCCAGAGAACTCCTGGTTCTACAGAAACCCTCTTGATATGTTTCAGCAACCTACTATCCCCCTTCCCAATTTAGGATCCCTTTTAGATGCTACTGTCTTACTGTGCAACCCTCCATCCAGCATTTTCCTTTCAAAGAAGCAGACTTGGGAGGTGGCCATTCCCTTAGCAGATCCAGCAGCCTTCAGAGTTAAAGGGGCAGCAGAGGGTGTAGGATGGCTGAACAAATACCCAAGGGCAGACAGAAGTCCATTTCTGATCCCATTCGCTCTTATCCTAATAGGACTTTTCGTTTTCTGTGATTATAGTCTTGGATCTCTGAGGACTTGGCTATGATGCTGCTTGTTCTAGATAGACAGTGCTCACCTTGCGTGTATGCGTGTGTGTGTGTGTGTGTGTGTGTGTGTGTGTGTGTGTGTGTGTGTAGATGGGGTACAAGACCACAGCTTTAGAGCAACTAATACTCCACTAGGACTTCTCCTTTTCTATTCCCATTCATCCACCCACCCATTCCCTCCACACACACTGGTTCTCAGTTTTCGGAAGCCTTTGGTCTTCCTGGAACTTCTCACCATTTTATCTTTGGATCATCAGATCCATGGCATGTTTTCTCTGCTGTGGTTTCCCCAAGATTAATTTTGGAGGTGGGCGCCAATACCCTATGCTCACTGAGCATCTTGTCAGAAAACAATGACTCATTCTTTTTGGGGATAGATGCTCAGTCTTTGAAATGTCTTCTCCCTCTCCTTGCTCCTCTTCATTGTGGTAGTGAGTTTACAAGACTTTGTGCAGCTGTGGAGAGAAGGATATCTTGAATTTACATCATTTCAAATTTCCCAGCTTTCTCCTGCAGAATGGCTTGTCTGGGCTTGTGCCCAGCCACATGACCCCTGGAGGTCTGGCTGTTTGGGGCATTATGCTGGCACCACTGTCACAGTTTATAGCCTGCTCTGTGGCTCTAGATGGAAAGCAGCTAGAGCCCTTTCATCAGACATCATGCTTCAGCTGGTCCACTGGCCCACGAGGCACCAGGGCATGGGGTGGATCTATACCATCCCTGCAGGCCATCAGTAGATGTAGCAGGGAAATGAGTATAGCCTCATGCTCACTTATGCAGCCAGCACCCTCACAATGGCTGCTTGCATGCTCTGTGCCATGTTGGATGTGCCTGTGTGCTGGACTTTAATTAGGCTGAAGCTTCCAGCCTTCCCTAACCTACACCTGATAGCTTAGTGCCATCCTTCTAATATTCTTGATCACCCCATGTCTATATATAGTCTTCCATAGTGTTTCCTTTAACTAAAACCTATAGAGTTCTGTACAAACTTCTTTTATGACCTCTCTCCCTTTGCTTCATAAGTATTCATGCTTCTGTCTCCCCAGCTAGAGGGTGAGCTCCCTTAGAGTGGATACTGTGTAATATTTTTTCTTACACTTCTCAGCATCTGGCCTAGGGCTTGGCATAAAATAATCACCAGATACATGTGTGTTGAACCAAATTGAATAATACAAGTAAAAAAGAGATAAGAGCTTTTAAAGAAGTGTTTGGGGGAGAAAGAGTTTATTTATAGTTTGGCGATATGGAACAGTGAAGGTAATAGTGGCGGGTTTAGACTGATGGAAAGAGAACATGCAGGGTGAGGGGAACACCGTGAGCAAAGGCACAAAGATGGGAAAGTGCAGGATATTCATTTGTTCCCTTTCAGGGCAGGATTTATTCCTTGGGCATCTTTTGCAAACCCTCTGAATAGTTCCTGGAGCATAAGTCGTGCTGAGAGTAAACTGCACTGGAAGAATAAAATCCCTCTTTCCTCCTGTACCCCTCAGAAGTGGGGGTGCCCAGTGGTCATAGAAGACGTTAATTCAGAAAGAAACAGGTCTTTCTTTGGTACAGACACATCCAAGATTACAATATTCCCCACCCTATATCAGTCACGGTCACTGCAGGAAATAAATGACATACCCAGACAAGTCCACTTAGGAGAATTTAAGGGAGCGCTATTTACAAAGGCGTGGCTATAAAAGGAAAGCCACAAATGGGGTAAGGCACCTTGGGGAGAGCAAAGTTCCATCCCTGGGCATGCAGGGACCAGGGAAGGAGGAGTTACTCTGCACGAGACCAGGGCTGTCCAGCCCTTAGAGGCATTGCCAAACTGTGTGTGCATATGCGTCTGTGTGTGCATGTGTGTATGTGTGTGTGCATGTGTGTATGTATGTGTGCACACATGGTGTACACATGCATGCATGCAGTGGGTGATCAGTCCTCTAACCTTCTTCCTCTGGAGCCCCTGGCAGACCCATCTGGAAGCCTCCAGGGGTACAGAGCAGGGTGGGGAAGGGAGGAGAGATCAGCAGATGCAGAATATCTAGGACACATGCAATGCCTCATTTAAATCTCACAACAGCCCAACGAGGATGACTTTGGTATTAATAACCATGTATTAGTGGTGAGGAAGATAAGGCCTAAAAGATTGATTTACCCGGATGAAAATGCTGCCACTAGGAAGACTTTTGATTTTCGCTCCATATACAATCAATTGTTCTACGTGTATGTGCGTATGTGTGGTGGGGCGGTGGGGGGGTGGGGCAGCGGCAGTTAATGAAGACAGTGGGACATGCAGCAGACTGGGGCTTTCATGGGCCACCCCAAAATGGAATCTCTGGAGGCGGCTGCGGTCATCTGGGCCAGGCATTGTGGGTCAGAAACTTAATCCTGGGACTGGACACAGGAGAAACATTAGGGCCCCAGCCCCAAGAAAAGGAGATAGAGGTGAGGAACAGTGAGCCAGAGCAGGGGCTCCCACACTCTTGGTTTCAAGAGCCCTTTACAGTCTTAAAAATTATCAAGGACTCCAAAGAGCTTTTGTTAATTGGGTTGAATTTCAAACAAAGTATTTCCTGTATTAGACATAAAGATAAAAAAAAAAACATTTAAATACCGATTTTCAATTAATTTAAAAATAACAGGCCAAGACAGGAGGATCATGGGAGGCCAGGAGCTCGAGACCAGCCTGGGCAACATAGTAAGACCTGGTCTCCACAAAAAAAGGAAAGAGAGAGAGAACATGGAGAGAAATGCCAGATATAGGTGAAGGAGAGGAAGGCAGCAAATCACACTGCCATGTGTGTACTTATGCAACAATCTTGCACGTTCTTCACATGTACCCCAAAACCTAAAATGCAATAAAAAAATAGAAAAAAAAAAAAGGAAAAAGCTAGTCATGGTGGAGCATGTTTGTAGTCCCAGGTACTTGGGAGTCTGAGGCAGGAGAATCGCTTGGGTCCCAGAGTTTGAGGTTGCAGTGAGCCATGATCTTGCCAGTGAACTTCAGCTTGGGTGATTGATAGAGCAATACCGTCACTTAAAAAAAAAAAAAAAAAAAAAAAAAAAAAAGTAAAATTGCTAGGCACAGTGGCTTATGCCTCTAATCCCAGCACTTCAGGAGGCCGAGGTGAAAGAATCATGTGAGCCCAGGAATTCGAAACAAGCCTGGGCAACATGGTGAGACCTCATCTTTAAAAAAATCACAAAAATTACAAAAATTAGCTGGGCCTGGTGGCATGCACCTATAGTCCCAGCTACTCGGGAAGTTGAGGTGGGAGAATTGCTTGAGCCCAGGAAGCTAAGACTGCAGTGGGTGGTGATTGCACCATTGCACTCCAGCCTGGATGACACAGTGAAATGCTGTCTGAAAAATAAAATAATAAATGTATTGCATATTAATATAAATAACATATTTTTATGAAAAGTAACACTTTCCAAAACAAAAGAACATCAGAGAGATGAATGGCATTGTTATATGTCTTTACAAATCTCTCTAATGTCTGGCAGAATTTTCCCACCACCTGCTTTTACCATCAATCTGTTGGAATATGTTGTTTTGGTTGAAATATGGGAAGAAAATCTGGCCTCATCCAGATATGTAGCTTCAAAAGGTAGAAGTTTTTAATAGTTGTTTCAGATAATTGTGGCTATTCATCTTTGATATTACACTTAAACTCAATAAGTGGTGGTTTCTTAAAGATTATTTATAATGTGGAATTTGAAACCCTATTGACGAACCTTTTACACTTTGTTTTATGTACCATATGAAATGCACGAAAATACACTGGTGGTTCTACAGCTTCCAGCAATTCTTTTATCCATGCATAATCATATAAATCATGCATTGGACATTTGGAAACTATTAATTCGCTGAATTATGTAGATTTTCCAAATGTTGACACATTTCATTATACAATTTTTTTTAAAGCCAAAACAGATTTGTTACTATTACCACTGACCTCATCAGGAAAGATTTTTAGTATTGGTAAGCTATCAAGTTGATGGTGGGGAACACATATTTTCCAAAATTCTAATTTTCATATGAGACCTCAAATTTCATCATCAGCCACAAATCTGTCAATTGTTTTCCTTAAAGTGACAGGCTCACTTTGTTCATTTTCAAGCCCGTTTCTACCAAAAACAGAAGTCCTAATAACCATAGTGTGTCCGTTGTTTTTTTCAAATAAGAATGGTGTTCTGTGAAAGAGTGGCTGGCTCGGCCCAAAGCGTGAACAATTGCACAAGTGTTTCTTCCGTGAGACGAGCATCGCGTATCAGCAGAAATGCCGTATGTATTCTTCCAAGGGAGTCACACAGAATATTAAAAACACGTGTACTCAAGGGTTGAGATGAAATAAAATTAGTGATTTCTATTGCTTCATAAAGAATATTCATAAATAAAAACGGCTGGTGAGGAGAAAATAAAATGACTATTATTAGACTTTGCACTCTCGCTTGGTTGATGCAGGTGTCAACAGTTTCACCCACCAATGCCTTTGCACCCCCAGTGCAAATGTTAGCACCCTGAAAAGGATGAATCATGTCTTAATATTATTATAAACATATTTTGACCTTGTGGTCCCTGAAAGTGTCTCGGGGAACCCTAGGAGTCTGCAGCCACACTGAGAATATCAGGAGTAGATGGCATGGGGCTGGGGACGGCAGGGCCCACCTGCTGGCGTAGCTGCTTCCAGCTTTTGCTGCCCACACAGACTGCAGCATGCAGGGGGTGGGCCAGTGTTGGGTTTGGGGATGCTGTGAGTGCCAGGGGTCAGGCCACTCATCTGAAGTCTGTGCAGGTTGGAGGACACAGCCTCAGTGGAGAGTGGGGGCTGAAAATGAAGGGGAGATTGTCTGGGGCAGCAGTTGCTAGAAGAGAAACCCAGGATGGACACTGGGTTGGGGGCTATTTTCTTAGAAGATACTCTGGAGGCGGCAGGCTGCAGGTATGCTGAGGTGGCTCAGGGTGCCAGCCCCGCCCACCTGGTCCAGGGCCTTCACCCCTCAGCCTCTTGGAACTTTCATTTCCTCCTTTAGGTGCACAGAAAGGGGGACTCTGAGTGGAGGAAGTCATCTCCCAATCTAGGCTTGTGGATCTGAAGAGGAGACAGGAATTAGTTTTAGGATCTGGATTCAGTTCTATTTTCATTTAAAATCTTACATATATATTCCAGCTGACCTTGAACAACACAGGTTTGAACTGCCCATGTCCACTTATTCAAGGACTTTTCCCATCTCTGCCACCCTGAGACAGCAAGACCAATCCCTTCTCTTCCTCCTCCTCCTGTGCTTACTCAGCATGAAGACCTCTATGATGATCCACCTCTGCCTAAGGAACAGTAAATGCATTTTCTCTTCCTCATGATTTTCTTAGTAACATTTTCTTTTCTCTAGCTTAATTTAAGAATGCAGTATGTCATACATATAACATACAAAATATGTATTAATAGACTATTGGTAAGGCTTCTGGTCAACAGTAGACTATTAGTGGTTAAATTTCTGAGGAGTCAAAAGGTATATATGGATTTTTTAAATTTCAATAAGTTTTTGGGGAACAAGTGGTGTTTGGGTACATGAATAAGTTCTCTAGTGGTGATTTCTGAGACTTCGCTGCATGCATCACCCAAGCAGTGTACGCTGTACCCAACGTGTAGTCTTTTCCATGGATTTTGAATTGTGGGGGGGAGGTTGGTGCCCCTAAACCCCTCATTGTTCAAGGGTCAACTGTACGTGTTTATAAGCAGAATCTTCAAACACACAACCCTAATTAATTCTTAAGTCTGATGACTCACAGTTCCACTGCAAGCCTATGTTTGGTCTATTCCTTCCTGCCTCCCACCCGAAATTCCTGACTCCCTCCTCTTCCACCCCCATGTCAATCTACTTCCCTCCCCTGCTTTAAACTTGGCTGAGAATTCACATCTTCCAGAAATCTTTCTCCACGACTCTTTCCCTCTGTCCTCCCCTGTAGAAACCTTTCTCTGATTAATCTCGAATTCCCTCAGTGTTCATAACACGTGAAGCAGCCATCTTTGAACACCACTATGTGCTAGGCACTATGCTGCCCACCTTACGTGTGTTGCTTCTAATTCTCTTAACTTTTTTTTTTCTTTTTAATTAGAGACAAGGTCTTGAACTCCTCGTTCTAGGTCTTGCCCAGACAAGTCTTGAACTCCTGGGCTCAAGTGATCCTCCCACCTCGGTCCCCCAAAGTGTTTGGATTACAGGTGTGAGCCACTTCACCCAACCCTTCTAATTCTCCTAAGAGTTACTCTTCTCTCCCCATCTTTTCCTCTGGTTCTAACATCCAATCTATCAGCAAGCCCTGTTGATTCTTCCTCCAATACATAACTTACATTTATTCTCTCTATCTCCATAACCACCACCCTAATCCAAGCCACTGTCCTCTCCTGCCTCTGCTACAGCACGGCCTCTTTTGAGTCTCTCTTCCAGCCTCCCACCCACTAGAATTTAAGCTCTGTGAGGATAGACCCTGTATGCCATGTTCAGCACTCTGTCTCCAGAGCCTAGCACAATGTCTGGCTCATGGGATCTGCTCAATGTTTACTTTTGAATGAATGAATGAACAAATGGAAGAAGTGAAAAAATGAAGGAATGATAACCATTATACAGATCAGTGAGGCTTATTAAGTACTGATCTCATGGCCTCACTGTGGGAAGGGGCACACTGAGATTCTAGCCATGGCGTGATACTTAACAACACAAGTTTTTGTTAAACATTGTAACAAAACACATACAATTTGCCATCTTCACCATTTATAAGTGTATAGTTCTGTGGCATGAAATACACTGACACTGTTGTGTAGCCATCACCACTATCCATCTCTAGAACTCTTCATTTTGCAAAACTGTGTCTCTACACTCATTAAACAGTAACTCCCCATCCTCTCCTGGCAGCCACTGGTAACCACCATTCGACTTTGTATTTATGAATTTGCTACTCCAGGTACCACATCTAAGCAGTAGACAGCGCTATGCAGCCTTTATCCTTTTGCAACTGGCTTGGTATAATGCCCTGTTCATCTCTGCCGTAGTATGTGTGATAATTTCTTTGCTTTGCCTGGCTGAGCAATATTCCATTGTGTGTATATGCCCCATTTGGTTCATCTATTCACCCATCTATGGTGGAATACTTGGGTCGTTCCACCTTTCGGCTGCTGGGAATAAGTAACACACATTTCGCATCAGACAGAACTGAGTTTACATCCCAGCTTTGTTAACTTTCTAACTTGGGTAAGATGCCTAATTCTCAGGAGTCTCAGTTTTCTTAGACGTAAACCACAACAGTCTGATCTGCCCTTTACGATTTCCGTTCCATAGGCATGAGAAGTGGCTGGTGGGCGTGGCTGACAATTGGTAAGTGCTCGAAGCATGCTAGGAAGCTGCTAGGTCACACACACGTCGCTTGCCAGTCAGGCTCTGCATCGTTAGTTCTTCTGTGTGAAATCTCAGGCAGTTCTATTTCCAGAGCTAATGCTAGATTCTCAAGGTCTCAGTTCCAAGAACTTGACCCTAATAAGCAGCCAGTAACTCTTACTTGATTGTTGGACTTGGAGATGGTTATATGTGAGTGTGGAAGTATGAGTGTGTGTGTGCACACATGCGTGCCCCATAGGGAGCTCTGGAGAGGGCGTGAGGGTCTGTGGGTGGTAGGCAGGACGAGTGGCATATGAATCCGTGGGAGTGGGGGCTTGGGTGGGGGTGCAGGTGGGTGTTTTGTGCCCACTTGCTCTGCATTCACTTGCGCCCCATTCCCTTAGGGTTACACGTGCTGCACTCTCAGTAGGGCTGGGAATGTGTGCAGAGTGTGATCTGGGAGTTAGTGAACAAAGTAGGAGCGCGTACAGTCGCAGATTCTTTGTTCTGTTCAATGACCTCCCCAACCCCCTCTCTACGCAGACCCTAAAGAGTTGTTTTCTGTGCCAGCCTGGCCTGCCCATTCCCGCAGCCCAACAGAAGGACCGTCCTTACTTGGCTTTTGCAAACCCCGGCCTGGTGACAATGCGCGTCGCCTTCCAGCGTCTCTCCCTCCCCTTGCAGTTGCCACTTTGCCTTGGCAGGTGTGAAATATTAATTGCCTCACTGGGGACTGGGCTCTTTCTGTCTGTCGTGTCTGACCAGAATATCATTCTCTCCTGCAAATATAATTACTGGGTAGGGGAGGCGGGAGGGGTGTACGGTGGCTGGGGGGTGGGCTGCCACATGGGGAGGGGGGAGCGCATGTGGGAGGGGTGATGAGAAGGGACTGCGCCTTTTTTTCTTAATCGCCTCTTGCCTGTCTGTTAATTAGGAGCCGTGCTTTGCTACATGCTGTGATATTTTGGTTAATTATAAAGAGAAAAGGACAAATTTGTCACGTCTTTTGTTTTCGTTCCAGCACGTCTCCTGGTGACAGCGGTGTGAAGGCTGATGGACTGCTCAGGCAGCAGCGCCAGATGCTCACACACACCCTCTGCCAGGGGCAGGTGGGGAGGGGTTCTCGGGGCCAGGAGGCAGCCAGGGGTCCACCAGGCAGGCTGGGGCACATGGGGCCTGTCTGGGCTGGGTTCATAAGGGGTCAAATGGAGAGGTTCACATTCTTGAATGTGAATGTGAAGTGGATGCCAGGAAGGAGCCCCCAGCCCCACTGGAAGGAGAGAAAGGGGGAAGATGTTCATTTCTCTGCTGTCCAGTTGGGTGGTTGGCCTGATGCAGACAACCCAGGGATCAAGGCTGAACTTGCCGACAGCAATCAGAGCAGACAGGTAGGCTGCGACCTCTCCTGGGATCTCGAGGCAGCTGGGGGGCATGTTTGCGTTGCAGAGTGGGACTGAGTAAAATCACCGTAGGATTCTATGAGCCTGTCACACAACAGGCCACCGGGGGATGTGAAAGGATGTGCTAGGTCTCCCTGCTACCATTCACTGGCTAAAGCCTATTTCAGGCTCCAGCTTATACATTACACCCCATTCCCCAACACACACGCATGCACATACACGCACACACGCACACATGCACACACAGGCACACACATGCACACATGCACACACAGGCACACACACATGCACACACACACGCACACGTGCACACACAGGCACACATGCACACGCACACATGCACACACCCACACGCACGCACACAGGCACACACACGTGCACACACACATGCACACACGCACACACAGGCACGCACACACACATACACACACACTGGGTTAGGAGTCCCCTTCTCTGTGCTCGGAGGCTTGCTGAGCTTCTACCATGTGATGGTTAATTTTATGTGTTAACTTGGCTAGGCTACGATACCCAGTTGTTTAGTCAAATGCAAGTCTAGATATTGAGTGAAGATTATTTTTATTGTTATTTTTATTTTTTGAGGCAGAGTCTCTCTCTGTTGCCTAGCCTGGAGTGCAGCGATGTGACCTTGGCTTACGGCAACTTCTGCCTCCTGGGTTCGAGCAATTCTCCTGCCTCAGCCTCCCATGTAGCTATTACAGGTGTGCACCACCACACCTGACTAATTTTTAGTAGAGACAGCATTTCACCATGTTGGTCAGGCTGGTCTCGAACTCCTGACTTCAGGTGATCCACCTGCCTTGGCCTCTCAAGGTGCTGGGATTACAAGTATGAGCCACTGCACCTGGCCTGTGAAGATTATTTTTAGATTGGCAATCAAGACTGAAAAAAGCAGATTACCCTCCGTAATGTGGGTGGGCCTCATCTGTTGAAGGTCTTAAGAGCAAAGACTGAGGTTTCCTGAAGAAGGAATTCTGGATCAATACTGAAACACAGAAGTCGTACCTGAGTTTCTGACTGCTGGCCTGGCCTACAGAGTTGAGACTTGTCAGCCCTGACAATTTCATGGGCAAGTTTCTTAAGATCTATCCATCTGTATTTATTCCATGTCTCTGATGAACCCCAGTGGATCCACATCCCATTGCATCTGGTTGTGGACTTACCTGCTTTCTTGACCATCTCCTTATGTGAGGACAGAAATGAAACCGGGTCCTGTGTCCCACCGCATCCCCTGCGCCTCATGTAGGGCCTGCTCATAATAGGCCTTAATATGTATTTGTTGCATGTGGAATGAATTCATCTGGGAAACATGAAAGACCTACATCCCGGCACCAATCAAATAACCATCCAAGGCAGCACAGGCAGTTCCTGACTTATAAATAGGTTTAGTTCCAAAAATTCATTTGAGTTAGTTGTCTGAAGCTTTTTCCCATAACAACAAGGATATCAGTGCTGGCAAGGCTCCCGGGCTGGCTTCCAGAAACCTATTTAACCCATAGTATAGATTAAACATTGTGCATTTGTCATGAAAAATAGTAGAAAACAATACTCCTGCAAGGCTAGTAATTAGAAGAGAAGTATGATAGTATTGAACAAAAAATAGGTAAAATTTTTCATTTAGAATATTGGAGTTCTGAAGAAAAATGGTTACAAAAGGATGAACAAGTAGAGAGAGACTAATGGAAAATTGGAATGGAATTTCTGAGTGTTTTCCAGGGTTTTAGAAGTCGATGGGACTGATTCTCTATTTGATCTAAGTTCTGCTCAGAACTTACGGCTGCTCCTCCCACCCTCTTTTTGCTGGAGAGAGGTCAGTTCTTATTGGTCTGTTAAGGGTGTTAGTTTGTTCACACATGTAACAAAAAGGCTAAAGACATGGTGGGGTGTTTGGACAGGAGAGAGAGCGGGAAGAAAACCAGCACAGACAAGGATGTATGTTTCTGTGGGAATGAGGTTGTCCAAGGCGAAATTAACTGAGCCATGAGGGGTGACTGCTGAGAAGGAGAGTGGGGCAGAGGACTGGATGCCCAGGCTCCGAAGGGAGTTTAGGGAATGTGGAGGAGACACTGGGTTAGACAGTTTTCCAGATCAGTCACCAGGAGGCACCGCTGCACTGTTTTAGCTCAGGGCTGGGGGTGAGCAACTTTTGAGGGGTTGTTGGGGCAAGCAGCAGGCAGGGTGTGTGGTAGATGTTTCCAAGTTGGGGGTTAATCCTGCAAAAGACTCTCTGGTTATTGAGATCCAAATGAGTAATGTGGACAACAAATGCCCAGAGAGCCGACCACGGGAGTGTGGTGTGTGGGAGAGCTACTGAGGTGAGCCTGGGGCGGGCCTCAAAAGGCTGGCAGAGTGGGGTCAACAGGAGGGCAGCTCAGAGGGCCAGGAGGAGCTCAGCTCCGGAGGACACAGGAGCCTCGTGTGTTGGGGAAGAGGAAATAACTTCAAGTGCTGACTTTGTGAAATAAAGCAGCATAAACAATGATGTTAGGGTGGGGAGGTTTTTTTTCATTTTTAATTTTGATGAGGAGGGAGCAAAACAATGAGTTCTTTTTTAAAAACCAAAAACTTATTTTGAAATAATTTTAGATTTACAGAAAGTTGCAAAGACAGACTTCCAATGTACCCTTCATCCAGCTTCCTCTGAGGTTACCATCTTGCAGAACCACGATACATTTATCAAAATGAAGAAATTAACATTGGTGCAATACCATTATTAAACTCTAGACTTTATGCTAATTTCTCTAGTTTTTCTTTATGTTACTCCCACTAATTTTTTTTCCTGTTCCAGGATGTAATTCAGGATGCCATGTTACATTTAGTCATCCTTCACCTCCTCTGGTCTGTGACAGTTCTTAGCTTCGCCTTGTTTTTCATGATTTTCACAGTTTAGAGGAGTACCAATCAGATAGTTTGTAGATTGTCCCTGTTTGGGTTTGTCCGATGTCTTCTTATAATTTGAGTGAGGTGATGAGTTTTTAGGAAGAATATGACAGAGGTGAAGTGTCCTTCTCATTCTGTCATATCAGGAGGCACATGACATCCGTGTGACATTCCTGCAGAAGCCACCTCTGCGTGGTTCTCTCTTGGGATAGATTCAGCCTAATTTTCCAGAATAATCTAAAATTCCTGCCTGAGATGTACTTTATTACCTAGATAAACTAGAAAAGATTTCTTGCTTCAGAAAAGCTGCATATTTCAGCCATAAAAAAGAATGAGATTCTGTCCTCTGCAGGGACATGGATGAAGCTGGCAGCCATCATTCTCAGCAACCTAACGCAAGAACAGAAAACCAAACATTGCATGCTCTCGCTCATAAGTGGGAGTTGAACAATGAGAACACATGGACACGGGGAGAGGAACATCACACACCGGGGCCTGTTGGGGGGTGGAGGCCAAGGAGAGGGAGAGCATTAGGTCAAATACCTAATGCGTGTGGGCCTTAAAACCTAGATGATGGGTTGATAGGTGCAGCAAACCACCATGTCATGTGTATACCTATGTAGAAAACCCACACATTCTGTACATGTATCCCAGAACTTAAAATTTAAAAGAAAAAGAAAGAAAAGCTGCATGCTTTACCATGTCTGGATTCTCTTCTGAAAAGTTACTATTTTCCTTTTCCTTATTCTGTTTGTTTAGATGCCAGTCACTAAGTCCAGTCCATCCTCAGGGGGATGGAAGTTAAACTCCCACTCTTGGAGGAAAGAGTAGTAAAGAATTTATGGAGATATGTTAAAACCACCAAGGAGTTAATATCTATTTTGAGAGGAGATGCTTTGAGCCTATGTAAATGTCCTACTTTTGTGGGTTCATTATTAGGAAAGTTGATTTTACCGTGATGACAAGACAGAGGACGTATTTCCGAGGGAGCCACAGAGACAGGATGAGAGACATGTGTGAGAGCCGGAGAAGTTAACTTTGTTTGCCTATGGCCTATCACCTAGCAACTTGTTCCCAGGACTGGGACTAGAACTGAGTGTTGAGAACCTGGCAAGGCCCTAAAGAGAGGAAGCTATGGGGCTGGTGGGACAGGCGGGGTGCAGGTATGGGAGGAGTAAGGTGTGATTAGCATTGGTTCCTAGTGATAAATTCCTGGCCGTCGTTTGCAGCGGAAGGGTCAGGAACTTGGTCAGCTCTAAGGATTCGGGCTGCCTTGTCCCATGGCTTTCCCTGCTGTGCTATGGGACTGATAGGGCTGAAGGAGAAGCCCTGTGACTTCTTTGAGGGCCTCACTTCTGATCTGTAGTGGGCACCTGCCACCTGCCAGCTCAAGGACTGCAAGCAGCTTCCTCTTCAGGGCCGCAGCGCGACACAGCCCAACTTGCTGGTCCGCTGATGTGGGGTCTGTTCTTGATTGACTCCCCCTGATGCACCTCTTCCCTAGATTTGAAGCGTCCGTCAACAGCTGGGATTCACTTTGGACCTGCTGGTGTGTGAATAGTGGCAATAGACTGTGACGAGGAGCTGATATACCAGCGTTGGAACCTTTGAGGTTTTTCCCCTCCTGTTTTGTTTTTCCATACCTTGGCTTTAAACACAGTCGCTGGAATTAGGAAGCTGTTTGTTTTTGCAGAGCTAGGTTTGGATCAGCTTCAAGGTGACCCATGAGCTGGTTAGGAACCTCTTTTGCTGGAATCACTAGTTGCTTTAGGCACACAGCAGGTGGTCCCTGCATATGTGTGTGTGTGTGCATGTGTGCGTGTGTGTGTGCATGTGTGTGTGTGCGTGTGTGTGTGCGAAGGGAACCGTGTATTGTCTCAGTATCTTCAGCCTCTCTTTGATCTATTTTATTTCATTGATCTGACCTGGCTCCATTTGACCTCTTCCAAGAAGCCTTTCTTGATTAATTTTACATCAGCTTAATTGTAACAGCTAATTTAACTGCAGTTCTATCTTGTCCTGTAAGTATTACCAAATTGTTTCAAATGTGAACGTTCAGACTCCCCACCTACTGTGTGAGCTCTTATCTTTCTAATTCTGTTATTTACAGGCAGACTGAAGGATGAATATGCATGGCGCTTTTTTAAAAAAGTCTTTTTTGACTGCTAGTGACTTAGAAGACCATTCATCTTCTGGAAGGGTTGAAGATCTGGATCATGCTGCCAGGAATCTAGGGTTACCCTGCCCGCCCTTTGCCTGTGTATGTGTTGTGAGCATGGGAGGTGCGTGGAGAAAAGTGCTTCTTAGTCTAACCACATGGCCAGGCCTCTGTCCTGTAGCTTCTTCATTTCACAAAAGACAACAGAAGTTCAAAGAATTCTCCTTATCTGAGTCAATGCTCCATCCCCAGTCTCTGCAGAGGAAGGGGCCCTGGGCCTGGAATAATGATACTGTGGATAGGAATCTTCCATCTGTCAAGAAGGAGGAAAGAAACACTGTTTCCATGCAGCTTGCTCTCTCTCTCTCTCTCTCTCTCTCTCTCTCTCTCTCTCTCTCTCTCTGCCTTCTTATTTGCATTCAGTGAGGAGGTGACACATTCCAGAACATAACCTCCCTTTTTCATTCTAGGAATCTAATTGTTATTTCTGTGTTTGCGAAAGATAGAGGATTAGAAAGAACGCTTTGCATTAAGACACCATTTGCAAATGCTTTATAATTATTTATGAAATTATCCTGCATTTTATAGCATGGGAGATAATAACTTAAATTGATGTATTAAACATGCATGATCATTATTTTAACAATATTAAATGCACCTCTGTAGAATAATCATTTCATAAATACGAAGAAAGCATTCGGAAGTGGCACCTTAATTTAAGATATTACGGGATGCGTGACACCCAAATCCACGACCCTTTTTCTTGAAGACAGATGGAGTTTCTTATCTGGCTGCAGTGTTCCTCTTTCTTCAAGTGAAAATGAATTCTTAAATTAAAAAATATATTATGGAGGTAATTTTGGCAATGGGAAAGGAGATAAGAAGCAGAATTTCCCGGGACCAGAACAAACGGGACAAACCTTGTCTTCGCTCGTCTCCATTCCTCCATGCCCAGGGTATTGGAAGAGTCATCCAGTCTCTGGGTATCCTGCAGGGCTTTGGGGCGGAGGGATGAGCTGACTGATGCTGGAGACATTTACGTTATGTTCCTCTAATGCCAAGGCTTTGGGGCTGTTTTGAGCCGAGGAAACCTCAAACCAGAAGACCCATTTTGCACAGGAGGAGATCGCTGCAATGAGGAGGTAAATCCAGAGGAGATTTAAAATTCAGCAAAAAAGGAGTGGGGAGAGAGATGAGGAGGAAAACCTTGAATCCCAATTCCTCATCTGGGTGAAGCTGGTTGGACCCAAGGCAGGTAAGCCGGTCTCCCCAGCAGTGCAGCTCCACCGGCTCCTGCTGATGGTGCCCTCTGCTGGTCACTGTCAGATTCAACACCTTGCGTTCTAAGAGTGTAACCAGCGGCTGTGTGAGCTCCACCAAGAACGGGGCGCTTTCTAAGGTTTTGGCTCTGTGCTGAGTGTTTTATGAGGATAATCCTGTTTAATTCTCACACCAATCACTGGATGAGAAAACTGAGTTCCATAGAATTTAAGCGCAGGTTTGACCTTCTTAACTAATAGGCTATCTGGAGTCAGCAGGCTAGAGAGCTGACCTGTGTGGCCATGTTATCTACCCACTCCAGGCTCAGGAATGAATGAAAATCTATTCTGTATGTACAGACCACACTCCAGAGTCTTATTGATCCTATTTGAAGTGCATCTTAGTCTCTAACTTAAATCCAGGAATATCTCAAGTGCATGTCCTTTGGGGTAGCATGGGCCTTAGAAATGGATGTAATTTATTCTGAGCATTTAACACTGGCCTCTCTGGGTTCAAGTACTGGAAGCCATGCTGATTCTTCTTATTTTTCTCAGGCCTTATACCCAAACACCATCAGGAAAGCCAGTCAGCTCTACCAGAATCCAGCTTTCGCTGCTCCCTACACTGTGACCATCGTGGCCTGTGGGGCCATCCGTGCTTATTTGTGCCCTTGCTAGTGGCAGCTCTTCCAGCCTCTGTACTCTCCCTCTCTTCCCACATCGTCTATTCTGAGCACAGCAGCCACAGTCACCCTGTTAGGACATAAATTGGATCATGTCCCTCTCTCCATCTCATTCCAGGTAAAAAAAAAACCATCAAATGACCCGACAGTGGTCCGCAGAGCCTCCACACAACGTGGCCTCCCTGACTACCTTGCCACTTTTCTCCTCTTTGCTTGCTCTTTGCTCACTGTGTTCCAGCCCCTTGAAAGTCGGGGGGCTCTTTGAATATGCAAGTCAAGCTCTTCCTCTGAACCCAGGCACTGGTGGAGGACTCTGCTGGAATGCCCTTTGCCCAGGTATCCTCACGACTTGTTCCTTCTCCTCCCTCACACTTCTGCTCAAATGTCACCTTCTTAGTGAGGCCTATCCTGACCATCCTATTTAAAATTACATCCCTTTGGGCCGGGCGCGGTGGCTCACACCTGTAATCCCGGCACTTTGGGAGGCCGAGGCGGGTGGATCATAAGGTCAAGAGATCAAGACCATCCTGGTCAAAATGGTGAAACCCTGTTTCTACAAAAAAAAAAAAAAAAAAAAAAAAAAAAAAAAAAAAATTAGCTGGGCATGGTGATGCGTGCCTGTAATCCCAGCTACTCAGGAGGCTGAGGCAGGAGAATTGCCTGAACCCAGGAGGCGGAGGTCATGGTGAGCTGAGATCGCACCATTGCACTCCAGCCTGGGTAACAAGAGCAAAACTCCATCTCAAAAAAAAAAAAAATTACATCCCCTGCCCTTCATTACCAACCTTCCTTGTCCATTTCATGTTTCTTCACAACACTGGTCATTTTCCAGTACATTATGTAATGCCCTTATTTATCATGTGTATTGTTTGCTCCCTCCACTAGAATGTAAGGTCCCTAAGGGCAAACTTCTTTTTTTTTTTTTTTAAGAGACAGGGTCTCACGTTATCACCACAGCTGCATGGCAGTGGTATGACCATAACTCACTGTGGTCTGGACTTCCTGGTCACAAGGGATCTTTCCACTTCAAGCAGCTGGGACTACAGGTGCAAGCCACCATGCCTGGCTAATTTTTTTTAAACTTTTTGGAGACTGGGATCTCATTATGTTGTCCAGGCTGGTCCTGAACTCCAGACCTCAAGAGATCCTCCTGTCTCTGCCTCCCAAAGCACTGGGATTACAAGGCATGAACCACCAAACCTAGCAATGGTGACGTTTTGGTCTGCTTTGTAACCTGCTACTTCCTAGCACCTGAAAATGCCTGAACACTGTGGGTATTTAACAAATCCTTGTTAAATACACGAATGATGGGCTGCTCCCTTGTCCCCAGCTGGTGGCAGATCAGGTGACCAACTGTCCTGGTTTTCCCTGTATTAACCTGGTTTTAGCACTGAAAAGTACAGCCTCCTGGGACACAACTGGGATTGTTGGTCACATGAGTGGCAGGCATGAAGAACACTAAGAAGGGACATCTGTGCTCAGGAGCCAGTGAGTCTTTTCTCTCTGCCTAGTGTTTGGAAGCGGCACCCGTCTTCCCCTGCATCATCAGAGGATAGGGTGGGGGTAGGAGAGTGGCTCCATCTCAGAAAAGGCCTTTTGAGTTATTGAAATTGCAGCTTATTATGAAGAAGAAAGTGAGTTTCTATTTCCCTGTAAGTGGCACAGGAGTAGAAAAATGATAGTGTAATGATGTTCCAGTGGAACAATTATTTTCCAGAGATGAAGCAACATAAAGCATCACTTTGATTATGCGCTGCCTTCTTGGCCCACCCTCTCTGGCCTAGTTTAGTAGCCAATAAATCTTTGAGCCTCCCTGACCTGTGGCTGCTGTCTCTGCAGGGACTCACTGGCTGGGCCAATCCTCTCCTCATCTGCTCAACAGCTGCTTCTCCTAACTATGGTTTAGGATGACGAATCCAGGCCAGGGCTGAAGGCAGAGGTGAGAGGAGATGGATGCAGAGGGAGAGGGGCTACTGAAAGGCTCAGGCAGTAACCTGAGTGTGAGATGGAGGCCTGTGATGGAGCTGGGTGGGGCTGGGTGGGAGAAACAGAGAGAAGAGCAGGGATCAGAAAGAGATTTTCAAGGCAGCCTCCTTAGGATTGTCTGGGCATGAAAACGAAGAAGTATCAGTTAGAAAGTGAGGGTGGGTCTGAAAGAGCTGGGGGCCAGAAGGGAGTCATCTGTGTTGCCCCCTTGGGGGGTATACATGAAGATCTCTCTATTAATACTATTATTTTAATTTCACTATTTAATCAGGTTGTTTGGTCTCTGAGTCTGCTGTCTTAGTTAGCATAGGCTGCAACAACAAAATACCTCAGACAGTGTGGCTTAAACAACACAAATTTATTTTTCACAGTTCTGAAGGCTGGGAAGCCCAAGGTCAAGCTGTCAACCTGTATGGTTCCTGGCAAGGGCTCTCTTCTTGGCTGGCAGACAGCAGCCTTCCTGCTGTGTCCTCAGGTGGCAAAGAGAGGCCTCTGGTATCTCTTTCTCTTCTTATACAGGCATCACCCCGATAGGAGTAGGGCCACAACCTACAGCCTAATTTAACTTTTATTACTTCCTCACAGGTCCTGTCTCTTAATACATTATATTTGGAAGGACATGAACTTTTAGTCCATAGCACTACTTCTATAGATTGAATGTTTGTGTCCCCACCCCCAATTCATATGTTGATGAATATGATAGTATTAGGAAACAGAGGTCTTTGGGAGGTGATTAGGTCATGAGGGTAGAGCCTTCATGAATGGGATCAGTGTCCTTATCAAAGTGACCAGAGGAGCTCCCTCATCCCTTCTGCCATGTGAGGTTACAGTGGAGTAGGAAGTGGCCCTCATCATACAGCAAATCTGCTGACATCTTGCTCTTGGACTTCCCAGCCTCCAGAACCATGAGGAATAAATTCTGTTGTTGAGCCACGCAGGCTGTGGTATTCGGTGATAGCAGCGAAGAGACTAAGACAACTGCCTCGTTGGAGTGGTTCCTTCTTGGGCTTCCTCTTGCCCCCTGGGCCCAGAAATCTGGTTTGAGATCAGCTGTCTTTCAGCCTGAGGATTAGATCTTGTTTCCAGATATTTAAATTGGTGGCAAGTGTGATCCTCAGACCAGCAGCATCAGCTTCACCTGGGAACTTGTCATAAATACAAATTCTCGGTCTCACCCCCACCATTCCCAGGCCCCCTGAATCAGGGATTGGGCTGGGATCTGCAATCTGGGTTTTAGAAAATCCTCCAGGTAGAGTTTGAGAACAACTGCTTGAATAAAAGAATGCCTTCCTTGAGACCTGGCACTTTGTTTTCAAGCTTTAGAGTCAAACTCGCCTAGAATGCTGATAAAACACAGATTGCTGGCCCCAGCCTGCGTTTCCGATTCAAGTGGACTGGGATGAGGCTTGATCTTCTGCATTTCTAACATGTTACTGGGTGATGCGATGCCACTGGTGCCACTGGTCCTGGTGCCACTGCTTTAAGTGAACTCTTCTGGCACCTTCCTGAAAAACTGCTCCTGTGGCCATGGTGGGACTCTCACTTTGGATCCAGTTCCAATGTGTTCTCTGTTTCCTTTAACTGGACTTGACCGATCCTGGCATCCTGAGGTGACCTTGGGCTGTTGCTCTGTCCCTCTTGTCCAGCGTTGGCACTGGGGTGCCTGCTGTTTCCTGGCCAGAGCTGCCAAAGCACCTGCTTCCTCTCAATTCAGACTCCAGCTGGAGGAGAATAGGTCCACATCACCTGGGCTCAGAGTCCGGTTCTCTGTCCCTACTGGGCCTTTTTCCTTGCCTCTTTCTCCTTCTAGGTATGTGGGTCCTCCCTTGCGCCCAGACCTGGATCTTTGTTTTAATTTCTGCTCCTGAACAGAGTGCTACAGGGCCCTACAGATGGCCAGACTTGATTGCTACCCAACTCCTGCTTCCCCACATTTCTGAACAGAGCCTGCTGGGAGGTGATCCTGGCCACTGTGATGTTTCTTGCGGCCTCCTCCCAGGTGCATCTGGAGGGCCTGGGCTTCCAGCTCCTGCCGCTCTCCCCACCACACCCCTGCACACCTGCTGGCTGCACAGTCCTCAGCACCAGCACCAGCTCAGTCTCCACTGGCTGGCCCAGCACGGTGGGCACTTCTGGCCCCAGGTCCTCCCTGCTCTTAGGCTGCCCATCCAGGCATTCAGCTGCGGCACTTCTTCCAGTCTGGGCCATGTCTTGGAATACGACAGGTCTCAGGTTGTCGCTGGAGTGATGCGGGATTTAGGGATGCTGTGGTGCTGAACTCCATGTGGCTGTGGCCACTGAAGGATGTGCTGAGCTGTCGGCCAGGCTGCCAAGTCCTCGGGATAAAGGACAGGTGGTGGGCTTTTTACTGCATGGTTATCAATTACAGGGGTCCTGCCGCAATTGCTGGCTGGGAATGAGGGGAATGAAGAAGCCTGTGGTTTTTGTCCTAATTTGTTTGGTTTGGGGCTGGACCCCAAGCTCGGGAACCACAGTAATTAGCCCAGCTGCAGAATTAGGCAAACATAGCACATGGCTGCCTTTGCTCCAAAAGGCTGGGCTGGCATTGGAGCCACTGGTTCTAACAAGGGCTTTTGTCAGCTCTGGGCAGGAGGGTGCTGTGATTGCGGAGGCGGATGTGGAGAGGGCCGCGGCTTTGATTTCCCAGCCTCTCCCTGCCTTTTCCCTCTCCACCCCTTCTGGATTGAGGAGCTGTTCCCTTGCTGAGTCTCAGGGTTGAGGGTTTAGGAGGGAGCCTTGGGATTAGGAGGGCAGAGGAGTAGGGAAGACACAGCCTCTGAGTGTCTGGAAGCTCATTTGATGGGGAGGTTGGAGGTTGGTGCTCGCTGAGCAGGGAAAAGTGGAGAGAAGGGAGCATCCCAGCCACATGCAAATGGAAGCTGTGCATAGGCGCAGAGCTCTGGGGAGAGAGCATCTGCAATCTACCGAGCCAAGCAGAAAATTAAAATACGACTCCACATGCATGCTGACGCTCCGGGTGGAAGTGGGTGGGCAAGAGCCAGGGAAGTCACAACACCAGGCCTCCGGAGAGTGGCTCCGTGTCAACCACTGGTGGGGCTGGGACTGCGGGCATCTTCCCGGGGTAGGGCGCACTCCTTTCCATCTGGGAGTGCATTAATAAGACCTGTCACTGGAGCTCGGCTGTGGGAGACGTGTCTGCTGGGATACATCCCTTGACTCTTGGGGCACCCGGGCCTCTGGGGACCCCTCCACACCCTGGTTCCCCTCTGTCCTTCCCAGCCCTACCTGAGATGCCTTACTCTCCACTGACCAGTGTGATCAGTGGACGCCCTCAGGCACGTGGGTACAGTGTGCTGCAGTTTCCGGAATCTGTGACATTTGACGGACTCGAGCTCTCTGCTTATAATTATAAAAAGAAATAACAGCAGGAGGGATCTAGGGCAGACATAGGGAAGATACTCTCACACATAAAAGTAGGTTGAGGCTGGAAGAAAGGAGAGAGAGTTGCCTCAGCGGTCCATGCGGAACTTTGGAGTGTCAGAAGGAGAGGAGCTGATAGCTGGCCTCCCTGCAGGCTGGGAAGGAGCTCACCAACCTAACACAGGTAGGGTTCTCTGGGCAGGCTTGAGGTCAATGCCCACCTTTGAGCTACAGACTCCCCAGCTACCATTTTCTTCCTTTGCTGAGAGACTTCCCTGCAGCTGGCCCAGAGAGTCAGCCCCCATGGTTTAATGGGAGACAGCGCCATTAAGAGATGTGTAAGGTGGGAGCAGACACTGGGTCTGTCTATCTTAGGCCAAATGCCCCTCTACATCTTCCACGTAGAGATCTGTTGGACACATCTCCTTCTTCTTTCTGTCTGCAAGACTAGATAATAGAGGATACTGTTCTTTTCCAAACCCACGGCAAACACCAGCTGTTGGCTTTTTGTCATATCCTTGACATTTCCAAAGAGTCTGAATGGACAGAGGAAGACGTAAGGACAAGATAAAGAATACCAAGGTCCTGAGAGATGGACAGCACAGTGAGAGGTCAAGAGAGAGGAGGGTCTGCGAGCAGGGCAGCAGTTGACATGAGACTCGTGGGCTGTTGCCCAAAGCCAGGGCTCAGGTTTGGTGTGAGGAAGGCTGGGGGTTCATTTCGCCCTCCATGTCCCCTTGCAGAAGGGCTGCAGGCCACGCCCTGCTCTGCTGGTGGCTTGGCCTCAATATCTTTAGCTCTACAATTTTATCCTCATGACCTGCCATCTCCCCTGCAAGCTTTATTGCACCAATTCCATGTCTGTTACTCTCACCATGGTGAACTTGGACGGAACAGCAACTAAGTCTATTTTGTTCATCATTGTATCTTCCGGGCCTAGGCCATAGTAGGAACTCCGTAAAGTCGCTGAGCCCTGAGCTGGGTGGAATGGCTGCCGTGGGCTCCTCCATCTGGTTTCTCTTTCTTCTTGTATCCTCTCCCTTCTTTGTCTTCTACTACCCTCCGTTTTTTCCTTTCCCGCTTTCTCTATTTCCTCTCCATAAATCTGGCCTGGTCACTGGTTATTCTTAGCCATACGGGCAGATGTATTTATAGCATGCATCCTCCACTGGGAATCTCCCAAAAGTCCTAATCCCAATATGGAAATATGTGGCCAGGGTCCCAGTGTGTTCCTTTCATGGACCTTCCCAGGATCCCCCCTCCCCATGGTCTCCGCAAGGCATTCTGAGAGGACTGAGTCAGTCTCCTCCACAGGGCAGGCTAGGCAGCCCGGGATAAGACCTGACTTGGTGTGTGGTCCCCCTGACCATACAGCACACCCACGTTCCTCCTAGGCTTGCTGATTCTTCAAATTCCTTCAGAGAGTAAAGGCCTTTCACAAGCCACCATGAGAAATCAACTCGATTTTCCTAACGTGTCTGACTGTGCTCTCAGAGTTGCAGCTCTGTTCCCAGAAGATTCTCAATCAAGGTAGCTCTTTGAGAATATGCAGACAACTCGAAGGTAGCCTTTTATAGGAGAGGCTAATTTATAGCACAAAAATGAATAGTAGATATAAATATATATATTTTTTGAGACAGCCTTGCCCTGTTGCCCTTTATAGGAAAGGCTAATTTATAGCACAAAAATGAATAGTATATATATATATATATTTTTTTTAGACAGTCTTGCCCTGTTGCCCTTTATAGGAAAGGTTAATTTATAGCACAAAAATGAATAATACATATATATATATTTTTTTTTTGAGACAGTCTTGCCCTATTGCCCAGGCCAGAGTGCAATGGCATGATCTTGGCTCACTGCAACCTCCATCTCCCGGGTTCAAGTGATTCTCTTGCCTCAGCCTCCCAAGTACATGGGATTACAGACACTCCCCCCCACGTCTGGCTAATTTGTGTGTGTGTGTGTGTGTGTGTGTGTGTGTGTATTTTTAGTAGAAATGAGCTTTCACCATGTTGGCCAGGCTGGTCTCAAACTCTTGCCCTCAGGTTATCCACTCAGCTTGGAAAGTACTGGGATTACAGGTGTCACCCACTGGGCGTGGCCTAAAAATTTTTTAAAAAGAAAGGTCAGTGGGTAAAGGAGGGCCGGTGTCAGGATTCCATCGACGATTTGCTCAAAAAGTCAACTTCTACAGAATATCTGAGAATCAATATGTAGTTACACTAGCTGTCTATACCTTCTATCTTGACACCTGCTGCCATGGAAAATAGTAACTGATGTGGTCCAGAAATTCTGCAAGACTCTTAACCATCAAAAAGGAATTTTGTGCTACATTCTGCTGTCCAACCTGTGATAGCCGTTTTTTGTTTTGTTTTGTTTTGAGATAGAATTTCGCTCTTGTGGAGCAGGCTGAAGTACAGTGGCACAGGCTCGGCTCACTGCAACCTCTGCCTCTCAGGTTCAAGCAATTCTCCTGCCTCAGCCTCCTGAGTAGCTGGGACTACAGGTATATACCACCACACCCAGCTAATTTTTGTGTTTTTAGTAGAGACAAGGTTTGACCATGTTGGCCAGGCTGGTCTTGAACTCCTGACCTCAGGGAATCCACCCTCCTAGGTCTCCCATAGTGCTGGGGTTACAGGAGTGAGCCACCGCACCTGGCCTGATAGCCTTTTTAATAGACCTGGCACTCAGTCCCACCTTTGGATCTTGAAAATAAACCCCAGTGTGGCCAGCAGCCTTTAGGGTGGCCCTCAGCATGTTCTGCCCCTTGGTGTTCACTCACTTGTGTAATCTCTTCCCCCTTGGTGTGGGTTGGACGTATGGATTTTCTTCTAATGAATGAAATGAGACAGAAGTGATCTCATGTCACTTCCAATATTAGGTTATAAGAAGACTGCGGCTCCCACCTGGGGTACTTGCTCTCTTCCAGTTTTTCTCTCACAGTTTCTTCCTTTCCCTCTTTCTCCAATCACCAGCTCCCATGTTTGAGGACCCTTGGGCAGCCTTTGGGGAGGCCCACTGGATGAGGAATTGAGGCCTTCCTCAATCTAAGTGAGCTTCGACATGGATTCTCCCTCATCCACCCCTCAGTGTGGTTTTAGAGGAGGCAGAGCTCCAGTCTCCACCTTGACTTAATTCTCAGGAGAGGCTCTGAGCAATTGACATCCAGCCAAGACATGCCCAGATTCCCCAACCACAAAAACTGCCAGATAGTGAATGTTGGTTGCTTCAGGTCATGAAATTTTGGTGTAATTTGTTGTGTAGTAATGGATAATGAATATACCCAGATGTTGCCAATTCTTGATCACTGGGGATCTTTCAGTCTCCTTCCTATTCACCACTGCTGTTCCTACATCCTTTCCTCCAGCTTCCTGACTGTCTCCACCCCTTCTGTAGCCTCCTTTAGGCTCCCTCCTCTAGTGGTCTTGATGGCCACTAGAGGTGCTGTAGCTTATATCTGTAATCCCAGCACTTTGGGAGGTTAAGGCTGGAGGATTGCTTGAGGTCAGGAGTTCAAAACTCACCTGTGCAACATAGAGAGCCCCTACTTCTATGAAAAAAAATTAAAAATTAGCCACGCCTGGTTGTGTGTGCCTGTAGTCCTTGCTAGTCTTGCAGCTAAAGCAGGAGGATCTCTTGAGCTCAGCTGTGATCTTAACACTGCACTCCAGTCTGGATGACACACAGAGACCCTGTCTCTAAAAAAGAAAAGGAAATTTAAAAAAGGGAACTACCTCCTGAACTCTACCTTGGCCCAGCTTGCCTCTCACCTGCCCCAGGTCTGACCCAGAAGCAGGATCAGAAAATAAGCCATCTTACTAGAGCAAGAAAGCTTAACCAGACACTCTGGCAAGGTTTTCAGTGAAAGCTGAAATAACCTCCTTATCATGAGAAAATTCATTGCATTGTAACTTTCACCCCAATCTCTTAGTGTGCTTATCAATCAGGACTTTCCTGCATTTGTTAGCTGATGGATGGCAAATAGTGGGCCCATTACTTTGTAAAAACAAGATGTTGTTTTCAGATATTTTTCTTTCCTTCCTCTTCTTCCACCCTTGCCTCACTTAAATGCTTTCATTCTTTAAGTCCAGTCAGCATTTCATTCATTATTATCATTATTTTTGGAATTTAGACATTAAAATGATTGAGTCTGGATTTCATTACCAGGCTCTGGTGACTTAGGGTAAATATTCTGTGAAACTGAAGTACTTGGCTACTTTTTCTCAGTCTCCCTGGTTTCATGATAGGTCAGGCATTGAAGTAAATTGGAGGTCAAGCCAAGGTTTCAATTCATGTTCACTCGATCGCCAACAGATACTGATGACTCACATTAAATTCCGTGTTTCTTTGTGGGTTGGAGGGTGTCTTGCGTTGGTTGGAAATGGGACATGACATTCCTCATGTATTGTCACTAAGGAAATATTATACTAATAGATGAAAATGCTTGGTGACGAGAGATGAGTGCTTTGCCTATAGGAGACGCATGGCACGTGAGGACTGAAATGATAAACAAGGATCGAGTCCTGTGCGGCTGCTCCATCCACCCTTCCTGGATGATTTAATCTATGACCCTACTTCAGTTATCATCTGTGTCCTGATAATTTCCAAAGCATCATCTCCAGGTCATTACTTCTCTGGAGCTCTGGACTCATGAGTCTAACCACTCACTGGACACCAGACATTGAATGTGCCTAAGAAACTGAAAGCTCTTTATGTCAAAATTGAACTTACTATCTTTCACTCACAGCTGCTTCCCATCCTTGCTTTGCCACCTTCTAAAATCTCTACACTTTGCTCCAGCCAGAAAAACAGGGTCAGACGTAGCTCCCCTCTCCCTCACATTGTACTTGTGGTCAATCGCTGAGTTCGGTAGGTTCTGTCTCTTGCCTGTCTCTGGAAGGGGTCACATCTCCCCATCCCCACTGCCATTCTCACCTCTCCTGCATGACTCCTAACTGGCTGTTGGCTTCGAGGGTGGCCTCTGGCCAGTCTATCCTTTACACTCCTGCCAGAGAGATGCACACAAAAAGTGCTTCTGTTCACATTATTCAGCCGAAAACCACTCAGAGATGCTTGGTCACCCCTGGGGTAAGCTGCCCAAGCTGTGAGCATAGCCACAGTCCTGCCTCCTGTAATCTGGCTCTTTTTATCTCTCCAGCTGTATAATTTTTTTCACAACATACCTTGAATTTTATATTTCAGACACAGTGAACTGCTTACAGCTACTCTCTCTCTGGTGTCTTTGCACACCGAATTTCCTTACCTGGAACTCTTTCCCTCAGTGCCCCTCTTGGCCTGGGTTTCTTGTCTTTGTTCTTCCAAACTCAGGTGCCATCTCTCCTGAGAAATCTTTCCTACTTCCCAAACCCAGATTGGCTATTCCTTGATGCGCTTCTGTAGCACCCTGCACTTGCTCTGTCATTGTAAACATCTGCCTGCTTTCTTGAGAGCAGGGCTGACCATCATATCCAGCACCTACAACAGTGCCTGACTCACTGGAGGGGATTAGTAAATACATAATTGGCCAACAAAAAAATGTTGAAGACAGTCCGTAGTAAAAACTGCCATCCATCCAACCCATCCACAGTCAGGCCAATGGGCTGATGTAAGAGAATGCGTGCTACACCCAGGGTCCTGGGGTTGCAGGTTTGAATTCGAGCTCTGCCTCTTATAGGGAAGAGTCACTCAATAGCTAAGTCTTAGTTTGCTCAGCTGTGAAGCAGGAACCACAACACACACCAAACAGGGCTGGTGCGAGGATCGCCCCAGACGGCGAGTGCTAATGCGCCCACCTCAGTGAACAGCTGGTGAGGATTGAGCCGGCCCCTCTGCTCCCACAGAAGCCCAGACCCGGGGCCATGAACTCAGGCTTTCAAGAGCGGGGCTGACAAAGTAGACTTGCTAAGGACCCTAGTTCTTGGATATGATAATAATAGTCTCATTTATTAACATAAAGGTGCGCTAATAGAGGCGGCACTTTTAATTAGCCCACGCGGCCATGATATTAATTTTTATCCAGTTATTTAAGTCCAGGAGCCTTCCTCCCCTCTCTGTTAGCACTTAGCTGGAGGGCGATTGAGAACATTTGTAATTAGATTTCTGTGTAGGACTTAATTATAAGGAGACAATAAAGCCCCTGAAATGCACCAGGTTCTACCCTGCTAACTATTATTTTCCAGCGACACTCTCAGACCAATGAATGCACAGATTTATCTAAATTATAATTTTTAAACTTAACAAAGCTTCACTTCCCCCTCCCTGCCCAGGCCTGAGAGGAGTCTGCCGGGAGTACAGATTTGCAGGAAGGAGGACACAGAGGCGGAATAGTTCATTCCTGTAATCAAGTCTTTCGCTCCATGGGCCACTGAGCGGCTTCCCCAGGCCCCTTGGGATCTCGGAAGTGTATTTTCTTCCCTTGGCCAAATGGCTTATTAATAGAATTGGCTTATTTATATCTCACCCAGAAAAATCCCAAAGTGTTACAGCAACAGGGAGATATCGAGCCAATTAGTTGTTGGGCTTGTTGTCCTGGGGCGGGCGGGGGGAGCAGGAATCTATTTATTAATTTACTGCCCTTCACCAGTGGCAGAATCGATTCAGAGGAAACCAGAAGGAAAAGGGAAAAAAAGCCACGTGTCTCAGGCCATCTGAGAGAACTCAGAGACAGGGCTAAACCGTTTCTACCTCCGGCATATCTGTCTAACTTTAGGAGAGCCAGGACACTGAGACCTCTGCTGTGGCCGACTAGGCGTGGCATGGGTACCAACCTCTGTGGGGCATCTACTGTGGCCTGACTGTTTACAGACATTAAACCACTCTGTGAAATAGATTTATCTCATCCACTGCACAGAAGAATGAACTTGTGCATCCATTCATTCAATATTTGTGGAATCCCCTATCCTAAGATAGGCCTCGGAGACACAGTGGTGGACAAGACAGAACCTGCCCTCCTGGAGCCTACATTCCTGCTCAATGTGGAGGTAGTCCCAAGGTCACTGACCCATGTGTGTACTTGGCCGGGCGAAGATAGGAAACCAGGTAGGTTCTCCAGTGGCAAAGCCTAGGGATTGCTTTTCCTTCTCTTGAGTGCTGGGTTTTGTGGCTCTTGTGGCCTCCTACAAAGCCCACACTGTGAGTCACCATCCACCTTCCTCACTGGGCAGTTCAGAGGAGAAAAAGATGTCACCAATTTAGTTTAGGATCTGGGAGGTGGGGTGGAACTTCCCTGAGAAGAGGGAACGGGAGAGAACCTTCTCCTGTTCTATGCAAGTAACTGTGGATGATGAGGAGTTTGGGAATACAGTCATTTTTAAAATTACCGTTGTAGATATTTTGGAGGGTGACTGGGAAACAGAATAAGTAAGAAATAAAATTCTCACCCAATCCCACTGCCCTATTCAGACCACACTGTGACATGCTGTGAACAGGTTTCCAAATCATTAAACATTCTTTGTGGGCATAATTTTAAATCAGAATATAATATTTCATCCTGTAAACATACTGTAATTTGTTTAACTTTCCCATATTGGCAGATATTTAATTTGTTTCTACCTATTACTTTAAATAAAAGACATGTACATATATGTTTGTCCTTGTTTTTACTTGCTCAAAATGGAAGTGAAATGATTACCACAAAGAGAACGAATATTTTAAAGGCCTTTGAGACTTACTGCCACCTTGTGTTCTAGAAATATTGTACAAATTTCTAACGATGTGTGAGAGGGCCCATTATCATACTACACCTTCCTTCATCAATAATCCTCATTGACTTTTACAAGTATTTGCTAATTTAACAGGGCGAAAATTGTATTTCCTTATTGTCTTTTCCTCACATATATTGATTGCTAGTGAGCTTCAGTATTATTTGTATGTCTAAATAATCATCTGTATTTCTTCAGTGAATAGCCTATTCTTGTCGTTTGCACATTTTTCTTTTGGGGTTAGTGGGGCTTTTTATGTGTATAAGTGCTATTTTGTATTTGAAGAACATTAACTTTTTGATGTTTTTGTTGAAGACATTTTTCTCAGGTTGATTTTGCTGTTCACTTTTGCTTTCTATGACTTTTTTTCATAGATATGGTTTGAATTTTTATGCAGCCAAATATATCTCTTCTTCCTTTGTGATTTCTCCAATTGCTTTTATGCTTAGAAATTCCATCTCCACACTGAGATAAACATGCTAATATTTTATTCTGCATATTTTATGATTTTTTTTCTTTTGAGATCAGGGGACAGAGTCTTGCTCTGTCACTCAGGTTAGAGTGCAGTGGGGCAATCATATTTCACTGCAGCCTTCACCCCCACAGCTCAAGTGATCTTCCCACTTCAGCCTCTGGAGTAGCTGGGACTACAGGCCCACACCACCATCCCTGGCTAACTTTAGAATTTTTTTTTTTTTTTTTTTTTTTGTAGAGGTGATATCTCCCTATGTTGCCCAGGCTGGTCTCAAATTCCTGGGCTCAAGTGATTCTCCTACCTCAGCCTCTCAAAATGCTGGGATTATAGGTGTGAATGACTCCACTGCCCAGTCAGGTTTGATTTTTTTTACATTTAACTTTTTAGTTAATTTGGAATTTATTTTGTTCTATGTTGCATGCTAAGGATTTAGATTGATATCTCCCCAAATAGCCACTTATCCCTGAATCATTTATTAAAGAATGCTTTTGGCTGGGAGTGTTGGCTTAAGCCTGTAATCCCAGCACTTTGGGAGGCCAAGACGGGTGGATCACAAGGTCAGGAGATCAAGATCATCCTGGCCAACATGGTGAAATCCTGTCTCTAGTAAAAATGAAAAAATACAAAAAATTAGCCGGGTATGGTGGTGGGCACCTGTGGTCCCAACTACTCAGGAGGCTGAGGCAGGGGAATTGCTTGAACATGGGAAGCAGAGGTTTGCAGTGAACCAAGATTGTGCCACTGTGCTTCAGGCTGGTGATGGAGCAAGACTCTGTCTCAAAAACAAACAAAACAAAACAAAAAAGAATGCTTTTGGCTGGGCATGGTGGCTCATGCCTACAATTGCAATACTTTGGGAAGCCAAAGCAGGTGGGGGGCTTGAACTCAAGAAATTGAGACCAGCCTGGGCAACATAGTAAAACCCCATCTCTACAATAAATACAAAAATTAGTTGGGTGTGGTTTTGTGCACTCTGTAGTTCCAGCTACTTGGGAGGCTGAGGAGGGAGGATCACTTGAGCCTGAGAGGCGGAGGTTGCAGTGAGCTGAGATGGGACCACTGCACTCCAGCCTGGGCCACTGAGTGAGACCCTGTCTCAAAAAAAAAGTTTTCTTTCCCCATTGGCTTGGATGCTGCCTTTGGCTCAATATATACACAGCAGACTGTTCTGAGCTGTCTTATTCTGTTCAGTTGGTTCTTCTATCACAATCACACTGTTTTAATTATTGTATATTTATTCATTCACATACTTAAAATACAACGTATTGGTGTAGGAAATATAGTATGTTAATATCTGGCAGAAAAATCTACCATAGTTACTCTGTTTTTTAGGGGGAAAAAAGACTACTTCTGTTCATGTATTTTCCAGATAAATTTTAGCGCCATGCTGTCTACAGAAAAAAAAGTCTCATTTGGGATTCTGAAAAGGATTGGATTAAATATATATCTTAATTCATGAAGCATTTGCATCTTTATACTATTCAGTCCTACCATTTGGGAAAATAGCGTGCTACTTTTCCCCCCTTATGTTGTTTTCAGCTTTAACTCTTTGATCTAAATGAGATTTTAGTGTATACTGAGATGAAAATCAACATTAATTCCCTTTAATTAGTCAACTTTCCCAAACTCCAATTTTTGCATAACTCATACCTTCTCCAATGACTTATAATGTTTCTTTTATTATTTATTAAGTCCTTGTATAAAGAAGGGTCTGTTTCTAGGCCGTCTATTTAATCCCATTGAGCTGATTACTGCCTGTCTTTCCTAGTACTAGAGGAAAGTACCACTCCTCCAGATGGCTCTCCGAGTCACTACCTGCTTTCTCCGAAACCAGGATTCATTTCCCGAATGCAGAGTCAGCTTCTTGGTCAGAGCCTCTGCTCGGAAGCTTTCTCGTGCCTCAGGGGACTCCAGTGGAGCAGGCTGATGCCAGGGCTTGGGTTTTAGTTCGGAAAATACCCAGGCCAATGGAGACTGAGTCCAGATCCTCTCAATTCAGCAACTCCCCTCTCAATTCAGCATGACCAGATGCTGGCTGAAAGGGATTGCCAGACTCCAGACTCCCCAGGCAAGAGTGAGGGCCCAGAAAGTTTCAGAGAGGTGTACGAGATCATAATGCTACACTACAAGTCTCTGCATTTCCCAACTGCCTGGTTTGTGCTGTGATTAGGACATTACATACCTTAGTTCTAATTTTTACCATAAGTGCCTGAGCTAATGCTAACCACATTTTCCACATTAGAAGATGCTCAGAGGGAGTAAGAAACTTACCACATATCATCCAACAACAAAGCGGCTTATTTTTCATCCCAGTTGTGTCCAATTCCAAAACCCGCAATCATGACTTCTGAGCCACTGGTAGTTGACTCAGCCAGAACTACCACCACAGCCCCTCCCCTGGAGAAAATGGTTTAGGCCTGCTGAGCTTTACTTGTCTGCAACTCCAGCTCCCGCCGTAACAGAATCTGGCAATGTGAGGACAGAGGTTGAAGCTGGTCACCTAAGCGAGAGCTCAGTGGTCACCTCTCTACCCAGGCTGGTGGGGTCCATACCACCCTTGGTGGGGGTAGAAGCTCTGCCTCCCTTCCTCTCCCTGGACAACCGCATCTTCCTCGTCCCAGTCAGGCAGGCAAGTTTGCCTTGTTACCTGAGGGTGCCAGGTTGCATGGTGGTGTAGGGGAGACAGCCTGCGCGTGTGTGTGAAGCAAGGTAAGGGAGGGCAAAGTGGTAGGAGGAAGACAGGCAGAAGCTCCTTGCTTTAAAAAGGGTTCTGTGGACCTGGACACCTTCTATCAAAACAGTGGCTGAGAGGGCTGAGACAGCCAGAATCTGAAAATAATGAGCACTCCATGAATATCTACTAATAAAAACCACAATCTCAATTTGTTTCTAATTTTGGTCAATAAACAGTGTGCGCACAGTTGCTTCTCTACCCATGTAATCACTGTTACTGAGTATGGCGGCATCTCCACTTTTCCCCTTGAAGTTACCCCAAACTCACATGTTCACATGTTGACACGGTTGTCCCACTCAGTTTTTAATGGTCTATGGTGTTCCATCATGTTGATAATTCACCAGTTAAGAAAACACATTTTAAATGTTGTCTGAAAGGGGCAACACATGAACAGATTCATAGGGAAGGGTCTGGTGGGAGTATAAGGCAGATCTGCTTTGTGGGGGGGTTGATCATTTTGGTGAGCATGGGAAATGAAATCACACAAAGTATTATTCTTAAATTCTTCCATCGATGCAGGCAGAACCTTGGGCTAGGGATCTAGGCACCTGCTTCTGACTTTGACTTTTTCTTTTGCTTACTTTGAGTTTCTTTGTGAGAAGCTTTCTCTCTCAGGTTCGCAAATTGTATTTGTAATGTTCTGATAATCATAGGAGTCACAAAAGCACAGAGATGGAGGGCTCCCCAGAGGCTGAGTGACTTGCCCAAGGTCACGGAGTCAGCCAGTGTCTCTGCGGACATCACCTCCACTAGCTTCCTAGTTCTAGAGAATCAGGTCAGAGATGGAGGGTTTGGTCCTCTGAAGAAGGGCCCAAAGAAAAACTTCATTAGGACCCATGCCCATCCAACTTTGAACCCTCAGGGTATCTTTCCATCTAGGGAGTTGCCACATGCCTCTGCTTCTGGATGCTCCCTGGGGCTTATTTGGCCTCATTTTATGGGTGGGGAGGAGCCATGGGGGGACCCCCTGAGCCTCAAGGCTGTCCTGTTTCGCACAGAACTCCTGCCTCATGTCGTTACCGTTTCCATCTCTTGGAGCTGACCCTTCCTTCCAGTTGCCCTTGGAACAGGCCAGAACCGTCACTGCATTGTTATTCTGCTCTGGCAGAGTCTGTGTACTGTAGGGACTGTCATAGTTATCTCACCGTATTGCTCTATTTCTGTCTCAGGTCACAGAAGGCTCAAAGTGAACCAAGGCACAGGCACATGGGGCAAGGGTAACTGGGGCAGGGTGGGGCTTGGCACCCTAGGACACTGAATCCAGTTTGACCTGGGCACTTCTCTCAATGTGGCCTACACCCCAGCCGTGGTCAGAGGCCCCTGCCTAACAGGGAGGGTGGTAGCCTTTCAGAACCAGGTGGGACTTTAGAGCGCCAGTAGGATTCCGTGGAGCCGTAGGGCTGGGCAGAGGCAAACAGGGCCCATCACAGGGAGTAGGGGTGTGGGCAGGGGAGGTGGAGAGAGTAAGGCCTTGCCTTCCTGTCTCTGTTTCCACCAGAGCAACTGCACTCGGAGCTGGATTCTGTATGAGCCTTCATTTGATAAAAAGTTGGAAACTACTGATCTTTTCTAAGTCTCTTCAATTTATGAAGGAGAAAGCTGAAATTGAGCAAAGAAAAAGAGTTTGCCAAGGCCACTCAAGTGGTTTATGAGCAGATAGGGCCTTAGGAGGAGACAGGCCCGGTGGCAGGGGCCGACGGCTGAGGACATTGACTCAGCAGCAGGACCCACCTCTCCAAGAGTCTCGTGGATTTCTGTCTTGTCCTAGCTCTGGCTGGGAGAGGTCTGAGGGCTAGTGCTGCTGTCACAGGCTGGCTGTGAGCAGTAAGGGCCATTCTGCTTTGAGCACTGTGTGATGAAACAGCGGACAGCCCTATCCCGATCCCCAAAGAGCAATGGGCCTTTCTTCACGGCCACTGACGCCACAGCTTGTGAAGATCTGGTCAAATCCTCAGGATGTCACTGACTTCTTTGTGATTTCGGATTTGTTATATAATCTCTCCGAGCCTCAGTTTCCCCATCTCTAAAATGGGAGTGAATGCTAGCTGTTTCCTCTATCTTTCATAGGAGTCATGTCTGCCAACCACGGTGCTGGATACACAGTAAAAGTGCGATAGACACACTAAATCATTGCTACCAGATGAACATCGCAGCCGGGGAGGCTCACAAGAGTAAGAGGTCGTCCTGGACCTTTCTGCTTAGCACAGAGCAGAGCATATAAGTGACTTGCTAAAGATTTAGTTAAGTGAACAAATAACTAGGGATACTCCTTAAGGTGGAAGAAAAATTTTGGGGGGAAATGGCCGAGAGGAGTGACAATGTGTGCTTCCATTCTCCCTCGGCATCTGTACCCTTCAAATAGGGAAATGGATTTGAAATGACAAGCAAGGGCTGCCTCACATGAGGAGAGGCTTGAGCTGGGTTCCCGCAACCCCCAAAGCTCAGGGTTCACTGGAGTCACTTGGGTCTCAGTTCTGAAAAGATCCTGTGGCCTTTAAAGTCACTCAGAGTCAGTGCCAGGCAGAGGAGAAGTCAGGTACTTGAGGCTGGGGAGGCTCCCTTCCTATCCTCCAGCACGTGACACTGCAGACTCTTATGTGGGGCTGGGGGTACTTTGCGATGCTGCGGCATACTAGAGGATGATGATAACGATTGAGGCAAAAAGAGAATTCCAGGTGAGCTTTTCTAAAATGGGCCATCAAAGTTAGGGGCACCTGTGATGGCCATCAGAGGCTGCAAAATGGAGCCACATGAAGATGGGAGAACCAAAGAGAGAGGAGCTGGGGAGATGGATCAGGAAGACTGGAATACTGCCTGATTTGGGAGGATTCAATAACCAGCCATATGTTTTTGTTGTTTACTGGTTTTATGGTGTTTGCTTCTTAGGTGGGGGCTTTTCTAAATGGGCTAGGATAATTCAGACGTTAATGACTTTGGGAACAAAACCAGACAGGGGATGGCTTCCAGATTTTCCCTCTTATTATTTCCCATGATGAGTCCAAGAGTCATCCACTTCCCTGATCTGAAGCCAGAACCCTCCCTGCCTCTCTAGGGCCCTCCATACCTGTTGATGTCTGTTCTTCTTCTTTGGCTACCCAGTAATGGTCAGGATCTCTCAAAAGCATCTTTTACTCGGAGACAAAGGGTAAAAGAAACCAGACAAGAAATCGCCGAAGTGAATAGATTCACGGCTCACAGGAACCTCATTTAGTTTCAGTGTTTGATGAATGAACTGACTTGTCTTTTCTTCACTGTGATGGTTAATTTTATGTATCAACTTGGTTAGATGATAGCACCCAGTTTTTTGATCAAGTACCAGTCTAGATGTTGCTATGAAGGTATTTTTTTAGATGTGATTAATATTTATAATCAGTAGACTTTGAGTAAAGCCATTCAGCCTCCATAATGTGACTGGGCCTCATCAACAGTTGAAGGCCTTAAGGAAAAGGACTGAAGTTTCCCAAGGAGAAGATATTCTCCTTCCAGAATGCTTTTGGGCTCAAGACTGCATCATTAACTTCTGCTGGAATTTTTAGACAGACAGCCTGATCTGCAGATTTCGGACTTGTTAGCTCCCACAGTTGCACGAGACAATTCCTTAAAATCTCCACCTCCTACACACACACACACACACACACACACACACACACACACACTTTCTCTAGAAAACCCTGACTGATACATTTATCTGAAACCAGCTGGGAAGGAAGGTGCCCAGACTCCTCCCTAAGGGGAGACAGGTGGATCCCCCTCTCAGGTCTGGTGAGTGCCCCAGCCCCCTTCCTACTGTACTTCCTTGACTTCTTGCTGGGAATGGTCCTTCTGGGGTCTATGCCCTCTGCCTCCAGCCTCTTTGCTCCCCTCTGTGGCCACTATCCTCGTCCTCAGCCTGTGGGCCAGACCTGCCCATTGGCTCTCAGGGTGAAGAAGCATCTTTCCTAGTAAGCACCAAATCCTTTTCAGACCCTGGACCTGGGCATGCTTTCAGGAGGCCATTGACGGACACTTGTAGCCAACTGAGTCCTCACTGTGGCCTTAGCACATGGAAATTTGGCTTGATCTACTTCCGTCACTGTTGTCTGCCACTTCCCACTTACCTGTAGCGTATCAACTGGCTGGTTCATAGCTGGTCCTGCCACTGGGTGAAGCCTTGATTCATCTATTTTCCTAGGTCAGCATCCATGACTGGTCTCCTAAGGACTTAACTCTCAGGTACCAACTTTCATCTCCGAACCGTCTGTCTATTAACTCAGCTTCTTCCCACAGTCAGATGGAGATGCTCATCAATTTCTGCCTGTAGGTCCTGCTGGGATACCTGCAAAAGAAGGATGTATGGTTAATTTTCTCTCCTGCTCATTTACCTATTGTAATACTTAGTCCGTTACATACATCACCTTACTTAACCCATATAGAAACCTTATTGGATATCAGATACATATTTTTATCCTCATTTTATTGAGTTGAAATTGATGCACAGAAAGGTTATATAACTTGCCCTAGATCATTCAGCTTGAGGATGGAATTCAACCCGAGGCAATCTGAATCCAAAGCCTATGTTGTTAGCCACGGATACAAGAAACCTAGCAATTAGAAAGGGGTAGGGTTGAGGCACCAAGATAAATGAGACAGAGACTAGAAGCAAAGCCAGGAATAAGATGACTGCAATCACATGCAGCAGAAAGTTCTGAACACGTGCTTTGGTGGGCCGCACATTTGGCTCTAAGCTTCTAGCAGCCAGCGCAACGTAGGTGGAAGCCTCCTCTGTCTTTCAGCTTACTCGCTGAGCAGGGATGTTTGGCAGCTCATGGTGTCAATACACCAAGCACAGATAATCAGCAGCACCCATTTCCCCAAATTCTCTTGAGTGTCTTATCATGCAGGTTTTACCCTCAAATCAAAGATCCCAGATCTCTGAGAGTTTTACTGATGCAGCTTGGCAAAATTATTCCGTATTTGTGATAAAAATGAGATAGAAGTACCCCCAAGAAAAGGGATGAGTCTTTTCCTTATAGAACAATGATTTGGTATTGACATTAGATTGTAAACCCTGGGAAAGCTGCAGCTTCAGGGCTTAGCTTTTTCCTCCCCTTTGTGTCCCTAATGTACCTAGTCTTGTGTCATGCTTATAGCAAGTGATGAAGAGATATCGATTGCATTGAACAAATATGACTATATGTGAATGAGGAAGAGTGTCTCCTTAGGATCTGCTTGTTACAAGAGGAAGGACCCATTTCTGGGGTGGACTTCCACGTATTCAATGGTTCTAGAGCCAAGGAAAGGTAGTATTGTGCAGTGACAAGAGCCTGTGTAATGTGCAGTCTGGAATCAGACCTCTCTGGCTCTACCACTTCGTAACTGTGCGGTCTTAAGTAAATCCCTTAACCTCTCTGAATCTTGGACTAAGAAAATGGAAAACTCTTATGAGAATGAGAAGCCTAAAGGGGAAAATGTTCCAGAGCCTGGCATCTGGTGGGTAGTTCACAAGTTCCATTCGTTCAATCATCTGTTCATTCGGAGCATACGTACAGGGCATCTGTTGTGGGTCAGGTCTGTGCTCTGTTCTGTGAGTATGATAGTGAACAAGACAGACCACCTGGTAGCTTCCGTCCTCTTCCTTTGCTTTCTTGCTGGAGGATGGTAGTTCTGCAGCAGGTATTTAATAGTAGGGCCACCCTAAGTCCAAGTTCTTGAGGGGATGGATGGTGGTGGGGGAGGGGAGCCACAAGAAGTTTAGGGAAAACTCAGGGGTGTACGGATCCCGTACAGAGAAACGTCCTCCCCTGCCCAAATTTCCCTGCATCCCCAGCCTGTTGTGAAGCCAGGAGCCCAGTCAAGCAGTGACAGAGGCAAGATTCATCTAACTTCTCTGTCCCACATTGGAGCTCACCGGGGCCATATTGTTGCTTTTACTGAGAAAAGATGCCTTTTTCACTGTTAGGCAATAGAGTGCCTCCAGGGTTCTAGGTTTGACTTTCACAGAGAAGAGGAGGATGGTTTAAAGTTAGTAAAAAGTTCTGGTGCACTCCCCAGGCCCGCGGTCCACTGCGTTGTTAAAAACAACACACTGATTCTGTGCAGGCCTCAGCACTGCGCTCTTCTCTCCGCCTGGCTCCTTATGGTGTTACTTTGCATTTTTCTCACCCTTGGGACCAGTTTTTGCATCATTCCACTCTCTGGAAAGGGGAAGGGTGTGTGTGTGTACATGTGTGTGGTGTGGATGGCGGACACACAAACACTATTAACTCAGAGGCTGCTAAGTAGGGACTAAAAATCCTCCCAATTATGATCTCTTTGAAGCGGTAAGCACACGCTATGTTTATCGACATACACTCTTTTACATGCTTTGATTTACAAGTCCCAGGCCCCATTCTCTCGTGTGTGTTGGGTGTCCATATTAGACTGGAGGCACTCTGAGGGTAGGGGCTGCACCTCATCCTTCAGGAGGCTCCCCTCTTAGTGCCGGGTATAAGGTTGAAGACCCAGAACTCTGCTGGTCCCATGATAATGAAAACAGTGAACAGCAGTTTGCTTCCATGCTCATTAAGATGTTGGATGGATTCTTGAGTTATTCTCATCTATTTCTCTAACCAGAGAGCAGAACTGTGACCCACACACTTTGGAGTACCAGAATGTAAAACAGAAAGATGAAAGTACAGGGAAGGAGAGGAGGCATGACCTTGGGTTAAGGGACCCCCAAGGGCTAGAAGTCCTGAGATCAGTTCCCCACCTCTCAGCCTTACTGTGGAATTGTGATGTTTCTGCGGCTTCTGGACTATGTCAGCCCAACTACTGTTCTCCCTGCCTTCTTGTCTTATCTGCACTGGATCTTAAAGCACACACTATCTGGTATCTTTCCCTTTAACTACTTTTACTCCTTTAACCGAAAATGAAAAAAAAAAAAAAAAAAAAATCAACCATAAAACCCCCTCTCAATGCATGGTGAAACATTCTTTTTTCCGAAATCTCATGATGTTCACTACACTAAAAGGAACAAAGATAGTGTCTTCCTCATTTACTGTGTTATCCCCCAGCACATACCAGACAGTGCCAGGCCGTGCTTAATACATGTTTTGTACAAACACATGAATGCACTTTGTACACATGAATGTACAAACACACAAAGAATATGTCTTAAACATGGAGGCAGAGGAGGATCTCATTCTTCTGAGATCTCCCTTTACTCCTGGGAAGGGGTCCTAACCCGTAGAGTGTACTAGCAGCTTTCAGTTGGAGGAAAGCTGTATTCTGGGGTCTTGGGGCTAGGGGGCAGTGTTCACCTGCTGGTATAAGCCAGAGCCTTTCAGTGTGTGTGTGTGTGTGTGTGTGTGTGTGTGTGTGTGTGTGTGTGTGTGATGGTGATGATGATGACTGTAACAGTAATAAACTCTGGCTCCAGAGAATTCTAAAAGTCCCTCAAAACAACTTAGCTCATCTTTCCGTGAGTCTCCTTCCTATAAATGTGCCCCTGAAATGTTATTCTCCATATATGCTACCGAACAATCAGGTTTGTTTGAAGGTTTAAGTATTTTTTTTTATTTCAGTAAACTTTATTTATATATAACAACAGTACAAATTGTGTCCTCAGCTTGCAAAATAGGAGTGTTTCATATTTACAATAGGTACACAATAATATATTAGAATAACAAAAAACCCCATTTGATTGGAACATTTTAAATACTTAATTTTCTTACAGTTTTTATTCCACAGCACCTGTAAAAACAACAAAACCAGACAACCATCATTGTATTTTCTTAAAAATATATATAATACAGATTCCAGTGTGTCAAGAGGAGTGGGTTTGAGCGGGAGAAGTTGTGGGAAAAGGCAGGTGGGCTCCGGCCCCTGGTCTCACGGTATAGAGAGCTTGTCCCTTCTTCCCTTACACAAGCAAAAACATCTGCTGTGTTTGGGGGGACCATTTCCATTCTGCCTAGCGCCTTCCAAGCCAAGACCAAGGCCAATTAAGTCAAAGTGAGGACTTTGAAATGCAGAAGATGTTTCTCTTGCCTTGAGGCCAGGGCAGGAGGGAGCAGGTTGCGCTGCAGCAGAAAGAAGACAGCTCAGGCTGAAGGCAGAGCTCTGCAGTGAGAATGAGATGTGGGTGTCCATGAGAGGCTGAGGAATCTCCGTTTTGCTTATTGGACAGACGCCCTGTCTGATGAGCAGTGGCCGTGATTGTGTCTCAGGACTTTCCTGAGGACTAGTTAAAAAATACCAAGAGTGAGACTTTATCCTTCATTCCTGGGGATCACTGAGCTCCACATACTAAGACGTCACACTTCAGGGAGACCAGGGAAGAGAGACTGAGTTATGGAAAGCATGCTACTGTTTTTCTCAAAGCATGTTTCTGAGACAGGGCGTCGGAAGGCCCTAAAGTTCATCTCCGTAGTTCCCTGTGGGATCTGCTCCCACAGCCCTGTGTCTACAAAGCCACTTTGCAATTTCTCACCCATCAAGCCTCCTGAGACTCAATTCTTTTCTGTCTGTGCCCAGGCCCCAGGAGTCTCATGCAAGACACAATGTGGCTGGAAAAACAAACAAACAAACAAACAAAAAAAAAACAGCCTCCCCTGGAGCAGCTGCTGGCTCAGTATTTACCAGCAGCAGGTTAATGGGGGCAGGTGTGGCAACCGGGATGCACCTGGAGATTTATCGGCCAGAGGCTTTCAAACATTTTCTATTTGTTCTGCCGAGGCCATTTTTTTTTTTTTTTTTTTGTCTAGCACACCCATCCATTGTTTCTGTTTCATGCTCAGCAGGGCCAGGGGTCTTGACTGCTATTTCCTGTCCTCATTTGGTGGAATTGAAGGAAGGTCAGGAGCTCAAGCAGCAGGTGAAGGGCCGCCAGAAGAGATGGTGGCAGTAGAAACAAGAGCAGCTCTCCTCGCTGGAAGAATGGCCCCAGAATAAGGTAAGGCAGCTGGGTTGGTCTGCTTTCTTCCTTTGCTAGACTCCTTTTCCTACAAACCTGGTACCCTGTGCCCTTAGGGGAGAAGAACTGTTGCCTGCTAGGTTGGTGGCAAGAACCAGCTTCCTGAAGAATATAAATTCGCTGGAAGAAAAACCCTAGTCTTGTTCCGTGCTGTTTTCCAGTCTCTAGAGCAGTGCCTGGCAGAGAGTGGCTACTCGAGAAGGTTCCCCGATGAACGAATGCAGGAAACACTTCCCTCCTCCAGTGAGATTAGCAGCTGATCCATGCTTTTCATGAGCGAACTCTGTAAAGAGGGGAGCTCTCCACCAATGGGCGATCCAAACGGTTTAGAGCCATGCTGCAGAGAGAGGTAGGACGAAGCACAGAAGCACCTGACCCCATGCAGAGGACGGGAGACAGCAGCAGGGCTCTGCCGGAGGGAGTGCTCTCCTTCTTGCCCATTAGCATCCTCTGTCTGGCCCAGCACCCTTCTGGGGTCCTCTTCCTTTTCCAGAGCATTGTGCAGATCAATGAAACGAAGCAAAGCTAGATAGATTTTGGAGAGAGCCTTGTCTCTCTGCCTCCTCCAGAATGAATGGCTTCTTATGGAGAGGAGCTGTGGCTTTAACACTTCATCCTTACCCAAGGTCAAAATATCCGCAAATCGGATAACAGGGAGAAGAAAGGCCAACCAACTTGCTCTTTTTCTCATTCCAAAGGGTGTGGACTCCACTGGCTCTTGGTGGCCCAAAGCCAAGAGATGTGGAGGAGGAACAGGTGAGCAGGGGGTGGGGCCTTACAACTTTTCCCCCTCATGGCATGGCTTGAGTCCAGCTTTTCCCCTTTTTATAGTTCCTTCCTTAAGGATGCACTGGGTCACTTCCTTTGCCAGCCCAAGTTCCCCAACTCTCTCGTGGAATCCTGAGAAACGTGGCCAAACCACTCACAGCCAGCTCCAGCTCTTCCCTCTCCACCCTCCAATTGGCCACTGCCCCATTATTCTCCACGCTCTCCACAAACCTTCAAGGAAACGCCCCAGGGCAGTGAATGGTCACCGAAAATAAATGCAAGGAGATGCCAGGTAAATGCATTGAGTTAAGGGCTGTTGGAGATGCTGCTGAGGGGTCCGACTGCCTTTGACTTCTTGGTGGAGCAAAGTCTGGATGCCAGTCTGAGCAGCAGTGTGGCCAGAAAAGCCTTCACTCAAGCAGAGCTCAGAAGTTAGACAGGGTGGGCTGGACTTTTTTATGGGTAGCGTAAAGTCTCCTGCTCACACACTTCTTGCCTGTATCTCCTCTCCTTTCATCTCCGTAAATTATGGGCTCTGCGCGGATAAGCTTTGGGTGCTATGAAGAGCAAACACTTTGGCTTAGTGCGGAAGGCCAGTCATTAGCATTTCCTTCAGGCTATAAATAGGGCCCAAGAAACTTTAACAGAAGTGGATTATCAAAAGAAAGTGGCCTTGGCATGGCTGGTTGTGAATTACAATGAAAACAGCAAGTTTCCTGAGTATTTTGTTGACTGCTTTTCTCTTCCCATTTGTCAGCTGCATTCAGGCAAGAAACTGGAGCTGAGGGGACCAGGCAACGTCTGCTGTGTGGTTAGACAGTGATCCAAAGCTACACGCCAAGGATGGAAGCCAGCCCTCTGCGCTCCCCTCCCCCAGTCCTCTCCTGGGAATCACATGTGGTCAGCAGGAAATTGGAACCACTTGGAGGTAAAGCAGGGCACAAAGAAGCTGGAGCCCAGAGTTAATAACAGAGAAAATGACCCTGGTCCAGTCTCTCTTGAAGGAGCTGATCCAGCTTCCCAGCATCATCGCCTAGGATTGGATTCCTGACCCTTTGAAAGGTGAGGAAGGGCAGCTTGTTTCTCTCCTGTCTTCCCCCATCCCATCCCTTTGCTTCCTCCTGTCCTCCTACCCACTGACTCCAGTGCTCTTGCAGAGAAGTTGGAGCTGGCAGCTTGGATCCAAGCTAATGTGGGAGGCCCGGACACTCTGACGGCTATCCTGGCCACCAAGGTCCTGACACCAGTAGAGCACTTTTCCTCTCGATGACTTCTGCTGGCTTCTATGGGGACTCTGGACCTGGGCATGGGGCTTTGGTCTCTTTGTTTGGAAACTACACTCAGGAGAATTGGTCGTCCATCGTTTTAGGTGTCACCAGAAGAGACAGAGAAGGAAAGGAGTCCAGTGAGAAGTCATCCACTTGTCCTTCACACCCACAAGTCCATGAGAGGCAGAAAGAGAGGCAGAAGGTAGTAACGTGGGCATCCCACAGTCATTTCTATTGAGGAAGTGCTACAGGCCCAGACAGTCAGGAGCTTCCATATACGAGCGAAGGGTTGTCTCCCCGCTCCAGGCACGAGAGAATGAAAGAAAGAAAGCATAATAATAAATACTGCAGCTTCTATCACTTATGCTCTTCAAGTATTGCTTGCTGTAAACAGTGTTTGATTTTTTTTTTTTTTTTTTTTGATTGCCAGTAACCACTGGATGATTGGAGTGAACTCCAAAATCAAATACCCACGTTCCCAAATCAGCTTCCAAATGGAACCTCATGGAGGCCTGGCCCACACACCTCCAGGTCCTTTCCCCAGGGTGCCTGGTTTATGACAGGGATTGACATGAGGCAGGGCTGCGCATCCTCTGCAGGGAGGCCAGGTGTCTGATCTGGGAGAGTCCCACCTCACCCCATTGCTCATAGTAACTTTAGGGAAACTGAAAGGAAATGTGTCAAAGACTAGCTCCTCATTTGTTGGGGTTTAGGATTAAATAAAACAAAACAAAAAACAGTAGCAAAAAGCATTGGTACTATCTAGGGACGCATCTCCTCTCAAAAGATGAGAATACGCAGGTGTGTGGTAAGTAAAGCTCCATTTCCAGTCAGCCAGGGAGAGCTGCTTGATGGCTTTGCAATTTGTGCAAAGTTCTGGAAGTTCCATGCTCTTCTGGCTGCCGGGATAATTCCAGGTTTTACTGGCCTGTTTTTGCGAAGTGTTTGGTGCATACTTGTGCTCATTCTTCTGGTCCTCCTCTTCCTCTTTTTTTTTTTTTTTTTTTTAATAAATTTCAAGGAAAAGGAGGTAGTCATATTCCCTCCAATTTCTTTCAGCATCTCTTTGCTTTTTCTGGCATTTGGAAATCGGCATTATATGAAGAAGGAGGAATGGAGGAAAAGAAGGAAGGGAGGCAGAAATCAGAATTAAACAAAAGTTGGACGGGATTAACAGGGCGGCTTTTTGTTTTATTTCTGGTTTTTTTTTTTTCCCCTTTTTCTTAAAAAAAATTAAATAAAGTTCTCATTATTTCCCCAATATACATTGAATGAGTTTTCATGCAAAGCAGCAGTCACAGAGGCAGAACCGTCCCCAGCTCGTGCCTCTCGGCTTGAAGAACCACTTTCTCTTGGCTCAAGGTTCTCCGGCGTTCTCACTGTGGATGGATGACGCCCACTGTCTCTCCCGGCTGGAGCTGGCTGTGACGAAACTTGGCTGGCGTAGGGAGAGGGGCTCTCCCCTCTCCCCGGGATGGGGTCTCAGGGGACAGCAAGCTCTGGGGCCTGATCCCCATCGCTTGTCCTTCCATCTGAGACTCCCAGTGACAGCTCGGATGGGTGCCTCTTCCCAGGAACGTGAGGCTTCTCCTCTCAGCTCTCAATGGACATGGCGTTAATGAGCTGCTCCACCTTATAAGCCAGCCGCTGTCTCCGCGCCTGCTCATCCTGCTCTAGGGCCCCAATGAGCTGAGGAGCAAAAACAAAGGCAGGAAGACTTCAGGACACCGTTTTCCGGAGTCCTTCCCCCTTCCCCCTCGGTCTACCTTTCCATTTTGCCTTCATGTACATAACGATAAATAATTTAAATGATTAATTGAATGAATACATGCACAAACATCTATATATCTGTATGTATGTATGTGTGTATGGTGTTTAAAACGTTATCTGGCATAGGAAGTGCTATGCAGGTGCTAATTATTGCTACTATGATGACTACTTTCAGGTTCAATGCTAAAGAAGCCTGTGAGTTTTCCAAAGCTGTCCTATCCAACCTCTGTTCATGTTAGGGTCCACCTGTCTATCTGAAATGTGACGGACAGGATCTGCCCGAGTGCAAAGAGTAGTTTGATTCATTAAGAAAGAATGAAATTAATTATATAATACGTTGAACTGAAAAACAAATTATTAAAAGGGTTAGTTATTGTGTTAACAACGAGTGAAAGACAATGAAGCATACAAAGCCCTCAGTGAATCAGGAGTGGAGTTGCCTTTTAAAGGAATGATAATGATTTTTGAGCTCATGGGCTTCTGACTCCCTAAATGTGTTTTCTAAATTACTGTCTATTGTGATTTAAGGACTGAGTCAGGCTTCCTGCTCTTTGCCTGTCAGTTTCTGTCGCATCTGGGGCCCTGTCTTACCTCCTCGCTGTACTTGCTGACGTAGGAGTAGATCTCATTGAGGGCACTCAGCATGTTGAACTCCACGGCATGCAGGCGGGACTGCTCGGCGAGGTAGGCGTTCATGTCCTGGTCGCTGATGGCTGGGAGCTTGGCAATGTCTGCATAGTATCTGCCAGAGACAGGACAGGCGCCTTGATGGTGGTCTCAGCAAACCTTTACTTATAGCTACCCCAGGTCCAGGTGCTTCAGTGGCACTGATGATCCCAGTTGCTCCTGCCTCTCTATTTCTCTTCTGATGTGGCTTCCTCTGGCCTCTTGCTTCAAGCTGAGGTTGAAGCTAAAGGCCAGAGTTTCTTCAGTAGATTCCATTTAGCTGAAAGCTCATGGCCATGGTGCCCAACAGAGTGGTTAAAAGCTCAGACTCTGACTAGGCTCTTTGTGTTCAAGTCCCAGTTCTGCTGCCTGTTAGCTGTGTGACACTAGGCAAGTTATTTAGCCTCTCTGTACCTCAGTTTCCTCATCTGTAAAATGGGAATAATAATAATACTGCCTTCACAACTCTACTGTACATTTTAATGAGATGATACACACAAAATCTTTATCAGAGTGCCAGGTGCTTAGCACAGGCACAATGAGTGGTAACTAGGATGATAATCATCTGACTACCATGGGCACAAAGCCACCCTTCCTCCCGCAGCACGGGGCATGGGCAGGGAGGGGAAGCGGGAGGTCCTGAGGAGATGACAGACACTGTCTGGGTCCTTGCTCAGTGATGGCTTACAGTGTGCAGAAGGGACAGGGAGACAGGGGCACTGGTCTGTCCTGAGGGTGCTACTGACCTCTCCACCCAGCTCTTGTAGCTGGGGATGTCCTTGGCATAGAGCAGCTTGTTGGAGGGGGAGTCCTTGCCCAGCCGGTGCTCTGACGTTGAACAAGAGTCCATGAAGGTCTGGGCCACCACAGAGAGACAGGCATCCGTGATGCTGCCCTTGTGGATGTCAAATACGAACTGGGGGTTCTTGATCACGTTCACCCAGAAGCGCAGAGGGAGGCTGTGGGGAAAGGCAGAGCAGACTTGAGAACGGATGCGGGCCGTGCCCCTTCTGCCGCCCACTGATATTCTTCCCGCAAAAATGTCAAATCGTCTACCTGAAGGGGCAAAGGAGTAAAATGGGAGAAAATGGGTCCAGCCAGGGCTAATTTAGCCTAAGCTGTTACTGACGGTGAGAAATGGAGAGGCACCACTGTACCTTAATGGGGGCATTGACCCTGATCTCTAACAACCTAGGGGTGGGCCTGGGTGTATGCTGTCCCCTCCCAGGAGACTTTTCCAAAGCCCTCTGTGCCCCCAGGCAAGCCAAAGTACAGAGGACACTACATTTTCTCAGGGCTTCAAACAAAGCCACCAGGCTCCTGGAGTCCCTTCACAGTGCCCGTGGCCATTGTCCGGAAGAAGGCAGCGAGCAGCCCCAGGCTTGGCCTCTAAGCGGGCACAAAGGGCCCCACCTGCGCTCCCCGCCCAGCCCGGCTGCCCAAGCTACTTCCCAGGGCTGGCCTGGCCTTGCTGGGCAGAGGAATGGGCTCCCCTGGGGGAAGTTCATTCATGACTCTCCCCAGGGCGTTCTTGTATCTGGGCAGGGGCAGAGGGAGAAGTGGAGGCCATTGTTGGCATCCTGGGAATGACTCACTGTAGCTCAGCGATTTTCCCACCCCAAGAGGAACCTATCAGTAGTTAGGAGACTTCCTTCTGCAACTTGGGAATTTATAACCAGAGGAGAATGAGTTTTCTCAGCTCCTTAAGCCTAAAGCAGATAAGCCCGTTTACTCTCCTTCAAAATCAGAACAGCTGCTGTTTTTACTTCCTTTTCCAGCTTTGCCTTCTCTTCCAGCTGCCTTCTGGGCTTTAACTCTTTTGACTCCTCTAAGGAACGCCGCAGGCTTGTCCTCTAGCCTGAGATGATGTTCCCAGCTCCCCAGTGTATTCTTCTCTCCCCTTCCTCATCTTCTCTTCACTCTCATGGGCCCCAAACTTTCCCAAAAGTCTCAGTAGTGCCAGGTCTTGGGAGAGATCTGCTTTACTCAGCCTCAAGTTCTTCCATGATGATTTCTGCCCGTCCTCCAAACCCAACAGGATCCCGCACTTTCCTTTAGCCCTGGAGGAGCTGCAGCGGCTGAGAGCTGACTCATCTCTCCTGCCCTCGCCTTCTTCTGGAAGCCTTGGGGAGTTTCTGGTGATCTTTCCCTGGATATTTGCCGTTGAGGTCTGGATAAGGAAACTCTCTTCCCACCACAATGCCAGGGAAGTACATTTCTATGACTTGGGTCTGCCCAGCACACAGAAGGCACAGAGATGGGGATAACCCCAGACTTGCTCTTGATTTTCCCTGAATTGCCCTCTCCCAGCACTGGGCTGGGGCTGCTCCAAAGCGAAGGGGACAGGCATGTGCTGCCTAGGGAATGCAGATGGAAGGCCTGTCCTGGCAAAGTGCACTGTGAGCTCTTAACCCCAGGGCTGCCCCCGGCCTGTCCATCTCACTGCGCTGTGATCAAAGCTGCAGGCTAAGGAGGGCTCAGCAACCATGAGACCCGGGACGAGGAAGGAATAGATGGGGCTGGGGTTGGCTTTTTTCGAAGTGTTTTGTTGGTTGCTAGGACTTTTGATTCCCAAATAACAGCCTGGGCCCATCTGTGTCGGCTCTGTTTTCTGAGGAGACTGCTGACTCCAGACAGCTGCATGGGCTGCCTGCCCAACCCAAATGCCTGGACCTCCCCTCTCTGTGCTCTGTCCCAGAGGAAGCCTTTTGATGCCAACTCTTGGCTGGGTCCTTTCTGACCTGAAAGCCAGTCCTTAGCTTGAGTCCAGGTTTAAAATCCAGGAGGAGAGTCTCATGCCAGGGGCCTGAGGGCTTCTCCCAATGCTGGTCTGGTGGTGGAGGTGACTTTAAGGAAGAGAACATGCCCGCAGGACATTCTCCCTGCTGCTTCCTGAAAGCTATGGTGCCAGGATAATCACTTGGCATTAAGAGATCAAGTTTGCAATGAAATCCTCCTGGTCAGTGGGCTCAAGTCTACAGCAGGTGTGATCTCCTTCTCCAGTGCTGACCAGCTTCACCGGCGGTCTCAGTTTAATTCAGGGCTTCCCAATCTAATGCAGTGCCCTAGAACTGCCCCACTCAGAATGCCTCACGATGGGTGGCTGTGAAGCTCTGCTGCAGGCTTCAAATGCAGCTCTTTGCCTGGGTCCCCCCAGCTCCCTTCTCCTGAGAACCAGAGATCTCAGAGTCAGGGGAGGAGGCCCTTCCTGGGGGACTGGTCACAACCTGGAAGGCCAAAACTCAAGGGTGCATTCTGGTGCTGGGCCTCAAGCCAGGCAGGCCCCACTTGGCACAGGCAGCTGGGGACCATGTGGGCTCTGCAGAGCGTATGTGCACTGTTTGTTCCAGGAGCCTCAGATCACCCAGCCCCAGCCGAGAATAGGCTCCCCTCCCACCCTCCCATCTCCTGGTATCCCGCTGGTCCCCATCCCTCACAGCTCCAGGCCTCTCCAGGCTGCACCTCCCGCTGAGGTCCCCTAGGATGTACCAGTTGCTTTTCCAGGTGTGCCGCACATCTGTGTCATGGATGCTGTGCCTGTCTGCCTGCTCATCCAGGAAATCAAACATGTACTTGATGGCCAGGGGGAGAGCGCTGCCCCGGTGCACAGTGCTGAACAAGGTCTCAAACAAGTCATCCACGAACTTCTGCAGGGTGCCCTGGAGGAGGGGCGGGGGAGAGTGAGATGGAGGGGGTGATGGGAGATAGCAGATGGGCATACTAGATGGTGCCTTGGACCCATCCTGCCTTGGAAAGTTGTCTGGGACACCAGGCTGTGCAGGCAGTGTTGTGGGGTGGGGAAGGGTACTGTTGGTTAGCTGGGGAGGTGGAAGAAACTGGATGGGCGGTGTGTGGATCCCGGGGAAGAGTCTCTCCTCCAACCTACAGCCACATTCCACATTTATGCTTGTGTCTGTGCCAGGCGGGTGTAGGCCCAAGGTCTATGATAGGAAAACAGGAAGTGCCCCGAGTCTTCCCATGGGTGAATGAGGAGGCACAGCCTTCAAGCCAGTCTGGAAAGGGTGTCCAAGGAACAAGCTGGAGGACTGGGTGCCTCCTGGCAGGAGCACAGCAGGACCAGGAGAGTCTGATAGGAAGGTATGACGAGGCTTAGGATATTGGTGGCCTGGGACAAGTGGCATCTGTAGTGTGGAATGTGGGTGAAGTGTCCACACTCAAGAACCCCCCAGGCAGAGAGCTGATCCACAGGGCTTTGGAGGGTCTTTGGGGCAGGATTGAGACTGGGCCTGGGTCCCACGGTTTACAGGCTCATGGCACACCTCTGAAGGTCAGTGGAACCTCTAGTCCTTTCTGTTATCTCTTTCTTGGTCTCTTATTGGAATGCTGAGCATATTGGCAAAGCTAGAATGGAAAGGTGGGGTCTGGTGGAAGACTTATGGGCCACTCTGGGAGCAAGTATGAGAGCTCTAAGTTGGATGCCACTATATTAAATCTTCAGTGACATTGTTGGAGGGTCAGTGGGGGAGAGTATTTGAAATCTCACCCCACTTAGAAAATAGGGGCTATTTGATTGTCATACTTACAGGCTTATTTTGGTATCTGCTAGGAAGGCTAGAAGACACAGCCTAGCTTCCATCAACACTTGGGGGTAGCCGGGGTGGGATGGGATGGGATGGGAAGGGGAAGCCTCCCCTTGTGTTACCGGTAGAGCCAGGCCTTTGTGCTTTCCCTCCCATGGTGGCCAGAAAGGGGATAGAAAGGCAGTGATAGTGGAGGCCAGCATATCTGTCCAACTAATGTCAGCAAGCAACCCCAGTGTCTTCTAAAGCTTAAGGGGTCCAAAGGGAGAGAGCTGCTCTCTGAAGTGAAACGGTAGTCTCTAGAAGTATGCAGAAAGCTATGATGTTTGCTATTTTTGCCAAAAGGTAGAGAACGGCAGTGGCCTGATCTTTTGGAAGCCCTGCCCAGGGATCTGGGCTATGTTGTTGTTGCTGTTAGTGGAGATCAGGTCTTGATGTGTTGCCCAGGCTGCTCCAATACTCTTGGGCTCAAGCCTTCCTTCTGCCTTGGCTTCCCAAAGCACTGGGATCATAGGGATGAGCCATCACGCCCTGCTGTACCTGAACTGTCTGAATGGGTTCCCTTGAAGGACACACTCCAGACATGCTTCCTGTGTTGTGGAGGGACAGGACATGTTCCTCTGAGGAGCACTCCCTGGCCTGGGCAGAGTGGGAGTTACCTTGGTGGCTAGTAGCCGGGTCAGGTAGATCTCGGACACCATCTTGCTACCCCGGTCACCCTCCTTCTGGTCACCGTGGTCATGGTTCTTCACCAGATGCCACACCTTGACCCCACTCTCCAGGTCTGGGGTGATCATGGGGGCCCGGGACCGCAGGCTGTCGGGGCTGCCCGTGTACCTGAAGGAGGAGTCTGAGGAGAAGAGAATGGTGGAGGGCTGTGAGTAACTGATGTCACCACCTTGCTCGTAGATCCTTCCAGAATCCCTGCCCGCCTGCTACATTCACTCAGAATAAACTCATTTCAGTTGAAAGGAGACCATTGGGAACTCATATATGGTAGATCATTTTAGGGATCTTTGGTTGGCATGAGGACAGAAGAGCTTGAAGTTTTTTTTAGAAGAGGATTTATAAATTCGGTGAATTAGAGACCCTTGGGAATCTGGGAGTCTCGTCTACTCTGACACTCCCAGCAATGAATAATTAATAGGTAAAAAGTCAATAGGATATTTTCATCAGTGCTTTCAATATAAATATGGGCACTAAAGAGCTGCAAGTTGTAACACTCCTCTTGGGAGTTAAGGGTCTCTTCTTGCATGGGGACTGGGGGATAGAATTTCTTGAGCCCTTTGTGGTGCTGCTGGGTTCAGTCCTGTGGTGCCCTTTGGCTGGGAAGTCCAAGGGCTTAGCGCATACATGAAACCAGAGAAAATAAGGGACAGGGAGGTGCCATCACCTCATTGCCCACTGGGCGCTGGGGGCCTCAGTACTCCTCAGACTAATTTATTGATCCAACTGGGACACTTCTGAGAGTACAAGGACACTCTTAATAATTCAGCTGAGACAACAGGCATAGACTGCACTGCCCCAGGCAACCTGGGATATATGAACCCCCATCCAGGTACCTTCCTGGTTCTGGGCCACTCTGACTCCTACACCAGGCAGGATTATCAAAGAAAGGGCACGTGCTGCCACCTGCTCCCACAGCTCTGATGGCAAGGCTGCCTGGGAATATCTGGACTAGGGAGGAACAGAAACCAACTAGCAAGAGCCTGTGCTGGTGCCTGCTGTTAGAAGGGAGAGCGAGTGGGCCCTGCCAGGTGGCAGAAGACTGCTCTGAGCTGCCCAGTCTGCCCTTTTGGTTCTCACCGTATCTACTGATGGATGTCCGGGAGATGCTGGCAGAGGCAGGGATGTTGTAGGAGGAGGTCTGTTTGGGGACCAGAGCCACCACCGACCTGTCTGATACCTGAGAAGGGTACAAAAGGCACAGTATGGTGAATGTCGGTGTCTTGGGAAGTTGGATGGTCACATACTCTCAGAGGGTTATAAGACAGGTGTGGGGTATAGAGCAGGGAGTACAGGAATACTAAAAACAACCATTACCGCTGTTTTTTGAGCTTTTATTGGGTTAGAGCTGCACGATCCCATATAATAGCTATTTGCCATGTGTGTTGATTGAGCATTTGAAATGTGGTTAATCCCAACTGCGATGAGCTGTGTCTAAATTGAGATGTGCTATAAATATACATTACATGCTGGATTTCAATGACAGTATAAATACAAATATAAACTATCTTATTGATAATTTTTATACTGATTACATGTTGAAATGTGATCATTTTAGACCAGTTAGATTAAATAAAATATGTAACATTAATTGATCTTTTTATTTTTATGTTTTTAATGTGGCTAATACAGAAATTTTATATTACACGTGTGGCTTGCACATGTGGCTTGCATTATATTTCTACTGGACAGCACTGAGCTAGACCCCAGCCTCCCAACAACTTGGTGAGTTATGCATAAGTATTCCCATTTTACAGATGAAAAAAATGGAATCATAGGGAGGCTAAGCAATCTCTTAAAGGTCACATAATTAATACATGGTAGAGCCAACATTTGTAGCCAGGTCTGTCAGGCTCCAGAGCACTTGTTTTCTCTTCATTATATATTCTAACTTGGAATTTTATTTCAAGTCACACTGGTCTGAAGCCCATTTTCCTTTTTGGCTCTGCTGTCTTTCTGGCCTGGGTCCTATAATGCCTGGATCATTTCGAATAGTCTCACCAAAAGGGCAGCCACTCTTGGGGACTCAGCAAGAAAGATGGTGTCTTATCTTGTCCTCTCTGAGGGCACCCCAGCTCAGCACCCAGCCTGCAGGGAGAGGGCTGATAAATGAGGAGCCATATTGAAGACATTTGGGGCCATTTTGATTTAAGATTACCCTCCATCCAATAAAAACAGAGAATCCCCAGAATCGTGGCGATCCAATTAAACCCCTAACGCAGAGGGAATAAAACAGCTATAATAATGTTATGGGCCATAAAACATTCCTATTAAACCATTTTTTATTTTAACAATTTTTATGAACTTTGTAAGTTTGATTTATAGCTGCACCAGTCATAAAACCATCTTTCTGGGTCTTAAATTGTCAGTCCCTCTCTCCCACCAAAAAAGAATTAAATGTGGGGAAGTCAAACTATAAATGAACATTAGTGCTAACGAGATTCCCTGATAGCAGGTTTTAGTGGTGGTGTTTAATTTTACCCTCCCTATAAATCTGAGGAAGCCTGGGAACTTTTTTAACATCTCTTTGTTAATTAAGATTATGCAGATTTTCTTCTGCAGGGGCTCCAAGGACCACTGAGTCCTGTGAGGGTAACAGGAGGGCAGTGCATTGACTTGATGGTATAAAGCTCCAAGATTCTGTGCCTGGAAAGTACCAAGGTTCCATTACTTCCCAGCTAGAGTAGCTCCCTGGAATTGTCAGCCATTTGCACCGTCAGCACCAGGACTGGGAGGGGGGCAGTCTCTACCTCTGTCTTTCAGGAATTCTCCTTACAACGACAGCCCTGAAATGATACCCAGAAAGCTTGGCAGGGGCAGGAGTTTACACTCCCAGGGAGAACAGATTACATTATCATTTATAGCTTCTTGTCACCTAATGAAAGATTCACAAGGTGACTCAAATGACCACAGTTCAACTCAATTGCAGGTCTAGTCACCAAACATCTTGTCCTTGGTTTTCTCTGTCTTCACCAACAGGTGGTGCAAGTCCATGGTCATGATGCCTGGCAGGATCTGACCTTGACTCTGCTGCTTACCCGCTACAGGACTTAACCTCTCTGAGCCTTAGTGGTCAGTGGGGATAATAACTGCATGTAGTTTGTGGTGAGAATTAAAGAAGTTAAAACACAGAAAGGCTGAGCATGGTGCCTGGTATCCAGTGAGCACGTGGTGAATGTTGGTATTAGTGTTGCTATTACGAGCATCATCATCACAGTCTCCCAAAGGGAAGGATACTCCCTGCTGTCCCCTGTCACTCAGGGCCAGCATGTGGGAAGTGACTTGCACCAGTAAAAGCTCAGTAAATATTTGAGGAATGAATGCATACATGAATGATAAATGACATCGGGGAATTGAAAGTGCTTTGTATCATGAGTACCATAAGAACAGAGTATTTTCTTCTTCTGACTGGGAGCCATAGGCTGGAAAGCCCAGTAGCAAGAATTAGGGTATCAGAGATAGAAGCAGAAAGACCTCACTCCTGCCCTTTAGAAACTCATGGTTTGGGGGCATAATGCTATTTTCTTTTGTACTTTCTTACTCAGCTTTAATTGGTTCATTACAGTTGTTCTACAGGAAACGGTAAGCACCATATGAAGTAGTGGTGGTTGGGCATGGATGTATGTGTATAGAGTTTACAGGGAGTGGTGACAGCTACCTTGTCTGTAAGCCCACATCCTGGGTGCCTCACACTTTCACAAGCCAGGGTTGTTATCTCCATTTTACAGAGGAGGAACCCAACCAAGATGCAGAGAGATTGAAGTCATACCACCAATGAGTGGGGAAGCAGGGGTTAAGTACAGTTTCCAAAGCCCCTTCTCTTCCCACTACACCACACTCATATCCTCTGGGCAGAGGTCCAGGCAGGGTGTCAGGATAGGGGGGTACAGGCGAGTGAGGGGATAGAGCCTGGAGAAGAGCATTTTTGGGGATCCCCAGTGCCCCAGCTTCCTCTGTGCCCATGGAGGCTCCTGCTAGCTCCAGGGCCTGGTGGTTGGGAGCTCAGTGCCTGAGAGCCCAGCCTGTCAGCCCCTCTGCACATCCCCCTTTCCAAGACAGGGACATGGGGGGATGTTATTAATCAGACGATCCCATGGGTCTTGCAGCCTGAGGCGCTTCCTCTGGTTGGTTTAATTTCCCTTGGTGTCTCTTATTTCCAGTTTCTATTTTAGTATTTTTTCTGAATCCCAACCTGTCTACCTGTGCTTAATCTTACAGAGACCCCCAGCTGGGAGTAGATACCTCCTTGATCTTGTGTTCTTTTGTTGGGAATTTTTTTTTTTTTTTTTTGACTGCTCATTCAATGTGTCTGCCTGTGTGCTAAACACCTCACCTATCTCAAATCTATTCCATACAACTGCATGGGGCAGGGATCACCAGGAGCCCCATTTTACAGGTGAGAGAAGAGAAACCTTGAGAAATTTTCCCAAGGACACCAGCTACTAAGTGGTAGCATGTAAGACCTGAAGAGAAGTCTATCCACTTCCCTGCTCCACTGCAGGTCAGAAGTGTAAGCTGCATTAGTAAGATGCTAAAGAGAGGCAGTGCCATGTACCTTAAGGTACTGGTCCATGTGGAGGGCTTTGCAATGTGCAATTTTTTTTTTTTCAGATGTAGAGGTACACAGAATAGAAATCCCTAGGCCTTACCCTAGACCCGTTAAATCTGTTTCTGAGGGTAGAGTCAGGTCACTCATGTTTTTTTTTTTTTTTTTTTTTTTTTTTTTTTATCAGTTCCCTCAGTAATTCCAACGGGCAGCCATGGCTAAGAATGGCTGTTCTAAGCTCCAGTAGGAGGAGGAAAGCAGGAAGAGGAGAATGCTTTTTAGACTTTTGAGGCCTTAGAGCAAGGCTTAGTGGGAAGGGGACATTCTGGGACGGTGAAGAGGGGAGAGTACCCGCTCTCACCTGGTCATGCATCCGTGTGTCTGGGACGGTGAAGAGGGACGAGAACCCGCTCTCACCTGGTCATGCATCAGTGTGTCTGGGACGGTGAAGAGGGAGACAGACACCCGCTCTCACCTGGTAATGCATCAGTGTGTTGAGCCGCTTCCAGTCACCCTCGATCTTGGTGGTGATGTCCTCATCCTGTAACACGACCCGGGCGATCCGGCCTTGGCGCCACTCTGCGTGGAGGGGGTGGTGCAGGGAGCAGCGTGAGCGGGATGAGGGCTGTGAGCCAGTATCTCCCGATTGCGCCTCCTCTAGGGACCTTGCAACCCGACCCCCTCAAGTTGGTACCAAAGACAGCCTAGAGACATGGAGGGCTCCATGGGCCCAGGCAGCAGAGGAAACACATGGGCCTCCCCAGAGACAGCCACATCTCAACAGGCAGTGCCCAAAGGGGGAAGCATATCTCGTGGTCCTCACCTGGCCAGGACACACTCATACCTCCTGGAAGGGTTGCGTGCAGGGCAGGGCTTCCCTTCTTTCACCCCTCACCCCCTGCCCTCACACTCAGAGTCCAGCCTTCCTACCCAAGTCCATGTCCACCGCCCTTGGCCGCTGGGAATAGGGCACATTCTTATACACAGCATCAAGAATCTTCTCCTTAACCTGTGTGATGGTGTCACAATTTAACACCTTCACTGGGATCTCTGGACTGTTCTCGTTGTCAGGGTTGACGCAGTTCAGGATCTACAAGCGGGGAACAGAGGGTGAGAAGGACGGGAGTTGAAGGAATACTTTGAGGGAGAGGGTCAGGACCTCAGAATCTTCTTTTTCCAAAGTTCACCCTCCTTAGAGGGGACATAAGGGTGATTTTCTGGTCTGTGACTCAGTTTCTTTCACCTTCGTAACATCTGCCAAATGAAAACCTGAGACACTGTGTCCACCTCTTCTTTCAAAGCACCAGGACTCTACTTTCTAGCTCCAGGATGGCTTACGAGAGACTACAGTCCTGGAGTGAGGCACTCTGTTTTGAGATGGTTCTAGATGTTTCAGAGACGAGCCTCACACTTCCCCAAAGCCTCTACATTAGGAACCAATGTACATCTTTCCCATAATGCCAATTACCTGATATCTAATGATGGGTGACCTTTTTTCTCCCCCAATATTATTTAGGGTAACTCAGGGCACCGAGTGCTTTTAGGGCTTACAAAATGAGATGGGACCAGGCAGAAGGGCCCTGCCTGCCTGTCTGCCTTGTTCTTGGTACACTTAGTTGCTTTTTGGGCTCACCCCAGACCAGCCTCCCATCTTCTTTATCGACCCCCCAGAGTAAGGGACAGAAGTAGAAGAAACACATGTGGGCCGAGAGCTTCTGGCTTCCTCACCAGGGTCTTGTACTCGATCTGCTGTCGGATGAGCTTATCTTCGCTCAGGGAGTAGCGGGCCTCGCCCGTGATGGCATCAATGGGGCCCTTCTCCATCTGCTGCTTGATGGCACAGTACAGCATGAAGAGCGGTTCCCCTGCACACTCCTGTGGGCACACACAGGACAAGCAGTGTGGGCATAGCTCCTCGGGCTTGCACCTTTTCCCCTTCTCTCTCGGAGCCAGGCCAGTGGAAGGAGGCGCTTTAGCACACCCAGGCCAGGTAGGTTCCTGCTCCTGAGGGAAGGGGGTCCCCATGCAGCCCTGTGGCCAGGATCTGAGCAGCAGTGCACCCTGCCCTGGACTCTGGGCCCCGTCTCACTCCCTTTCTCACCTTCAGGAACTTGTGCAGGAGGAAGGCGAACCAATTGGTCAGCATCTTTTCGGCCACGGACTCTGTCCTGGGGAAGGGAGAAAGGGTAAGAGGCAGTCCTTCGTGGAGGGGTCCTGCTGGTGGGGCCTGGGCTTGTCTCAAGGTCTCCCAAGAGAACAAACAGAGCATGCGGGAAGGCAAGGCGGGAGTCAGGACACTGGGTTCCAGTCCAGCTCGCCCAGTAACAAGACTGTGACCCGGGGGCAGGAGTGGCTTCTTTCTGGGCCTCAGTTTCCTCTGAAAATGGTGAGGTTGGCCTTTTCAGCCCTGATGGTCCACGGTTCTCTGAACTGCTTTGGCTGCATCTGGGACAGGGGCTGTGGATAAAGGCACCTCAGCATCCCACAGGGCTGGAAAGAACCAGTTCTCCCAACTCACTTCTGGCCTCAGGACGATAACTAGAGAGTTTCCCGGTCCCTCTGGGCTTTCTTGCCTGCCTGAGTTCTCTGTTTTGCCTATCTAGAAGATGCCTGGTCCCTTCCCCTCTAAAAACACTCAGGGTCAGACTGCCTTGGATTCAAATCCTGATTCTGCTATATGCTGGCTGTGTGACTTTGGGCAAGTCACTTAACCCATCTGGTTTCCGTTTTCCCTTCTCTAAATGGAGACAGTCATTACAACATCCGCCCCCGATGGTTGTTGTCAGGGTTGAATGAGTTAATGTTTGTCAAGTGCTAAGAAAAGTGCCTGGCACCTGCTAAGCGCCATGTATTAGCTGTCATTAGGACTGTCATGCGGGGTCTTGGATCCCAGCCCTCAGGTAGAGAGCAGTGCGTAAGTGTTTTGCCAACAGGGGATTTGCTCATGCAAGCTCCGGCCCCCACTTCCCCTTCTCATCCCAGGGCTACAGATCTGGAGATCTGGGAAGGAACAAAGCGGCTATGACAGACCCTCAGTGAAGGGGATGCCAGAGGGGTATTGTAACTCCCTGCACGTGGTGCAAATTATACCCTCTGGTTGCAGTAAATCCCAGGCATTCGCTAGGGCTGCTCAGCAATCTGAGCCTGGGAGAGAGTGACAATGGCAGAAAAAATTGTAGCTTTCTCCCCTGGCTCCTCCCAGCACCCTCTCCCTGCATTGTGCCTGAGATTAGCTCTAATTTAAATACAACAGTTCTTAATGAGAGTTTCTAATGCTCAGATTGGCAGGATGGGGGCTCAGCACTCATAAAACAAAGCCATTCTTCCTCCTTCCTCGCCCTGCGTGGGGCCCGGAAGCCTCAGACCTTGCTAGGGGAAGGCTAAAGTGGAGGGGTGGTGAACGCCCCCTCTGCCCAGAGGAGCTCCAAAGCTGTGCCCCGCTCCCCACTGCCGCTACAGAGGGTGGGCTCAGGGGATACCGAGGTGTCCAACCCTCTCCCTGCCAGGAAACATGCAGTGGGCATGTGTGGTGGATGCTGTGATTCAGATCCAGGAAGCTGAGCTCAGAGGGCACAGGCTTCCAGGCTGTCCAAATCCCTAGCTCAGTGCAGTGCAGTAGAACCTTCTGCAATCATGGAAATGTTCCTGTCTCTGTGGTCCGGCATGGTGGCCGCTAGTCACAATGTGGCCACCAAGAACTTAGAATGCAGCTAGTGCTAGGGCGATGGAGGAGCTGGATTTTACATTCTATTTCATTTTAATTTCTAGCAGCTACCCTCGGCTGGACAGCACAGCTCTAGAGGCACGGGCAGGAAGAGACTGCGAGATAGGAATTATTTTTCTCATTTTGTTTAGGAGGAAACTAAACAACAGAGAGGTTACAACCCTGGCCAGAAATCACAAAGCCAGCAGAAAGCAGAGCTGGGACTCCAGCTGAGATCCAAGCCAAGGTCTGAGCTCATCCATCACACTTGGGCCACTTCAGACTCTGCAGTCTCCCTAGGCTGAGGGAAAGTCAGATTCTGCCCTGCGGAGACGTGAGGACGGAGGCTGCTCTGAATGGGTGTCCCTTCTGGGGAATGGGCTTCTCATGCTGCTTGGGCCTGCTATAACGAGGTGCTCTGTCCCCATTTAGACTCCTGCCACCCTCTCCACCCACTGCTGTGGGTCAGACCTCCGGAGAAGCAGCTTGGGGTGGTTCTTGTTCTCCAGGTTCTTATCAATGAGGTCAGAGAGCAGCTGCTTGAGGACATCGGTGGCATACTCCAGGCGGCCCTGGAGGCCGGTCATGATGAGTGAAGCCACGTTGCCCCGATCCCGCATGGAGAAGCTACGCTGCAGCTCCAGGGTGCGGATGAAGGTCAGCAGGAACACCTTGTTGTTGATGAGCTGGGCGAAGAGCTTCAGGGCCTTCTCCACGTGCTGCTGCCCGTTTCCCTGTACCTGGGGTGGGGTATGATGCGGCAGTGCCCTCAGAGGTCAGGCATAGGGTCTCCTACCCGAGGGTCTCACTGACATTAGCTGTAGGACCCTATCTTTGAGGCTTATAACCACGCCCACCCCATTCCACCCATGCGTGATGATGTAGGAACAGCTGGTCGTGAGGTTGACAGCCTGCTCTGACCTTCCACGGGGCTGGGGAGGCTGGGATCCATGCAGAACTCTCAAAGGGGAGGCTGCCTGATTTTCCCAAGGATAGCATAGGAGATGCCCCCTCAAACTTCTTCAGTTAACTAGTCTCCCCTTAATCTCCTCTGCCTGGTTTATTATCTTTAGTAAAACAAACCAACAAATGAACAAACAAACCTCATTGAATCCTATATCTTCCTTTAAGCCATCTTAAATCCATTTTAGAATGAGGTAGGATCTTAGTTAATTGGTTCAGCCATTAATTAAAAAATGACAAACAATGAGCCTTACCCTGGAATCATCCCAAAGAGCCTGGGTGCCCCCTTGGCCATAACCTTCCTGATAGCTCTGTTGCTGAGATGTGGTTACAAACTACTGACCCCTCTTCACTGTTAACCTTGCTCTGTGCTGCTGGGTCTCATCTGGATTTACTAGGCTACCTAGGGCCTGCATCCCTGCCAGGTGGTTGGGAGGTAGGCATTACCTCCAGCTCCCGCAGGACGGGGTGGTCCTCGATGCCTGGGAACAGGACTCGCATAGCGTAGGTACGATAGTCCAGGTAGGGGATTCCCGAGCGGTCCAGGTCACTGGTCAGCTCATTGATATCCGTCTGGAGCTCAGCAAAAGCTATGAGAATGAACAGAGAGGGAGGCTTATGGGGAAGCCCCAGTCGGAGGAGGGAAAATAGAGAGAAGTTTACCAAGGAGGATTACGGGGGTGTGTCTCCAGAGGGCAGGGCTACTCGCAGCCTGCCTTTTTTAGGTGGTGGGGAAATGTTATGTTATTTTTATGTTATTTTCTCTTCTACGCTTATCTATAATTTTGAATTTTCTCTGTACATATTGAAAATGTAGTTAAAACAAGGAAAAAAGAATACCATGATCGGTCTGTTTAGTAACGATCCCAGAGGTACTGGAGGCAGGTGACAGACCGTGGCTGAGGGATCCAGCAAAGACCAGAACAGGCAACGTGCTGCCCTTTTCCAAGCAAGACAATAAATCAAGATGCAAAGGCCTAGGGGAGGCCTGGCCATCAGACACTCGGCTGAGAGCCGAGTTTGGGAAGGGAAGGACTTCGGAAGCCTCGACTTGGTGGTGGCACACTTGTCTTCCCGGCTCCTTCCTCTCCCAAACTCACCAGCCCCGTTGCCAGAAGGAGGCTTGGCTCCACCTGTCCTATTTCCCAGCCCAGCTCTTCCCTGTCATCCAGCAGAGGGCTTCTTTCTGATCTTGACATTTGTGGCAAAAGGAGAAATGTTTTCATTCCTAATTGAGCTGTTTACCCAGAGAGCCTGCCAGGTCCTCAGCCTGAGAGGACGCCAGGTAAGCTTGTCACACCTCGAGGCTGTGGTTGCGTGGGACACGGGAGAAAACACAATCCGCACTCCCACACGCGTCCACAGCCAAGGACACCAGCAAGCCGCGGCCTTCCGATGCTCAGCCGGCAGCGCTGATGGAAAACAAACCCTGGGGAGATGAGGCAGGTACTCCCACGTGCTGCCAAGACAGTGTGCAAAAAACAGGAGCTGGAACTCCCAGCGGGGATCTGGAGTCTGGGGCTGTGGGGTCCTGAGGGCTCTGACTGTGGGGACATTGAGGCCCTGAGAGGCAGAGGGAGTTGGCCAGATGGTAGGGTGAGTCAGGGCAAAGAAGGGACTAGAACAATGCAGTAGGACCTGGGCTCTCATGCAGGGGGCATTCTTCATTGGACATCTCTGGCCCTATGGGCAAAAGAAGTTTCTGGGAAAACCGAGGTGAGAGTGGAGTGCAAAGGCGTGGCTGGCAGCGATGGAGTAAAGATGGGCATTGTCTGCAGGGAGAACGGCAACAGGGCAGGAGGAGAAAGAGTGACCCAGTAAGTGAGGCTGTGCTTCCACTTACCCTCCTTGCACTCCAGGGCCACGCGGGACTCCAGGTTGTCCATCTGCATTTGCAGCCGCTTGAGAGTGAGGTCATTTTCTCGAGACTTGCGCTTATAGGCAATGAGGACGATGATGACGATGATGAGGAGGAGGCTGCCGCCGGCCGCGATGCTGACAATGGCTGGCAGGGTCAGCAAGCTGTCTGAGATGACACTCACCGAGCCAGGCGAGAACACCATCCCGCCCACGTGAACCTGTGCATTGTACACACACAGACGCACACGATGCACACAGGTGTATTGTCCTGGCATGCCAGCAGATCCTTACAGTGCGAGGAAGGACATGACAGACCATAACCACACAGTGCAGATCTGGACCAAAAGCAACCTCCTGCCTTGGCATCTGCCTTTCTTTCCTTGTGTTCTCAGCTTATACCCATTTTGATGTAGGACATAGAGATGCGGAGATATGGAGGGGGCAAGGCAGGCAGCGAGGCAGAAGAGGGCCTTTCCTTAGAACAGATCACACATGCACCACCAGGCGGGGAGGAGGCAGTACACAGGAGCGACGCACTCACCATGACTTTGTGCTGCCCAGTGAGGTTGGGAGGCTCGCAGAGCAGCTGGGTCTCAGATACGGTGACAGCGCAAGGGGTCTCTCCGATGAGCACTGTGTAGTTGAGTTTGGCCCCTCCAGAGGCAGGAGGGCAGAGGTTTTTGCCCTGTAGAGAATAGCAGTCTTTATAGGAATAATTGACACATGCATGCACAAGTTAATTGCCTTCTTAAAAAGAGATTAAGGAGAGGGGGAAGGGCAGCCATGCAAAAACCAGGAAATGACTCCTTGGAGTACTTCTCTCCTTCGCAGAGAGAAGACAGAGGCAGGAGAGAATGAAAATGAAGAAGAGAGTGGGAAAAAGGCAGGGGAGACAAAATGCTGAACAAGAGAAAATCTAGGGGAGGATACATGGGATTTCATGAAAGTAGTGGGGCAACAAATCACTTGGATGGACGCTGCCAGGACTGTGAGTTCCTGCAACGTGTGTGCGGGTCACTGTGGCCACAGAGAGGACAGGAAAAGAAACAGTTACTCCCAAGTCACTGCAGTGTCTCTGGTTCCCAAAGCTCACAAGAACAAACTGAAATATGCTCAAGTATTCCTTGAGAAGCCTGAGTGCAAGCTCTATGGATTGATCGGTGGATAGCTATTCATGAGCTTCTTCTGTAGGGAGGAGACAGCTTTGCAAGTCCAAGCGCATAGGAAGGAGAGCCAGAAAGAAAGAAAGTCAGGCCAGGAGTATGGTGCGCCCTCTGCCATTGCTGCCGCTGGGGACACCTCACTCTGGAGGGCGCTCCTACCTTCAGAATGATAGGCGATCCCGGCTTTTGATCCAAGACTCCAGTAGGGCTGAGCAGTTCAAAGGTTGGGTTGGGGTAGTAGATAAACTTGGTGTCATTGTAAATCAGCAAGGATTGGACGTTGTTAAAGACAAATCCAAACTCATCTGGCCGTTCGACAGTGTCCAGGCCGGGCCGGTAGTCCGTGGTCAGAGAGGGTGCCAGGCAGGTGAGAGTGGTTGTGTTCACAACTTTACACACCTAAGAGATCCAGAGCGCCACATTCACACACCAAGTGCCTGGTGGGCAGAGGCCAGGAGCCCCCAGCCGCTCCCCACCCTCTCCCTGCTTTTGTGCCTCGTCACCGGGTTTACTTGCTTGTCTCCATTCCATGGGAAAGCCCTCCAGGAAAGGGCAGTGAAATTTTGGGGAGTGAGGGGCATTTTAGCTTAATTAATTCATTCACCAATGCTATTTGGGCATCTAGTTTCCAGTCTGTGCTGGCGCTGTGCTAGGAGATGGGGCTATGGAGTGAAATAGTCAGTCTGGAGGAGAGACAAGCATTACAGCCTAGTCCTGGCAGAGGGCCTGGGGCATGGGGGGCGCACGGCACTGATGAATGCATGCAGGGATGTGAAAAATAAATGCCCTGGTGGGAAGGACCAGCTGCTCTAGCGCTGTCTCTCTCTCTCTCTCTCTGTGTGTGTGTGTGTGTGCGCGTGTGTGTACGCATGGGTGTGCATGGCCTGAAGCAGGGTAGGAGTAACTCATGGAAATTTTCACATGGAAGAAATGAATGAAATTGAATCTGAAGAATGAGTAGGACTTACCTAGATAAAGAAAGGGAAGGGGAGGGGAACAAGTTCCAGGCAGAGGGAACAGCACCAAAAGGCCTGGGGACAAGGGAGCATGGGATGTTTGATAAAAAAAGCAGCACAGAACAGCACAGGGTGTGTGTGTGTGTGTGTGTGTGTGTGTGTGTGTGTATAGAGTGTGGAGCAGGAAGTGGTACAAGATGAGCACTCTGCCCAGTATATAGTAGGTGTTCAGTTAATCTTGATTGAAAATATTGATGAAAAATGGGATTCTGCAACTCTCTAAATCTTTTTTTTTTTTTTTTTTGATGTGAAGTCTCACTATGTTGCCCAGGCTGGAGTACAGTGGCATGGCCTTGGCTCACTGCAGCCTCCACCTCCCGGGTTCCAGAGATTCTCCTGCCTCAGCCTCCTGGGAAGCATAGCTGGGATTACAGGCACGTGCCACCACGCCCAGCTAATTTTTGAATTTTTAGGAGAGACCGGGCTTTACCATGTTGGCCAGGCTGGTCTTGAACTCCTGACCTCAGGTGATCCGCCCACCTCAGCCTCCCAAAGTGCTGGGATTACAGGTGTGAGCCACCACGCCCAGCCCTCTTTAAATGTTTTATGCAGGACCTCTCTCTCTTCTCTAACCAAGTGCCCCCTAACACTGCACTGGGACAGAAACTTGGTTTTGACAGAGTTCATGATATCCTTTTTCTCTTGGAGGACTCTGGTGGCAACTAAAATCCTGGCTGTCTCAGTCCCTCCTCAGCGTGAGCTGTGCCATTCTCTCCTGTGGAGGTTTAGTTCTGGGGCTGCCCAAAACAGCAGCCAGACTGCAGAAACCACTAAAGGGGCCACGTGGGGCTTGGGAAGAAAACCCCCTCCTCCTCCCTCTCTGCCTGGCCTCGGTTTCAGCTTTGGGAGCTGTGGTGTCCCAGCAACAGCCAGGGCATCTCTGAGAACTCCAGTCTGTTCAAGCACATGCTGTCCTGGAGGGTCCACACATGTTGTGTGTCTGGCCAACACACACATACATGAGCTTCATGTTCAGAAAACAAGACTGTGTGTGAACTTGCAAAAAAAGCTGACACTTGCATAGAGATTATGTCTAGAGATTAGGATAGAGCTTCAAGTTCAAGTCTTAACCCTTCCTTTCCAGAGGGAATTTAAGAATTTAAACAGAATGCCTCACTGCAGCCTTCATGCTGTAGTGGGAGTGAGTACACATTCCTGCCCTTTTTGTGGTGGAATTCAGCAGCCCCTTATGAACCGAATGTCCCTTTCAAGTTCCAGCAGGGTACAATGAGGCATGGGGAGATGAAGGGGTATGGTGAAATGGGTACAGCTGGGCCAGGGGGTCCCAATCCCTGGGTTCTGCAAGGAAGACCCTGAGCCTCCATGAGCCTCACTCCCACCCTCTTCCTCTCTGCTGGTCCCACTCTGGCTTCCCTAGACCAGGCTCCTCTATGAATAAGCAAATCACTCCCAAGCAAGAGGCTTCCTGCCCCATGCTGCATTGGCACTGTGTTTGCCAAACATTCCTCTGGGTTTGGAGGCTTCACTCTGGTCCTCCTCGCTATCCACTGGGGTGTCTTCGAAACCCAAAGACAGGGGTAGGCCCAGGTGTGCTGAGGATGAGATGGGGTCCAACCAAGCAGGGCTTCAGGGGCAAAGTGCCTCTCCCCTACCATTCCCAAAAGTAGAGGCACGGGGCAGGGTTTCTGAGCCTCCCATTCTAGAGCCAGCTGATGGAAAACTGCATTCCTCCATCCTTCCCTCTGGCTCTGCCAGCCTGTAGATGCCAGGCAGGTCACCACTGAAGCTGGGCACTCCCAGCTCTGCAGAGGGCAGAGCTGCTTCTTAAGTACTTGGAACATTGAGATTGTGGTGCCCGGGGCTGGAGGAAGCACTGAGAAGGTTCCTGCCCAGGGCTGAAGATGAGTCCCAGTGAGGGGGCAAGGGCTTGGGACCTGAGCCTTCGCCCACAGGTGTCAGGTGTGGGGAAGGAAAGGGGCATCCCAGCCAGGCTTCTCTTTAATGGCTTCCTGAGGACTAAGGCTGAAGCCTTTGGCGGTCACATACTCACTCTCCAAAATTTTCTCTGTACTGTATTATGTCTTTTATTTTCTGAATGCTGATGCTTTGACATCTGGGGCCTTGCTGATGGGCAAAATCCTAGAGATAGCAAATAACTTGCCTGTGAGCATGCCTTTCATATGCACAAACTGATCCAGACCCCACAGCCCCTTTCTATACCATCCTCATGCCCTAATCATCCCGGGAACAGGCACCAAACGTCTAGGGACAGCCCCTGGGCCTCAGAGCCTGCTGAAATGACTCAAATCAGTTGATCCTAAACTTGCTTACCCTGCTGTGCCTGTTCCTTCCTGCAGAAACCACAGAAAGACTCTTGCCAAGGTTTCTCACTCTCCCTCCCCAACCCCAGTGCTTCCCGCTGTGGCCCCTGGGGCATGGCCTGCCCTCTTCTCTTGGGACCTGATCTATGAGTAGAACAAATTATACTCTGGCCCTGCCATACCAGAATAATAATAAAACCTATATTTAAAAACATGTACCTAATTTGCTTGTTTTTTTGTTTGTTTGTTTTTGTTTTTGTTTTTAATTCTTTCTGGATGTGAGCTTACCATTCTCATTCCCAAACTGCACCCTAGGCCCTGGAGTGACCTGTGAGCTTCTGGGGACCCTGAGCTTCAGTCTGGAAATGGAGTGGGGGCCTAGGCCTTTTTACTCATGGATCAAGCTCTACACCTGGCGGAAGGAGGCATGCACTCACCCAGCCCAAAAAGAAGTGAGTGTGGTGGGTACTGAAGGTGTGGTACAAGCGCCCCACGGCTCTGGCAGGGTAGTAATGTCAAGCCCACCAGCATTCCCTGTGGCCTAGTTATAAAGAGTCTGGATGTTTGGGACCCACCTTGGCCCTGCCACCAGTCCCCTTTATGATTGGGGGCAAGTCACTGAACCGTTCTGGCCCCAGTTTCCTCCGCTGTACAGTGAAGGGGTCGCATCAGATGATGCCTGAGACCTTTCCACATCTAACTTTCTAGCAATCTGTCATTTTATATATCTCCATGTTTCTTACGGAAGCCTCAAATACCCTGGAAATATGTCTGGGGTAAGAGGGGAGACACACCACCACCTTCTCCATCTCCATCTTAGGCTAGTCAAACCTCTGGGGGTCAAAGCAGTAATAATTCTAATTTCTATGAAAAATAATGGCCATAGTAGCATCTGCTGGAATATAATTATGAATACAATCATGTTTCAAAAAATATTGACTGAGATGAAGCCCAGAAAAATTAAAAAAAAATTTCAATGTATTGGACATTCTATCCTTATGATACAGACAACTTTTAAAAATTACAAAAATTACATAGCTCTGCAGGGAAGACTAATATAAAACGTCCAAACTGATCATCTTAGCAACCAGGGTGGAGTTATCTGATGCAGCAACTAGCATTATCAACTGCCAACCTCGTGCCAGCCACGGGCTGGCAGGTTACGAAGCAAGGGCAGGGTTCGTAGCTGAGGGGTGGAGGATCTGGAGGTTAAATGACTTGACTATGCTTGTACCGCTAATAGATGGCAGAGCCCTGCTTCCACTCCAGACATGTCTGAATCTGGAGGCAGAATTTCTCCAACAACTCTCAATACGGGTTTTCATTGGACCTCAAAGTCAGCATGTCATAAAACAGGAGTCCTTTGATGCTGTTTCATAAACTCAGAAGCCAGTGCTTTGATACACTCACTATAGGGTCTTCCGTTGAGAAATTATACTGTAACAATAGTATAAAAATCATTGTAGGGCTGATGATGGTGGCCCACGCCTATAATCCCAGCACTTTGGGAGGCCAAGGCAGGAGGATCACTCGAGCCCAGGAGTTTGGAATCAGCCTGGGTAAAATAGAGAGACCTTGTCTCTAAAATAATAATAATGATGAAAAAAAAACTAGCCAAACATGCGCCTGTGGTTCCAGCTACTCAGGAGGTTGAGGCAGGAGGATTGCTTGAGCCCAGGAGGTCAAGGCTGCAGTGAGCTGTGGCTATACCACTGCACTCCAGCCTGGGCAACAGGGTGAGGCCCTGTCTTAAAAAATAAATTGTCAGGTTCAGGTATTTGGACCACGATTCCAGGCTCAGAGTCTTAAGCCAGATTTCCTCTCCAGTATTCAGGGGCTCCAGCGTCCAACCCGGGGCCCATCACATTGCAAAACACTGACACAGAGCAGTGTTTGCCAAAGGCTGGGGAGTTTACCAAAGGCTGGGGTGGACCCACAGTTACTCACATTGACAGATTCTTTGCCATTGAATTTGACTCGGATCCTTGGCTCCTGAATGACATCCAGGTTGAAGCCTGTGATGGTCAGGGGTGTGTGGCCACTGGAAACAGGTGGAGGCTGGGTTAGGTAAAAACCCCTCAAATCCGGCATGGTGAACCTCCACCTTAGGGATCCCTCTCATGAGCCAGACTTGGGCTGCAGGGATCATGGTGGGTGGCGCCCAGGTGCCTCCCTCCCACCGCCCGCCTCACCTGGCAATGCTCCACTCTGGCTCGATGCGCTGGACCCGAGGGTCATCTATGTACTCAAATTGCAGGCTGTTATCCACACGGGCTCGGTCAACACTCACAGAAACAGGGACTGGGCCAAGGCCATTGGATGATGGGGGTGAGACACACACAATCTCACTCATCGACCTCCTGACAGGGAGACAGCAGGAGGGTTGAGAAGAATGGAGGTGCCCACTGGCTTGACAAGGGGCTTTCCTCGGTCTGGGGGTATGGCCACAGAAGTGTTCTCCCATCCTTTTTATTCTACATGATGGAACACATCCCTCATCAGTACAGATCAGTGCCCTCTTTCTACCCAGTGGATTAGGGAGGTAGCAAATTGGAGAAAGGGGTTTGAAAATGAAGGGCAGGGACAGGGCTTCATGAGCTTTGGGAGAACTCTCCTTTTCTGGACTTTTCTACAATATGACTAGCCAGTGCTTAGAATTTGGTCAGGCAGTCAACAAATATTCACTGAGCACCTACTGTACACAGCAGTGAATGCACAGTCCTTGCCCCTGTGGAATTTATGGTCCAAGTATCAAGTAGATTATGCTGGGCAAGCAGGGTTCTCATCCATGGATTCTTTCAGAATTCCCTACAGCTTCAGGGCTAGGGGAGAGCTGGCAACAGGTAGTGTTCAATTTTTTATGCTCAAAGGATGCCCTGAGCGTAAGTCTGTGCTTTCTAAGAACTGAGGCTATGCAATCTCCATGTTTCTCAAGTCACCATAGTGAGGACTTAGCAGATGCTTGATCCTAATGGTGACTGGAGAGCTCCTAGGAGCTCCTTCCTCTGGCATTCTCATGGCCCTCACTTCTCATTATTTTTAGAAGTATCCAGCCCCTCTGATACATGAGGTATACACTGACAAGTAGGATATATTTCTCACAGTGACTGGTATGGTATTTGGGTCTAGGTGTAGCAAATAACATGAAGATGATGGAGCAGGTCTATAAATGAACATGCACAGTAATATGTGTACAGCAAATGTCCCAGATGTGCCGTTTCCTGGTGGGCCTTCAAGTTCATCTTACCCATAGAACTCGCAGGTCTGGTTGCCCAGGTAAACTGCCACGCTGCTCCCAGCCCCAAGGTAATGGCCGGTGATGGTCACCATGGTGCCTCCTGACTCGGGACCTCGGATTGGGTTGAGTGACAGCACAGAAGGGTTCTTCGGAAAGAAGCAGAGAAATAATGACAGCTTAGGTTTTGTCTGGAAGGATGAACCAGGGTTAGATTCAAGGAGGGGAGAGACTGTCTTCATTCTGGGCATGGTGGTACTTTTCCTGTCCTTTTCAATGCTGAATGCTCTCTCTGCTGACCCCAGAGATGAGACCCCCCCTCCTTTTTTTTTTTTTTTAAATAAATACAGGGTTTCACCATTTTGGTCAGGCTGGTCTTGAACTCCTGACCTCAGATGATCCACCCACCTTGGCCTCCAAAGTGCTTGGAGAGACCCTTTCTAAGAAGAATCTCTGGGCATGTCCGGGAAGGCAAAAGAGCCACGTGCTGAAATTAATTAACTCCCCAGAGAGTTGCATGCTCATAACAATGAAGGGAAAGCAGAGGTGACACTGACTAATCTATCAATTAGTTTACAAATCGAGAACAATTTGAAAATGCTTCTCTATCTAGAGCCAGTACTGATTTTTTGGGCACAAAATCGATAGGGTTGAATAAAGCGTTCCTGCCTGGGTTGGGCCACCGAGAGGTTAACGTCTTCCATTAATGGCCAATGCACGTGTCCCTCCGTCCTTCCCTAAGCATAAGAAGGGCACAGCAGGCCACCTGGTGCAGAGAGCTGTCAGTAAATATTAGGATGGCTTCTCACATCCTCATCACGAGGAGGGCACATCACTGGCTGGGGCTTTCTAGTAAGGTTACTAAGTAGTAAAATTTAGCCTGAAGCTTAAAAATCTAAAATGCATCAGGCAGCTGACCTAAATCAGAAAAGAATTGCTTCTGCCTGGAGGACAGTGGAGTGGGAGTGAATCGGAAAATGCATTTAACTGAGCAACTATACAGAAACGAATTCTAGTTTGCATCAGCCATTCATCCGCTGTGAGTCCTGAGGCAAGTTTTGAAATCATTCTTTATTCCTCTGTCAAGTGAGAAGGGTGGGCTAGGTTACCTCTAAAGCCCCTCTCAGCTCTGACTTTCTCCAGATTGTCAGAGTACTGACATTCTCCACAGCTAGTTCTCCTGTGTTTGCGTCTCACACAAACGCCCACTGCCCCTGCCCTGGATAAGAGATGGAGTAGGTTGGCTGCAGACAGGGCGAGGTACTCTCAATCTGAAAGCGGAAAGTGTAAGAAAAAGGTGGAGATGCCAAGATAAGAAAGCAGAGGCTAGAAATCCTGAAACAAACAGTAAAATGCTTTACAGAGAATAAAATTTTGTGCTCTAAAGATTTTTTAAAACTCTCAGCAAGGCTGGTTTGACCCCATCTGCTAGTGTTAATGCCTTTTAATGAAGTACTCAATGTAGCAAAGGAGGTAAGTGTCAGAAAAGAGACTTCGGGGGTGGGGCGGGGGGCCGAAGAAGTCAGGTTATTGATTCAGTATGAACATAGCCCAGGCGGGCTGCAGGGCCCCAGAAGCAAGTTATTGATTTGGCATGTATAGAGTGCCAGTTTTACAGAAAGGAAGCCTTTGCAATTCGACTACCTGTTGCCTGTGCATAAAGAGATGTTTTCAGGTGTGAGTGTGTGAATGTGTGCGTGTAACTATCGTAGCATACAGAGTGACTCTGGTGGTTCTCACACAGATACACATCCCTGCCAGATTTGAGTGACTCGTCTAAACTCCCACTTAAAATATCCTTGGCAGAAAACTAAGCATGTGAATAAATATAGACTTACTTAATTAGGTCCCTTAGGCTATGCGTCCTCATTAGGCTAGAATTGGACTAATATATTACATTGGTGGGACCAGAGGCAATCCCTCCCCACCCCAGTCTAGGATCCACTTTCTAAGAAAGGCTGGATTTTGCCTCATTTAGAACGCTGGCCTGCGGCCCTCGGGTACTCCCAAGTCACAGCTTTGTTAATCGCATGCCCATCCCATCCTGGAAAGACAGGCTCCCAAAGCAACAAGGCCAGAAGCTGCCTTTCTGGAGGGTCCCTTTTCTCCTCCTTGGTCTGCAAGAAGCCTGGTGGTGGAGGGGAGTGGGGGCTTCCTACGAGGAGTCTGGAGCATGTGTGTGCCCTCCCTGGGCACCTGAACCCAGCCCTGGACCCAGTACTTACCACAAAGGTGTACTGCTGATGGGACTTGGTCATAAACTCTGGCTTACACTCTCCGATACACAGGTGCACAGGCCCGGAGGTGGTTCCCACAAGGGCATGGCCCATCTCACAGACAATCCTGAGGAGAAAGCAAACCTTCTGATGAGGGGCTGGGCAAGGGTTGGCATCGGTGCCCGCTTACTCTCCCAGTCACGGCAAATGACTTATCATAGTCTTGCAATAATGCTAGACCAAGACTCAGCTTGGTCATCCATCGTGCTGTGTGACCTTGGGTACAGTGCTTCCTCTCTCTGGGCTTTGGTCTCATCTGTAGTGCGAAGGTTGGACGGGATGATCTCTAAAGCCCTGTGTGCCTCTGATATGCTCTGCTGCCTAACCTGTGGCCAAACTTGTTATTCCCCATGCTTAGCGCAGTGCCTCGCATTGAGTAGGAACTCAGAATTTGTGGAATAAAGGGAATGTCCAACAGAGAGAGATCTAGGGGCAGCAAGCTAGCTGGCGCTCTCTCCTGTGTAACAAGCCGACATTGCTACACTCTCTAAAGGACGCAGTGAGGGCCTGTTTGCCAAGCAGATTCAATTGCGGTTTGCTTCCTGTAGTGAGTTTTAAAAAGGGGACAGATAATCTGGAGAGATAGTGAGAGTTCAAAGAAGGAGCTCCCTGCAGAATGGGAGGGGTGGAGTCCTGTGGCAGTAGGCAAAGGGGTGGGAACTGGACGAGTTCATTAGGCCAGCAGGTGACACTGGCCTGTCACGTCATCAAAGGCTGAGAGCACCGGGTGGGAGAGGCAGTGGCACGGCCCTGAGTGAAAGTCACGTCTCACACTCACGGGAGAGATGAGGTGTGCAGCACTCTCTCTCGAGCAGTGCAGATCAATACCCCCAGCAATGACTTCCCCCGCGCCCAAGAGAACACTTACACAAGCACACTGCGATATGGGTTGCCTTAGCCACGGTAGCCTTCTAGAAAGGGTGGGCAGCTGAGGATGGGGAGAGATGAAGGAATCAGGGGCTTGGGGAACCTCTTGCCTGGAATGGTCAGACCTGAGCTGGGTGGGATAGTGCCCTGCCATCTCAGCAAGAAAGAGCTTGGGAACGGAGGTCAGGATTTTTCCCTTCCTCCCAATATCGCTTCAGAGGCTCAGAGCAGTCTGGTGCTCCTGGTAGGTTTGCTTAGTGGGGAGTCAGAAAAGCAGACCCCATCTCCACTAATCCCCAGCATTATCCTGGCACGGTGGGGAAGATCTGTGTTTAACCGAGCGATGCTTATCTCAACAGCTTCTCTAAGAAGGAAGGTAACTAAACAGAGATTTCATTTCGATGTAATAAAACTTGCATTAAACAAATACGCTGCATGCTCACACACACGGCACGCCACTGATCTCCATCTCCTTCATAACAGTTAATCCCAAATAACTACTTTCACTCCTGGCGAATATTTACTTAACATGCAATAACTGTCTTATTATGTTTAGCATATTAGATTCAACAAGAAAGTACTGAAAGGGAAGAATAGTCTCTCTTCCCCTTTCTCTATGAATCAATCAATTAATTATGAACGCGAGTAAACATGATACTGATGATCAATTAATATTTTACATGTAACTGTCTCCTGAAACCCCATTAGGGGAGCGTTTGAGAAGCTTCATTTAAGGCACTGTGTGGTTATCTTCATGCAGCTTCCTGCGTGGAGTAATGCCTCTTCCATCCTGTTGCCTGGGCCCTGGCAACCTGCTGCTGGTTCAGGTCCCTGACACCCTGCAAATGATGCCCAGCAGGCTCAAGGAGCTCCAGAGGAGAGTCAACTGGCTATTGTAGGCAGTGTCGGGGGAGAGGAGGGAAGAGAGCAGGAGGGAGCAGGGAAGTTTCTCTCCCTCTCCTCTAATGAGGGTTTGTGTGTTACTCACACATCACCCTTAGACACTCCACTGGAGTGATCTTAGAGAAGAAAAGGAGGAAGAAATCATCATAGGGTTGAAGTTAAGGAAGAAAGAAATACAAGAACACGTGAAAGTCATGGGCAGTATGGAAACGTGCTTCCCTAGGCCCTGGGTCCGTGCAGGAAAGGAGAAGGCCCAGAGCGGCCCTGGTCAGCTGCCCCTGTGTGGAGCTCACGATGGGCCAGGGCCTCTGGGCACACTGCCTCTTCTAGGACATTTTCCTTCTAGGGGCTCATATTTCAAAAGAAAAGTGGTACATGTCAAGCACCTAGGAGAAGAGTGATGAATGAGAGATGGATGCCACCCATGTATCCAAGGAGGGGCACATGTAGTTGGCTCTGAATGCCCCCACCTGGAAAGGCAGGGTGCAGAGGTCCAGGCGCTGAGCTGGGGAGGAATCAGAGCTGGCCATGGGGCCCTTTCCTTGGCCATCAGCTGAACTCCCTTCTCAGCTCTGGACAAAGTGGGCAGAGGGCTATGGTCAGCTGTGGGTTGGAGAAAAGGGTCTGGGCAGGGAGATCGAAGAACGTGAGAGTCCTAAGAAAATCAGGCAGCATTGCAGACAAACTCCAACCACCTCTAACTCTTCCCTTTCATTCCTGGGACCCCGTGCCTGCAGGGAAGGGAGGAAAGGGCTTGATTGTATTTGTCTCAGGGACTCGTTCTTTGAGTCCAGGGAGATAGAGAGTTAAAGGAAGACACCAGAGAGAGATCCAAGATGGCTGATCACTAGCAGCTCCGGATTGTAACTCCCAGTGAAAGCGCAAAGAATGAGAGGACGCCACACCTTCACATGAATTCTTGTTGCTCACGCACCAGGAGATTCCCAGCGGAGGAGCCCGACGGGTCGCCAGCGCGACTCTTGTGACCGGCGAGGCGGTTTTGCCGGCGCCTTGGAGCGACGGTTCTTGGTGCAGAGTCAGAAAAGCACCATCAATCTTAACACCGCTGATTTAGTCGGCGCAGTGGGTTGCTCAGATTTCGGCGCTGAGAATCAGTAAGTTGGACGTCCACTCAGAAACCCAATTACAAAGACGATAAATACAAAGACCACAGATGGATAAATTTATAACGAAGGGAAGAAAACAGCCAAAAAAGGCTGAGAATACCCAAGATCAGAACGCCTCTCCCTCAGCAGGGGATCACAGTTCCTCATCAGCAACGGAACAAGGCTTGATGGAGAACGAGTGTGTTCCAATTACAGAAGCAGGCTTCAAAATGTGGATAATGAGAAACTTCTGTGAATTAAAAGAACTTGTAAACCCAATCTAAAGTAACTCAGAACTTTGGAAAAAGATTTGACAAAATGTTAACAAGAATACACAATTTAGAGAGGAATATAAGTGAATTGATGGAGCTGAAAAACACAATACGAGAACTACGTGAAGTATGCACAAGTTTTAACAGCCGAATTGATCAAGCAGAAGAAAGGATATCAGAGGTTGAAGACCAACTCAATGAAATAAAACAAGAAGACAAGATTAGAGAAAAAAGGATAAAAAGGAACGAGCAAAGTCCCAAGAAATATGGGACTATGTGAAAAGACCTAATCTACGCTTGATAGGTGTACCTGAATGTGACGAAGAGAATGAATCCAAGCTGGAAAATATGCTTCAGGACATTATTCAGGAAAATTTTCCCAGCCTAGTAAGGCAGGATAATATTCAACTCCAGGTAATACAGAGAACACCACAGAGATATTCCTCAAGAAGAGCAACTCCAAGGCACATAATCGTCAGATTCACCAGGGTTGAAATGAAGGAGAAAATACTAAGGGCAGCCAGAGAGAAAGGTCAGGTTACCCACAAAGGGAAGCCTATCAGACTTACAGCAGATCTCTCAGCAGAAACCCTACCAGCCAGAAGAGAGTGGGGGCCAATATTCAACATCCTTAAAGAAAAGAACTTTCAACCCAGAATTTCACATCCAGCCAAACTAAGCTTCACAAGTGAAGGAAAAATAAAGTTTTTTTGTGAATAAGCAAGCACTCAGAGATTTCATCACCACGAGGCCTGCTTTACAAGAGCTCCTGAAAGAACCACTACACATAGAAAGGAACAAACAGTATCAGCCTTTCTAAAAAAATTATCAAAAAGAGCATCAATATAATGAAGAATTTACATCAACTAATGGACAAAATAGCCAGCTAATATTAAATGGCAGTATTAAACTCACATATATTATTATTAATTCTAAATTTAAATTGACTAAATCCCCCAATCCAAAGACAGACAGGCAGTTTGAATAAAAAACTAAAACCCATCAGTACGCTGCATCCAGACCCATCTCACATTCAAGGATACACAAAGACTCAAAACAAGGGATGGAGAAAGATTTACCAACCAAACAGAGAGCTAAAATAAATAAATAAAAAGCAGAAGTTACAATTAAGCAACAAAGATCAAAAGAAGCAAAGAAGGACATTATATAATGATAAAAGGATCAATGCAACAAGAAGAAGAGCTAAAGATCCTAAATATATATGCACCCAATATAGGAATACCCAGACATACAAGACTAATAAAGAGACTTAGACTCCCACATAATAATAGTGGGAGACTTCAACATTAATATTAGACAGATCAATGAGACAGAAAATTAACAACGATATCCAGGACTTGAACTCAGATCTGGAACAAGTAAATGTAATTAACATTTATAGAACTCTCCACTTTAAATATACAAAATATACACTCTTATCAGTACCACATCATATCAACTTAGAAATTTAAACAAAATCTTGATTGGCTCCTTGTTTGTTATTCTCTTCCCTCATTTTCTTTTATATCTCCATTATTAAGGACAATTATAGGCATACCCATATTTAGATTGCATTCTAGCCCGGGCAATAAAGCAATACCCCCATCCTCTCTCCCTCTTCCTCTTTCTCTTTCTTCCTCTTCTTTATTCTTTTTCTTATAAAATAAATAAATAAATAAATAAATAAATAAAGGAAGGAAGGAAGACACCAGAGCAGCTGCAGGGATTGGAAAGGGTTACACTGAGGAAGAAGTATTATGTCAAAGCAGGGGATTCTAGATCTTAATAATAAGAAGGACTACAGTTTACTGATTCTGGCAGGCACTCTACAAGAAGGATCGCATGCCATCCTCAGGTTCTGCTATAGACCGAGTCTTATCTCCATTGTACAGACTATGAAACTGAGGCTCACAGATGCTAAGTGACTTATCTCTGGGGGTCCCAACTGAGGTTAAGTGGCAGAGCCCTGATTCAAATCCAGGTCAGTTCAGCTCCAGAGCTCACGCTTCTGGCCACGCCCCTCTACTAACACTCGATTTAATGGGATGCTCTGTGCATCTTTCAAGGAAAGGACAGTATGGACATGGCAGTGATGGTAGAGGTGAGGTTGTTGGTGGGGTGTGGTGAGAAAGACTGAGCTGGGTCCCTCAGGTTCTGAGAGCTAATCACGCCTCCCCTCGACCTTCTTGGCTGTAGACAACCACAGGCAGTGGTGTGCGCACCACCACCTCCTCCAAGCATTGCAAGTCAGCAAGGTTGGTTGATTCCTTGTGGTTTGATTTCTTGAGGCCTTTTGCCTGCCCTGTCTCCTCCCTGTGTCCCTGGTGGCTCTGGGGTCCCTGTGTATTATTAGGAGACAATAGCTGGAGATGTGATTCTCTCCTTATAAAATGGGAAGTTGGACCAAACAACTGTCCAGCTTTGACATCAGAAGACCTGACTCTCCTGGCGGCAAAGGGCTTCCGGAGGCACATTAGTGCCACGAAAACTCTTTATAATGGGAGCTGCAGAGTCCATGGGGTGAATAGTTTCCTGCTTTGGACGTCTAAAGCACCGGCAAAGCAACTGTAGAGATCAGCTGTTCCTACATATCTATCATCCAGATGAGATGTTTGAGGAGCAGAGAGCAAAGTGACTTGCTCAAAGTCACCTGGTTCATCCATAGCCGAGCTAAGCCTTGACTGCCAGTCTCCTGGCATGCAACTCCGTGCCCTGTCCCACACAACACCACCTCCCATAGATTTGCATAGAAGGTGCCTCGCTCCCTGGGGCGGGAGCACACACACATCCCACAACCATCCCGGAGTGTCTAAGTTCACAGGTACAGCAGATGAGAGGGAGCGGCCTGAGGATCTTCGGGGAATCTGCCCCAGGGGGAGCTCCTGTCCCAGGAGGGGCGGAGCTGCAGCCTCAACCTGTATCCCATGGTCCAAAAAACTTCCTGTGACTGAGTCATCCAGCCCTCCACAGACCTGTGGGGTGCTGATTGCAGGACTAAGCGGGGCCCTTTAACCAACATTAACCTAATTGCTGAGTGATAGATGGTACGGCACAAGCATATGGTGAATCATTACCGTGCCGGCAAATCCTGCCCGTGCCCGGGACTCTGCACCGGGCCCTGTTAGCCAAATTCATCTCTCACAGACATCTGTAATGATGGTGCCTGCTGCTCACTGCCCGGGATGGAGGCTTTAATTATGTTAACAAACTCTGAAACCTCAGGAGTGGTAATGAGCCTGGCACGGCTGGAAAGCAGGGCTGCATCCAGCGAGGCGTAGGGTGTGCTCTCTGCCTCCTGCCTGCCCATACCTGAGGTGGTGGCTTTCTAGGTGACCACCAGCTTCTGCGGGAATGCGTGGGGACCGTTCCCCTCCCCACGCTCCCTTCACAGCCTCACTTGCAGCTTGTCTTGACACTTTCTTCCCCACAGCCCTGGGTACAGTGTGAGTGCAGTACATTTCATTGCATAAACAGAACTGAAATTCCTTACATTTCGGCAGCACGTTAGGCTCATGAAGGTCACAGAGACTGAACAGCTTGCCAAGGTCTTGGGGCTGGTCAGTAGAGGAGGCAGGTCTAAAACCTCGCGAGAATCTGCGGGCCAGTTGCCCGGGAATTTGCACTTCTCAGCTGAAAGCCTTACCTCCCACCCTCACCCCACACCCTGGCCCTTTCCTTTGGACTCCTGTAGCATCTCACCAAGTTTGGATACAGGCCTGTGTCTAGGGACCCAAGGGAGGTCTGTGAGGTCGAGGTGGATTTGGGGTTGTGTGACTGAGCACTTGGCCCAGTCTGGCAGGATGCGGGGCTCTGTAAAGACGGTGTGTCTGCCAGGAGGACCTCTGTAGGTGTCCTGGCTCCTGCTACAGCAGCTTTTACCTCTTTTTGGCTCAGAAGCACTGTTTGTGTCCTGTCCCTTGTTCCATCTTCCTCATCTCTTTCCTATAGGGCCAAGCAGCTGTTCCTCCAAGACTCATTTCTTGCAGGAATAAGGTTGTCATTGAAGGATCAAACCTGAAGGATCTGAGAGACCAGGCCAGCTCTTTCTTCTACCCTATGGTGGCTGGCGGGCATCACACAGCCCTTGGAGTCCAGGAATTCACCCCCTTCGACTCTGACCCTTCTCTGGGCCTTGTGAGCGTCATGGCCTCTAAGCCTCAAAACTGCACACTGAGTCATGGAATTTTCAGACTGCTCTTGTCAAGGAGTCGTGCCCCACCCCTGTCATGAAAGGGAAGTTGCCTTGCATTAGGGGTCAGGAGACTCAGAGTAATTCTACCTCAGCCACTTATGCCCTGAATGAACCAGGGAAGGTCATTTCACTTCTCTTGAGTCCTTTGCTCTCTCTTGCTTTGCAAAATGATGATAACAATATTTACCTCTCAGAGTCCTTACCAATTAAAAATGAGATAGTGGATGAGAGAGTGCTCTGTTAACTGCAAAGTGCTGATGGAAGATAAAGCGATGTCATTTTTATGGTTGCCACTAAAGGCTGCCTCGGGGCGGGAGCGATCAGAGGAAAAGACGTGAGCTGGCAGAGGGGTGAGGCTAAGGGAAGGAAGTCCCTGCCCCAAAGTCATACTCTTGCTCATGCTCCTAGTAGCCCCTGCAGAGCTGTGTCCACAGTGGAATCAGAATGGCTTGACCCAACTTCCCTGATAAATCATGCAGAATGATTGGGCTGCTCCCTCGCTTTCTCCTTCAGAGGGGTGGCATCCCTTTTCCACCCTTCCACCCCCAGCTTCATGCCCATCAACTCCTCAGTGACCGCCACTGCCACATGAACACCCCAAATTGGAACATATGTCACTCCTGGAGCCCCATTCGCCTGTCCGCCACTACATGCCTATTTTCTAATTTCCAGCTGACACTTCCCTTAGTGAAATAAATGAATTTGCTCCAGCGGAGGCCCTGCTCGGATTAAGCTGCTGTCAGAGCCCCATGCACCAAACAAATTGTTGCCCACAGACCACCGTGCGGGATGCATTCCAATGGGGGCTGGCAGGGGAAGGGTTGGGGGAGACCTAGGAGGAAACGCTCAGTCATGCTGGTGGGCAGGCAAAGACTAGAATGAAGAACGGTTGGTGCTGGAGCCCTGATGCCAGAAGAGCCAGGGAACTGGGAATCAAGCAGAATGAGATCCCCTGAGGGTGGAGGTGACGGAGGAGGGGGTCCTGGGAAGGCTTCTGGGGCAGGTCCATGAGAGGAGAAGGTAATGGGAGATAAATCATGGAAAAGGCCTAGAGAAGTGAGAGGGGAGAGTCTCCAGTCTCCACTCTGAAGCTCCCATGGGAAAAGGGGCAGCCAGGGTGGACTCACTGCTCAGCGATGATGTATTCCCCTGGGAGGGGCGTGCAGGGCACCCCAGCCACCTGCACATGGTGGGCGATCTCGGAGAAGTCCAGACCCAGGTTCACGCCATGGATGGTCACTCGCGTTCCTCCTTCTGGCGGTCCGGACACCGTCAAAATCTGCAGGAGGGAGATGGGATTAGCAATTTGAGTTGGTCACAGGAACAGAAACAGCAGTGCCCTTCCCCGTCCCCCAGGGAGGTTTCAGAACCTATGGACACCAGGAATTCGGGTAAGTGTGTTTTCTCCACTTTTTAGCTTATCTCGGATCTTGACATCATGCTGTGTTTTACACTGCTTCTTCGGTTCTTTACATCATTCATTCATTCATTCATTCATCTACTTATTTAAAAAATTATCAGAAAAAATACTAGACTCAAGGCAGAAAACCATTGTTTGAGACATGTCTCTGATTCACTAGTTGCCTGATTACAGTCAGTCACATATGTCTCTAGACTTCAGTATTCTTAGTTGTGAAGGGTGTATAATCATTTCTACCAACCTTGAAGGGAGCTTAGAAGCACCAAATAGAAGGTGTGCTTGGGAAGATTTTGGAAACCAGAGGGCTTTGTAATTGTGACAGTGTTATTATTGCCACTGCTTTGTGCTAGAGCCCGTCAGGGGTACAATGAAGAATACAACAGAAAATTTGCCCTCAAGAAACTTAGCATCAAGGGGGCTGAGACAAAGGAGGTGCATGAATAGCACTGATTCAGGGTGTCCAGGGGTAAGACAGATACAGAGAGAAAGCAGTGGGAGCGCAGGGAGTAGAGACTGGGTTTGCCTGCAGGGGGGATGATAAAAGATGGAAAGTGCATTTGACATTGTTCTGCAAAAAACATCCTCTGACACACGTTAGGACTGAGAAGAAATAACTTTAGGATTTTCCAGATCTTTCCTGGCTTCCTGTTATCAAGGATTGCTAATTATTCATTCCCTAATTCAGCTCCCAAATGATGGAAACGCAATAGCAGAATAAGGGGCTCCCAAGATTTAATAAAGTTCTATCTGCGAACAGCCCAGACTCTTGGAAAAATGCAGCTCTTTGGGATCCAACAGATCTCAGTGAGTAAGTTTACACTTTGTGGCCGGTAGTTACCTGAAGCAGGAAAAATAATTAGAAGTGAACTCAATCCTAGACAGCAAAGGAACATAGAATTTCATAGCTGGAAGGGATCTCAGAGTATCTTATTCTAAGATCCTTAATTTTTACAGCAAGATGAATGAGACCCAGAGAAGTCAGAAGTATGTCCAAAGCTTTGAACGACTTGTATACATAGTTGTAAAAAGGCCCAGGGTTCTTTCTACTACACTATAGGAAGGGCAGGACAGAAGAAGCAAGGAGCAAAAAAAAAAAGTGGGGGGACTTGATGAAGATCGAGGGTCCTCTAGAATCTCCCAGAAGACGATACCTGGGCAGAGCCACAGCCTCTCTGTTTTTGGACACTCTGGACAGTCTCCCTCTTGACCCTGTATGTGCTCGTGGCGTGTCCGAGGGGGTGGCAGGGTCAGTGTGTCCTGGGGTGCAGATGATGGATGAGTACAGGTGAGCTTGCTGTAGAGAGCACTGGAGACCCTTCTTACCTCCTGGCTTCTCGGCAAGTGCACTGCTCCCTCCCTGTGATGTGGGCACCATAAATGATGCTGCCAATTCAGCCACCAAGCGCCAAGTGATAGTGAGCACAAAAAGGATGCTTCTTCCCCTCACTGCTGGCTGATATGCTGTTCAGACTCCCGGTCTTTTGGTAAGCTGGCTGCAGAGCTGACTCTTGAACTCAGATCTCCTGCCTGTCTGTCCTCTGTAGGCCAAAGACAGTGCTGCCTCCTTCCCTCTGTGCCATCCAGGCCTTGAACGCTCTTATCTGGAGACTCATTTTACCCAAGTCCCCTTGAGTATGGCTCTGACTCCCTTGTCTGAAAATAAAATATCTTCCTTATAAATAAAAATAAACAACAGGCATGAAATGAATCAGGGCTCAGAGGTGTCTTGTATGCTGGGGGTGAGGGTGGGAGAAGGAAAGACAACTTGGAGAGGAAGGAGCTGGCGTGAGGAACTGACAGCCCCTGTCGCTCTTCTGTCCCTGCACTCTAAAAATACCCAACAATAATCCATCCTGGCTGTCCCAGTCTCCTCTGGCACAGTTTCTTCAGCGACCTGGGACTCCTGGGCTCTGGGAGATGGACTCTTATTAATGAGAAATGGAAAGGGCTGCTTCCGTACCTGCTACAGAAGAGCATAAGTAGCAATTTGCTTTTAGTTCCTGATTCTCTTTTGAGCCACTTAGAACGAGCTTCACCAGCCCCTCCATCCCCTCCCCCAGCCAACTGGAAGGCATGAAGCCACCTACCCAAAGGAACTGACAAAGCAGTGGTGATTGGTTCTCTTTCCTTCTCCTACGTTTATTTCTTAAAAAAACATTCTTTTGCTCACTGCAGTTAATTACAACCTTTCTGAAAAACTGTGAAATAAAATCTTTCTGGAAAGCCTAAAAATATTTCTGTCTTGCAGGTAGCCTGTGGGGACTGCATTGTGGATCCTCAGTGGCATTGGCAGGTTCCACGGGGTAGCTTCCTCCTGCTGGCAAATCACTGCAGTGTTTCCCTTCCAATATTCAAGGATCAGTGGCAGACACATGGTCATAGGCATTGGGGTGCTGTAGGGTCTATTTGTTAGCACAGAGCTGCTCAGAAGCATAATTCAGTGTATATTGTTTAGAGAAGAAGATTTTTTTTTTTGGGTAAATTATTATCAAGTATTGTAATCTTGGCATGAAGAGACAAGTGAGATGGGTAGATGCAGCTAGCAGCTGGGGGAATCCAAGCCGGGAGAATCAACGTCCTCGTGGGTCACTAAACCAGGTCCATAGGGCTTGGAAAGTGCCTGGGGAGTGTGAGGTCTTCATGGGGGTCTTCTTTCAATGCTGTGTACTAAGCTGCCAGCACCCAAGTAGGTGGCAAGGGAGTCCAGGGGACAACTAAGCAAGTGTCAAGCTCTGGGGCTTACAAGGGACACGGCTTATAGCTTTCTTGCTGAAAGCAACACTGACCTGTAAAAGTCTGAATTTCCAAAACACAGATGAAGTGGTGATTATTTGATTTGCAAGTGCATTCCCAAGGCCTCCATTACTGATGACTTCCAAATCTATACGGTTGGCGCGGGTCCCTCTCCTGAGCTCCATAGCCATATATCCAATTGCTACTGGCCATCTCCACTCCCCATATATGTCCCTCAGGCACCTCAAATTTCACCATGTCTAAAAATGAACTCTCAATTTTTCCTCCTCCCAACCCCAAGCCAATTACCCTCCCAGATCCTCTTTCAAGGTTAATGGACTCACCATGCACCAAGCCAGGAATTCTGCAAGCACCTTCGACTGCTTCTTTCCCTCATCTACCAGGAATAATAAAGAGAGTCGCCAGGCCCAATCGGTTCTCACTCCCAGGTGTCTTTTGAGTCCACGTGTTCCAGAGTAGGTGTTCAGCAGGACTCTGTCATCTCCCACCCATACTAACCCCAAGGATCTGCACGTAAATCTACTTTCCAGTTAGCTGCCAGGGTGACCTTCACGAACACACACTCCACTACTTGACCAGGTTACAAGTCACTTGCTCTAAAAACCTTCCATGGCTCTGACCATTGCCAAGGCAAAGTCCTTAATTCCTAAGGCTGGCCTGGCAGGTGTGGACTTTCTGGTTCTGATCCCTTTTACCCCTTCAGCCACACTTTCCATTTAATAGCATATCCTTCGTGTCCTGCCCTATCGGGGGTTCCTTTCTACATCATGCCCTTTAAAAATCCCTGAGCCTTTGGACATGTTGCTCATTCACCTCCCGCTTAAAAATCAGAGTGGCTCAAGGGGAAGGTCTGTGTGCAGAGTACAAAAACACAGAGAAAGACCCTGTAGAAGGCAGCTTCAGTTGTCTGAAGCCATCTAGGCAGCTGAGAATGAGTCTAAGGGCCATGCCCTGTCTGTGGTGGGCCCAGGAAGCAAGGACCCTCTACCCTGCCTTCTGTGTTTCTTCTTAGGATCAAGTATTTGAAGACGGCCAGGGAGGGGAGGCTTGGTGACAAAGGATTTCTCCTTCAGAGAGGGAGTGAGCAGGATCCTGCAGGGCACCACCTCAGACCAGGAAGCCACAGGGTCCCTAGCCCCTACCTCCAACTGCCTGACCCAACACACACAGAGACCATGTCCCCAGGGCTCTCTCTTAAAATCAGCTTTCAACTGCTGGGCACCTGGGGCTGCGTCCCACAAATTTGGCTCTCCTGGAAGCCAAGTCTGGCCTTTCTACATGGACCTATAAAGGGGCAATTTGGCTGAATCCCCAGCTACTGCTTGCAGGATTGTAGGGAAGTCCTTCCAGATCTGGATGGAGCTGAGAGGCTGCCGGGGAGGGGAAAGCTAGTCTCCCACAGAGGTGAGGGTGAGAGGCTGCGGTGGAGTCACATGAAGTGCCCCAATGAAAGAAGGGAAACCAAATTATGGCTAGCATGTGAGGCAGATCCACATGTCTTTGTCAGTTTCAGATAACTCCATGCTGCTGGCTACACTAAGGTAGGGAAGAAAGACCATCTGATGCTGGGGCTGTGTCTGCAGAAGGAAGAGGTTAATCTCTGGAGTCAGACAGACCTGAATTTAAATACTAGCTCTAACGCTTACAGGTTATGTGACGTTGAATCTCAATATCCTCATTCAAAAACTGATAATCATGCTTGCCTCACAGGGATGATGTGAAGATGATGTGGCATAACATTTGGAGAGTCCTTAGCATACTGGTTTAGAGAGCAGGTCTTGATAACTGGTATTCTCCTCCCCTGTGCTTCCCTACACCTCTGTCTTCCTAGACGACTGCAACGTGGGATGTTAGAGCGGGCAGGGTTAGGGATGATGGAAGTCCTCCTATTGATCTGCAACGACAACACACGGATCAGGGAGTTCATCACAGAAGCTGGGGTGACCCGTGGTACAAAGAGCTGCTCATGGGCTGACCGGAGAATGCCCGAAGCTGAGTGTGGGCAGGGAATGGTGATGCCTCCAGGGCAGGGTCCTGGCTTTGGCGAGTTCTGGGCCCTGCACACAAGCAGATTCAGAGCCAGACATCCTTTCACCCAAACTAAGTTTGGAAGAACACTGGCCCTGTACAAGACGTTCTGTATTCTTTCCTCCCTCCCTTCTGGCCATTTCTTCTTTCCCTGGCTATCAGCCATTCTGGGGTAGGTGCAGCATTCCCTAATGAACTCAGTTAATTCTTTCAGGGAAGTACTTCCGAATGAGACACCCACACAAATAAATGACAGTTTGGGGTGTGTGTGTGTATATGTTTGTGTGTGTGTGTGAATGTGTGTGAGTGTGTGTGGTGGGATGTGGAGAGAGGGGGAAGGGAAGTGAAACCTGTTAAATCAGCAGGGAAGGTCTTTGGATATTGACTCATTTCAGCCCCATGCTTTTCACCCCATTTTATACTGTGGACTAGAAGTCTATCTGAATGCTCCCCATGTGGACCTCAGAAGTGAGAACTAGAAGGAAGCGACTGGAGAAAGAAGATCCTAGAAGCAGCCTGCTGCTGTTGGGTTGGGGTAAAGGGGGTCACTGAGGCTCTTCCCTCTGTGCTCTGCTGACACTACCTATGTGCCCCTCCCCTGCCCACCCCTCACACTTGGGACCTCCCTATCCTCCCTATCCTCCAGGCCCAGAGTCCTGGCCCTATCCTCTTATGGATTATGGTCTTATGCTGCATATTGATGTTTTAGTCAATGATGGACCACATATATGATGGTGGTCTTATAAGATTATAACAGAGTTGAAAAATTCCTACCACCTAGCGGCACTGTAGTGGCCATAAGTGATATGGAAGCCTCGCACATACAATCATGTACAGCACATAATACTTGAAAATGATGCTGCATGACTAGGTTATCAGTTTATGCACTTACTATATTTTTAAATGTTATTTTAGAGTGCATTCCTCCTACTTATTAAAAAAAAGCTAACTGTTAAACAGCCTCAGGGACGTCCTTCAGGAGGGATTCCAGAAGAAGGAGCTGCCATCATACTCCGTGTGTGCTGTTGCCCTGAAGACCTCCCAGCCGGATAAGAGGAGGAGGTGGAAGATCTGACCCCGGGTAGGCCTAGACTGATGTGTGTCTTTGTGTCTTAGCCTTTAACAAAATAAGTTTAAAAAGTAAAAAAGTAAATTTCACAGGTAGAAAAAAGCTTATAGAACAAGGATATAGAGACAATATTTTTGTACAGCTCTACAAAGTGTGTATTTTAAGAGTTATTACAAAAGAGTCGAAAGGTTAAAATTAAGTCTATAAAGTAAAAAGTTAGAGTAACTAAAGTTAATTTATAACTAAAGAAGAAAACAATGCGTTAATTTCATGTAGCCTGCGGGCATACTGTGTTTATGGTCTATGGTCGTGTATAGTAATGCCCTAGGCCTTCGCATTCACTCACCACTGGCACCCAGAGCAACTTCCAGTCCTGCAAGCTCCATTCACGGTAAATGCCCTATGTGGTGTACCGTTTTAAATCTTTTATAACACATTTTTATCATCCCATTTTTATGTTTAGATACACAAGTACTTACCATGGTGTTACAATCGCCTATAGTATTCAGGACTAGTGACATACAGTACAGATTTCCTGTCTAGGTGTGTAGTGGGCTACACCATCTAGGTTTGTGTAAGTACACACCATGATGTTCACACAAGGATGAAATCGTCTAATGACACATTTCTCAGAATGTATCCCCACGGTTAAGCGATGCATGACTGTACGTGTGCTCGCTGGGAGAGTTCAAGGGTGTCCACAAGTACAAGGAATAAAGCCTCTATGCGTTTGTCATGCTGTTCCCTGTGCTGGTCAAGCATGTCCCCTGACAAATGCCTACCCATCCTCAAGTCTCTGCTCAACAGATACCTCCTCCTTCCCTGACTCCTTCAGCAGATTTAGTAGCCCCTTCTCCTACCCTCCCACTTCCCTCTATGAACACCTCCAGGACCACAATTGCCACACTGCACTGTAACTGCTCATTCCCTCAATAAGACAATAACTATCTTGAGACAAGGGACTATCTAGCTTTTCTTAGCAAGCAAATCCTTAGCATGCTTCCTGGAACAGAGGAACTGTCAATAAATATCCCCAGTTCTCTGTTGAAAGGAAATGCTGGTCTCAACCACATACTAGAACAGACTGTGTTCTAGTATCTGGTGTTCACACAAGGATGAAATTGTCTAATGACACATTTCTCAGAATATATCCCCATGGTTAAAGAAGGATCCTACATCCTTCTTTAATGATGACTAGAGGAGCAGAAGTACCTAACTGTTGCCTGAGAGTGATGCAGTATTTTAACATCAGGATCATTAAACAGTTCTTCCTGCAATCTCCCTTGCCTTAATCTAAGCCAATTTCTGGTTTGATTCCTCATCGAATGGAGGACTGAACAGCTGCCTCCTCATCAAACATCTTTTAGCTACCGAAGACAGCAATTAAGTCACCCCTGGCCTTTGCTTCTACAATTCTTCCAGCCTTCTCTCCAAAGATCTTGGTTTCTAAACGCTTTGATCATTTTGGATGATTTTCTCTGGACCCTCGGATTTCTTTGCATCTTCTGAGAGTGTGGTGACCCAAACTCGGGTTGTGGCTTCAGCAAAGGCCTGATTGATGGATGTGCAGTAAAGAGGGTCTGCAAAGATGATTTCCTTTGCTTGTCACACACGCCATTAAGCAGGCTGGCCCTGGGCAAAACCCAGTGGAGGATAAACATTTGGTATCTTTCCTGTGTTCTTTCGTGTTTTCCTCCCAGGAGTTCCTTCCCCATTTTAGGTACCTTTCCCGCTGCTGTTCCCTCCTCCCTTTCTCTGTTTGTGTATAGCAAGTACCGAAAGCTGTATTTGCATCTTAATGGGACTTTAAGTTGTGTTATTACTGGCCTTAAGAGCACTGATCTCTACTGACTGGTTGTAGAATGAAAAACGTGTGTCTTGTTTGGAGGATTCAGTAGGAAAATAAGGGAAACACTTTAGGATAGAGAGCTCAGGTTGGCAAACCTAAACTCTGCCCCAAGAGCAGCCAGTAACACCGCCCATGCAAAAAGGTGGCTAGCTTAAGTCCTGGCCATGCACTTCTTGATCTGTACATCATAAGCCAGGAAGATCAGGCCAGCAGGATGTGGGATGAGGCGGGCATGCCTAGGTCATAGCACATACGGCCACGGCAGGGGACCAAGTAGGAGATTCCTATCTTCTGCTGAGGCCCTTTCAAAGCTTCCAGGAACCTCTGGTTTAGGGAGTCACTTCTCCACCTGCTCAGACCCCACCCTGACAGCAGCACAGCACAACTGAGCCCTGGAGAGTGCTGGGGCACCCCAGCTAAATCTGCGTTCCTGCCAAACCCTGTCTTGTTTGTTTCCCTCCGTGAGTGCCATGACCTGGAAAGCAGCCGCCGCGATGCGATGCTGCCCCCGATCTCGATCTTGCAGCCACTAATTGAACCCTTTGGAGGGAACTGTGCCACAAAGCCGCCCAAGGGCGAGAGCAGATGCAGCCGATTAATTACAGCTGGGGAGATGCGAAGGGCTGCACGGGGAGCTGGGCAGGAGGCGCTGGAAGGCCCAGGGGCTTGGAAGCCTGGGAAGCGAGTGCTCAGGTGGGCTGTTCCCAAGCTCTGCCTCAGGCAGAGCCTTGTGGGGGCAGGGTTGGGACCAACTTCAGAGTAGGGGCTTGTCAGGGCAGAGGAGCATGGTGGCAGCTCCACAAAGCCCAGCTCCCACTCCAGAGACCCTATCTTCCTCTGGTTGTATCTCCCAGGCTGATAGAGATGGCAGGAAAGAAGACAGAAGCAAGGCTTTGGCTCCAGGGTATCGAAGATATTCTGAGAATGATGGCTGCTGCTTTTACATCTGTTAAGTGCTTATGAGTAAGGAATTGTGTCAGGAGCTTTGCATACTGTATGCCACTAGGGGCTCAAAACAAGGTATAAGATATTATTATCATTCCCATTTTTCAGATGAGAAATAGTGTCCCAGAGAGGTTAACTTGTTCAAGGTTCCACAGTGAGTGGCAGAGCTCAGCCAGGTGTATCTAACTGCTGTTTTCTGCCTTCACATAGCACTGCCGCTGGGAAGACCCCTAGCCTTGGTCAGCCACCATGAGCACGCACGCCTCCTCTTCGCTTCTGTGTGCTTAGGCACTCCAGCCCCTTTCCCTTTCTTCCCATCTCTGCAGCAGGCTTCAGACGTACAGATTAAGAAGTGCATGGCCAGGACATCAGACATGGCGAAGGCTGCTTTCTAAGGAGCTCTGGGGTTGGCTTTGCTGGTCACTCCCTTTACTCCTGCTCTCTCTGGCGTCCTGAACTTCTCAGCATCCATCCTGCCTCCTCTCTGACCTCACCCCAGGCAAAATAGCCATACTCCCCTCTTGACCTGACCCCTTTTTCTCTCTCTGTGCATGTCCAGTCTCCCCAGACAATGCCAGGATTGGGGACTACTGGCTTTCTTCCCATCTCTGCAGCAGGCTTGAGGAAGAGCTTGGTGCCAGCTCCTTTCTCTCCTCTGGCTTTGCAGATTGACAGTTCTATTTGTCCAAGTAAGCTCAGGAAAGAGGTGAAGAATGGTACACTGGTCAAACACAGGGGCTCTTGAATAAAGTAGCTGTGGGTCAAATTCCAATTGTAAAACTTGTTCTCAATGTCACTTCCAGAAAGTTATCAAACCTCATAGCCATTTAGTGTCCTCATCTGTAAAATGGGTCTCATGACAATACTAACTTCTATTTAATGACAGTTTGGGGGTTGAAATGAGATGACATTCGAGGTGCTGAATGCACTGCTAAGTGCAAGGTAAGCATTCAGTGAGTGTTAGCTATGATTTTTCTCATGACTATTTTATGATGGAGAAATCCAGGTGGAAGGTGGGTTAGCCAAGGTCCAAAGGAAACGTAGCTTTGTTTTCAGAAGCGTCTGATGCAGATGGAGCCTCTGGGTACTATTCTTGGTGGGGATTCAGGGGAGGGGCAGACAGGCTGACTTGAGAAGGGAAGGTGATTGGTGTGAACATTGCTCAGCTCAGCGTGTCATTGGCTGCCCCTTGGACGAGCCTGTGCAGCTCTCACCATGGTTTCCAACAGGTGGTCTGTCCCCACCCTTGGATTTGTAAAAGGAGACCAGAGAGATTAATGTCAGAGGCTCCCAGAAGAAGAGGTCCTGGAGAAGCCACTCCAGAATGGCCTCAGCCCGATCAGCATCCCCAATGGATATTCAAATTCTGTATTCAAAGATTTTGCGTCTGAAATTGGGATTTCAGGAGGGACTTGCCCTGAGAAGCCTTCTAATCAGGACCAACCAGTGAGGACACGTCATCTCCTCTCCTTCCTAATTCTCTCTCTCCTTTGGCTTTAGAGGGCAGTGATGCCAACTTTGTGGCTGCACATTTCCATTCCCTTCTGGCTCCTAAAGACACCTGGATGCTGGGTCCAAGAAAGCAAATTGTGGCATTTTTTTCATCTCGGAGCATATGTGTGTGTGTCTGTGTGTGTGCCTGTGTGTGCACTCACGGTAGGCTAGAGCCCGGCTGACGAGCTCTGTAGGAATCTACGGCATTGGTGGTGCCAGCTCTCCTGCCCGGCGTGAATCCTTGCTGGCTCTGTCTTAGCTGATAGTACATTCAAAACCTAATTGTTATCTCAGCAGAGTAACTCCATTATTCATCCTGACACCATCCCCCGTTAGCTGTTTGTTGCAGTGATGTTATATTAATGAGGCCTGCAAATAAATGAACGGAAGATCAGAGTGCCGGCTTGTTTCTTGGGAAAGCTGGCTGACTTATTTATTTATTTGTGGGGAACTTTGCAGTGAGTCACTCTGGCCCTGGGCAGGTGGCTTTTGGCCTTTCCTGCAGAGATTTGGTGCAGCCTCGCAGATAAATACTTGTAAATGTCCCAGTTTCCCAAACAGTTTCACAAATGTATTTGCATCTGAGAGAATCCAGGCAAAACAAATCTACTTTAAATTATTTATGCAAGTGAAGAACAGGAGCCAGCAGGAGTGATGGATCATCTCAAACTATTAAGGTATCAGAAATTATTTCAGCTTGGTTTTGGAGCGCAGTGTACATGGTTTTCTATAATTGATTTTCTCTCTCCAGTTACATGTACCTAAGATACGTAAGATAATGTTAAAGAAAATTTGTATTCCCTAAGCATGGACTAGGGAGGTGGTGGAGAAGTTACTGAGGCTGAAAAATTCATAAAGCAAAAGCTACATGGTGATCAATAGAGAGACAGCTGTAAACCTAACCCCTCCACTGCCTGGCATCAGTGTGGCCTTATGGTGCAATGTGCCAGGTGACTTCAGGAACACACAGGAATGTCCTTTCACATCTTAAGGGTGGGTTTCTGGTCACACCAACTCTGGTTTTCATCCCCTGCATCTTAAGCCTGCTTTGCCTTGGCTTCACCTTGATCTCTGTTCTTGCCTGCAAGTGTGAAGCAACCTGGGTCTGATTGTCTGGCTTCTCCCATCAGGCTGAGATGCTTGAGAGGTCAGAGCTGCCAGGCCAGGGAATCCAGCTTTCACTTTAGCTTAATGGCCATCTCACTGGTGGATATAGCCAAAAAAACAACCCAATTGAATCTAATAGCTTCAAGAAATAACTGGGGTAGGAGTTAGAATGATGCTTCTCCCTGAAAGGCAAGAAGTGACTGCCCCAAGCTCACGTGCACCCCAATATCCTCTTCTTGTTGTTTTTCCTCCCACTCACAGGAGTAAGTGTGGACCTCATTATGTTTAGAAAGACAGCTAGGTGAAAGTTACTTTAGACTCAGCACAAAGGGTAGCCAATGTTGACATTTTGTCTGGCATCTCTTGATACTTCCAAGAGGATTCTGATCCTGGCCACAGACATTTTGGGTATGCTTGTGGTGGGATGAGGTGGGGAAATGTATAGCCAAGGAATAGTGCCCCCCCCAACCCCATGATCAAGAGAGAAAGCATGGTGTGGTGGAGGAAGTCTGCCTTCTGCTCTGCCACTAACCAGGTGTGTGTGTGCCACTGGGCCAATTCTTTACTTCTCTAAGGACTGTTTCCCCAACTGTTAAGTGAAGATGATAATGGCCATCTAGCAGGCTTGTTTGGAGGAGTAGGAATGCAAAGTGCTCAGATCCTGGCACATGGGAGAGTCTTGTTAAAGAGAAGCAATTGCCATGAGGACTCCCAGAATTCAAATGTTGGCTAGTCTGCTCAGGTTCCTTGCCTGAGGTTAGTGTCCTCGTTAGCAGGAAACCTGTATCCCTACTTCAGTCCTCCTTCTGCACGGACACAGCTTCAGAGGGTGGAGATTAGAAGTCTGCCCTAGGCCTTTTGGAGGAAGCACAGTGGCCTGCAGAGCGGTCAGTTTCCAGCCTCTTCCAGGTGGCCAATGTTCAAGGATAGGCTGGGGCTATTCTGAGAGAGGCCGCATAACCTAGCCTTGCTACCCAGGACTCACGTATACATGTGACAGCTTCCAAGCCCAGCACGGTTCATGGCATACAGTAGTCATTAATTAAATATTCATTTAATGAGAGAATTAATGTATTTGGAATGGTGGCATCTCCTTCCTATGATCAGAATGCTCACTTTTATGGTTTGACTCTTGTCTCCTCAAAATTCATATGGTAAAGACCTAATTAAGTACCTTAGAATGGGACCTTCTTTGGACATACGGTCTTTAGAGAGGTAATCATATTAAAATGATATAATTAGGGTGAGCACTAATCCAATATGACTGGTTCTTTATTTTTTTAAAAAACTAGGGAGACAGACACACAAGCAGACAGATAGCATGCCATGTGAACATGAAGACAGAGGTCAGGCTGAGGCTTCTACAAGTCAAGGATTGCCAACGATTCCCAGCAACCACCAGAAGCCAGGAAGGAGACCTGGAGTCCCCCCTCACAGTGCTCCGAAGAACACAGGCTGCTGACACCTTGATCTTGGAGTTCAGGCCTCCAAATACCTTCAGGTTGCTTAAGCCACCTGCTTGTGGTTCTTTGCTAGGGCCACCCTAGGAAACTGATACATTGGCTTGCAGTGAAGAAGACCTCTGTTATGTTAGCTCCAAAATCCCTTTACCCTCTCTGAGTTTATCTTCCTGAGAAAATAATCAGTTTCCTTTCCTTTTCTGCTGGATCCCGCCTACTCATGGCTCCTTAAGAAATGTTTTCTCTGGGCCTTCTTTTCCAGTGGGTGGCTCCTAATACCCTCCTCTTTGAGGTCCCAGCAGGTCCTGAAGCACAGGCTGGGGGAACAGAAATGTGGTGGGTCAGACATCTCATGGGCATTCTAATCCTCTGCACGTCTCCTGTGCCTGGGGTCGAGCAGGTGACACATGCACAGACACCCAGGATGACAGCTGGAAATGGGAGCAGCTCACGAGGCCTCCCCAGGGGGGGACAACATCATTATCACACCACGAGCTGGCTGAGAAGGAGCAGACGGTGAGTCCTGAGGGGGTCCTAACCTGAAGTTTATGTAAACTGTGAAATTCAATAGCCTGTGCAACTTGTTCTACATGAAGCTGCCATAAAAGATGGATCCCCCGGGATGGGCCTGGTTGCCATGGAGAAGATGGGGTAAGCAGGGGTTAAGGAGGAACACAGCTGTTTATCTAACTATGTGTGAGCCCACTTATTTTTCTAAAGTAGAACTCCTCTGAGGTCATCTCATTTATTTCTCTGCCATCCCAGGCAGCACAGCATCCATTCCAGCTTCCACTCATTTCCAGGACTGGAAATTCTGCCATAATAGGCCATCCTAGAATCCTTCTCTTTTCATCCTTCAAGAAGGATCTTTGTAGTAAGTGGCTTCTGTTTACTGCACAGAGCGACTGCACTAAGGAGGGCACCCGTTCTGAAGATGAAGGCTGGGAACAAGGAGGTCTGCATCAAAGGGTACAGGCCTCATAGAAATCCAATGATTCAGAGGTTTGGGGAAAACATCGATACCAGTGTGAAGGGATTAGCCAAGAAAGCTGATGGAAAGAAAATGAGTTGACCGGGCACAGTGGTTCACGCCTGTAAACCTAGCACTTTGGGAGGCCGAGGCAGGCAGATCACCTGAGGTTGGGAGTTCGAGACCACCCTGGTCAACATAGTGTAACCCCATCTCTACTAAAAATACAAAAATTAGCTGGGTGTGGTGGCATGTGCCTGTAGTCACAGCTACTCGGGAGGCTGAGGCAGGAGAATCACTTGAACCCAGCAGGTGGAGGTTGCAGTGAGCCGAGATCACACCACTGCACTCCAGCCTGGGCGACAGAGTAAGACTGTCTCAAAAAAAAGAAAAAAGAAAGAAAGAAAAAGAGTTGATTCTTCTTAAAGGTTACTTTTAGCAAATAACGCATTCTTGCCAAAAACATCATACAGATGAAGTTGTGTCCTTCTCAGGGCATTCTGTTGAAAGGTACATGAGGATGATTTTTCCCATTACTGGTTTTATTTACTTTCGTCAATTGGTTTGGGTGAGGTCTGCTATGTTTCTTCACTGCCCAGCTACTACTGTTCTTGTTATAATTAATAAGTATCTTATGGGAAAGTGGCTTAAGGTTATGTAAATAGCCTATTTCTCATCATACTTTCATCTACTAATTTTAGTGTTCATTGACCATTCTTTGCCTGAGACAATTATTACTGTGTACTTTGTCAAATGGTGATTTCTATTTCCATAATTCCTTCTACATTTTTGAGTTGGAATTCTAGTGTAAAGAAGAGCTTCTTTCCTCCCCATTTATTTATTTAGAGACAGGGTCTTGGCCAGGTATGGTGGCTCACACCTGTAATGCCAGCACTTTGGGAGGCCGAGGTGGGTGGATCACTTGAGGACAGGAGTTTGAGACCAGCCTGGCCAAACATGGCAAACCCTGTCTCTACTAAAAATACAAAAATTAGCCAAACATGGTGGTGCATGCCTCTTGTCCCAGATACTCAGGAGGCTGAGACATGAGAATTGTTTGAGCCCAGGAGGCAGAGGTTGCAGTGAGCCAAGATCACACCACTGCACCCCAGCCTGGGTGACAGAGAGAGAACTTGTCTCAAAAAAAAAAAAAGTTAAAAAAGTGACAGGGTCTCACTCTGTCACCCAGGAGTGCAATGGCATGATCATAGTTCACTGTAGCCTCAGGCTTCTGGACTCAAGCGGTCCTCCCACCCCAGTCTCCCAAGTTGCTAGCACTACCAGAATGCATCACCACATCCAGTGAAATTTAAAATTATTATTGTTATTTTTTAAAGATCAGGGTCCTGCTATGTTGCCCAGGCTAATCTTGAACTCCTGGCTTCAAGCAATCCTCTCAGCTTCTGCCTCCCAGAGAACGAGAATTACAAGCATAAGCTACCGTGCCTGTCCCCTCCGCCCCATTATTTATTTACGTGTTCGTTTCTTTTTATCAGGAGGAACCAGTGGATTCTTATTTTATTCTATTGGTGAAATCCACAGCTGTCATTTTTTATGTTCTTGCTCAAATTGCCCAGATTTGGCCTCTGAGATCCCCTTCAAGTTGCCTCAAGTGCCCTTTTGGTATGTATCATACAGGTTTTGTTGGTACTTCTTGCCAAAGAAATATATAACCTGAATTGAATCATGAGGAAGCGTTAGAGAAATCCAAATTGAGGGATATTCTACAAAACAGCTAGCATGTACTTCTCAACGGTATCAAGGTCATAAAAGGCAGAAAAAGACTGAGGATTAAAGGACTAAGGAGACATGACAATAGAATGTCACATGGGATCCTGGATTGGATCCTAGACTAGAAAAGGACATCAGTGGGACAATTGGCAGAATGTTAATAAGGCATGTATATTAGATGGTATTATTATATCCATGCTAATTTCCTGATTTTGATAATTATACTGTGGTTATGTAAGATGTTAACTTTGGAAATCTGGGTGAAGGGTATATGAAAGTTCTTTGTACTATTTTTATACCTTTTTATAAGTCTAAAATTGTTTCAAGAATGAAAAGTTAAAGAAAGAGACAATGACTTTTACAGGGAAAGGAGGAAGGAGTGGGGGGTAGGAGAAAATGAAAAGAGAGAAATTATTGAAATGAAAGAAAATACTCCAGATAATCATGAATACTGCATTCCAGGCCTGCATACTCCCTCCCTCATGTCCTGTTCAGAGCGATGTCCCCCGACTGGCTTGGGACACAACATGGATTTGTCTCTCTCCAAAGATGCTCCTTCATTTCTCAACAGCTTCGACTTGAAAAACACCAGCAGGAGATTGGGGCCTCCGATGCCTTCTGATATGTTCACTGGGAAAAATCAATTACAGCCTAATTACCTCAGGGGGTTAATTAGCCTGGTGTAGCCTGGGTGTCCTCTGTGAACAGAGCAGCCCGTCAGCCCCCGGTCAGCGAGCAGGGCAGCCGAGGCAGAGGCTTCCCAGCGAGAAGCTTGCCTTGGGGCTGGAAAGGGGCCCCGAGCCAGTCGGGGAGTGGATGGTGCAGCTGCTGGGGCTGGCAGAGGCGGGCGGGCGGTGCTGATGGAAGCAAGTCTCTGCCTAATTTAAGCTCCCCCACGCCACGGGTGCTCACAGATGTAGAGACTGGCAACTGCAGCAGCAAGAATTACAGAACAGTGCAAGTTCTCAGGCCAGCAGTGGCCGGAAATCACTCGAATCAGGGGGAAGGCACGGAGCCCTGAGCAGCTCAGGAAGCTAGCTGCCTGAGGGCAGAGGCTGGGGCACCGCCAGCAGCCCCTGCAAACATTCTCTTCCAGAGACATAAAGACACAGGAGAGTCAGGAGGCACCATCCCTGGTCACAATCAAGAGTACAAGGGGATTGAAGTAGCTCTGTCTTTGAAAGGCAGTGTCTGCGCTCTCCTAACTCCTCTCCACGCGGATGAATGAGGGCCTGAAAGCAGTCAGGCTCTCCCACAGACAGCCCTGCACTTCCCTGGGATGTGCGGCCTTGGGGATGGATTGCATCTCTCTGGTCTAGGAAAGATCCTTAAGGAAGATATCAAGGAAGAGGAAGCACCACTTCCTGTCTTACGTTACTTGGGCATACTGTAAAGAATCTAAACATGGCTTTACAATTAAATATGAGATCAAATACTGGCTGTATGTACTGGGGCATGTCACACAATTTCTCTGAGCCTCATTTTCCTCAACTCTACCGTGAGGGAGAGAATACTTACTTCCCATGGTTGTCGTGAGGATTACATGTAATTGATGCACATTAAATAAATATTTGTCACCTCTTCAAGTAACCCATGTGTAGGTCAGCAGCATCCATTCAATCTTGAGGGTTTCTTTTCTAAACTGATCTGGGGTTTTGATATGATCATAGACATGTTCTAGAAGTTTCCCAATATTCTGTAACATAGGTGAGGACCCGAGTTGCTTTCCTTGGCTGGCAGGGAAAAGGATGGTGCAGCAGCTCAGGGAGGAGGCAGAAAAGGAGTAGCCCCTCCTCCTTTCCTAAACATGCAGACCACCGGGGTACCTGCCTGGCCCTTTATTCCTAGTCCCCATCAGGAAAGTGCAGTTAGTTTCAAAGCATGAGTGACAGTTACAGACCAGGGAGCAGTGAAGGGGGAGCACAGAACACAACCAAAGTTAACTACAGCGACTCCTCTCCCCGGCCATTCAAAATGTGAGCAATTGCATTTTCATCCACATCGTCTATTCATCTTCCTTCAAAATTTGCTATTTTGGAAACATCATTTTTTTTCCCCAGGATAATTAACTTCCTTTTCTTTCCATTAAAATGCATGAAAAAATTGGGACAGGGAGTAAATCCTGAGAAATGGCACTGTGGCTAATGTAGTGCCTGCCTTTACTCTCTTCTTCCGTTTTCAGCTTTGCAACTCTGAGCTAATTGCGGCTCCTGAAATCACATTTCTGCTGAGAAAAGCTAAACCTGTTTTCTGAAACGTTCACCCACCATGGAGCCAATTTCTCCTCCTCACTTGGCTCAGCCAGCCTGGCAGGGAGACTGGCCTGGCTCTGCCTCCCTTGTCGTGAGCACGTGCACACCAATGCGCTTGTACATTCACGCACAGGCATGAGGATGAGCTTCCATACACTTACCTCGTATACCTAGACGGGGGCCGTCGAGATACAAACGAGAGATTTCCTCTCTATGCCAAGAACTTGTCTACAAAGGCTCAATTTGCACTCCTCTTCCACTGTCTTGGGGTCAGCTCTTGGCCGCCCCTTCCTGCTGAGGGAACTTGAATGACTTACCTCGGTGATTTGAGGGTTGGAGCACTTGACATTGTGGCTGGACCAGTCGAGCCAGGGGCTGGAAGGGCTGGTACAGTGCTGGTGGAGGGTGCACCTGCGCTCGCCGCTGCACCAGCCACACTCGAACTTCCGGTCGGCCTTGAGGCAGAGGCCGCAGCTCTCCCGCTGGGCTGCACACTTGTAGAGATGGACTGCAAAGAGACCGGGCGGTCACCGATGAAACCAGAAAGGGCTGCCCACAATGCACTCTTGCAGGTGTGATAGAAACTCTTCCCCCGCATGGATAACACATTGAGCATCATTATCATTGCAAGAATGTCTGATGGGGAATTAATAAATTGAGCCTCTTATCAGTCATTTAAGGGCATTAGGAAAAATAATATGATTTAAGAATTCTGGCTCTAGATTGAATCAGATTACGGCTTTAACTGTGGCTTCACTACTTCCTAGCAATGTGACAAAGGACTTCACCTCCCTGAACCTCACTTCTCTAATCTCTAACATGAAGATAATCATTGTTTTTGGTGAGGTTGGCATAAGATACTGTGTATTAAGTGCTTAGCACAATGCCTGTAACGTAGCTGATGCCCTATGCATGTTTATGATCTTTTCTTTGAAGTCGTGCTATATTCCTATGCTGCCATCTCTCTTATTCTCACACTCTCACATATGGTCCTTGTGCAGGAGGGAAGGGCTGCTTTCTTCCATTGCAGGTAAAATGTGGCTCAGAGAGAGATAATGATTCTGAGAGCTTAGTAAGATCAGTGACCCAAACTGGAATCTTCAAACTCCAACTTGCTGTGCTGCTAAATGGGAGGTCCTGAGAACAGAGGAATCTTGTCTGGGAAACTGGAAATTGCATGGGTTTGGGGGAGGAGTCAGCTTGGGGTAAAAGAAAGGCCAGGTGGCTAGCAGTAGGGGAAACTGCTGATTTTAAAAAAAAAAAAAAAAAAAGAGGGTGACACAGCCCTGTTCACAGACCTTGTGGATGGAGAATATGTCCCCAGAAAGGACAAACTGGCTCCCCAAATGGTAACATTTGGAGTGTGTCAACTCTTTGTCTTTGCTTTTGTCTCCCGCTGACTTAAAAGTCCTAATATAACCAGCAAGTCAGTGGAACTGGGCTTCAGGTTCAGGAACCTGGTCTTAGCTCCTTGCCTGCTGAGATTTTGAGTTACAAGCAGAATTCTTCAAAAGCAAAACACGTAAAAGTCATTTTTCCATCTTTTGGTCAAGCACATATAAGCTTTCAGGACCAGGTGGTATGCCACTGCTGGAAGTGAGACATGTGCCCCAGGGAAAGGGTAATGTTAAAATTCTTCCCATAGGTACTCATGCTGTTCCTCTGCTGTGTCCAGCATCCTTTAGCCCCAGCTGCAGGGCCTATATTTAAATACCCTAATGCTTACCGCTTATTAAGGTAGAGGGCAGGAAACTGGAATCTTAAAATGAATGAGTACACACTGAGCATCTATAAATATGTAGCACATGGTCCATACTTGAGCTCGTTTGCTCCTCACGCTGACCCTGAGAAGTGGGCATCCTTCCCTCCACCTCACAGATAAGGACATTGGATGTAAAGGGGACCGGTCATTCACCTGCATTCACACAGCTGTAAGTGAAAAAGCCAGCAGGAGAATCCCGCTTTGCTGGATTCTAGAACCTGAGTCTTTAAATGGTGTAGTCCCCTCTACCCAGCCCATTGGGCAGCCTGCAGTGACACTCATGCTAGCAGGTGAAGGGGATACGAATGTGAAGACAACACTGTCTGTGTGATCTCAGAGCTTCTTCAACATTGTGAAAGTCACAAGCAGAGTTTCTGATGCAACAGCTCAGATGTGGTGGCTCTCTAAGCTCCAGGTGCTAAGGCAACCTCTGGGATCTAAGCCCAGATCCCCAGCAGGGAAAGTGTCTCCTATGTCTTAGCAGTGAGAAAGTTTGGCTTGGATATAAGGAGAAATAGAAAAAAAAAATAATCCTCCTGGCTCAGTTCCTTTCTCCCAGTCTAAGTAGCCTCGATTTTAACGGCAGCATTTGAGACAGGGAATTACAGCCCTAAAGATGCTGAAAAATTTGCAGCCCCTGCTATGGCCTCACCCCCACCCCATTTCCATTGGCTGACTCCTCAGGTGGAAGCAGAGGCTTGTGACAACCCTAGCTACCTGAAATATGGTGAGACATGTGGCTGAGGGTGGGAGGAGGGGTTAAGAATGTATTCCAGGGGGAAGGAGTTTAAATCCCGGCCCTAGTAGCAGATCCTCATTATGATGTGGCTCAGCCTACAGACTCTGAAATTAGACTGTCTTGGTTCTAAACCCAGCTCTTACTATCTGACTCTTGGCCCATTTCTTAATCTTGTTGGGTCTCAGTTTCCTCATCTAGAAAATGAGAATAATAATAGTACATACCTCTCAGAGTTATTGTGATGCTTAAGGAAAATAATCTCTAATAAATTACTTAGTGAGTGCCTACCCATCATGAGTGCTCATCATACTGGAATCACTTTCATCATTCTTGAGAGCAGGGTGGAATCTTGGTATTTGCTGCACTGAGGGTCAGGCCTACCTGGCACATGGCAGGAGCTCTTTGACATGGATTTATAGGACGATGAATAAGAACACGGAGCATCTCTCCTGCTTCAGCCAGTCCCCCTTCCTGAACTTCATTGCTCCAGATGTGAGCTGGAGTCTGCATGCTGCTCTCTCCCGCCCACCTCGGGAACAGGAGAGCAGCCTTAAAAGCCATCTTTGTGCAGTGATCGTGACCAGGGCCAAGGACAGGGGAACAAAAGCCTGACTGGAAACAATATCTCCATTTCCAGGGAAACTGGTGGGACGTTCCTGCCTGCTGTTCTCCTAGGTCAGGTTCCACAGACACTTCAAAGCCTACAAGAGCCAAAGAATAACGTGGATGGGCCGGCGGCTGCCCGGCGGATGCTCTGGTTGTAATAAAACAGGGCTCCCAACAGGACTCCTTTGATGGCTCCAAATGTTGCTTTAGGATCCTCTGAAGAGTTCCGCTGACAGAGGGAGTGTATTATTCATGGCACAGCATCTGGCTGCTCTGATCCCTCCAGCCCCAGTCTTTCCCGGGGTCATGAAAAGATCAAACTTCTACCCGGAAGTAGCCGCTTACCTTTCAGGTCCTGAGGGTTGTCAATGATGAAATTGCCATTCCACACCACGGCGAAGTCCACGGCCAGGTTGCTGATGTCCATGCCATCATACTGGTACTGTAGGGAGAGGCAGAGGCACGGGGCTCACAGGGCTCTCCATTGCAGGGGTCGGGGATGCAGGGAAACCCTGTGTGCTGCTCAAATTATTCTTATGACGCCCATTCCCTGAATACCAGCTACTAATGCCAAGAGACTCCCACCCAAGCCCCCTAGCTTGGCATTCAGTGCCCTGCATAATCAGATGCAAGCTGACTCCTCCGGCCTTCTCCTCCACTGCTCTCCTGTGGAAAGCTTTGAATCGACCTTTCTCCAAACACATCTTCTTAAACCCCTCTCTGTCTTTGTTGAGTTCCTATCTTATTAGGAATGCAACCCTCTCCCTACAACCTCCATCCTTTTAACCCACCCGTGTTCTTCTAGCCCAGCTCTGTTAACTTTCCCCGGGAGTCCTCTCCCACAACCCTGCAGACCTACCCCAAACTGTCCATCCCCTGTTGTGGCCCGTTTCTGTCTTGCACCAGCACTTTCTGGAATCTGCTGTGCTTCTTTTCACGTGTTTCTCTAGAAAGTCCGTATGTCTCCATAGGCAGAGCTAACGCCCTCTTACTGCTCTGTAATGCTGAGAGCCTTAGGGAGCAGTCAGCCGGCCAAGCCCTGCGGCGGCCCTCTACTTCCACAGGAGCCTTACTTTAGCCAGCGGCCCACTAGGGAGAAGTGCCCACAGTTCTCCTGGCACAGATCTCATCAGCCCTACCATTAAAGTCCTCCATCTCTGGCCAGGAGTCTACGACTTTCTCTCTTGGGCTGATCCCACAGAAGACATTTAGTCCCTTCACAAACTTCAGAAATAACACCCCTGGGTGGCCAGCCCCGGCACCCTGTGAGGGAGACCTTGGGGCATCTCCCTGACCCCCCCCACCCGCAACTCTTCAGCTGCGGAGGGCATGTCACTGTCAGCCTCTCGCCCCCACCCACCCCTGCCCCTGCCTCTCTTTGTTGTGTTGTGTTTCTTTCTCATCCTGCCTTCCCCTTGTGCTTGGCGGCCTTCCACCGATTACAAATTCTATCAAGCGCCTGTGACCTGGGAATCTGACAGCTCCCTGATAAGAGGCCCAGATTCCCTTTATCTCTCCCAGGCGAATTAGCTTCCCTCAACACCTTTGTCACTTCCTCCCCTCCTGCATCTCCAGCTGACCCCCCACAGTCGGAGACAGGGAGCTGGCAGATAAAAAGATCTTCTTGGGGTTAGTATTATAATTAAACACCTCATGCTCTCTGTCTGCCATTCAGGATTGGTTTAACCCTTGCTTCTCTTGAAATTCACGGCTTCCTCCTTCCCCTCCCCTTCCGCCTCCCCTCCTCCCATCTCACTTTCTGCTCCTCTCTTCTCCAGTTTTCCCCTGCGGAGCACCCTCCTGGTATTCACTCCCTGAAAGGGGGACCAGGATGGGAACAAGGTGTGGGGTGGAGCTGACTCCCTTTGGCTCAAGTTTCACTGAAGACAAAGGGTGGTCTTTCAACTTCAGAAAGGTCCATGATGTGATTATTTCACATTGCAGGCCTGTATCAAAACATCTCATGTAGCCCATAAATGTATATACCTACTGCATATCCACAAAAATAAAAAATAAAAAATAAAAAAAAAATCAACTTCAGAAAGGGCACAGAGATCTCAGTGTAAGCCATGAGGGTCGTTATGGAACTCTGTCTTTTCTGGCACCAGTCACCTGCTCTGCTCTGGCTGAGCGGCTGGGGTGCTGGCTGGCTCCTGCATCCCTGGGGATGTGGGCTCAGCCTGTGAACCTGGAAGGCTCCGGAAACCAGGGCTGGCCACACTGAGGCCCTAGCACAAGTGTAAGAGGAAGTGCTGCTCCAGGCAGGGCCTGGCCTGAGTTCTCTCTTGTTTTTCTGAGATGGAATCTTGCTCTGTCACCAGGCTGGAGTGCACTGGCATGATCTCGGCTCACTGCAACCCCTGCCTCCTGGGTTCAAGTGATTCCCCTGCCTCCGCCTCCAGAGTAGCTGGGACTACAGGTGCCCGCCACCATGCCTAGCTAATATTTTGTATTTCAGTAGAGACAGGGTTTCACCATGTTGGCCAGGATGGTCTCAATCTCCTGACCTTGTGATCCGCCTGCCTCGGTCTCCCAAAGTGCTGGGATTGCAGGCAGCCTGAGTTCTCTTACCGAGCTGTTCTGGCACTGAACGCTGGAGCTGTTGAAGCGCAGGGCAGGGACCCGGTGGATGGCCCCTTGTATGTTGAGAACGCACTCATAGCCTCGCTGGCCGGACTGTGGCTGGGGCAGGTTTCTCGCCTTAAGGGTAATCGGCTTTACCTCCCCGACTGGAATCAGGATCTCCTCAGTAGGCACCAGCTGGGGACAGTCCTGGGTGAACAAGTGAAGAGGCTCCATCTGTCCCCTGATCATGCTGTCCCACCCCCCTGAGCCACGCAGGCCCATCTCGCATTAGGTGGGCTGCCCAAGGGCAGGACATTACTTCATGCAAGGCCCATGGAGTGGGCAGGGAAGATGGAATCACTTTTAGCTCCGGGGCTTTGATATTGTCACCCCCCTTCCACAAGTTGTCCGTATCTGCTGTGTGTGTGACAATTCAGGAATTAATTTTCAAGCACAGTGTGGCAGGCTGTGGATTTTATCTCCCGAGACACTGGATAAAAGAGCCTCCACATGTCCCTGTCCCCAAACTAGCACCCCTACCTCTGGGTTTCATCTAGTTTTCCAGCTCCAGATACTCAGCCCCTGGCATTGTCGATGCCTGGGGGGCGTCTGTTATCGGCAGCTTCAGCTTCCCAGCTCCGACTGAGCTGGGCTTTCCAGGAGGTGGGTCAAGCCCTCCCAACAATACTCTAAACATTTGCTCTGTTTTTTTTTTTTTTTTTTAAATCTCATTTCATTACCAGGCCCTGTGTGAATGCCATGTTGCTTTCGAAAACAAAACCAAAACAAGAAAGTCTTGGTAGGGAGGGGCTTTGGGAAGGACCATGAGAGAGAGAGATGGTGAGAAAAAAGAGATTGATTTTCTGGAGCTCCATGACTAGACAGAGATTCTCAATCAGAGATCAAAGGGCCACCCCATGGTGCCAATCTCCTCTTTCTCCTTCTCTCCTAGGGAAGATGAGCTCAGTAGCCCCTGGCAGTGATGATGTGGGAACCACCTCTGCAGGGAATCACCAGGGAAATTCTCACAGGAGGCTCCCCTTTCTCTGTCGCCTTCTCCTGGGCAGTGGTTCTTAGGAGGAACTCCTGGGAATGCCTAAGGGCTGCAGAGGGTGTTACTGGCATTGATGCCAGGGGCCAGGATTGCTGAACTTCCTGCAAGGTGTAGGATGTGTTCAGTGACAAAAGTATTGTCCTCCTAATGGCAAATGCAATCCCTGTTAAGAAGCCTTGTGCAATGCCGGCACAGCCTCGGACAGGGAATCTCCTGTGGCTAACACTTGTCATGATGTGGCTGGGCTGTTGCCTCTCTTCTCTGAACCCCATTTGCAAGCCTGTTGGCATCTGGCCCCTGCCTACCTCTCTCTAACCTCTGTGGTTCTTGCACATAATGGTCCAGCCATACTGAATGTGTGGTTAATTCTGAGATGGCGTCTTCCTCACAGGATCTGCCTCTGGCCCTTTGAACATGCTTTTCTGTCTATCAGAAACACACTCCTGCCTCCTGCCCACTGCTTCAGCTTCTCTTTAGTTGTTACCTCTTCTTTTACTTTTTTGGCTTTTTAAATAATCACCTTCTCTGAGAATGAATAATTGATTATCTCTTAATCAGCCTTCAAACTCAGCCCGGTTTCTTCTCTGCAAGGCTGTCCCTGACCCTGTCTCTGCACTGGCTTCAGGATGGGTTATAAATATTCACCCGTGATTGCTTTTGACCTACAGAACGACAGTTTCTTGATTTGCTTTCCTCACTGGGCTGTGAGCTTCTTGAGGATGAGGCTGCATCTTCCTCACATCCATCTCCCCAGTCTCTCTGCCAGTGCTTGATATGTAATGGACACTTGGTCATTGCATGTGGGAGGGTAAACAGAAAATAAAACAAAGCAACCCGTGAAAAAGATTTTTTTTTTTTTTTAGCTCCAACTTTGTAGATTCTTTAGAGATGAGGTAAAGCATGCCTTCTGGACTTGAAGAGACTTAAGAAGGCATTTGATTCTCAAAAGTTGGAGTTGGAAATGGTCATGGGTTTTGGAGTCATGTGACTTCTAAAGTGGCATATCCACATTTACTAAGGAATTCTGACAATGTATGGAGAGCTGGATCTGGAGGAAATTTGGCACAGAAACCTACCTAGGAGGGTCTTTATGCACCTGCAGGCTCCATGGTGTCATCCCTTGTCAGCTGGCCACCTGCATGTGAGGGATCCAGGCAGGCAGGGACCCCACGAGAGAGACTCATAAGGAAACCCCAGAACAGATGGGTGCCTGTTTAGGAACCAGCCACTCAAGCTGCCAACTCATACACTTGCTCTTTACTGCACTTCTACTTTCATTCCCTGCAGGCACTCTTGATAGACTCTTTCATATATTTATAGCAAAAAAAAAAAAAAAAAAAAAGATGAGCACCACTTTAGGGAAGCCCAGGCATCTCATGGAAAAGGAGATAACACTTCCTGTTAGCAGCTAAAAAAATTTCCATCGAATCTAATGTTAGAATTTAAGTTAGAAATAAGGCTGACGTATAATGATCTCTCTCTCTCTCTATCCTTGTGTGTGTGTGAATGAGAGAGAGATAGACAGACAGACAGATAGACAGAGAGACAGAGACAGACAGAGAGAAAGAGAGAGGAGATTTTCTGACTCTGAACCAGCTGATGTGTTGTAAATGATGAATAGTTGTTTTTCATCTATAATGAGCTTAGACAACAAATTCAAATTTCAGTAGCAAGATTTTAAAGATGTGCTTTTGGAAGCATGATGTCTGAAGTTAGTAAAAAGATTGTTGAATCCTTTTAACTTGAACCAAGAAAAGTATATTTTTTATATAGATGTTCTGTGTAATACCTATATATAACACACATGTAACCTATATGTAACATACACACACACTTTCATCTTTTCAGCTGGGCTGAGTCCAGTCCAGCCCGGAGGCTGGAGAATCATGAGTAGACTTTGTGAGTAGTCTTATATATGAAGGTTATTTTTTGGCTGGGGGGAGATTCTGGAATTTTAGACAATTTCCCATGGTCTGCTGGTTCAGATTTTTTAGAATGAAATTTAAGGACAACAATTAGGGTCTTCCCAAATGCTGAACTAGGCCCCAAGATTGCCCTAGTAGAGAAAGATTGTCTTATGCTTTGTTTTTTCACTTGGTGATTGCTCTTAGGTCAGACAGAATAGGATTTTTCCTTCTATTCTCTAAGGCAAAGGAAATAAGTGGTTGGTGCCCCAGGTATGCCTTCTTCATCTTGGGAAACACTGGAAGATGCAGACCCTTCGGGGTGTGAGATGCTTCTGTTGAGTATATTCATGAAGGATCTGTGAATCTTGGGTGGAAAATCGCAGAGGTAAGGGCCGAAAGGGGGCGGAGGAGACTGGCATCCCATATAAAATTGCCAAGTTGTTGGAACTTCAATATCTCCGGGGCTTGAGGACAGTGAAGGGTTTAATCAGATACAATGAGGCCCCTTCCAACCTGTTTGCTTCTGTGGATACACACACACACACACACACACACACACACACACACACACACACACAGAGGCACACACATGTGTACACACACATACAGTACCTGTCCTATGAACAAGAATGCAAATCATCCTAAGATGCTTTTCCTGCAGAATGTTAAGACTGTTGTTCACATTTCTGAAACACTGATAGCGACTGCAGATCCACAGTTTTCTGAACGATCTTTCGGGTCATTTTCTTCCTCCTCTGTCTCCAGGCCAGCTGGAGCCAGAATCACCTCCTCAGCAGCAATCTTAGTTTAAACCAAGACTTAAACTTGTGGGACTATCCCAGGGGTGGGGATAGGCTGAGGAAGAAGAAACACAGCTGCAGGGAGGGCAGGGACCCTTATGTAGGAGCCCTTTGAGTTTTGGGCTCACATTGCCCACCTGTTCAACCGTGCTCTGCCAGCTTTCTGTGCGGGGGACCCTTTAGCCCTCTGAAGCGACTTCTCCCATGTGGAAATGGCATTATCTTCACCCACTGGACTTCAAAGAGAGAGAGAGCAGCCAGCATCCTGGGAAGCTAATCGGATTTATTTGGTTCTATCTTTCCCCTGGGACAGGGCATAAAGAAGATATTTATGTATCTACATCTCACTAGGCCTGGTTTAGCCGTAGAGGGAGATGAGCTTTAAAAGCTGAAAGCCATACATCCTCCTATGCACACCCGCTTGCTAACACCATGTCACAGCCTGATCTGGCCCAGGGAGGCATAAATGTAGGGGACCCCGCTGAAGATCTATTGGGCTCTGAGAGCTGGAAAGGTCTGACTCATTGCCTTAAGAGAGCTTGATGCATGGTTCAACTGAAAGTCAGTTTCCTCATCTATAAAATGGTGCCAATAATATCTGACAAACCTAGATTGCATGAAAGAGGAATATCAAAGTATGTTGTAAATGGTAATATGCTGGATTAAGAGTTGTCAATATTACTGCCTATTTCGTGTGTGCGTGTGTGTGTGTGTGTGTGTGTGTGTGAATGCAGGATCAGTGGATTTCAACTTATTCAAGGCCAGCTTGGAAAATCGTCTCTGAATTCTAATTTCTGTATTTATTTGAGATCATAGGAAAACTGTTTAACTTGTTTAAGCCTCGGTCTATTCATTCATAATAGAATCTACTTCATAGAGTACTTAAGATTAAATTATATATATACATACACATATATATGTACTGCATAGATAATAAGCACTCAATAAACGTTAACTCCTAATATTTTTATTTTTGAATGGCATTCGCTCTAGCACAGCTGTTCTTCATTGTCAAGCCTAAGCATGGAATTGGTCCATCAGCCTTCTGGAAAGATGTGGGCAGATTTATCTCATGTGCTGTCTTTTTATCTGGAAATGGCACCACTGACCCATCTTCTATGGGCAGTTTCTCCATCTGTGGAGATGGATTTGTACTGGCCCATCCATACCCTGAACCCTCATCACCAATAGCAGAGGACAAGGCTGAAGTCAGGCCAGAAGTGTGGCTGCGGTCATGGAAACAAGCAAGCTCCCTGATTTTCTGTACTGCACTCAGCTTTTTTGGATGCCTGAGTTCTCTGTAGTCTTGGGCGAAACCCCTAGATTTTTAGCATTCTGGTTACTACAGATGTCAAATATAAATTCTGTGAAACTGCAGGGCTGTTGTGAGAATCAGTGAAAATGCCAAATGTCAGTGGTTCCCATTCTTTAGCCTCAGCTGGGATGGGGCCCAAGAATTTGAATTTCTATGAGTTCCCAGGTGATACTGACACTGCTGGTCTCTGGCAGGCACACTTTGAGAACTCCTGGCACATGTGAAGAAATTATAAATGTGTGATACATTAATGTTGCTATATTAATCAATGGAGCTAATCAGTTATATATTGTTTCTAGGAAGCAGACATAAAATTTTGATTCAAAATGGGGAAGGGAGGCTTACTGGAATTCTAAAAGAGATATTCTAGGAACCCCTGAAGAGACAGCTAAGGGATTTCCAGGTAGCTGGAAATCCAGGTGATTCCAGTTCCCCAAACTGCATGAAAATATCAGCTGGGACTCCTGAGAGAGTAAAGGTAACCTTACCCAGGTTGGGCACATGCATCTTTGCTGTTTCACAAATTTTCAGGGCTGGGGTTTTCCTATAGCAGAACTTTGGACAGAAAATAGTGGGGCCTGGCTGCTGTTTGCTGAAAAGGAACATGTGGCCGGCTGTGGTTAAGAGCTAAAGCAGTATTTTAGGAAGCCCCGGAAGTGGCCCTAGCAACCTCGCTGGGAATCTGCATCCTGTTTCCTGAGCGAAGTTGGGAGGTGGGTGGAGTCTGGGCTTCCCTCACAGCTCCCCTCCAGACAGCCAATCCCTGGGGCCATGCCAGGGGCCAAAGCACACGGTCATAAGAGAGCAGCCGTCCACCATTCCTACGTATTAATTTAATGCCGAGTTGCAGGGAGGCAACAGCTTCTCTCGGTCCAGCTCTGGAATGTTTAATCTCTCATCCATGGCTGAGAGGGAGCTGTATTTCAGTGACTTCTGAACGGTGTGAGGAAGGCCGGGCTTGCTTCCAGTTAGCTGCAGGGGCTCAGCTCTCTGGCCTCCACACACACCCCGGCAAAGTTTATTTATCCTGCTTTGAGTGGTGCTCGGTGCTCTTGCTCCAGCTGCAGGTTGCTTTCAGACTTGGCTTTGGGTTTCTCTCGGCCTGAGGCGGGGAGCCTCCGGAGAAAGTGGAGCAGCTGCTCTTTCTTGTCTAGATCTGTACTTCACCCAGTCTCTCTGTGTCCTGGGGGCCACCTCAATCCATTTTAAGGAACTTTCAAAGTGGCCCGTGTCAAGGTTAGCTTCTGAGACTGTGTCTCATACTCTCTCACTGCCCAGCCTTCAACCCTGCCCAGGTCTCCCACGGCTCTGCTGTTCTTGGCAAGATCTGCCTTCTAAGCCATTCTTGCATTGGTTCCCAAGCTGCGGTGCCCACACCCACCCGGCCTGCCGCTCTGCACTGTTCTCTGAGTGAGAGGACTAGCCCCAAAGCAGTTTCATGCCCCTGCAGAATTCCAGGGCTGGAATTAATCTCCAGTGTCCAGGAAAGCTGGCATAGGGTTTTCAGGCCAGCTCCATCAAAGCATACCAACTGGCTGGAGGAAGATGCTCTTCTGAAAGGTTCTCAGGGCACTCAATGCCTGGTTCTGTCATGCCAAGGCACCCGTGGGTGGGTCCGTTTGAAATACCACCTGCAGCACCTACATTTCTCCCTTTCAAGACACGCAAATTCCATTTTTCTGACTGAATGTAACACCCGTTGTTTCATAAACTAAGAAGAGTTCAAGGTTGTGTGTGTTTTGGGAAACCTTTCAGAGTCTATTTTCTTACGTTTAGCCACGGAAGCAAGCAGCACTGCTAAGGAGGTCAGAACACACGAGACTCCATTTCTTAAAATCTTAGATGAGTGGGTGTCCACTCATTACACTCATTGTGTAATGGCCATCAATGGGATTTAAATAGAGAGGTCATTGGCTCATCCATTCTTTCTTGCATGCATTCTACAAATATTTCTAAATAAGACATTGAAGGTTTAAAGATAAGAGGTAGTCCTTGCCTTTGAGGAGCTTGCTGTCTAGTGCAAGAGGAAGATGTGTATAGTAAGGCTATCGTAGCATATAAAAATGCTACATTGTCACTTATTGCCATTTTTGGATTTTCTAAAAAAATAGAGTAAGAGAGAAATATGCGTATATGCACACATGCATTTGTGCAACTACATCAGGTCTCTATAGTTGTTGAAACCCAATTGGCCATCCTGGGGAATGAAAAGCATTTGATACTAGAAAGGGAGGCTGGGTAAGCAGGCTTCACTGTCCTGAGACATGCTATGAATACGTAAGAAAGTCAACATCAGTGAATAATCATTGAATGGCATATCCATTAGAAAGATAAGCAATTTGATGTTTCACTGTGTTGATAACAAAGGTGAGTCAGGCTTTAGGAATGGAGCTTCAACTGTATAATAAGACAGGACTTTTAGCAATGCCTGGTTCTTTTCACTAGCTGAGTTTTTCTCTTTTTCTACAAGGCCACCCACCCAGTCATACATCAGAGTCAAAGAATCATTGAATTTGAGAGTTGGAAGAGAAGTTGGCATGAAAGAATGGTTGAGAGTGAATGTTCTATTGAACTAGACTATGTCTGCAGCCAAGCAAAGGGCTAGACTCTAAGAATAAATGCCATTCATTACACTCTTCTAGACCAGGGAGTGTGTTTGGTTGAATATGTTTCCTCTAAGCTTTCAGTCTAAACCCCCAGTTACCTTCAAGTTTTTGAATGCATAGAGTCTTAGGAGTCTACTAGATATTGCCTCTGCCTCTGGGGTCATTGGCCGCTACTTTTTGAGCTTTATAATAACAGGGCTTTCTAGCATGCAGAATTTCTGGCAAGATGGCCAAGATGGGCCAGGAGAAGAAAATAGCCAAGCCGTTTGACTGACCATCTAAAGAAGAAGGGGCCACTCAGACTCACTGGGAACACTGCTGTGTTAGGGTGAGGCCCTCTTACCTCTGAAACATTGATCCGGCCCTCCTGGAAGGAGCAGGTGGTGGGGTCGTGCGTGCAGAGGTTTCGGTACTTGCACCAATGGCAGCGGAAGGCGCTGTTGACACAGGACAGGCACCTGCAAGGATAGAGACGGTGAGAGGCAGAGAGAAGAGAACAAAGGGGGAAGGCGGCATGTGTCATGATTAAAGTCGGTTAATCTGTGTTAAAATCCTAGTCTGATTCTCAGGAGGGAAGACCTCTGGCACCGAGAATTGTGGATTCTCCATCCATGATATTCATGGGAACAGAAAATTGGAAAGAAAATGAGACCAGATAATAATGTAACTTACAAAGCAGTGGTGTGCTTGTATAAATAAGCTCATGAGAACCGATTATTCACGTTTTCAGGAATTTTGCAAGCTGGTAGACATCATGGTGACCATTTGAAATTGACCATGATGGAAATAGTTGCGCCACGGAATTTGGCAATGCCGCCAACTAGATTTTCTTCTAATGCTGGTAGCTAAACATTTCCCAGGGCCAGGCATGGTGGCTCACGCCTATAATCCCAGCACTTTGGGAGGCCGAGGCCAGCGGATCATGAGATCAAGAGATCGAGACCATCCTGGTCAACACGGTGAAACCCCGTCTCTACTAAAAATACAAAAATTAGCTGGGCATGGTGGCGCACACCTGTAGTCCCAGCTACTCGGGAGGCTGAGGCAGGAGAATTGCTTGAACCCAGGAGGCGGAGGTTGCGTTGAGCCGAGATTGCGCCATTGCACTCCAGCCTGGGTAATGAGCGAAACTCTGTCTCAAAAAAAAAAAAAAAAAAAAAAAAAAGAAAAGAAAAAAACCGTTTCCCAATATATCACTGCTTGTAAAGACAGGGTAGCTGACAGAGCACCAGGACAGGAACTGGGCAGATCTGATTCTAGTCTTGCCTCTGCTGCAGCCACTGGGGTCACACTGAGTAAGTCACCTTCTGAATTGGAGTGTCTTCATCTGCCTGTAGTAAAACATTCCTGTCTATGCGGCAGGGTTGTGTGGTGTCAGATGAGATAATGCATAGAAAATGGTTTTGAAAAGAGCCAAGCTAAATGTGAGTATTATTGTCAAGCGCTTAAATTACCTGTTATTTCAACCTCCTAAATAACATTTGAGTGTTAACGATTGGTTCACATCATCTGTGTTACTGGGCTTGGGGGAGCTAACAGTATTAAGTGGTAACTTTGCCCCACTCCCCCAGGGACGGAATAATAGGGTATGCATGTGGTATGTGCTTTTCTTGCTGGGGTGAGCACTTCTTTCCTTCCAGTTTTACCTCGAGACTGTGTATATTCTTTTGGCTGTCTGCGTGTGATCAGGTCATTATAATGGAAATGGGTTTTGTAGGTGGGATTCGTCTTGCTCCTCCTTGCAGCCCAGTACTCCAGTCTTTCACAACTAGAGCAATCCATAATGCACAGGACCAGGTCTGCAGTCTGGCGCCACCTGGTGGGGCTCTGCTACATTTGGGTGGTTGGGGCTTGATCCAGGGGTCACTGGCTCACAGGTCATGTCGTATGTTAGGTAGGTGAGCTCATTTACACTTCATCTTCCCATGCAGAGCAGTTTTATCCTATTCTCCATTGCCCAGACTTTTTTCCTTTCTGAGTTTAGGCCAATGCTATCACATATACTCTCAGACAGACTGGTTCTCGGTAACATCTTACAGTTCAGCAAGTAAATAATGAAAATGGACGAAGGGCTTATGGAGGATGGTTATTGGGGCTCTTGCTAGATGTCGCTCTTCCGCTGGCTATTTTTGTGACCTTCATTATAGCACTAATCTTCTGTGGGCCTCAGTTTACTTTTTATATTAAATGGAGGGGACTAAACTTGATTCCATGACTTTTAACTATGAATTCCCAGGGTAGAGAAGGGCAAGAGACACAGTGTTTGGCATTAAAATGAATCTTGGCTCTCAAGGAGACCTGCTTTTTTTCTGTTAAAACTTGCTGCCTGTGACAGCATCTGTGTTGACATAGCAATACATCTTTGAAAGTGGTGACATCATACTGGGCTGCCATGGAGATAAGAGTGTTCTCACAAATAATGGATTCCATCACCACCATGTTGGAGTTTGAGAAGGAGGTAAGAGATTCTGTCGCCAAGACGCTTGCCACTCCCAAAGCAGGGTTTGCTGGGATTCAGATGCAGTGGTCAGTGGGCAACTTCGTCTATTTCAGCTTCAGTCCCCTTCTGCCCTCCCTGGTTCCCGCCAGCCCATTTTTATCACTTGTTCTGTCTTTCTCAGTACAGAAGGCTGTGGTTTGGCCTGTCTGGTTTCCTTTCTTCTTGAAAATATTGAAGGATGGATTTAAAATATGGTAGAGTGAAGGCCTCTGCTCTACCTCCCCAGTACAGGTCTCTTTGTATCATGGGCTGAGGGAGGTTATTTTCCCCCTTCCCTGCTCCTCCTCTGTGGGTGACTGTGTGCATAGCTGACTCCCTAGCTCGTAGTTCCTCTTCATCTGGTTGTGGGTGACATGTCCATATTCCCCTCACTGTCAATCTCTACCTTCAAAGTCACCATTAAGTGATGTAAAACGAAGAACTTTTTGTATGGTTCCTGTGCTACGACTCTCTTTTTACTCTCTTGGCCTGAGAGTTGGGGGTAGGGTATGTTGGGGTGGGGTCCAAGGATCCAGAGACTGTGGGGGAAAATACCATTTGGTTTAATATGGTAATATTTATGTACCATGCACTCTGTTCAAACAAAGTGTCAGACCCCATGGGGAAACTGTGAGGCGACTACAACATGGTTCCTGTCCTAAAGAAGCTCAGCATCGAGGGAGAGAAACCCCACACCCCCATCCAGACCCAGAGCAAAACCCTCTCTAGTAAGCACTTACAGTTGGTGGGCACTGCAGTTGTAAAACTTGAACTCGGTGCTCACAAATATCTTCCCTGTTTCCTTGGACCTCAGCTGTAGCTCCAGTCCAAACCAGTCTGGAAAATCAAACAACCAAGGACGGGGTTGGGTAACAACGTGAGGACCCAGTGGACAGCCACAAGAATAAAATGGAAGTCATGAAGCCACGCCAGGGCTCTCTTGGGACACAGATACTATGTGGAACCTGCCTGGATCATCTCTTCTCCTCCTAGGGGAGTCTCTGACTGAATAGCAGCCCACCCCTCAGACCCAGACTTCCTCTGCCTGCAGGGAGGAAGAAGCAGATTCCAGGGGGCCCCTTGCCTTGGTCAGCCATGTTCCGTTACTGCAAAGATTTCAGAAATATTAAGTTTGAGCCCCAGGTTCTGAGGAGAGACCTACTAAAAAGCATGATGGAAGCCACTGCATTCCTAGGAGGGTTGGGCCATCTGGAAAGACAGTGTGTTCTGTGCAGCCCTCACTCAAAGGGAAGCAAGGGTTTTCCTTCCTGAACTTCACTTTGGGGCATGACAGTTTGCTTTCAAACTCAAACACGTTGCTAAGCCGATATCTGGTATAAGAAGACTCTGTACCCAGTTCTTGTGACCACGCCCCTCAGCTCCCTCAGTATAGAGAAGCCCCTCATGTGCAGCTCTCATGGCAGATATTTCTTACCTTGATCCAGTGGGATGACAGGGACATCCTTGGGCCCAGGTGAGATGCAGATGACCTGGCTCCCGGACACCTGCCCCTCCACCTCTGTCAGGTTCCCAAAGGCACAGGCGATACCCGCAGATAGATCAGGAGCATCACTCACTACCAGGCTGAGCTGTGAGAGGAACAGAGAGGCTCAGGGGCAAAGAGATGACGCCAAAGAAAGACCTCAGGAGACCTGAGCTCCAGGCCCAGCCCTGCTGGGACCAACTTGCTCACTGACCTCCCCTGACCTCATCTATGAACGAAGGATGTTGGTGTAGGTGGTCTTCCAGCTTTGACACTGAACAGTTAGTCCTTAATTATTCAATGTGTTCAGGGTCAATGGTCTTTATTAATATTATTATTAATTAATGTTTCCATCTTCTCCAGCATCAGAAAGCACTAAGGGGTGGGGTGCTAGAGGGAAAGGTATCAAAATTCCTCTAACCCCTGTTCATTTTGACATGAAAATTAATTGCAAGGCACCATGCAACCTTGAAAGCGAGTCACGAGCTGAGCCCCTCCCAAACAAGGTCTTAGCTGTGGTTCATTGGAGTAAATATCACTAACCTCACTAGGAGCTCACTAGGCTGGTGGAAGATAGCTAGCTACTCACCCTGGCTGTCATTCATTAAGAGGCTGCTTATCAAATTGTGGGTTCCCTAGAGTTTCTGCTTCTCAGTTCCATCTGGGCTCTCTGTTCTCTAGAAACTCCGTTGGAATGGACCAGTAGGTTTATAAGGAGTTCAGGGGATCAGAAAAGTGGCCACTAACTGCTTGATGTCTGCTATTACCTATGGGTTCCAATCATCTAGGCCAGCAGTTTTCAGCTTTTTTGAGTTGGAAGACCCTCTTTTTAATAGTAAAAGTGTCAGACTCTCAGGGGAATCCGCTGATTGAGAAAATATTCAATGGCAAAATGCTGCTCTAAATCCACTGCAGTTTTAAACAAGTTTGTAGTCAATTACCACAATACGGCATCTAAGTGGTATTTGAATAGGTAAGAAAGGCAACAGGCTTCCTTTGCCCATGAGGAGTGCCATAGAGTTCATGATGATGACATCCCGATGGCCTCCAAGTTGAGGACCGTCATGGTGTAGGTGGGGGTTTCCCTTTGTTTTATTTTTTAATTTTCAGTAGAGACAGGGTCTCACTATGTTGCCCAGGCTAGTCTCAAACTCCTGTGCTCAATCATCCCTTCCACCTTAGCCTCCCAAAGTGCTGGCATTATAGGTGTGAGCCACTGTGCCCAGCCTGTAGGTTTCCCTCGGTCTTCCTATCAATGTGCAGTGCTGTTTATTTGCAGTGGGTTTCTCAGTCCCAGTGGGCATCACCTAGCCTTTCCATACATTGGTTTGCTGCTGAATCCCTGCCCCAGTTTCGTTTCCATGGGGCCAAGAGACTTAGGTACAAACTCCCCTGTTTGTTTCCTCAGCGCCCTGGGAGCCAAAAGCTCCTGGTGGGCATGAATGAACTGAAATCTTGGAAGGTTCATTAACTAATTAACATTCGTGAATGCTTATAAAACCTTCAGAATGAAATAATTAATGCAGGGCCTGAGGACATGAAATATTTTGGGTTGTACCTTGACAGATAGTTAAGGGCTATTTTATTCTCTTTAATATTCTGTTTAAGCATACAGACTGACTTCGAACTGAGGCAGTCTCTCTCTCTTGCTCTTATTCTTTCCTCTCTCTCTCTCTCTCTCTCTCTCACACACACACACACACACACACACACTGTCTCTCACACACACACACACATTCAAACACACATTCACACACACACACACACACACACACACACACACAAAGACAACTCACAGATTTCTGTAAGAGAGTGCAGCGAGTGGAGAACTATAAATACAGCAGGCACTGAAGAATGTGTTGTTCGGTATTGGATTGTATTATATTGTAGATGTTTGTTACTAAATGCAAAATCTAGATTTACAAAACAGATCAATGGATAATGAATTTGCAGGGGGAACTGGAGAAGGACTATGCCCTTTACAATAGGCATTGTCATAGGTTTGCTATAAACATAGTGCATTTAAATTCTGATCAATTTACAGATACTCATGCAAGCGTGAATGGAGCACCCCCACCCAGGTGCATGCTCCGTGTTCCCTCTCCCCATGCCCCTGGTTGAGTTACTTACCAACCGGCTGTGCTCAGACACTGAGATGCTGCTGGGATGCACCTCGAGGCTCACACACTGGCTGATGCTGGCAGCAAATCGATTAGGTTCCCAGGCCTGTTGGCATTTGTCCCTGCGGGAGCACCTACCATAAACACAGATTCACAAGAGGTCAGGCCTCTGGGACCCATCTGTTTGGCTCTACTGTCCCCTGGGCAGGAAGGGGGTTTGCTGCCCTGTGGCCTATGTTCTGTCTTCTCAAGAAGACTTTTACTATACTCCAGAGGCCTTTGGTGACTCCCAGACAGTCTCTGTCAAAGTTACGGAAAGACCAAGAGGGAAGAGGATTAATCTCCAAAAGGAGAGATGCAGTTTCAACGTAAGGAATTGTTACCGGTGGAGGGTGGTCAGGTTCTTGACGTCTTGAACAAAGAAGTGAACAAAACGCACAAACAAAGCAAGGAAGGAATGAAGGGATTCATGGAAAATGAAAGTGCACTCCACAGTATGGGAGTGGCCTGAGCAAAGGCAGTCGAAGGTCCCGTTACATAATTTTTGGGAGTTTAAATACCCTCTACCTGGAGTACGCCCTATGTAAATGAAGAGGATGAAGTACCGTTACAAACTCACGTCCAGCCAGTGGACACCTATGGAGAGGATATTTTCTGTCATGGCTGAAGTGCAAATCGGCCTTACGTTCCCTGGCTCCAGACCCTGCTTCCCTGCCTCAGAATGACTCTTTACAGCAGTGCGGGATGCAGCCTGCGGGATCTGAGAAGCCACACAGCCATGGGCTAAGCAAATGAACTTTGGGGCCAAAGAGCCTGGGTTCCAACCCCAGACCTGTTACCTACTTGCTGTGACCCCTCGGACAAGCTACTTCATCTCTCTCTACCTCAGTTTCCTCAACTGCAAAAAAATGAAGATCCTCCAGTCACAGTGGTTCACACTGGTAATCCCAGGACTTTGGGAGGCTAAGGTGAGGAGGATTGCTTGAGCCTGTGAGTTCAAGACCAGCCTGGGCAGCGTAGTGGGACCCCCACTCTAAAAAAAACAAAAATTAGCTGGATGTGGTGGCACATGCCTGTATTCCCAGCTACTCAAGAGGCTGAGATGGGAAGACTGCTTGTGCACAAGAGGTGAAGGCTGCAGTGAGCGATGACTGCCCCACTGCATTCTAACCTGGGTGACACAGTGAGATCTTATCTCAAAGAAAAGAAAAGAATGAAGATGATGATAATACCTACTTCACGGGGTTGGTGTAAGAATTAAAGGAGTCAGTGCTTAGGAAATGGCCTGGCACATAGTAGGTGCCATGACAGTGTTAGCCTTTATAATATTGATATTAATGGTGCTGATAATGATTCACATTCTCATTCTCCTCCGGAGAAATGTTTAAGAAAATAGGAGAGGATTTTGGCAGTGTGGGACAGTGTGCATATGATTTTGTGGGTGGATTAATGGCTATTTGAAGGCAGTGGCCATGTTTTATTCATTGGGATATTCTACCTGTCACATGGTATATTTTCAATAAATGTTTGTGTCAGGAAATAATGCCTTGAGACAGAGAGACAGACAAGGCGCTGCAGCCAGGGCTGCCTGTGTCAGAAAGCATGCCCGGCTGTTTCTCCCAATGTCTTCATCTCAGGCTCTAGGTTCCCCTGCCCACAGTGGCAGGTGGGCAGGTGACACCAGCACTCAGGAGCGTCCGGTTGCTGCCTGCCTTGTCACATGGAAACCCGCTCCACGGCTGGTGCGTGTCCAAACCAAAGAGCCATCAGGACACTAGCGATTCCACAATCAAGCAGTGATTCGCACCCTACCTCCCCCCAGAATCCTCCCCCCTTCCTTTTCAGGCACATAATGGATCTAAATATGAATGCTGTCAAAGAAAAGAATTATTGAGGTTTAAGTGAATCCTTAAGATAGCTCTAAAGTGAGCTCTTGACTGGAGCCTTTATCTCATTGACTCACTGAAATGGCTCTTTTTTATCATACTATTTATGGCAACAGCTCTAACAGAGATAAATAGCCTTGGAGACAATAACACACTTGCAAGAGCAAGGCACACAGAAGAGACAGGAAGGCTTCGAATCCCCCCAACCCCTCAGAGGCTCCTCAGCCCTTGGCCTCCGCTAAAGAGGCCTCCGTGGAGACCTGGGAGCTGCAGGTTGCCCTATCTCCTATGCCCGATACCAGGCTGCTGCTGGCAGGTGGGAGAGCACTGCAGGAGGGTCTGGTGAGGAGGAGAATGCCCAGATGCGGAGAAACCTCTGGGTATAAACAGCAAGAATCTTGTTCTCCATGAGCTCTTGGGAAATGAGTGCTCTGGTAGGCAGGGAGGATTCTCTGAAGAGTTAAGGAGTCGAGGGGACAGCAGACACCTGGGACCACCCTGACGTGGCTCATTCCAGCAGCCACAGCTGACCTGCATCAGGAGGAAGACGGGGTGGTTTGCGGCGGCAGGGAGACTCAGGCATTGCTGATAGATCTACAGGCACTTGTTCAAGTTGGGGAAAGCAGACGTGCTTGCTGTTGAATAAATGATAATCCCCGATCTATAATTTTGGTGTGTTCTACATGGGAGAAGCGCCACAGGCTCGGAAGCTGAGAGGACAGAGTGGGGGAGGCGTGGGGACCAGGTAGGTGCCGCTGGACATGACCACTGCAGAGCGAGGGGGCAGGCAGCCCAGGGCCCTTTGCACAGAGCTGGCAGCAGGCTGTCAGGTTCTTTGGAGAAAGAAATTCTCTCGAGGAAAGACCCTGCCTGCTGGCCAGTGGGCAAGGAACGGAAATGCACCCCCTTTTGCCATTCCTGGGGCACAACATTAGCATCTTTACCACTTGTCTGACCTAAATGGAGACACACCGTCCAGGTTTGCTAAAAGCATTTCTGCAAAACTTTCTGAGGAATCTCTTACCTCCAAAACACAAGCAGGGAACCCAGTATTCACGGGCTCAAATCCAGTCCAGATTTTACATCTGTGAAGCGCCAGCCTCCCTCCCTCCCTCCAGAGCCCTCCCAACACCTGCTGCAGAGGCTGAAAGCCAAGAGCTATTGTGCAGGACCCTGAACTCTGGCCCTCCGCCTCCGCCTCCACCCCAAACCCAGCTCATTTCATGGAGATGCTTTGCTGGCTGGCATGGAGCCATGGAGTTTCCAACTCCATTGGGCAACAGAATTCCTAGCCAGCTCCTGCCTTTTGGGGTTTTCACCCTTTCTCTTCCCCTGGGGCCCTTCAAATTAGGAAGTTTAAGTGTGATTTAGCATTTATATTGAGTTGGTATTCAATGGCAGCTGATGAGGCCAGTTGAAAGTGAGATGCGAAATTCTCGGAATCATGAAATAATGAGGCCAGCAGGGTCCTCCCAAGGGTACAGGGTCCATGATAATTAATCTGATTTGTGTAGCCTCCTCTGGGCTTCCTTATTTCCAAAGCTCTTATTATTTCATTTAGTCTTCACAATTCACCTGTGAAACAGACATTTTCCCTAAACAGCAATGGAGAAATAGAGGCCCGGAGCTGTCAGGGGACCCATCCAGGCTCACACAGCAGTTAGCTGGAGTCTAAGCCTCCCAGTGCTGATGCACCACCATCTGCACACTCTTGGCACAGAGGGGCACCTATTTCAGGCTACACTGAGGAGCTTCTGGGGAAACCTCAAGACTACTGTTTCCCTTGTAAGTTCTTTCAAAGACACAAGGATATAAGCACATCCCTTCAGAGCAGCTGAAGGGCTGAATTTGGAAGTAAAATGAGAGAGGCAAAGGCCCTGTACTTAGAAAGAAGGCCCACCCATGGGCTCTTTGCCTCTTTCTGCTCTCAACACTGAAGCCACGATTAGAATTGCTGCTCTGAAGAGGGCAGTTCCTCTCTCTTCTGCAAAACCCCATCATATCCCATCATTCCAGGAAAGCCCCGGTGTTCTGCATGCCAAACCCTTTTCCAGTATACCCCAAACTTACATGTTGTGCAGGGCACACCAGCCACAGTGAGGGTCCCCTGAGCTCAGGCACTCCCCACAAGTCGTATACTGCTCACACGACTCCACGGGGACCCTGGTGACCTGGCAGAGAGAGGAAAGAGGGTACGGTAAGGTTAGGTTGTGACGATTAGCAGATGTATGTCAGACAGTTCTGCATGTACTCACACTTGCACTGTCAACTCCCCTAAAGAGGTGACACTGGTGGCAAGTCATGGGCTCAATGTCCCCAGTCTCTTTACCTGCCTAAGGCAGGTAGGCTAAGCTGATGTGTTTCTGAGTAGCAGGCCTAAGACTTTCTTGCCTTTGCCAGAGGTAGCAGCAAATCCTCCATCTATTTCTGCCTGCCACTAGCATCCTCCCAAGAGCCTGGCAAGCCAGTGGCAAGCACTGAAAATGGTTAACTCTGTTGAAAGGCTATTGAGTGGCACAAACTCATCTCTGAAGAGCTTTCAGCTGGGCTTGGGCTGAGACATTCTGCCTACACAGAAAACATTCAAAAAGGGAGAGGAGAAACTTTTCCCGTCAAATAATATTCATAGTATGGCACAGACTCTTTACAGCCAGCCAAATATACCACCTGGATCCAATTATCCCATTCTCTGATGCCTGCATTCAGTTTCTCTAGTAAATCTCCCATCCTTTGAAAAGTCTGGCTAAATGGGAACATCCACAGAAAAGAGCAGCCTGATTCAGTCTTGCCTGGAAAGTGGGAATCTGCAGATCAAGACCCTGCCCCCCCTAGAGACTGCAGCCTTTGCAAACTCCTCCTGGCCTTCTGCTGGGGCCCTGCAGGGACTTGAGCTGGGTCTGTCTGGATATTACTCACCCCCACCTGCACAGCAGGAGTGACAATAAAGGCCTGGCATGGGGGTCAGAGGACTGATGTGTTCCAGTTGATATGTCCTAGGTGTCTGTTGCTGGTTGGGGCAGGAGGCTGCTGGGCTGCAAAAGCATTTGCTGGGCTGGGAATGGGTTCTTATTTGTTAGGGCATAGAGGTCCCCCACCTACCGGATGTGCAAAAAAGTAAAAACATAACCTGTGGTCCAGCAGCACAGTGTTCCGCCTCTGGCAGTGGGGAGAAAATGATATGATCGAGACACCTTCACGGCATTCTCCTGAGAGGTTCAGAATGGATCCTAACACTGTTCATTCAGCAAATGTTTATCAGATGTCAACCCTGCAGAGCTCTGGTGCTATGCAATATGGAAACAATAGCGAACAGCACACAGATTCTGCCCTCGAAGAACCCCACAGTCCAGTGGGAGTTGGTAATTACAAACCGAGACTTGCTCTTTTTTGTTGTGTGGGATTGGTGTGAGTGCTGAGGGTTTGGGGAGCTTAGAGAGGAGGTGACCAGGGGGTGGGCATGCCTTAAAGGACAAGAGGAGGTCAGATGCAGAGACCTGGAAAGACAGGCCAAGCTGAAGGATTATGATGAGCAAAAGTGATCATGGACAGGTTCAGTATAAACTTAAGTGTAGGGTGTACAGCGGGTGGGAGGGGAGAGAGAAGAGCCTGCCTTTCCTTTCTTGGGTGTCCCCACCCATCCTTGCTACATCATCACATTTCATATTTCATATTATGAGGCTTTTCTGTAAGTCAGTGACATGATCAGCTTTAAACATTCCTAACCTCCTTTTAATAATGCAAACATGAAATGCAGGGAGAGGAGTGTGTAAAATCTTGCAACTTTGTTTTTTTAAAGAAAACCCTTGTACTCTAAGTGTAGGATGGAGGATAGCTGATTTGAAATAGCTCAAGTGTAATAGACCTGAGGGTTTGAGTTGACTCCAAGTCAACTCAACTCTAAGTCTGATAGGACCTGATAGGGAGATGTGATAACAAAAGAAGCTATTTTGACCATGGGCTGCATACATAGACCACAGCATCAGGGTCAAGAGAAGCCACCCCACACTGGGAAGGTCAGAGTTCAGGTCTCTGCCACCTGCCCTAGGAGGGGACGTTGCTCAACCAGAGATCCGTCCCGGAGGGTGGCCAGGATGATGTGGGATGCAGAAGTGGTGTCTGCCGTACAGCAGATGAACCTGGGATGTTTGTTTGGTCCAATGAAGTGGAGTCTCAAGATAGTCATGGAGGCTGCATTCCTGTGTTCAAAGGCCAACAGTATGGCTGCAGTAGGACTCATGGGTGAAAAGTTCAGAAAAGCCCAACATCATGCAACAGCCTTGCTTTTCAAAGGAACACCTATCACAGGGGTGCATAAGCAGTCAAGGTGACATCCATCACAAAGGCTATAAGAAAGGACTTCTGCCCTCAGAGGAAGGCCACATTAGTCCCTTCCAATTCTGACATTCCAGCATTCTATTTCCCACAGTTTCTCTAATTCCTCCTTGAGACAGTTATGTTTATGATTTTTGTCCTGTACAACTTTACAGTTAAAAGATAACATGCAGCTACCACTACCACCAATTGATTGTACACCGCCTTAAAGAACAACCCTTGAACCCTGCCTCATGGTCCACGATACCTACAAGAAACACCTTTCAAACAGGTATCTGCCGGAGACCTTCTAGTGTGCCTCTCCCGGGCCTGGTGACTATCAGCCCTCTGGGATATCGCAGACCCTGGCTGCCTGGGAGGCTTCCGCTGGCCCCCTCCAAACCACTCTCTGAGGCCTGAGAGCGGTGGTCCTGTGCCTAGCCTCCTTTTCTTGGGTTTCGGGCTCCTTGTGAGTGATGTCTGCATCTGGCTGCAAATTAAAACAACTGTCTGCATTGCATTCGGCCCGTCTGTCAAAACACAGCCCGGCCCTCAGCAGCTGGGAAAAGGGGCCCTGAATGGGAGCAGTGTCTCCAGCAACAAAGCCCACTTTCACGCCAAGTGCCATGGAGATAGTGAAACCCTGTTCTTCTCCAAACATGAAACCAATAGCACAACTATTTTTCCTGTTTCCTGGGCCCTCCTGGTGGGATTTTTTTTTTTTTCCTTAATGCACTGAGTTGAAGAGCAAAGTGAAACAGGAAACTTGTAAGTTGGTGAGAGTTGGGGGTGGTGGTCTAAAACTTGAATTATTCTCTAATAGCCACACACAAACCAGAGGAAAGAAATGTCACAGTGACAGGGAGGAGACCCTCAAAGTCAGATGTTCCCAGGGGCCTTCTCTGTCTCCTATATTCATGTGCTTCTATATTCATTCGTCAGCCAATATTCATTGATCGTGTCCTCTATCCAGGCCAGTGTGCTAGGCACTTCAGAATAAAAACAACAACAGCATTAAAACACAACTAGCACCTTCAAGTTGCAAACAGACTAGCAATAAAAAGAAGAAAGCGAGACGTGTTCTAAGGGAAGTATTCAAAGAGGTCTAAGGGAATTGAGAGCAAGGAGAAGACACTGCCTGTGTCTGTGCTGACCAGTACAATTGCCACTAGCCCCATGCCGCTATTGAGTTTGAAATGTAGCTAGGGCAAATTAAGATGTACTGTAAGTCTACAATACACACTGGATTTGGAAGATTTAGTGAGGAAAAGAAAAAAGGAAAAAATTACATCAATAATTTTTTATCGACATGTTGAAAAGATATTTTGCCTATATTGGGTTAAATGTATTATTAATTTCACCTGTTCTTCCTTTTTGAAATGTGGTTGCTAGAAAAGTTAAAATTACACATGTAGTTCATGCTTGTGGCTTGAATTTTGTTTCTACCTGACAGTGCTGCCCTAAATGGAGAATACACAGTATGTGTCCGGGCCTTAAAAGGTGAAGAATACGGCTGGGCACGGTGGCTCACACCTATAATCCCACCACTTCGGAAGGCTGAAGCAGGCAGATCACGAGGTCGAGAGATAGAGATCATCCTGGTCAACATGGTGAAACCCCATCTCTACCAAAAATTCAAAAATTAGCCGGGTGTGGTGGCGCGTGCCTGTAGTTTCAGCTACTTGGGAAGCTGAGGCAGGAGAATTGCTTGAACCTGGGAAGCAGAGGTTGCAGTGAGCTGAGATCGAACCACTAGATTCCAGCCTGGCAACAGAGTGAGACTCAGTCTCAAAAAAAAAAAAAAAAAAAAAAAAAAAAAAAGGTGAAGACTATTTAGACAGATGAAGGGCATTCCAGGTGGAAAGAACCATATAAGCAGACATTGGAAAGCAGAGTTTCTTCAGACACCTTTGGCGAGGGCAAGGGAGGGATGTGCAAGTCCGGATATGTAGGTCTGGGTGACCATGGGAAGAACTGCCAAGACAGCAGAGCTGGAATATGTGATGCCTCTGAGCCTTCTAGCCTTGGCCCAAACAACGTCCTCCATCAGGCAGGCCTGGGGCTCTCAAGGAGCAAAGGCCCTCAAGGTATGGTCCTCAAACCAGCACCGTTGGTGTCACCTGTGAGATTACTGGACATGAAAATCCAGGGTCCACTAAATTAGCAACACTGGGAAAGGGGCCCAGGAAATGGGTCTTAACAACCCTCCAGCCGATTCTCACGAATGCCAACCACTGAGCTAGATGACTCCAGCTCCCTGAATGGGTCTTTTTAAATGTTAGGTCCTGGGGCCGGGAAGAAGCAGAATATTACTCATCCTTGGGGCTATGAAAGGAATTAGAGGGATCTTAGGGGTGTAGGGGAAGGCAACAGTACTCTGGGGACTACTTTATGCCCAGTGAGAACTTGGTTCTAATGATTCTGCATCTACGGAGTCCATAAAGGACCAAGTTCAAGCCTCCACAATCAGGAGCCACTTCATCGTGCACCCCAGGTGACAGCCCAGCACTTGCTCTAGGGCTGGGTGGGTGCGGACGGAGATGTCTTCAGAAGCCCAAAAAGGAAAGGGAGTTTTCTCCTGGAGAGCATCCACCACGTCGGGCGCCCTCTGTCAGGGCTGACTCAGAGTTTAATGGGACACTCCATGATGCTTTAATTGGCATTTGTTTATTATTATTGCGTTTTAATTATGCCTGAGGCTCCCTGGCCTCCTCCACTCTGAGCGCTGGGATCTGGGAGTGGCTGGCTGGCAGGTGAGTGTGGCGATGGGAGTCATACAGTGGGACTGTATGACTTCCTTCCTTCCTCCTGTCCCCCCACGGCCTTCTCCCCGGGACCCGAGGTCCTGCTTCAAACTGGATTCCACCCTCACGCTCGACACTCTTTTCTGCTTGATCTTATGGCTTGTAATTATGCCTTTAATGAATATAACTGTCCTATTAAGTCATTTACTTAAGAAATACTCTTAATTAAAGGTGACTCACACTGTATTCTTGGCTCTCCTGGCCCCAGAGCCCCACGTCTCTGGTGCCTTCCCTGGCCTGATTCAGTGGGGTTGGGGATACATGGGAAGGCCTTGGCAGGGGGTGCAGACCATGGGGCAGTTTTCTTTCCCCAACCAGCTCTCTCCATTCAGCACATGGCTAGCCCACAGGGTGTGAGGCCCGACACAACTGGACACATGATCAGATGATTAGAGGCCGTGGGGACAAGTCACTGAGGGAAGCTGCTGAAGCCAGCCTCTTTCCTGAAGATCTTGAAAAGCATGGCAGACCTGTAGTGTTTGGACCACCGAAGATTAGCCCAGGAAGGCTTCAGAGGCCCTGAGAGTGAGCCCTCCTGGACAGAGTCCTGGGCAGTGACTCCCATCGGGAGCAGACACATCACCCTTCCCACAGAAGAGTTTCCCAATGGCAGGCATAAGAACAAGCGCCATTTGCCAAGTGAGCTTAGGGACAGAGAATTAACACTGCATCTCTGCCACCCTGTGTAGGCACGTGGAGGACCCACACAGTTCGGAGCACTTGCATGGCCCTTCCGAAGAAACGCCTGAGGTGAACGCAGAAAACCCCACGTGATTCTGCCAGTGGCTCATGCTGGAGGCACATTGAGTCCTTAAACATCTACTGAGCCTTACATTCTGCTCAACCCTCCATTAGGCATCAGGCCTACTTTCTCTCCCCTCCTGGAGCCCATGGTTCAGTTGAGAACAAAACCAAGGAAACAGATCATCTCAATATGGTGGGACAGATGCCACAATAGAGGCAGAACCATGACAGTCGTGGCTCAGAGGACAGAGTGGCAGCTCGCCTCAGGGCGCTCTGGCAGGAGCACTCGGTGTTCCAGTGACCTGCAGATTCCTTTGCAGTCATGCAAGAGAGACACAGAGGGACGAAAGGAACAAGGGAAAGCTGTGCTCCAGGCTGGTGGGCCCCTCTGAGACAGAATTTAATCCCCTGCTTCCCCGGAATCTGCCCTCACCCCTGCCAGATGGTACACCTGTCCCCACACGTGTCCCCTGCTCCTGACACAAGGGAAGAAACAGAGGCCTTCCCAGTGGCTGGGAGCCAGGTGGCAGGGGTGGGAGGTGGCACAGATGCCCGAATGGAGCACCAGTTGGCCTCATCAACAGCCTGCTGGACCCCAGGGCTCGGGGCAGAGCACGCAGCAGCTGAAGCTGATGGAGCTGGCTCCCTGGGCCTCTCTCCTTTCCTATATAACTTCTCTTGGTGGTCTCTCCCTGCAGGCCCCCCCACCACCCCTTCAGGTTTGGAGGGTCTCAGAGCCACCTTCTTCTCTTTCCCCCAATCCAAACCTGTTTTCAAGAAAATATCTGACACTCATTTACACACACAGCTGACGGTGGATTGAAGAGAGACCCCCGCCGGGGCTGCTGTATGGACAGAGATCAATAACGCAGTCACAGCGATTCTGTAAGAGGGTTTTGGCATTTTCCAAATGCTTTCACACACATTATCTCATTTGATCTGCACAACCCCCAAGAGAGGAAGAGAAGACAGGTATTGTTATGCGTTATGATTTCTACTGATCCACCGGGAAATTAAGGCCCGCAAAGGGCGCTTAAGTCCTCACTTGCAGTGAGTGGCAAAGTGGCCAACTGGAGGAGAATCCTCCGCAGCCCATGATGGGACCGACCATTTGCTCTTCTCAGATACACTGCAAGGGCTCTTTCTGAGGGATGAGGAGGGAGGAGGTGGCCCAGGAGTCTATCCCAAGATCTGAGGCAAGAGCAGAGCAGGGGTCAGGGGAACTGAAGCAACCTGAGGGCAGTAAGGCTTCCGCTTCTCTGCACCCTACAGCTCCTAGTACCCAGTAGCTGTTAATTGATGGAATAAACAGGTGGGTGGAGTTTTTCTTCTTCACAGGCTTACACCAAATCTTGTAAGCCTTTCCATAAATGGATGCAATTAACATGGAGATGTTGATTTTCTGTCTGGCAGCCTCATGTGCTATCCTTCCCTTGACACTCATTCAGAGTCCTCACAGAGAAAGAAATGTGGGCCAATGGTGGGGGAGGCCTAGCCCAGCCCCCGACCCTGGCCTTATTCTGTTAGGCACAGAAGCCAAGGCAGACCCTCAGGGGAAAGTCCAGGCCCCCTCCCTCCTGACATGCCTCTTACTCCATCCCCTTCGGCTCAGCAAGTCTCCATGGAAAAACACCCACACTTCTCTCTGACCTTCAGCAGGAAACAGCTGATGTCTACTGGATACCCGAAGCAACACCTCAATCTCAATATTCCCTGCTGGGATCAGGTGAGGGATGCAGCCAGGAAATCATATCCCTTGGGATCTGCTGCCTAAGGGTCTGGGGAAAGGGATGGGCACTGAGGTCTCCTGACAGCTGGCAGGCTCCTGGCTGGCCTCACCTTGCCCTGAGCTGGGCAGTGTCCCGAGCTTGCTGAATGGAGTGAAGCAGCAGGAACCATAATAACAACAGCTGCATGTATCCAGTATCTACCGCATGCCAGGCACTTCACACAGATTACCTCATCGAATCCTTACACCAGCCTTTCCAGGGAGGCATTCTTAGTCCCATTTTACCTATTAGAAAACTGAGTCTCAGCTTGAGTCACACGAGCAAGGTCATCTGCCTTGCAGGGTAACAGAAACAAACTGGACTCTAAGTTTGTCTAATTCCCACACCGATGCAGCAGGGTCCAGACAGAGGCAAGGACTACAGAGAGACGGCTCATTCTCCTGGAGCTGCCCCAAAAGCGACTGCCGCTGGGGCCATTCTTCTTCCTAGAAAGAACATCTTTCTGCTTCCTAGGCAAGCGGCTGGACGCTGTAATTATGTTCACCCGCCTGACCACTGAAAGTCTCTGAGCCCGTTTTACTCCCCTCTGCTTTCTAACAGTGATTCAGCTGGGTGAATCAGGAGCCAGACAGCAAGACAGGTGACACCAGAAGGTGAAGAGGGACATAGATTGGGGAGGGTAGAAGATTCCCTACTGGGTTTTGTTTTTAAAGACACAGTCTTGCTCTGTCACCCAGGCTGGAGTACAGCGGTGCAATGACAGTTCACTGCAGTCTCCACCTCCTGGGCTCAACAGATTCTCTTGCTTGAGCTTCCTGAGTAGCTGGGACTACAGATGTGCACCTCCACATCTTGCTAATAATTATTATTATTTTTTGGTAGAGACAGACTCTCCCTACGTTTCCCAGGCTACTCACAAACTCCTGGGCTCAAGGGATATCCTGCCTCTGACTCCTAAAATGTTGGGATTACAGGTGCGAGCCACTGTGCCCAGCTGGATTTCTTTTTTTAAGCCTAAAAAAGAATGGAGGAGGCTGTGAGCAGGCTTCACATTCTCCATCCGAGCCTCCTACAAAATGTCACCGAGCCCTCTGTTAGCACAGCTTGGGCAGTGGCCGAAGCAGGGGTTTTCTGTTCTGGTCTTACCAGTGATTAGCTGTGTGGCCGTGGGCTCACCGGTTATGCTTCAAGACCCTCATTTCCTTATTTTGAAATAAAGACAATACCTGTCCCACCTATCTCTGGGGCTCATCAGGGAGTGGAACACCTCCAAGCTCACCCTTTCAGCTTAGGTTTTTCCTATGAATCAGCTTCCCAGTAATTAATGTGAAAAACTCATTATTGTTTGTTCTCAGCGTTAGAGCCATTTCTTTAAAAATCAATAGTCATGCGTCCAGATCCCCTTAAATTCTCATAAAGTAAATACCAACCCAGCCTCCTGCCTGTCCTCTGGGCTGTGAAAGCCACGTGATCAACATCATTAAGAAAAAAAGAGACACAAAAACCCCAGAAAACCAGCTGGAGGTTCCAGAGACTGTGATTGCAACTAAAGCAACACGCAACCTTCTGACCAGAAGCTGACCCAGGAGCTGTCTCCTAAGAACTCCTGACTATCTGGAGACCTGAGGGCGGAGTGCAGTTCAAAGAGAAAATCTATTTTTAATGACTTGGGGGAGAAGCGTATAGTGGTTGAGTAATTCAGAGTAATTAAAGCTATCTATCACTCAGAGAGAGGAGTCCAAAGTTGGTTGAACTTTTCAATGACATTTTTTTTTCTCCTCATTCATAAAAACTCAGCAGAGGTCCTGCAGCAGTCAAAGGGGAGAGGACAACAGGAAAAGAAACTTCTGGCCCCATACAGTGGAACTCAACCCTCGGATAAGTGCTGGGGCAGCGACTGCTCCTGAAACCTGTTTTCAGGTAGCGGCATTTTGTACTGGTTTTGTACTTTGAAAGGGACAGCCCTCAGCTTCAAACCCAGCTTCTATGTCTATCAACCATATGACACTAAGTAAGATGCTGGACTTTCTTGAGCTCCAGCTTCCTTCTCTGTAAAAGGATGACAACGATGATATCAATTTCCCAAGGTTGTTCTGAGGTTTACGTGATGTCTGTGCATAGAGGCTTGCACACAGCTGGTGCTCAATAGTGGTAGCTATCATGCTCAGTCTCTGGATGCAGACCCCACTGAAGGTGGCAGTGTTTGCATGGGAAAGCTGCAGAGGGCCTGGCTTTGCACTCCTGATGGGTCACCTTGCACAAGCCACCCAGCTTCTTTGACCTGAGATTGCTTATCTATGACATGGGGAGAATTATGTCTGCCCTTTGCATGAAAAGCCATTCAGCCCCTGTAACTGCCATCTTTATTACATAATCCCAGTGTTGGAAGTGTGCTGAAACTCAGGATCCTCAGCTAAAAAAAGTCAAATTAAGCTTAACTTGCTATGGGTAAAGGTAAAAACTTGGGCAAGGTAAGCCTATAAAGAGGGTAGGAAATCTTATGGGCAATGCAGATATTCCAAACACCACACCATATTTTATTAGAGAAGACTCCTGGGCCAGAAGCCACTGTAATATTAGCCAGAAATACTAGGGTGGTAGAGGTAGGACCCTTTCTCATTCTGGTTTTTGGAAGGACCTACAAAAAAAGCAGAGATGCTGATGCTATGTTGTCTCCATGACAACAATGGTTTTATTCAGTTAGAAAAAGCAGCTGGGATAGGAAATGGGGGATGAGGCAGATTTGGGAACTAGGACCTAAGAAATAACCAAAACAGGCCTCTCACCTGGGGACCAGATGCCTGGGATTAGCCAGGTCCCACAAAACTCCTTATAGGGCTCGTATTGACTGGCCTATCCCAAGAGGGGGAAAGGTGATGATGGCATGGGGTGGGGTGACAAGGCAGGGATGGCCCCTACCCACGCATTCCTACTCATTCATTCCACAATGGTTGCTTGCCCTGACCTGGTTCCAGTGAGGCTGCGTGACACACAGAGCCCAAGACTAGCCTTACCACAGAGCTTGACTTCATCCAAGAGCTGGGCATCTGCCTAACAGGCCTCTGTCTCAGGGTCTTGCTCTTTGGATTTCTACTTCCCCTGCCCTCCAGTCTCCAAGAGAGCATGAAAGAAGAGGTCTGGAACTCCAGTTTATCTCAAATGCTCTCTCTGTCTATTTTTTTTTTTTTTTTTGAGATGCGGTCTTGCACTGTTGACCAGCCTGGAGTGTACTGGTATGATCTTAGGTCACTGCAGCCTCAGCCTCCTGGGTTCATGCAATCCTCTCACCTCAGCCTCCTGAGTAACTGAGACTAGGACATGTCATGTGCCATGTGTCTGGCTAATTGTTTAAATTTTGTTTATAGAAACAGGCTCTTGCCATGTGGCTCAGGCTGGTCTTGAACTCCTGGGCTCAAGCGATCTACCCACCTCAGCCTCTCAGTGTTGGAATTACAGAAGTGAACCACTGTGCCCAGCCCTAAATGCTCTTTTTAATGTAAAGTGCCTATGGTCTTTTTTAAGCATAGAAGGTGAGGTTTGGAGTGGAAATCATCAGGGGAAGGAGCCCAAGAAGAAGCTGGTAAGACAGCGTGGGTAAGAGCGTCTCTGCTGTCATCTGAAGAGAAGGTCGAAGCCACCTTTAGTGTTGTCTGAGATGAGGACTCAGAATTTATATTTGGGAGAATCCTTTTATAATAGGGAAAGTGGGGTCTTTAGGTCACTGCTCCTGAAAGAGTGATGGCCTAAAGACCCCACTTTCCCTATTAGAAAAGGGAATTACAAATTAGCTCCCTTTGGCAAAGTTTTTGACACTGCCTCCAAACGGAGCTCTGGTCCCCAAAACCCTCTTGCTGCTCTGCTGTTGGCATTCACGGTTATTGATATATTCTCGTAGGTTCACAGGGACTCCTTGTTTACTAATTTTTCATCCTCGATACTTCCCTTAGAATCTGTTTCCCCAGTTATGAAGGGACCTCAGGTTGATGTTCCCAGGTCATCTTTACATAGGGTGAACAGTGTCATCAAATGATATGAGGCAGAATCACAGTTGGTGAACCCTGATTGCCCAAGGCCTTCTTCACCGCACCAGGTCAGCAGCTGTGTACACAAGGAAGCAGGGGGCTAGCTCAGCTCCATCCATAGGTGCCAGATCTGGGACCAGCCTCTACCTCTCTGCCTAAACTGTTGTATGACTCTGAGGAGGTAAGAAACCACTGGAACCTCACGCTGTAAAACAGAATTTTGGTTTTCAGTAAACACCATGGAATGCATCTTCTCCACTGTCTCTCAGCTCTTCTTTCTCACCATCCGAGACTTAGGCGTCTTGCCCTCTCTGACACATCAGAACTCCTGACAGTATTCTCTCTGACTTTTCTTGGCGTGCTGAATGACTGCTTCCTTTGGGCAGCACAATAGAGAATTGTCTTGCCCCTCATAGCTTCCTAGGATGACGTGAGTGAGTGGATGAGTGTGTGTGTGTGTGTGTATGTGTATGAACGAGGGTGGGGGGAAAGGAGGGTTAGAGGGATGGGGAGGGAGATGGAGGATGAGAATATGTGTTAAATCTCTGCCTAAGGGGAAACAAGAGTCTCCTATGCTTACATTAGAACATTTCAATTTGCTTTCTGTATAGGGTTCATTTATTCATTCCTGCCATTCATTCATTCAACCCCGGCAAGGTGGTGATATGAGAGGCAAGGAAGCTCCTAGGCTTTGCTGGATTTTGTGCCTCTGTGTTGCTTTGGGAACCTTTATAGACTGGTCATTTGGACAAGACCATTCCTTGGAGGCAGCAATGACCACATGGCTTCAGAGCTTTGCACCCAGCGGTTGGTCAGTGTGGGTTGATTGGTGCGACCTTGTGAATCTGCATCCAGGTATATTTGATTTATAACCAAGTAGACCTGAATGTGTTTGAAATATAGCTGGCACATATGCTTTGTGCATTTGCTTGTTTACTCATTCATTAGTCTATCCACTATGAGTTCATTCATCCAACCATCCATCCACCAGATCAGCTATATATATAACTTATATCAAACTTATCTGCAGCTGAAGAAGAAATTGAGGCACAGAGAGTCTCAGTGAAGTTGTTTAAAGCCAAATAGTAAGTTGTAGAGCTGGGACTCACACTCAGGCAGGCTGGCTACAGAGCCCATGTTGTCAACTTTGACGCCATACTGCTTCTTAGACATGAAGGACGGCATGGGCTAAGAAATGCTAAGCCCTGTGCCTTGCTGATAGCTGATAGTTATTATTAATAAATATGTGTTAAACACCTACAATATAGTCTGTGTAGACGTTGAGTTCACAGAGCAAACAGATATGATCTTGATCCCAAAGTACTCATAGTGTTGTCAGGAAGATAGACACAGCTCCCAAAATATAATGAAATATTAGCAATATGATACATGGTAAAAGCTGTAGGAGCAAAATGGAAGTACAAATCAGGGAAGGTTTTCTTTTCTTTTCTTTTCTTTTCTTTTCTTTTTTTTGTGAAAGAGTCTTGCTCTGTTGCCAGGCTGGAGTGCAGTGGCGCGATCTCGGCTCACTGCAACCTCGGCCTCCTGGGTTTAAGTGATTTTCATGCCTCAGCCTCCCGAATAGCTGGGTAGCTGGGATTACAGGCATGTGCCACCACACCCAGCTAATTTTCATATTTTTAGTAGACACGGGGTTTCACCATGTTGGTCAGTATTGCCTCGATCTTCTGACCTTGTGATCCACTTGCCTCAGCCTCCCAAAGTGCTGGGATTACAGGCATGAGCAACTGCACCTGTCCTAAATCAGGGAAGGTTTTCAAGAGGCAGTGTGTACTGATAATCTCAGCCAAAGAAACACAACAATAAAAATAAAATCTAAAACAAAAAAACTCTGCCTATCTAATGGAGTTTATAGTCCAAACACCTCAGTGTGACATTTCAGCCTTTTAAATTCTGCTCCCCATGAAGGCTAATATTTCTACCTCCGTCCCCTTTGGTCAATATCAACTCCTCTCCTGTCAGGCTGGCCTTCTCTCATGCTTTGTGTAGTCCTGCCTCCATGCCCTTTGCTCATTCATTCCCGCTAATTAAAATGTCCTCCCCTCTCCTGCTCATGTGTAAATCCCTCGGCCCTCCCTCCTCCAGGAAGTCTTCCTTGATCAACCTGTTACTTCTTTCACTTTTGGAACTGAGAATCTGACTGCCTGCCCAATTGGCATGACTCTAATGCACTTTCTATACTCTTCTTAGGTAGGTATCTTTTTAGATTACTTATAGGGCTCTGCTTTTTATTTCTTTTTATGAGATATCTCTGTATGCTCCCACTTCAGTTTCTTGTATGAAATAGGCCTATAAATACCTGCTGAGAAGCTAATTATACCTGCCCAATGATCCAGGTTTTATTTTAAGCTCCTTAAGTAAAGGCACTATGCTAAGGTTCTCTAGGTGTGGCTGAGGCTCCCTGGTGTTCTGTGAGGATCCATTAGGTAACTTGAGGGCTTTAAAATTTTTTTAATAGTCAGTGTTTATGACACAGCAGAGGTTTTTGGTGTCATGGAAAGGACATAGCTGTTAAGGTCAGAAGAACATGGCTCAGCCTCACCACATACTCAACCGTACCGGGCAAGTCCCGTAACCTCTCTGGGCCTCAGTTTTCACATTTGTCAAACATTATTGGATGTTAAAATTAAGGTGCCCACGAAGGCACCATGGCACAATAATGCTATGTTCTAAGGTAAAATGGCAGACTGCCATACAGTTTTTCAGAGTAGCTTCTCAACATCCAGGTTCATGATTCTGCTGCCCCTGACCCTGGGTCCCCTGACCCAGATCAATGGAATAAAAGGGTTGAAGAAATGAAAAAGAAGAGACTGTGTGAGTTTTTTGGAGGGAGCTCTCAGAAGGTTGAAACCTAGCCACACTTCAACGGGACCACCTGGAACTGTATAGGAAAATGCAGGAGGAAACCCAGAGGGTAGGCTGGGGAGCCTGCAGGGGTGAAGCAGAAACTGGGGAGAAACTGCTCACTATCGGGCCGATTGGCTACAGATGGATCACTTACTGATAAAATCGTTTAAAACAAGAAAACTCTGGACACCAACCTTCAGACGGTTCAGCAAACCATATCTCCTCAAATCCTGATGTCCTTCCAGGGAGTGAATAGGTCATTCAGTCTCTCTTTTGGAACTAAAGGGGCCGAAAGAATTGAGAACAGCCACACAGAGAAGCCTCTTGACCCAGTGACTGCCCTCTTCCAGGAGCTGCAAGTGTGATGGCTAAATGTGAGGATCGAAGCTGGTCTGCTGAAGATAAGGCGGCAGTCGAACTGGCTCCGGGTTAGCAGCCCTGTCTGGGTGCTTCTGCCTCCCCCACCCCAGGGGCGTGTCCTGCCTGGGGAATCAATGGGGATTAGTGCTTTGCAGCCTTCCCTCACCTGGAGGTTAGTGATGGGGACTGTTCAAATCCACCTTCCTCGCTGCTTTCTATTCCTGACCTCCGTCAATGGCTACCTCAAATGTAACCAATGTCATGGAGCTTCTGGGGGTCACAGGACTGGGAGGAACTTGGGGGAGATGGCAGAGAGACAAAAGATATATATTTTTTCTTAAACAGGTGCTTAGGAAATTAATTAGAGCAAATAATCACCGAGTTGTCTGAGTCTCTATTTTATTTGGTGCATCGCGGGTCTGGCGGAAAAAAAAAGCAGAATTTTAAATAATTTTGGAGTTATAACTGATGTAATTAGGTGCTCAGTGAACACTTAGCATTGAGCTGTGCTTATTAAAATTACTGTTTTAATCAGAACATTGCCAGAGAATCATTAATAATACAATGGCTTGATTCCCTGGAACTCTAATTAGACCTGGACTTTTAACCACCTGAGCGTAATCTGGCTCCGTCTGGATACGCACCACGGGTGATGTATTATCATTCCAGGGCATGTGAAGATGGGGCATCAATACTGCTATTTAGTGACTGCCTGGATGCTTTTTTTTTTTTTTTTTTTTTTTTTTTTTTTTTTTTTTAGAGCAGAGAGTGTGCTGAGGCGGCATGGGAGTATAAGGCTGAAAGGTGGAAGTGGAGGAGGTCAGCCAGGGCTCGAGCTTGCAGGTCTCCAGGAAGAAGTGGCAGGAGATATGTTCTCTGATGCCACCAGCCAAGCACGCCATATACATTGTCCTGTAGGACAGCAACAAAGCCACCATATCACAGATCCAGGAAAGGTCTTCTCCGGAAGCTCTGCCCACAAACAGGCCTGTCCCTGATCTAAACCAAACATACCTTCAGGGAGGGGTGAAGCTCTAGTCCCCGCAAAGCCCTTGAACACAAGATACTGAATCATTCCTTCACTAAGTGATAAGGAAAGCTTAGTCTGGTGAAGGGCTAATCAGCCAATTCTTCCTCTTCCTATTCAGCACTTTACATCACCATAGAAAAAGACTATAAGATTGGCTGAGTTTTTCTGGAACTAACTCCCTCCCTTCCTTCCTTCCTTCCCTCCCTCCCTCCCTCCCTCCCTCCCTCCTTCTTTCTTTTTAGACAGTGTCTTGCTCTGTTGCCCAGGCGAAAGTGCTGGAGTGCAGTGGTGGAGTCTCAGCTCACTGCAGCCTCTGCCTCCTGGGTTCAAGCAATTCTCCTGCCTCAGCCTCCCAAGTAGCTGGGATTACAAGCATGTGCCACTATGCCTGGCTAATTTAATTTTTGTATTTTTAGTAGAGACAGGATTTCACCATATTGGCCAGGCTGGTCTCTAACTCCTGATCTCAAGTGATCCACCCATCTCTGCCTCCCGAAGTACTGGGATTACAGGCATGAGCCACCGCTTCTGGCTTTCTCTGGAACTTTCTAAACCTTAGGGACATCTCTTTGGGTAATAAGGTCCAGAACTGGATGGAGGGGAGTAGACGGATTTGTGTTTCCTGAGATGCCTGGCTGAGCTGGCTTTCGTGGGGAGGGATAACCGGCTCAGCTCCTAGCTCTAAACACGGTCTTTGGTGTCTCTACACCTCTGGCTGGTGACTCAGTGTGTCAACAATACTGACTTAGCCCCAGCTGGGTGCAGAGTTTTCTGATGGATGTCACAAGGGTGGCCAAAAGCAAAGGAAAGGAAAACACGCTCTCTGCCCTCCTAGAGCTTGCTAACTAGTTGGAAGGACATAACAAAGATGTGAAAAGGATTTAGGACACTTAAAAGGCAGATACTGAGATGTGAAAATTAAGCTGGAGCCAGACAAGGGCATGTGGAGTTAAGTGGTGATTAGAGTGGGGTGGGATTAATCAGAGAGGGGCTGAAGCGTTCTGAAGACAGTGAGGCCAGACTTCACCTGTGACGCATGAGGAGGGGGAGGCAGCGCTCTTCGGGTTCTTCACTAAGCATTCCTCTGACTGCTACTAGAGACCCTGAGACAAGAAGATTGAACTCTCTGAGACTCCCTTTCAGAACTACCATTTGCCAATGCGATACTTTTGTGCGATTTGAAAGAGGTGTCCCCTCTAGGCACATGGCTTGGTGAGATGAATGAGGACATCGTTTCAGCCCCTACATGCCCCTCAGCCAGATGCCTTTATGCAGTGCATTTCCTGAAACATCCTCAGCCTCGATTCCCAGGTCCCTAGGGAAGTACGCAGTTGAAACGTAGCTGGTGGGTCTCCCAGAGTTCTGACCCAGAGACAGAGTATTTTTAAATACTAAATATGGTGGGGCCTCTTGCAATTTCTGTGAGGGGTGCAGAGAGATGGGAATCACCTTTGGGTCTGAGAGCAGGCAAGGCTCCAAGAAGGAGGCAAGACTTGAGAAGGGGCAGGGTGAAAAGTGGCCTGGGCATGACAATGCCATGAACCAAAGCAGAGAGAATGAGCTTTGGGTGTGCTCTGGGGATAGCAAAGGACACAATATGGAATGTCCCCCATGTAGATTTTCTTTGTTACTCATTTCTTAGGAGTAGACACTTAATAACTGAAAAAGTAAAACAAATCTACGCCTCCCTTAAGGATGAAGAGCCCAGTGGAAGAATTTCTCTGTGAACCAAGTAGATTTCTATCCCCAGGAAACCTACATAAGGTCCACCATGAGTGAGAGCTGGACTGAAGAATCCTCTCCAGCTCTGGGACTGTCTTAGGAGAGGGGGCCTGGCTGCTCTCTGCACCTTTCCAGATTCCCTAAAACCCTATCACCCCAGGAGGATTTATATACCAGGGAAGGTCAGATGTGAGGCGAGAATGGTCTCTGTGCTTTAGAAACAGACAGGTAGGTTTCCACTCAAGAATTCTTGTGCTTCTGGAAAAAGAATACGGTTCGGCTCTGTGTCCCCACCCAAATCTCACCTTGAATTGTAATCAAGGGCAGGACCAGGTGGAGGTAATTCAATCATGGGGGTGGTTTCTCTTATGCTGTTCTTGTGATAATCTGTGAGAGATCTGATGATTTTATAAGTGTCTAGCATTCCCCCTGCTGGCACTGATTCTCTCTCCTGCCACCTTATGAAGAGGTGCCTTCTACCATGATTGTAAGTTTCCTGAGGACTCCTCAGTCATGTGGAACTGTGAGTCAATTAAAGCTCCTTTCTTTATAAATTACCCAGTTTTGAGCATTTATTTATAGAAGCATGAAAACAGACTACTACAAATACCCTGAATGGTAGCTCTGACACACACGCATATGTACCCCATAACTCCACAAATTCATATCCACACTCTTACATACAACACAAACACACATCCATACCACACTCTCACAGTGCACACCAATAAAGTGACACCATGCACGAACTTCACACATGCTCACATCACAGCTCACACGGATACTCGACACACACATTCATGTCCCACACAGTCACAGACAGGCCCACCACACTCATTTCCCCCAACACCCCCAGCTGCACACAATTGTGAGAAGAAAAGAGCCATCAGGAGCTGTCTCCCTCTGGCTGGTAGTGAAGAAAGATTAGGGCTGCCCAAGATTAAACAGAAGAGTTAAAAATGACAAACAGACTTCTAAACAGGATTAGAGTCTTAATGAAAACCATAATGAATGGAAGAGCCACACAGATATCACCCATAAACGGCCATAAATATCAGACCAACAGATGAGATCCTAGATACTGCAGTTTGGAACCCCATCAAATTACTTCTATTATAATTCATCCATAAATAACCGGGCCCAGCCTCATATTTAAGGTACTATCATGCTTTGGAGAATAGGCTCTGAGGCCATACAGACCCTGGTTTGAATTCTGTTTTTGCCTCTCATTGACTGGGTTTTCTTGGGCATGGTAGTCTATTTCTTCATCTTTATCCATAAAAACTTCTTCATCTATAAAATGTGGATGATTATCTCCCTAATAGGAATGTTGTGAAGATTAAATTAAATCCTAGACAGCTATAATAAGAATTGATAATAACATTAACACTTTATTATTATAGTGATTGTTAAATTTCACAATCTCTCGTTCCCTCTTCCACACCCCTTTCAGCTTCCTAAGGTTAAGGAAAGCCCATGAGATGCAGCCACTGGATGGTGAGATCACTAGGAAAATAATGAAAAAAGAAGAAGGGAGATGGAAGGAATAGGAAAGAGTAGGAGAACAAGGCAGTGGGGACACAAAAGGGAGAAGGGAAGAGAAGCAGAGAATAAGATTGGTAGAGACCTCAGATGAGCACATTGAGTCATCCATGGAGCAGTGCTAACTTTCTCCTTGGGTGGTGTTTGCCAGGAGAAGGAGAGGTGCTGGAGTAGCTGGACAATCAGGACATGATCTTCCCAAGATTTTTAATATAAGAACTTTAATGAGATAATTCACATATTATAAAATTCACTCACCTAAATTGCGCAATTCAATGGTGTTTTGTGTATTCAGGAACTGTACAACCATCAGCACAATCCATTGCATAATAGTTTCATCATCCCCCAAAAGAAACCCCATGCCCATTAGTAGTCACTCCCATTCCCTCCTGCCTGCTCCAGCCTTAGGCAACACTAATTGACTTTCTATCTGCAGGGATTCACCTATTCTGGACATTTCGTAGCAATGGAATCATACCATACGTGATCCTTTGTGACTAGCTTCTTACCCTAAGCAAAATGTTCTCAAGGTTCATCCATATTCCGGCCTATATTAGTAACTTCCTACATTTCTTAATTCAAAGGCAAGAAGGTAAAAGAAAAGAGCTTAGTATCCTCCCACATAAGCAAGTGTCATTATGGAAACTGTCCAACTGTTCACCACAAGAAATCCCACTGATCTAGTTTAGTCATTAATATACAGACTTAAGAGATCAGGCAGCTGGATTCTTTCATTTTTACCATCAGGGAAACCGAAGCAAAGTGAAATGACGTTTTCGAGTGTGGGCTTTCTGTACCCTCCACACACCACTCATGAAAAAGGAAAATGACATAGGCTCCAAGCGTAAGAGTCTCTGGTCTATGGTTTTATGATTTAGATTTAATGTTAAGAGACAAATAAGGGTCTCTTGGTAGTCTGTCCATATGTCTCTCTCTCACCTCTTAAAAGTGACAATTCCCAGTTCGGTTTTTACAATGTAGAAGAATGACTCTCCTCTAATGGTTATCCGTCATTGTTTATGTTTAAAGTAATTTTGTATGTTAAAACTGGAGCCTTAGGATGCAGGAAAGCAGAAAGCAGAACCCCTGGGCCATACACAATTCCTGAGGTAGGAGCAGCTTCTAATCTGGATTGAAAAGGACGCAGCTAGTCACTGGACTCAGGAAACATAAACCACCTTTCTTCTATAATTGAAGTGAGATGTCTCCCTCAGGGAAGCTACTTGGACAGTTACGGGAATGGCCAGGTAACTGTTCCATCTAGTTGACCCCAGAGAGAGAAACTATTTAAAGCCTAAGTTGTGTGCAGCTTCACTCTGCACTGACGTCTACCAACATTACCCATGGCCAGTAGATGTTAGTCTAGGGCCACAGGTAAAGAAACTGAACTCCATAAAAGTAGAACCAAGCCAGTGGTTGTCAGAACAGAAAATCAAATACTGCATGCTCTCACAGGTGGGAGCTAAATGAAGAGAACTCATGAACACAAAGAAGGGAACAACAGACACTGGAGCCTACTTGAGGGTGGAGAGAGGGAAGAGGGAGAGGAGCAGAAAAAAATAACTATTGAGTACTAGGCTTAGTACCTGGGTGATGAAATAATCTGTACGACAAACTCCCGTGACACGAGTTTACCTATATAACAAGCCTGCATATGTATCCCCGAACCTTAAAGTTGTTTTAAAAAGTAGAACCAGGCCAGGCGCAGTTGCTCATGCTTGTAATCTCAGCACTTTTGGAGGCCAAGGATGGTGGATCACCTGAGGTCAGGAGTTCAAGACCAGCCTGGTCAACATGGCAAAACCCCGTCTCTACTAAAAATACAAAAATTGGCTAGGCATGGTAGCAGGTGCCTGTAATCCCAGCTACTTGGGAAGCTGAGGCAGGAGAATTGCTTAAACCCAGGAGGCGGAGGTTGCAGTGAGCCAAGATCATGTGATTGCACTCCAGCCTGGGTGACAAGAGCGAAACTCCTCTAAAAAAAAAAGTAGAACTAGAGATACCCTATGTTTTAGGCAAGCCCAACTAAAGAAGGCTGAGAAAATGTATTTCCTATGCATGTGAGGCCTTCGTTCTTTCCTATACATTCAAATATTGACTTAGCTTGAACTATAGGGAGACGAAATTGTCCACAGCTAGGCCAAGCTGGTGTCACAAGTGATAATGTCCCTAGTGGCCAGGCATGATGGTAGTGGTATCGACCACAGCCGAAGAACCAGGGCAGAAGCTCAGAGAATGAGGTATGGCCATGACATTCAGGTATGAACATTGGTCACTTTCGATTCGGGCTATTCAGTGACTTGTATCTTCAGTTTTCTCAAAGGATACTGTGAAACTCTCAGAATCAAATTCATTGTTAGACCCAAATTCACTTCAAAATGTAACAATAACTACACTGTGTGGTGATGGGTTTGTGTGTTTGGAGTGGGTGGGGGCCATGGGAGTCTGTTCTCCATTTCGAGGCCTGGAGAGGCAAAATAGCACAGATGTTAAGAGCTGGCACATGGAGTCAGGCTAACCTCCATAGACACTAACTAAGTATATGGCTTCCAGAACGTCATTCAACTTCTCTAAACCTCAGTTTTTTTCATCTGTGTAATGGGCCTAACCCAATTGTTGTGAGGATTGGGAGAATGCATATAAATCACCCAGCGCCATGTCTGGCACAGTGTTTCCAATAAGTGGTGGTAATTATTATCACTAGTGTTGTTCTTAGAACTTCTTCGGGCCATATTTTATGAAATAACACAATGTTGCCACTCTAAAAAGTCAGGCATTGTTTATTATCAATGCCCAAAGAACCTCATTAAATCTGGAAGGGGAGGATAGCAGGAAGTAACGTAATGCACTGGAAGTGACCTGTATGCCAGTGAGGGCTGCTCTGGGACCAGAGGAGCAGTCTGGGCTTCCCCTGGCTGCTGCTCTGAAGTCCTCATGCTCTTTGAAGGGCTGTCATCCACTGCTCAGCATCTCTCTTCATTCCATCTGCCATAGAGGAGGCACTGGTCAGATTTATCCAGCCCTCAGATTCCTTCCTCCATCAGAATTTACTCCTTGGTTCATCTTTGGCAAATAGATAGGTGATCCCAGGTGAGGGAAATTGCATTATGAGAGAAGCGAGGTGATGAGAATTTTCTCCATTAATCTGGGCATGCTCCAATTTGCACTAGGAGCATACATTTGCATGTTGAATTCCAGAAGCCCAATTCGAAGCATATTAGATAAAATAAAATTAATTCTTGTAATCCTCTGTGATCATATTCAAACCCCATATTTCAGCTTGGCACACAGAACAGGTTTGCCTGCCCACTTTCCTCTGTGCTTTTCTATTAAAATTATTTTCTCAAACACATGATTGAGTTCTGGCTGCACAAATGGCCCTGAGAGGGGATGGGCTCCTTCTGACCTGCATCCGGTCCCCTAGAAGCTTAAAGCCTGAGAGGGAAGACACCACAGAGATAGATCCAGACAGGCGGTTTTACCTTAAGAGTTAGAGAAGTTCAGGGGGCTGAATTCACTGTGAATGACTGGGATGGTTTTGAGTTCTGTTGGGGTCACAGGAGGAAAGACAGCCTGGGGTCGGCAGCAGGCAGACACTCTGACCTTTGTGCAAGTTCAGAACGCCTGCATACTCTTTAGTCTGTACTGCGTCCCCTCCTTCTAGGGAGGCTGGCAATGAGAGAGATAGCATCTTGAGATGGTTAGCAGCTGAGCCTGCAGCCCTCAGGGACTTGAAAAAAGGCCCACGACCATGAACAATTGCTGGGTGGGCCTCAGATGGTGACAGCAGTGAGCAGGAGGCTAGTGTACCCTGACTCTCTGCAGAAATCTGTTAGACCCTGGGAAGCAACCTTGACGCCAGGCTCCCCCATGAGTTGGGGCTTTTCCTATGGTTCTGGAGATAGGGTCAATCATGGAATATGTGGGTTTAGCTTGCTTGGGGGAATCAAATAGACTTCCTGCACGCTAGTCTCCCGTGGTTCGTGATTCAATGACTGCCCAGTGCTACCAAGGCTTGTCTTGGCAAACTGAAGATCTATTTAAAAATATCTTCAATTTGTTTATTGAATGTTTGCTGTGTTCTAGGCTCTGTGCTCATGCAGCATCTCATTTAATCCTTGCAAGAACCTGATTCTAGCATTATTGACAATTATTTTTAAGAGGAAACTGAAGGCTTAATAAGAACAGGTAACTTGGGGAAGGCTGATGCTTAGGAAGAGTAGAGCCAGGATTCCAGACGTGCCTAATACAGAGCCCGTCCTCCCACCATGCCATCCTGCCTTCCAACAGGAAGCAGGCAATTTGGAAGCATATTCAGAGCCCATGATATCCACCTGCCTGCCCTGCCTTCCTGGAGCACAGGCTCTGCTCTCACTCTTCTGCTATCTCCTCACCTTCCTGCCTCAGAAGCAGTCCTGCAAGGAAGCACACAGAAGAGAGGCAGGCACACTGTGTCCTGGGCCCAGGGACAGGTGACCTTTCCAATTCAGCACCTTTATAAATCTTACCTAATGAAGTTAAGAGGAAAAAGGAATTAATGAATAAATGAAGGTTAAATCACTCCCTGCAGAAAATTGATGCTGACAGTAAGGGCCAAGAAGAGAGCTTGGAAAGCAGGGAGCTGACTTGCAAAAGAGGCTTTCAAAACTCCTTTTTTCCGAATTTGAGGGAGGCATAAGCCTTGCCAAATCTGAAGTGGGCAATGAAAACTTTGAGAAGTCCAAGGAGATGGCCTGAAGAAAATGGAATGAGAAAGCCATACTCTACCTTGGGTGATTGTTTTCCAGAAGCTGAATTGGGTATGATACACAAAGGTGTGCATGTACACACACTCCTTTTATTTACTCACAACCAGTAAATAAAAGGTCACATTTATGCTGTATACACGATTAACTCCTATAATCAAACAAGACATAGACAGTTTGGGTCTGCCTGTCTCATTCCTGGTCTTCCAGGGACCTCTGTGGCATGTCTTCTCATCAGCACACATGTGTTAGCCTCCTCTGTCTCCTTGTCACCACTACAATTGCCCTGATTCCCAATAGCCACCCTCCACTTTCTGGGGTGCACACCTCAGTCCACTTGGCTCAGAGGAGCTGCAGAAAAACACATGGCTAGACCCAGGGAGAAAGAGAAAGAAGGCTGTGCATTGTGGCTCACGCCTGTGATCCCAGCACTTTGGGAGGCTGAGGTGGGCAGATCACGAGGTCAGGAGTTCAAAGACCAGCTTGGCTAACACAGTTAAACCTTGTCTCTATTAAAAACACAAAAATTAGTCAGGCATGATGGTACATGCCTGTAATCCCAGATACTTAGGAGGCTGAGGCAAGAGAATCGCTTGAACCCGGGAGGTGGAGTTTGCAATAAGCCGAGATCGCGTCACTGGACTCCAGCTAGGGTGACAGAGCAAGATCACATCTCAAGAAAAAAAAAAAAAAAAAAAAAAAAGAGACAGAGAGAAAGAAAAGCAGAAACAGCACAGAGAGAAAAAAAAGCATAAATAGCCGCTGGCCATGGCCAGCCAGCTGTGCTGGGAGCGGATGTAGGGAGTAGAAGAGGTTGAAGGGAAATGGATGAAAAGAACCTGGTAAAGCTCAAAAGTTGGATGAGGGGCCGAGGGAGTATGCTGCTGACTTACGGGGTAACTCTGGGGCAGCCACTCGCTAGCCTCAAGCTCAGTTTAGCTGCTCAGTAAAATGGGGCGGGAAGAAGCGGCCTGCTGGAGAGGATCCAGCAGAAATCCCCCCTGGTGAGAGCAGCGAGTAGGAAAGATCAATAGCTCTGACTGCCCCTCCTCTCTGTGCCCACAGGTTTTTAGGAACCTGATCATGAAGACAAGGAGGCTCCGAGGGCCCCGCACAGCCTGCCCGTCCTTCGGCATGACGCGCCTGGGAGGCAGGGAACCCGCACTGGCTGACTGAGGGCTGGGAGAGCAGGGAGCCTGCAGGGACAGGCAGAGAGACCTGGAGCCAAGAGCTGACTAGATCAACCAGTAAATAAAAGGTCACAATGATTTTTCCAGGCACCTAGGGAGAAGCAGACAAGAGGGCCCGCTGACGGCAGCAGCTGACAAGTGGCAAATGAGCCTCCACAGTTATCTGTTTTCCTTCCTTATTCTTGTCTCATAAGACAGAGGCTAGAAATAGATGCAACTGGCAGATGACTTAAGGATGAAAAATGGGCAACATGTTAGTTGTGGGGGACTCCGTGGTAGCGAAAGAGGGAGATGACCACGGAAGCAGAGAGAAAACGCAGGGCTTAGCTGGAGCCGTGTCCGAGGGTTTGGCTCTCATTCTGTCCCAGGCACTGTATAGGGATTTCACCTGCTCAGCAGTCCTAGCAGGTAGGTGTTATTGTTATGCCCACTTTACAGAAGACAAGATCGAGGCTTAGAGAGGATACACCAGGCCACATCAGAGTGCTAGAGCCAAGATATGAATACAGTTCTAATTGCCTCCAAAGATGAGGCCTGACAGTAAACTAGAATGCCTTCTTTTCATAGATATTTTTCTTTTTTGCCCCTCCTCTCTTCTTCCTAAGCTCCAACATGTGTTTCTTGAGTACCTACTAAGTACCGAACGCTGTGATATCTCTTTGGGAGATAGTAGCAGCCCAGAGAGGCAAAGGCTCTGCCAGCAATAAATGTTGCAGAAATCATGCAATGAATGGCTGAAATGAGTGCACGATCTCATTTCCTTTATCCTCTTCCCGTGAACCTGGGATGGGCAGAGGTCTTCCTTGCTGTGCAGTCAGAGAAATGGCTGTCTTGAGGGGAGGGGATTGGGAAGGTCACAATGGGCCTCAGCACTGGGACTCTACCCGAGCATCTTTTTTCTTGATGATGTTATTTAGAGCCAGGGCACATCCAGAGGACCTGCTGGTAAGCTTGGCACAGAGAGAACCAGGGGCTGGGTGCATGATGGCTTCCTACCAAGTTCTAGCTTGTAGTAGCAGGGGCTGTGGGAATCCCTTTTGGGAAGGGTGGGTGGATTGAGCCCACCTGAAGGCTGCTTATCTGTGTGCTGTAGAAATTCTGTGAGGATGGATGCCTCCTAATCCTTGCCTTCAGCTCTGCCAGTATCAAATTTTGGGAAATATGCCTGAAAATGGCAAACTTTCTCACATTTCCAAGCTTTGCTTCACTTGAACAATACTCCTTTGCTTTTTTATTCCGCCGGGTGAGTCCCTCCCCTCTCACAATTCACCTAGAGCATCACCTCCTCCAGGAAGCCTTCCTTGACTCACAGGCTGTATTGGGTGGTGCCCTCTCCTGTAATCCCAGCACTCTGCATACCATATTGTAACTCACTACTTACTTGTCTGTTTTCCATATGTATGTGATAGTGCAAGGATACGCTCTTTGCTGTGAGCGCAGTAGGTCCTCAAAGGTTGTCTGATGAGCCATTTGATGGCTAACTGCTAGAGCACTTTTTCCTCATCTCTCCCATCTTCCTGCTACCTGGCTTGCAACTCTGCTCACCTCTTTCTTATAATTAAATATTAGTTGAAGGACAGAGGCTGAACCCAGACTGTTTGCTAAGCCACAGCTGATGATACAGCCAGCCTTCTCTCTACCTGGTGGGAGTTTTAAACCCCAGCCTGTTTGCAAGGTGGGGGACTGGTAATACCTGGGGGGAACAAGGTGAGGTGAGGGAAGTAACTTGAGGCACAGTGGCAAAGGCTTGGGGAATTTAACCACAAGGCATGCACACTATGAAGCAGAGATTGCGGCTGAAATGCTGAGTCCCTGAGCTGGTCTGCTACAGAAAGATCAAAGGGCCAGCTGGAAATGCAGCCAAGCCGGACTCTGAAAACAGCGTTAAGTTGGGAGGAGAAGGGCTGGAACACACATTTCCCCTAGTGGGTGCATGCAATGGTATATGAAAGAGCCTAACACTAACACAGTGTAGACACTAGCACTAACTCAGTGTAGACACTAACACCCCCAGAACACGCAGGAATGTTGCTCTCATCTCACTCACCACCCGCACCAAGCGCACGAGTACTCACACCCGGATCAGCCCCCGAGCGCTGTGCACGCAGCCTCCGTTCCACACACATTCGTGGCCAGAATGTACCCAAAGTCATGGCCGCAAGGGGCATTCAAACACATTTTATCCATGGGGAAAATGAGGCTCCAGTTGGCCTTGACTCACATGCATGGTGAGCGACTCTTGATGACTGGCACGGGCAGTCTCTTACCTACCACTCCTCAGGCCACTCTCCCATCCCCGCCCTGCCATCCTGTCACCTCTCTCCTTCAACAAACTCCCTGGCAGTTCAAAGCTGGATTCCAAATGTTGTCCCTAGGATCAATCCCATGGAGAAGCCTTATCTGACAGGCAGCAGCTGCGAGTGGCTGGCCAGAACTCACAAGTGTTGAGAAAAAGCCCCCACATATTTCTATAAACAAGTACAGCTGGTCACTTCTGGCTGAGGCGTTCAGAGGCCTTCAAAGAAATCAACCAGTGGTGGTCAGTTTCCCACCTCCTGGGAACCCTTTGTTCACAGGGCCTCCCAAAGGCCTGAGAGGGGCTGTCCAAGCCTGAACCATTTGTATGAGAAAACCGCTGGGGTGGAGACCAACACCTTTCCCCTCGCTCAGGGACACCCAGGGCCCTGGCCCACATACAGAGGAGCCTTGTCAAGTCCTGACCACGCACTGCAGGACTTGCAATTGTGCTTATCTCCAGGGGTCCGCTGACTTCCGCTTTGCCCCCCGCCCCCTTCCCTGATGCAGGATGCTTCTCTTGACACCTCCGAACCTGTATCTTCACACTACAGAAACTGTCCTAGTCATCAGTGGATGGAAATAACTTTTCCTGACGGCTCCTCTGATGTTGCCATCTTTCGTGTTGATCAAAACAACAAAACGAATCAGATTCTCGGCATCTGATTGAAGCCTAATTGGAAATCCAAAGTGGCACTAAATGTTATGGTCTAAATAAAGCACATTCAATTACCGAAACTCAACGCAGGGAGCACAAGGGATCGCTCCTGGAAGGAGCTGAAAAGGAGGCTGCAGAGCTCTGGGATGTCATTCTGCACCCCCCCACCACCACCACCCGTGTCTGGCTGGATAAGAGAGTTAAGATGGCGAACGCAGGAGGCTTTCTTGAGCCTGAGAACTTCTTACTTAGGGCAAGTGGTTGAGCTGATGGGCGTTTGCATGGCTCACACTTGAAATAGCACCAGAGAGGCTGAATCGGGCTTCGATGCCTCACCTGTGTTCTGCAGCTGCCCTCCTTGCAAAGGTTTTTCCTTTGCCAGACTGACCGAGCTTTGGATGGGGGTAGGAAAATATGCCTAGGAGTCATGATGTTTCCCACTGGGGTCTCTGGCCTCTCCAGGTGCTGGGGGACGGTAAGCAGTGCGGGAGCTTTGCACTGCTCAGACAGGCTCCCCACTCGTGGCTCTGCCTCCTAAAAGTCCTAGAAATACCTAGTTCAGATCCCTGAACATTGCTGCACCTGGACTTCCTCATTTGTCAATCAGGGGAGATAATACCTGTCTTCCCAGGTTGTTGTGAGGAGTGGGGATCATGGTTGTGAGGCGCTGGGCCTGCTGCACAGGATAAACTCAGCAGTAACTTCCTGGGGCGTGGTACTTTTAGTCCCTGCACGCTGACCACCAGAGGCATTTCCTCTCACTGCCCATGTCGGCCCGGGGCAGTGCTTTTTCCTTTATTGGTTTTTTAGACAGAACAGTGCACTACTCCAATCTCCTTGCAGGTGTTAAGTGAGGGTCTCCTGGAGCCCCGAAAGCTGCCTCTGGTCCCTTTTCCTAATTGGGAGTGGGCTGTGGGGAGAGCAAGATGGGAGGAGCCTTCTGCAGCCACAGGGCAGCCAGGGGGCTCTGCCTCAGGAAGCTGAAGAGGTGTGGATTTGGCTGCAGAGGTGTGGGGTGGAGTCCCAGCCCTGCTGCTGGACAGCTTGGTGACCCTGGACAAATTACTTAGTCAGCTTGAATGTCAGTTTTGTTATCTGTTTAAAAAAGGCAAGGACAGTAATACTTATCTCATGGGACCGGTGTATTAGCTGAGGTCATGTTTGTAAACTAAAATAAAAACATGGCAAAAATATTAGTTAGATTTCAACACAGCTTAAATAAGGCAGGGCTGAAAAGGCAAGGCAGGTTGGTTATGCTTTTTTTAGGTGTGGCTGTTTGCAAAGCATGATCTGCAGGGCTTGGCCTGATGACGATGTATGGGGGCACAACCGTGAACATATAATTACTGCTACTACCATTTACTCAGCAGGTAGTATGTTCCTGGTACTTTCCAGAGTAGTTTTTATGCATTAATTTACTTACTTTAATCTTCAAACAGATGCCCTAATTATGCCCATTTTACAGGTGAGGTAACTGAAGCACAGAAAGACGAAGCAACTCGGCCAAGGTCACACGGCAGTAAGCAGTAGAGCCAGGACTCGAACCCAGGCTGACTGGGAGACTCTAGAGCCCCTGCTCTTCATGGCTGTCAGAAAACTACTGATAGTCCATCACTGCTTCTCCACATTCAGTTTATACCCTGTCTTCTCTGGAGTTACTTCCCCCTCAGACTTCTCGTCTCCTCTTCCGTAAAATAAAGGGCTGCTTTTAGCTAGATAATCTCTGGATAAACCAGCTCTGGATTCTTGTGTTAGAAAGAGGATGAATCCCTTGAGTGACCCCAATTATGGAGGGAACCAGGACAGGTCTCTTCCTGCTGGTATGTGTTTATGAGTTACTTTCATCATTGACTATATAGTACATCTCTTCTACAGCATTGCTCCTATATACAAATAAATAACCATGTCTTGTTATTTATCTAGACACCATTGCAGCCCTCCAGAATTTGACCACCTTGAGGGCAGGGTTTCTATTTCATTTTTTGCTATACAAAAGCATACTTTATAGTCTATTGTTACATCAAAAACAGCAGAAAGAAATAAATCAAGAAAGTACTTATCTTCATGGCAGCTCTATTTAGGAGACTTTGCTGGAATATTACTTGGAAAGACAGCCCTATCTATATCTACATATGCAAATGACTTGTCAGTGGACAGCTCTATGCATTATACATGGTAGACACTTAATGGTCTATTGAATGAATGAGTCTGCGTATGCAAACGATATGCAAATCTTTCCCTATTTTAATTTGACCCTTCGGAACATCTTCGGGAACCCTCTGAGGCCTAGGTTGTTTTAATTTTGTTAACTGAAAGTTTTTAAACGCAGTAGGTGTTCACACTTGCCTGTGCTGAGTGAAACTGTTGTCAAGTCGGGAAAAGGATGCTGGGCTAGACCAGGTTACTCAGGATTTACCCCGATTCTTCTGGTAATTCAGATGATGACCGAGGCAATTAACTTTCCTCTCTGGAGGCCTCAGCTTTCCCATATTTAAAAGAATGGGGAAGGGTAAGTTTCCTTCTGGTGAGACACTATAATTTCCCATCTCCCGGTCATAGGAACATCATTCCGGGCAGTCAGAGTGTCAACCTTCAGCACTACCTATCTAGAAAGAAAAATCAAATCCCTTTTCAAGGATTAGAGAAAGAGTCTCCAATCGCCCGCTCATTTAGAGAAATGAGGTTCTTGGCACCACTTCTCCCAGCCTGGACATCGTATTTAATCATTTTTTTCCAAACCAAAGGATTTTAAAATAAGAGGCTGGAGTTTTCTCTCTTAAATAGAACAAGCCAAGTGTCTGATTAATAGGGTGGGTTTGCATTTCCTTTCCCTCATGTGAAAATATTTATTTAAAAAAATGCTCCCATGAGAGTATTAATAGCCACAGAATCAGCTCCCTGTCTGCCTCTTTGTTCCCTGACATTTGAAATGGGGAAAGAAAGAGGTAAAAGTCAAAACCCAGGTTTGAGGTGGTCGCTGTTGCCTGGACCCGCAGCCCTGGGAGGCAGGATTCCGCCCTTTCTTTGGGAAAGGCGCTGATCTGAGCGCTCAGCTCCTGGGCCACACTGGGGTCCTGCATCCTTAACCAGAAACACATGTGCATCAAAGGCTCGGATTGAAAGTGACACATTTTAAAACAAAAGTGCAGCAGCAATTCGCTTATCCTCACTTTCCTAATCCGCAAACTCTGTAATTCTCCCCAGAGTCCCTCAGGCTCAACTCTCCTCCCTGCCCCCTCACATTCCTTCCTCCCCAGAGGCTTAGCCAAGGCCTCCCAGCCCAGGCAGAAGGGAGGTCTCCTGTTACAGAGACCTTGCCTGCCTTGTAAAAATACACCTTGGCGTGCTCTGCCTGCGCCCTGGGAAGCCTTATCGCCTGGACTAAACAAATGTGCCCAATCAAAATAATAGTCTGAGATGTCAAAATAAATGAGCAGGGGACATCTGGAAGTGTGGCTCTCCACATTTTTTTCTTTCTCTTCCCCAAGGTCTTTAGGTGCCTTAGAGATTTGACAGTTCAGTAGCTTTGGCTACAGGTAGAAGACTTACCGCCCCACAGACCACAACAGCACCTCTGAAAAGGGTTCTTATTTTTGGCTCTAGATCCAGGTTAGTAGTCGACAGGGTCTCCTCCAAACCGAGGAAACCAGAATTAATTTCCTCTGCTGCAGCTGCTGGACATTGCTGGATGGCATGCTAAGAGTCTGGCCTGTCCTTCCATCTCTCCCCAGACACTGCATAGGGTCTTCAAACAATGCAAAGAATTTCTTAGGGGGTGATGGGGAGGGGGTCTCTCCTGCCTTTAAGACCTTCAGGAAAGGGTGGGTTTATGATCTTTCCAAATAATTTTTGTTTCTGAAAACTCCAGGCTGACAGTCTCCTTACCCCAACTCTCTTAAATTACGTAAAACAGATGTAGTTAAAAAGTTGGTTTCCTATAATCCATGGGGATGAGGTCCCATTCCCCTGCATACTGAAGGTAGGCCACTGAGAGGCCTGTTCCTGTGCAGGATGAGACAATATTGCCACGGGAAGACTGCCATTTATAAGCAGCATACTCTTGATGGGGCAGTTTCCAGGCAGTGTGACCGGGCTACTGATGGATTCCTGCAAACCCTTCCTGAGAGCATTTTCAGGGGCCATAGGCATTTGATAGACCTCACTTAGAACTTATACAACCTTCAGCAAACCAACATCAAGGTTTAAAGCTGTCAGTGCTTCCCCATATGTTTGAAGAAATCAAACCAGTTCTGATGACTCCAGCTGGGTGTTGGGTATTGCACAATGCTGATGGGGTAGCAACGGGGTGCTCTCTGACCCTCATCTTTCTCATCTGGGGTCAGAATGGGTGATCTGTACAGTCCTTGCCAAGCTCTGATGCTCTGTGGTTCCGTGACTGGCAGCTGGGGAATCATGTTCTTAACTTGTGCTCATGGACCACATGCATCAGAATCACGTGGGTGGTGGGCAGCAGAGGGAAGAGGCAAGCAGAAGAAATGACTGACTGTGACTGCCAAAGCCAAGTCACAAAAATTTCTACCTTACTGTAGGGGGTACTCACTCTTGGAGTCCTGAGCTGCCATGAGCGAGAATTCTGACTGTCTTGGGGGCTGTCATGCTATAAGGAAGCCCAACACACATGGCAGGGTCTTGTCTAAGGCACTGTGGTCAACAGTCCCAGCTGATCCCAGCTTCCACTTCTCAGACATGTAGGAGGAGAAGCCTCCAGATAATTCTAGCCCCTTGTCCTTCTAGTCAGCCCCAGTCACTCATGTCATCCCAGCAGAGGCTGTAGACATTATAGAATAGAGATGAGTCATCGTCCGTGTACCCTATCTGAATTCCTGACTTACAGTCTTTGAGCGTAATACATTTTTTTTTTTAAGATCCCCAAACCTGGGGGTGGTTTGTTACATAGCAATAAATAACCAGAACAGTGTGCTAACTACAAGCACATCTAGGACATTCAGAACTGGGGTCTGAACGTTCACTGCCTGGAGAGTGGCAGACCCATCTTTCGCAATGAGCTTGAGACTTCGTTACTTACCTGGAGAGGCCAGACATGAAAAGTCCCATAAGCATTCCCTTTGCAGCCTGGCATCCGTGCATGCAGCCCTGGGCTCAGAGGACTTGGGGGCTGACCAGGGCTCAGGGTCCCCCTCCCTTCTCTCCACAGATGCCTGCTCTCCTGGCCTTCGGGCCTCACACATCGGCCTAAGGCTGCTTCCCTGTGTACTGAGGGGAGCGGGACTGTTTAGTCTGCCAGGCACATTCCTGGATGTTTAAAATAAATAGCAGATTAGGAGAGACTCAGCCCAGTGCTGTCATATGGCTGGGCCGGAGGTTTCTGAGGCTGCACTTGGGGAGGCAGCAGGAGGAACCGCAGTTGGAGGCCACTGCCTGAAACTGGGAATTCTGTGCCAACCGTAATCTGTGGGGGAAGATGTCTCTAACACTTCCTGAAGTTCCAGAGAAGTTCTAAGAACAACACTAGTGATAATAATTACCACCACTTATTGGAAACACTGTGCCAGACATGGCGCTGGGTGATTTATATACATTCTCTCAATCCTCACAACAATTGTGTTAGGCCCATTACACAGATGAAAAAACTGAGGTTTAGAGAAGTTGAATGATGTTCTGGAAGCCATATACTTAGTTAGTGTCTATGGAATGGAGGTTAGCCTGACTCCCATGTGCCAGGTCTTAACATCTGTGCTATTTTGCCTCTCCAGGCCTCAAAATGGAGAACAGACTCCCATGCCCCCCACCCACTCCAAACACACACACCCATCACCATCCTTTCTGCTGTTCCCAAGGCCCCTTCCAGTCTGTATGGAGCCATTCTCCACTGTGACTCCTTTTTCCATTTCACCCTTCGCTGGATCATTTTATGCCTCTATTCCCTCTGCTAATTCAAACTAATTAAAGTATAAAATAGAATAATTGCTTCCATCCCTATACTCTTTTCCCATCCACGCTGTGTATAGAGTTATACTCCCTTTCTGGGAGTGGCCAGCCTGACAAGTTGGGTGGAAACTGGGGCTATCAAGTTTCTTTTCATCTCCTTGCTTGGTTTTTCACTTGGCTCGTAGCCTGATTTTCCCTGGACTCGCTGTCTGACTTCCATTAGACACTGAGGATGTGGGAGCAACTGGAATTCATGTTCATAACATCTGCTGGTTTGCTGTCAATGAAGCTGGGCAGACTTTCTAGGAAAGAGCCAGGCATCCTCTCCGCGGAGCACCTGGGCAATTAACAGGATTGGGGAATCAGTTCCCAAATGTTCCCCTGGGACTGGCCAGTCTTAGATCTATTAACAGTATATTAACATTGACTTGTTAGGCAGTGACACTAATGACCCAACACTTACTAGTCCTATTTCTTAATTACATTTAATTAATTAATTGAGAGTGAGAGAGAACACATGAGTGCTATATTGGATTGTTCTAGCTCTGTGGGGACATGAAAACCTCTCTAGGAAGAATGGAGGACCAGAGACTTGGTTTTGCTCTCACAGTGTGTTCCACTCTCACCACCCCAAGAATATTACACGTGTCATGTTTGGAGGAGTGGTAGGGGAACAGAGAGGCAAGGGTTGGGAGCAGGGTGGAAGATAACGATCCGAGTATGTTGCCCAGAGATTTGTTTTAAAGTGAAATGATGAAAAACCCATTCCCATGATGTCTTAAAAGGTCTCAAGACTTTTAGAGAACTCCAAAGTCTTAAATTGCTGCCTCAAAGTGGGAATATAGACAGTCCCAACTTATGATGACCCAATGTATGATTTTTTTTTGACTTTACAATGGTGTGAAAGCAATACACATTCAGTAGAAATTGTTTCAAGTACCCATGCAACCATTCTCTCCTTCACCTTCAGTACAATCTTTCACACATGACATGAGATATTCAACACTTAATTATAAAATTGGCTTTGCATTAGATGATTTTGCCCAATTGTAGGCAAAGGTAGGTGTTCTGAGCATGTCTAAGGTAGGCGAGGCTAACGTATGATGCTTGGTAGGTTAGGTGTATTAAACATGTATTTGACTTAACGATATTTTCAACCTACAATTGCTTGACGGGGAGACAACTCCATCATAAGTCAAAGAGCATCTGTGCAAATCCATAACCAAACCAGCATTCCAGCTTTCTCTACAGTGTTTGCCCTTCAGGGAAGATGCTCATACGAGCGCATGTGGCCTCATAAATCTCTCCTTAAGAACACTGTGCTGGCCAGGCGTCGTGGCTTGCTTTTGTCATCACAGGACTTTGGGAGGCCGAGGTGTACGAATCCCTTGAGTCCAGGACTTTGAAACCAGCTGGGCATTTATGGAAAATTTTTAAATTGGTTGGGTGCAGTGGCTACGCCTGTAATCCCAACACTTTGGGAGGCCGAGGCTGGTGGATCACTTGAGGTCGGGAGTTCGAGAGCAGCCTGGCCAACATGGCAAAGGTCCACCTCTACTAAAAATACAAAAATTATCCAGGCGTGGTGGTATGCGCCTGCAGTCCCAGCTACTTGGAGGCTGAGGTAGGAGAATCGTTTTAACCCAGGAGGCAGAGGTTCTAGTGAGCCAAGGCAGCACGACTGCACTCCAGCCCGGGCAACAGAGTGAGGCTGGGTCTCAAAACAAAACAAAACAAAAAAAATTTATATTAAAAATTAGAAGAGAGAACACCATGCTTTTGGTTTGGTCTCAAGCCCATCTCTAGTGCTTTTTGTATCATCTTCTGGAGACAGAGAGCAGAGTCCCAATTCTAGGACCTCAGACAAAGTTTTATAAGATCTGGAAGAGACTTTAGAGTTAGATTTATAATCTCCATGTTTAAAGATGAGAAAAATGAGACCCTGAGAAGTTGAAGGCCCAGGTCACCCTTGAAGTCAGAGACGGAGCCAGGCCTTGAACACAGATCTCCGGCTTAGGCTGAGGATGACTGGCGGTGTCATGTCTCCCCGCCCCCTCCTCATCACACACGGTCTCTGTACTCCTGAGAAATGGGGTCGTGAAGCGTGAGCGCTGGAAGGGGCCATATAGAATGTGGCCTCTGAGGCAGTGTAAAAGAAATTCCCCATTTATTGTCTCAGCTGAGCCTCACACTGACCTTGTGTGAGAAACAGTGAGGTTAAGTGATTTGTGCAAGGCCACTCAGACATAGAGCATGGCAAAATGAAGTCCAAATCAGACCTGAGGACTTCAGAGACAAGCCTGTTATCTGACGCAGCTCCTCCCATCTGTGAAAGAGGAACCGAAGCTGTGAGAGGATTCTATCAGTTATGGCACAGGCCGGACTAGAACTCGGGACATCTGACTTCATTTTTATAGATTATTCTCCTGACACTCATTCAGCTGCTTCCTTGAAGTCATCTGAGCTGTGTGTGAGTACTTAATCCACAGCTGGCTTCAGACGGATGGGCCTCCTGAACTGCTCTTGGCTTTCATCTTTGGACTCAGCTCCTGGTGAAATCACCTGGCTACTAATTTCTACACAATTTACGGCTCTCCAGGTGACAGGCCTCAGAGCTCCACCACAAATCCCCCTGAGACTTTGCCGCCTAATCACAGCTCCATCTGGTACAGGGAGCTCCCCCTACTAATATCTCACTTGACCAGAGACAGCCCATGGCAAGAAACCCAAATTCTTCCTGTATCTGCCCACTGTGGTTGGCTACTGCTAAACCCCACTATTCGGTGCAGACTGTAACAAGAACTGGGGACCTGAAGCAGAACGTGAGACAGAGGAGGTCTATTTACAAATAAGCTGTGTGGATACTTGGTGTGGCCAGGTTGATGCTCTCAGAGATGGTGTCAGATATGGATCTAGGAGGTGATTACATTCCCCGAAGCCCACTCATCAGCCTCCAGCCCTGACCCAGCCCCTCTTCTTTGGTCACATTTTGAATGCATTTTCAGAAAGCATCTCATTGGATAACAAGATATGCAGCTAAAATATGTGCCTTGGTACCTTCTCAGTCCCACTGAGTCTCATTGGTCACTTCTTCTTTGCCACTTCGCTGGGCTCAGAGAATCTAAGAAAGAGCTCTTACCTAGAGCTACCTGCCTGGTCCTCTGCTGCACACAGTGCCTCTTGAAAATATTGCATAAGACGTGAGTCTATTCATTCTCTGTCCATCCTTTTATCCATCTATATAGGTTGTCGCCTACCCATCCATCCTTTCATCTGTATGTATTTCTGCATAAGTGACTGGAATGGTGCACGCCAAATGTTAACATGGTGTTACATTCTGGGTAGTGAGATTTAGTGACCTGCTGCTGTTTTCTTTGCTGTATGTATTGCTTGAATTTGTATAACAAGCATCTACCATTTTTATTAAATGCAAAATATTTTCTCTTAAAGAAGAGCAGGATAAAAGAGCAGAGCATGTACAGAATTTGATCTGATGCCGTTAGGCTATTTGGGTACCTGTCACTCTCTTGTTAGATTGCAATCAACTCATGAGTAGTGACCAAGTCCCATTCAGTTTGATGATTCCCAGAACTTTGTTCCCAATAAATATGTACCCAGGATTGGTTCTTTTTAGGCCCACTGACTGTTTCATTGGAATGACAGGTCAGTGTTTATTTCCATGACTGTCTTACCCACTCTAGGTTAGGCAAAGCCGTCTGCAGATCCACAAAATTCCCATCTGGACCTGTTTATACTTCAACTGCAGAGGCCACATGAAAGAAGGTGAAAAAGACAGGTGGGTTCAAGAGGATCTCGATGTAATTTGCATGCAATTATCATATGATTTACGTCATCTGTCCTCAAGAACTAATTTTCAAGTCAGAGCTGCATCACCGCTTCCCTTAATGCTGTTATGTGCAGACTTCCCTCTTCCTTACTTCTACTCGTCCACGTCCTCTAATTCATATTCCTTACCTTCGAAAAGAAAGGAGGTAAGGAGCGCTCTAGGAAGGTTAAGTTTGGTCAAGGAAACCTGGAATTCTTGCAGAATTACCTGAGAATAACATAAGCCTGGAAGCACCTTGTGAAAGCTCCCTGGTCCTCCAGCCCTACCAGTATCCTTCTCTAGCTCAAGTCAGTACGCTTAGCTGCTGGGATAGACTGGCAATCCTTTTCCTCCTTCTTTGGCCTTTATCTTACTTACCCTGTTTAGAAAAATGATAAGACCCCTGCTGCTGGTGAACAACTATTAACCCACTGACCAAGTGAACGGAATGTGCCAGGCTTGGCTAAGGCCTTTGCTTAGCTCTCCGGATCTCCACTGATCTCATGAATCACCTGCCTCCCCTGTTTCCCTTTCCCTTCACCATGGCTGTCTCTGCATTTGCCTTCTCTACTCACACGTATTCACAGGAGATACAGTCTCCATCCCTCCCAGAGGATGGAAGATTTGCTCAGTTATTTCCCTGGAGAGGGTAGAAGTCTATTTCTCAGGACTTCCCATCTCTACAAGCCTGGTGTCAGCTTCCCAGAGCTGACCAGCTTTTACCCTGCACCAGTCTAAGACTCGCGCCAAGATTTTTCTCTCCTTCTGGAGCCCTATCCTAGGTCTGCGTCTCCCAGGAGTGGGCCCAGCCTGGAGGCCTGGATTATTTACACTTCTTTGGCTCCCTTGAGCAGCAGACTCTGTGGGCCTGGGAGCAGTAAATCTACCTCCTAATCACACCAAGCTGCTCCACACAGTCTGGCCTGTTCTTGCAGGGCTGTTCATCACTTGCTGAGACAGGGGCTGTGGCCTAGAGTGAAGGCTCCGGGAAGTGGCTGGCCCCCGGCTGCTTCTCTCTAGCTCTCTGCAAAAGCCTACAGGGATGCTGCCTTTCTCAGGACCCCGGTGCTGCAAGCCCAGAGGTCTCTCTTCTTGGACTGAACAGTTTCTGAACAAAGGTAACAGATTGCCAGCAGTTTCTTGGAGTTTGGAAAGGAGAGATGCGTGTTAGCACTTACCTGTCTCTCCGACATGACGTACAGGTAGCGCTGATCAATGGAGAAGGCCATGTCCCGGAGGATGGGGCTTCCGTCTTTAAGCACAGAGACCATCTCGTACTGGACCCCACCATGGGGGGGACCATCGGCCCGAATCTGTGTGAGAAACAAGGATGTCCTCAGCACCTGCCCTCAGTATTCCTATGTGGGCTACCTGCCTCTGCCCAGAGCAGGTAGCTTACAGAAGACCATTACTAACCCCCATCACTACTCCATAGACAGAAGTGCCACTTCTTTCAAACAGCCCCGTTTCCACCAAAAGGAATCCTTTCCCAAGCAGTCTGAGTGTTCTGGGCCCGAGATTTCTGACAGTGGATTTATCTGTGTGTGCATCTCTGCCCTTGGGAATGGTTTTGAACATCCCTATGCATTTATTCTTGTGTGCATGTGTATCTATTTATAGCACTGTATATTATAGATGTGTGTAAGCGAGTGTGTGTGTTTATGCACAGTCCTTCACGGTGGGTGGGGTGGGAAAGTCAACCTCTGTACACAGTATCTTAGCCTCAGACAAGTATGAAGGAATGGTGAACAATTTATATAAATCATCAAAAAGCTGGTCATTAAGAGATTAAAGATCTTTGGATCCCAGAAGTGTCTTTCATCCCCAAACATATGCTCTGACTATCCACAAATCCATCCTGTGAGATGTGGGGAGCCAGGAATCCTGGCTTAGTCTCTCGGAGTGCATCCTAGGCAAATAAGTCAGAAAGGACTTAGATGTCATCTAGTCCAGTGCTTCTCAGCCCTGGCTGCACATTAGAATCATCTGGGGAGTTTTTAAAAATATAAATGCCGGGGCTACCTCCATTCATCACAATCTCTGTGGGTGGGACCCAGGCATCTTCTCCAGCTTAACGGTCCCCGGGTGAATTTAATGAGCAGCCAGGGTCAAGGAGCAGCATGGTAGTCCTGCGATTCTCTCATTAGTGTGTCCTCAGAATCACCTGGAGGGCTTGGTAGAATGCACTGCGAGACCCACCCCCAGGATTTCTGATTCAGTGGGCATGAACCCTGAGAATTTCTAACAGATTCCCCAGGTGATGCTGTTATTACAAGGGTTTGAGAAGTACTCCCCTAGGCCCCTATAGTGAATGCTGACCTCAAAGGAAAGAGGTCCCTAAGGTCATACAAAAAGTTGGTGGCAGGGAGCCCCTGATCTGAATGTGCCGCACCCCCAGTTTTCCCAGTTTTTTGCTTCCAGCATAGCAGCAGACTGTTTATCAATATTCACGATCCCAGCCTGTTTGCACTGTCCTCTGACCGTCTGAGCACACTCTAGCTCAAGCCCCACCTCCTCCACGAAGCCTTCCCCATCCCCTCTAACGGCTAATTAATTGCTCCCACTGTGATGCCTTTTTTTTTTCTTTTTTTGCCAGACATTTTGTCCTAGGATTATAATCAATTGATTCGTTCATTGTATATGTACTAGCTAACATGTATTGACCACCTCCTTGAATTGTTCTCTAATTGCTTCAGATGTGTGTAAGTCCTGTCAACATTTTGAAGGCAAGGATATCATTTCTATTTATCTTAAAACCTCTGAGGACTAGCATACAGCTGGGAACATAGCTGACAATGGATAAAAGGGAATGCTTGTGAAATGCTTGTTGAAAGAAATGAACTATGCACCAACTGATAGCATATCCTAGACTCCTTGGGGCTGAATCAAAGTGAGGTCAAAAGACATTTTCTCTGGAAGATTTTCGGATTAAGTCTGCTTCTCCCTTACACCCTTTGGATTCTCTCTTGTGCCCTTGATTATTCTCTCCCTCTGCCTGTTTCTCCCCACCACACCGAGAGCTCCTCAGGGCAAGGCGCCATGACTTGTTCATCCAAGTCCCAAGCTTGGGTATGCCTAATGCCACAACAAGCACACTAGTGCGGATGGATGGATGGATGGATTTTCAGTTCTTACTGGCCGAGTGAGGAAGGTCAGCAGCGTTACTGACTGCAGAGCTAGGGCATGGTGGAAGAGCTTCCATTCCTATTTCTCTACTGTCCTGAATCTGCATACTTGAGGGGCCTGAGCCAAAGCCTGGTTTGTACCTGTCAGGTTTAGATGGACTCGAGGTGTGTGGGAAACAGACTATGAGTCCATCATGAGGTGGGAAGCTCTGGCCTGGGAGTCCCCACTGGTAGAAACAGCAGATTCCTGCCTGAGGCTCTTGTGCCTGGACCTCAGGGAAAAATATGGTAGGTCAGAGTCTAGAGGCAGGGACACCATGTTCTCCTCCTCACCTGCTTTGGTGGGTGACTTGGGGGGCGGGGGTTGGGCTTGAACTTGAGGAAGTAACCTCAATGGAACCAAATAAACTCTTGTCAGCCACTCTTACCCCTCATCACTCCCCTTGTGAGACCTTCCCCCAAGCTCCACTCTTGCTGTCTTTCTCCCTAGCTAATGGGCTTCCTGCTGTTCAAGGCTATTGCCTTGTCATCTATCACTAAAGCCCCTCCTTCCAAGAATGTTGTCAGAAGGCCATTGGTTTCATTCTCATAGGGTCAAGGGAGACTCTAAGACTCAGCAGCGGCGTTACAGGGCTGAGGCCACCACCCTCTAACCTGGAGCAATTCTGATTATGAGATTCAAGCAGAAGGAAAAACAAGTCTCTGTCTGGGAAAATGCCCCATAATTAAAATGGTTCCCCTGGACATTCAAAGCAGCATTCTCCCTTAGATAGACAGACCCAAAGTTCCTTAAGATTCTTACAGAAATACCACAGGTTTTAGTTACAGAAGTTCTCAGGGTATTGCAGGAGGTAGAGGGGAGATGTGATTGTCATGACTTCTGGTTGGCCTGGTCTTAGTTTTCTGTCTCCATAAAATGGGGGTTTCAGGCCCTGCCTCTTGCCTGAGTCTCAACTGTGCCCCCCTCTGAAGGCAAAGTGTCTCAGTGCTTCTCCTACCCACCCTGTGACAGCTGCTCCTCTCCAGGGAGATTTAAGTCTCCTCAAGGTGCTAGCTGGGTCTGGGAAGCTGCAGGGCTGGGTCCCAGGAGCTGCAGAGCCAGTCCCCTCCCTCTGGCCTGGTCTAGAATCTCCTGCCTCAGAAGGCCAGGTAACCCTCTGCTGGCTGGAACAGCTACCCTCTCCCTTGCGTGGATTCAGCAAGGCCTGGACACAAAGTCAGAAGAGAGAATGAAGGCCATGGTGATGGCCCTTCCTCTGTGGTTCCTGGAACCCTAGATGGCACCACAGCAAGATTAGAGCTGGAATTAAAGCAAAGACATTTTATCATCATAGACTCTGCTGCATTCGGTCAGGACCAATTTCAAACATTGTTTTACTGAGTCAGAGACCTAATCAGAAGGTTTTTCTTTTTCCCTGTCTGCAACCCCAATCTTTTTTTTTTTTTTTTTTTTTTTTTGAGACGGAGTTTTGCTCTTGTTGCCCAGGCTGGAGTGCAATGGCGCGATCTCGGCTCACTGCAACCTCTGCCTCCTGGGTTCAGGCAATTCTCCTGCCTCAGCCTCCTGAGTAGCTGGGATTACAGGCACGGGCCACCATGCCCAGCTACTTTTTAGTATTTTTAGTAGAGACAGGGTTTCACCATGTTGACCAGGATGGTCTCGATCTCTTGACCTCGTGATCCACCCGCCTCGGCCTCCCAAAGTGCTGGGATTACAGGCTTGAGCCACTGTGTCCGGCCTGACCCCAATCTTTTTTTTTTTTTTTGAGACGGAGTTTTGCTCTTGTTACCCAGGCTGGAGTGCAATGGCACGATCTCGGCTCACCGCAACCTCCGCCTCCTGGTTTCAGACAATTCTCCTGCCTCAGCCTCCTGAGTAGCTGGGATTACAGGCACGTGCCACCATGCCCAGCTAATTTTTTGTATTTTTAGTAGAGACGGGGTTTCACCATGTTGACCAGGATGGTCTCGATCTCTTGACCTCATGATCCACCCGTCTCGGCCTCCCAAAGTGCTGGGATTACAGGCGAGAGCCACCGCGCCCGACCCCAATCTTTTAATAAACCAGGTGAAGTCAGAATCAAACCGACATAACTCTCAGCTGTCAGCGCTAAAACCAGACCAGAACAGAAAATGTTGTTGGTACTGAACCTGAACTAAGCTATCCTACGTCATCCAGTCTAAATCCCTGGAGAGAAAGGTGGTATTGGCCGAGAAGTCTGTGGCTCCCCACTCACCCCTGATCCATGCTATCTGCCCCAAGCCTGAGTCACCTTTCAAGATACTTACAGGGGATCAGAGAAGATGGAGAGCAGGGCACAGGAGCCCCGGTGTCAAAGAGAAAAAGGTGGGGGCAGGGGCTGGCAGAGAGAAGCAGCAGATCCCCTGGGCGGCCGAGATCTTTCCCTTCCCTTGATCCTCTTTGCTCCCTTAAGGCAACACGCCAATGAGTGAGTGCAGGGTGTAAGTCTGGGCCTCAGCCATCCTGGGTTTCCATTCTGACTCTGTTCTTGCCTGGGGCTTGATTTCTACCCAATGGCACACTTTTAGGTGAGTTACCTCTCTGAGCCTCAGTGTTCCTGTCTGAATAACTAGAAGAAGCAATCTGCTGGGTGCCTATCACAGGAGAATCCTAGACTTATAAAAATGACTGGAGCTAATCTTGCCTGAACTCTTCCATTCAGGGTGGAACTAGGGTTCAAACCAGCTCCAGCTGGTGGGGTCCGGAGGAAAGCACCTGGCTGCTGCTATCGTTCAGGCCTACGATTTTTCATGTGTTGGTCTTGGATAGGATATTTTGGGTTTCAAAGCTGTCCTCTTGTCTTTGCCAGAAATAGGATGGCCAGTGGTGAGGGGAGTGTCAAAGAGTACCAAAACAAGAGTGGGATTTAAAAGCCAACTAACTGAGTCTATCCTATGGTGTCCCACAAAGTGACAGCCACAAACTGAACCAAGCCTCGTATGCAGTCCAGCGCCAAGCTGCACAGGTCCCAAAATCCAACCAGGCAGCAGAGGGCACTGGTGATGGGGCAGAGGAGGGAAGTGACAGGGACAGGTGGAATGAGTCACTGGAGTGTGTTTTTCTATTTGGGATCTTCTTCTTCTGGGAAGACTTGACCTCAGTGGAAGTGCAGAAGCTCCTGGGGCTATTTGGCCTGGATTAAGGCTTGGAAGCCAGGTAGCACAAGGTACAGAAGAAGGTGACAGTCTTTACTGAGATGAACAGAAGACAAATGTGCCTAAACGACTTATTTGAGACAGGGTCTCGCTCTGTCACCCAGGCTAAGTGCAGCAGCACAATCACAGCTCACCACAGCCCTGGTCTCCCAAGATCAAGTGATCCTCCCACCTGAGCCACCCAGGTAGCTGGGACTACAGGCGTGCACCACCACAACTGGCTACCTTTTAATTTTTTAAATTTATTATTTTTATTTTATTTTATTTTAGAGACCGGGTCTCACTATGTTGTCCAGGCTGTTCTCAAACTCCTGAGCTCAAGTGATCTTGCCACCTCAGCCCCTCAAAGTGCCGGGATTACAGGTGTGAGGCGCTATGCCCAGCCTGAACAATGCCACAAGGACATTTCGTCTAGCTCTAGTAAGAACTAGAGGCTTTACTACAGAATGGGGGACTGCAGGAGACTGTAGTCTCCTTCTCAGGAGGGTTTTAACCCCAGGATAACCCCTTTTGCTTCATGGTTAAATGCGGCCCTGCTTGAAGGCAGTAGAGTAGACGTCGATTCTGAAAGGGTTCTGTTCACCTAAGGAATTTAATAATAGCTGCCACAGTGCCACGTGCTGCCACAGTACTTAACAAAAATCCACTCATTCAACACTTCTAAGCATCCCTGAGATAAAAACTATTTTTAATTCCATTTTGCAGATAAGAACTCAGAGGCGCAGGGGAGTTAGGGGAATCTCCCGAGATCACACAGCTGGACAGGGGTGTCACTGAGATTCACAGCTACAGCCTGAATCTCTGCAGATGAGGCTAATCATGGGCAAACACAGCTGCCCTTGCTGCTGAACAGAGTAGATGCGTTGTCTAAAGGTCCAGATTCCCCTCTCATCCACTCTTCCCCCTTTAGGCACCCAAGGTCAAAGTGGGACGATCTCCTATTTCCTAGGGGCAACAATAAACTCAGAACCTAGTTGTGTGGGGGGCCTTACCTGGGGGATAAAATTCAGTTTATCAGGGCTGACTTTGGGGCAGGGATGTGTGAGGTAAAATCCAGCAGAGATTTAGTGTCCAGTCCTCCAGGTGAAATGAGAATGAAATAGTAACCCTATTAGTACCTTTCCTTTAAATCACAGCCATGTCTGGACAGAAATTAACGTCAGCCTCTTTTCTTGAATATCCAATTCCAATCAGCATATCCAATTAACTCACTTACCTGCAGCTCCTTCCAAACGCCTTTTCTTGTGCTTCAATTTCTTCTCTAGTTAGTCTTAATTTATGGAGCTCTTATTTGGAATTTTGTACTCTAATATCACATTATTATTAGTAGCAGTAGTTTTGTTGTGTCGTTGTTGTTGTTGTTGTTTTGCAAGAGCACTAGAATTGGGAATCTTCTTCTTGGGTTTCTTAGTAGCAAAAAGATTGGTTTGAAAGGATCACCACACCGAGGGAGGCACTGGATGATGTCTGGAGGACTGGGATTGAATCCCAGTTTTTCTTTACTTGGCTGTGTGACTTCAGGAAAGTCATTTCACTTGTTTAGGTAATAGTTTGTGTGGTTGTCCCATAATGGCGGTAACTCCTGTCCTTAGCTCAAAAAAGATATTGTGAAAGTAAAATGAGTTATCAGCTACGAATCTCAGTACCGTTGAATATTCATTTATTATGTGCCTACCTTGAGCTAGGCCTATGTTAGGAGCTACAGATATGTGATAAATGATACAGGATGCCCTCGGGAAGCCCGGGGATGGGAAATGGACAGGATAACTAGTGTTCATGAACACAGGAGTCACTCTGTGTGAGAAGAGGTTTGCATGGGGGTCCCAGGGAGACCAGCACGGGGTTAGAGCAGCATCTCACCTGGCTTGAAGGAAGATCTGAGGGGACTTCCTGGAGGAGGGGAGGCCTAAGCCAAAAAGCGTGAGTGGAAATGTGAGTTCTTTGGGAAATGTACAGGGTAATATCAATATAAAGCTGTTCTTGTTATGTCTGAGCCCAGATTTCTTAGCAACTTGATCTATCAGACCTGAGCGTTTGGAGAGGATGAGACTTTTGACACAGTTATTGAGGGCTCAACACCACTAGTCTCAGCATCTTATGTCCTCAAATTCACTTCAGAAGAGCCTTTAGCACTTGCTTCTACCTCTGTTTACCTAAGGACCCTACACTTTTGCAGTCTATTAATATATCCGTGGCATGTGAATGTGTCTGTGTGTGGCATGTGTGGTGTGTGTACCTATGTGGTGTGTTTATGAGTCTGTTGTGTGTATTTGTATGATGTGTATGTGTTGTGTGTGTGCATATGAGTCTGTCATATGTATGAGTATGGTGCATGTTGTACGTGTGATATGTATGTGTGTGGTATGTATAAGTCTGTTGTATGTATGAGGATGTATGTATGTGTTGTATGTATGTGTATGTGGCATGTATAAATGAGTCTTGTGTGTATAAATGTAGTGTGTTTGTGTTGTGTGTATGAATATGGTATGTGTTGTATGTGTATGTATGTGTGGTGTGTGTCTGTTGTATGTATGAGTATGGTGTGCATGTGCTGTATGTGTGTGTATATGATGTGTGTGTATGAGTCTGTTGTGTATATGAATGTGGTGTGTATGTGTGGTGAGTGTGTATGAGTATGGTATGTGTTGTGTGTATATGCATGTGTAGTGTGTGTACATCTGTTGCATGAGTATGGTGTATATGCGTTTGTGTGTGTGTAAGCGTGGTATGTATATGCATACGTGTGTATAAATGTGATGTGTGTGTATTGTGTGTGTGTGCGTGTTCAGAGCTTTAAGGAGGGGAAAAGTGAGAGGACCTGGTGCTGCTGAGGCTGACCCCGGGGGTTAGTTAAACAGAGAATGTATCTGCAACTGAGCTGGGGCTGCAAAAGAGCTTTCGAAGTTGATTTTTGTAGAGCTTCATGACCCGAATTATAGATTTGAGTCTTTGGTAAATTCGGTCTCTGAGACCCTTCCTCCCTCTATCCTGCATATACGTTCACACACACACATACACATACACACACACACTCTCACGTACACATTCAGCAGCAGAACAGCAGCGGTGGCGGTCCGGGGTGCCTGTTGCTGGCACCGCCCTCCGAGCTGTGAAAACGTTAACTAAGCTTGCAGAGTCACAGCTCAGCAGGCTGAGGCTCCCTGGAGGACAGCTAGGAGCCTGGCCCTAAATGCTTGGCTAATTGGAGAAGGACGCTGGAGCCCAGAAAAGTTGGCCTGTGGTTTGCACTGAGCTAGCAGAGGAGAGGAAGAGAAACAGGGACAAGGGTCTCTCCTGTCCATGAAGAGGAAGGAGGCTAAGATGTTCTAAGCTTTGAGAATTTCTGCTGCCTCCACCTACACACACACGCACACACACACACACACGCATGCACACACACAGTGCTTCCAGCACTGGTCCCCAATGAGTTGTCGGTCCATCTCCAGTTGACACTGGACATTTCCATGTACAATTATTTCTATTTCTGTGTGTGTTAAGAATCTGCCCTAGATATTCAACTAGGGGTGGATGGAGCTAGCAGTGGGGTACATGGGGCTAGAGAGTCCTGGATTTCAGGGGGCCAAGCCATGGAGATCTTTCTCCTGGAATGTGGGGAGGAGTCCCCAGAGGACTCACTTGTTCTCTGGACTTCCGCATCTTAGGACAGTATGAGAATTAATAGCCTGGCTAGTAAGGACAGTAGATACAGTAACTATTTATTGAGCATTTACTCTGAGTAAAGTCAGTGTTCAAGGGTTAGGCTGGGGAGATTGGCTGGTGAAGAGCTCCAGAGACCAGTTTTCTGTTTCTAAATTGTGGCATTTCTGCTCCCTCATCAGTCGAGGGTGGATGAGGATGGCCAAGCCATCACTGGTCCATGCTGCTCATAGAACTGAGAGGAGTGGCCTCCGCTTGATGCCTTCCTACAGTTAATGACAAACTACACTCACAAAGGCACTAAGCACCCCATTCCTGGGGCCTCTCCCTTTGCCACTCAGGAGACAGTGACACAAAGAGCTAGAAGCAAAAAGAATCCAGATCTCTGGGTTCCACTCTTAGAGAATTTTGAACTCCAAAAGCCAGGACAAGAGCTTATGGGAGGTGAATTACGTTGGGTGATTCAGGAACACAGGGCTCAGGCCTTAGTCCAACTCCACCTTTATACACGACTCCAGCTTGGGCAGGGTAGGAGGCTCCGGGAACAAGATGAAGCTGCCAGGGGCAGAGGAAGCATTTGATTGTTCTGGGAAACAATAAGATAAACACAGCGGAGACAGCCGAAGCATTAAGCAGCCTTAGATGAAATCAAATCATGCAGAAGCAAAGCAGTAATTCACATCGAGTACACACAGTTGTGGGGGTGGGTGTAGCTGGAAGGGTGGTAGAAGGAATTAGTAAAGAATAACGAGGAACTTCTGCCAAATCTGAACCTCGGTTTAGCCCAAGTGCTAGGAGTGTGGGCACTCAGAATCTCCATTCAGGGCACTGCACACAGGTTCCTTTCCTGGAGATGCCCTCGTTGTTTCAGGATAGAATTGAACCTCTTAGGTTTTTTGAACTGGGAATGATTTAGAGCCACTCTTTTAGGTCCATGGGGAGTGCCGGGCAGCCTTTCTAACTGAGCTCTGGAATAGGGTGTGGTGAGAACGCTGCAATTGGGCATATTGACAGGGTAGTTAACTACCTTGGAAATTCCCATCTCACTCCTCAAAAACAGGCAGGTAAAGGAAACTAGCACTTCCTGGGACTGGATAGGCACAGTACTTTCAAATAGCTTCTCTCTTTTTGTAAATTTTGTTCAACACATTTCTTGAGCATCTATTCTATGTCATCTTGTATGCAAAGAGTTAGGGATATAAACATGACTACGCTTCAGAACTCTGAGGTAGGCATCCCCATTTCATAGAAAAAGACATGTTAAGAGTCTATTGCAGGATCACACAGCTAGAAAGTGACAGAGCGAAACTCGAAGCTGAGTCTGTCTGATTCCAAAGGCTGAACTCCTTTATTCTGCCTCCCTCCAGAGCCTAGGCTTTCCCTAAGTTAAACAGGAGGACAATGCCTGCATTAGGACTAAAAACTACATTTAAAAAGTGCTGGGTGCCTCTGGAGATAAGTCCTGGGGAACAAAGTAGATCATATAACTGTCTCCTCTGCTGTGACAAAAAGGCCACCTGCAGTCTGGAGAAAAGAGCAAAGGATGGGGTGTTTAAGAGGGTTATTACTCTCTTTAATTAATTCATTCTTTTCTATAGCCTGAGATTGCCTTGCATTTTATAATCTGGAATAGTAATCTTTGCTTTGATTAACACTGAAGATGGCATTTCCAGCTGTAGGGATGGGCAGGGAGGTCGAGGGCACTGAGCACTATTATCTGACACTGGGCTTGTGCCTAAATGCAGAAGACTCCCAGAGATTTTAAAAGAAGTCATTTTAAAACACACACACACGTGGCATGTGCTCACCATCGTGCAGAGAACCCATGGTAACCGAGAGAAATGGAGCCTACCTCCATGCCATTGAATTTCTCTTCCCCTTGCTAGTGTGCTGGGCTGAGTCTTTATTGCCTCTTATCTGGGCTACTGCAATAACCTGAGAAATCTCCCTGCCTCCAGCATATTCTTGTTCTAATCTATTCTACCAAACACTGCCAGATTAATCTTCTTAAAACACTTGTTTGATCCTGCCTTTTCTGTATGCAAAATCCTTAAATTTCAGGTGTTTGTAATTTTCTTTCTCTTGCTTATCTCAGTCTCCTAATTTTTTTTATGATGAACATACACTACTTTTGGAATACTGAAAAAAGTAAATCCTTGCATGAATTCATGCACTTGCGCGCACGCGCGCACACACACACACACACACACACACACACCACCTTCAACTGCCTCCTTTAATCATTTAGAAGAGTTCACACTCCTCAGTTTGTCATTCAGGGCTCTAGCTAACATGGCGTTCTCATTGCATCCCCAGCTTTTTGGTCTTCATGCCTTTGCTTGGCAATTTAGTCTACCTCCTAGATCCTAACCATCCTTGAAGGCCTAATCGAGATGCCACCTCCTCCATGAAGCCTGCACTGATCCTTCCCTGGAACTTCCATAGCACATAGAATGTTTCTTGGCACAGTTACTTGTCAACACATTCAGTCATCTTTCTTAAGATAGTCAGGTGCCTGGAGAAGAAACCATACTTTATACAGCTTCATATGCTTTACTATGCTTGGCACTGCTCTGCACTCAGTAGGCTCTCAATAACACATGCTGATGGAATGAAGGAATCCCTGCTGTGGAGACTGGGCAGGAGCAGAACTTTACTTACAGCTTACATTGATTGAACCCTTATTATTGTTTGATGTCATGCTAAGGGCTTTATGCACATTTTCTCATTTAATCCTCACAACAACCTAATGGGGTAGGCACTATTATTATCCCTAAGACTGAGTTGAGGAAACTGAAGCATAGTGAGGTAACCTCCCCAGGGTCACAAAGCTGGTAGGCAGAAGAGCCAGGATCTGAACTCTGCTGGGTCTTCTTTTTTCTAGCCCTCCGTTTTTCCATCACTAGAAAATCCCACCCACCCGAAATCATCCGGAACCTGGCGTGTAAACACACTATCCACATTTGTTTCTGTTGAAATGATGTTTTCTAGCTCCCCAGTGGAGTGGTGAGAGCTCTGAGGAGAAAAGCAGTTTAAACACTCGAGGTACTGCTGTGAAAAAACTCCAGGGCCGCTGAGCGGGGGCCCTGCCAGCTCAGACAGGTGGAAAGCAAGGACCGAGGTCACGAAGATGAGGTCAGAGTTGGGGTCTGAGGAACATGGTAAGAGGAGGAAGGAGGGAAGGGAAGTCAGGCCAGAAAGCCTCCAACCCCTGCAGGCCCTGGCAGCCAGTCCAGGGGTACCCTGTGTGCTCCGGTCTGTCTGACTGCTTGGCAGAGCCCAAGGGCAGAACAGACAGCTGGGGGCGGGGCTAGCTCTTTTAAAAGATTCTGTTTGAATAGCTGTCATCTTCACACCTTTTCCCATCTCCCCTCCCAGGAGAGGGGCTTTAATAATGAGCTGCTTCATGAAAACAGGCCCCTAATTAATTCACTGCTATTCTTCTGGGGCCAGATCATTCTCATCAAGGTGGGATGGGGGTGGGGTGGCGAGTAAGGACTGCCTCGATCTGCCATGGACTTTCTTTGCTCCCTGCCATCACTGCTCCAAGACCCTCCCCGGTCACCTTGTTCTCTTTGGCTGGACACCTGCTTGTCCTCCCTGCCCACCCTCTTTTTGCGCTAACACCCCACAGCTGCTGGGCAGAGTGCCAGCGCGAAGACTCTGCTGGTGCTGGGTACAGTACAGCAGGTGCCCGGATCTCACTGCAGAGCGGGAGGGAGGGAAGCAGGGCGTGGCCCTGTGAGGGCCGAACTTCGTCCTGCCTTTTCTCAGCATTCTCAGAATACTCAGACGGCTCCACGGTAGGCAAAGTGCAGCCCTGATTCTTCTCCTCAGGCCTCCCCAGATCCTCCTGGCCCTCGAGAAGTTTGCACTACCTAGGATGTCACATGCTCTTGGGTCTGGACAGCCACATCACCGCACCCAAAAAGTGGCAGTGGCTGCAGAGGGTGTGCGCGGATGACCAAGGACTAAGACCAAAGGAGCTACACCAGGGCCAACTCAAAACAAAAATAACCTTCAAAAGATCCCCTGCCCCCGCACAAAGCCAGATCACAGCGAGAGACAATGAAGTCAGAGATTGTACAAGCCTCGCCTTGGGCAGTCTCTTCATAGATTTTTTGGATTTCCTTTCTAGATCTTCCAAGCCCTGCACTTCCACCTTCCCTTCCGATAGATGTTGACTGTCCAGTCAAGGCTGATGTCTAGCTCTCTGGGGTGGAGGCCACACAGGGGCACTCAGCCAAGGGAGTTCATGCTCACTTTCCTCATCTCCAAACCGGTAACGCAACATGCCGGCAGAACAAGGCTGAGGCAGGCACACATGCGCTAAGGAAGAGGAAAGCGTTTGGGAAAACGGAAAGGAATGCAGGAAGGAGAAGGATTCTGGATTGATTTATCTCTGATTCATAGACTGAGGAGGAAAATTGGGCAGGGAGGAAATTCTTCAGGGGGCCGTGAGGGAAATGGTACCTTTCCAAGGTAGCAGGACTGGGGGGAGGAAGAGGAGGTGGCAGCAGACCGGCAGCAGGTGCGTGGAGCAGGCGCCCCTTGCGTGATGGGGGTTCTAGCTTGCTTTTAAGGCAGCCTCTCTAGGAGCAAGGAGGAGCCGTAGGAGCCATTTGACTAGGGTCACCACAGGACTGGTGCTGGGGACACAGAGGGCTGCTGTCACTGGGCCGAAAGGATACCAGCCTTCTGACTCAGAGCCTTTTCACTTTGTGAAATAGAGAAAAGCAAGAGGGAGGCTCCAGCCCTTCACCCACAGAGAGAAGACAGCTCGGGGCAAACCTACTCTCTGCTAATACGCTCCTTAAACAGCGCTGAGAAGAGCTATAGCTTGGCTTTTGCGTAAAGTACTAAAGCCTCCCTCGTTCTGCCCCTCCCACACCCCCGCTTTTCCAGAATTTTTTTTCTCTTAATAGAGTGTTCCAACTCTCTGGGGACTGGAATCATTAACTGAACAGCACTTTGCCTCTCATAGCTTTTGACAATTTGGCAGTAAGTTGGCAAGTACCAGAGAAGCTACGAAGAAGCAGAGGTGAGGACCGGAGCGAGGGACCAAGGGGGTGTGTCTGGAGGACCCGCCTGGGGCCTGCCTGAATCCTGCCCAACACCTGGCTGCTCTGGACCTGCCCCGCCCTCCCTGCCCAGCTCTGGCTCTCGAGATGCTGGGCTCCAGCTGTCAGGGGCGTGTGCTGGGGTATGCAGGGGAGCATCACATGGCTTCTCATCTTCACCCCCTCTTACTATAGCCCGGAGGCTGCCTGGGGCTAGCTGACAACCAATCTGGACAAGGAATACCTCTAGAAGAGGTGGGAGTTAACGACCTTCATTCTGCCTGACACCAGGACCTCCCCAAGAAGCGCGGTGAAGGGTACTCAAGGCTTAAAGAATGCAGAGCCCGTGTGGCTGCGTGAGGAAGGAGGGCCTGAAGAAAGACCCCGGGGCAGCAAAATCCAGGTCCTAAGCACGTCCTAAGTGGGGAAAACAGAGTGATAGATAGGAGAGTTATGGATTTCCCAGTCAAGTTGTGAGGTAAACAGATCCAAGGGAGAGGTTTCTCTGGTTCCTGAGATGACCTGTGTTGGACTACTTCCAGCTCAGTGTTAGACATCCTGACTGTTAGGGAGCAAATGGCTTCGGGGCGTTTGTCAGAAGAGGCACTGAGTCTTCAGCCTCCATGGAGAGGATCAGAAGACTCTGGCTCCTCTCCCGACTAGGAGCCCATCCTTATTTAGCAATCCTAGAATGTGAGCAGAGCTACACCTATTGAACACATGCTACGCACTGGACACAAGGCCAGGTACCTTATGTAAATGATTTGCATCCCCAAAGCCCATTTCACTGATGAGAAGAAACTGAGCCTCCAAAAGATTAGGTAACTACCTTAGGTCACACAGCCAGCCAGTAGTAGAAAGGCACGCGAACTTGAGTCAGTTTGATTATAAAATCTTTTATTAATCCATTTACCTCCCTAAAATACACTCACCTTTGTCTTGTGTATAATGTTAACATCTTACTGTCATTTTAATGCTCTTATTCTGCTGTCTGAGCCTCATCTAAGTGCCGACATAAATTATAAATTCCCAGATGTAGAAGCTGAATCTATAGAGTTCATTTTATTCAACTTTTAGCAGAGTGCCAAGCATGACAGGGTGCTTAAAAATTGCATTCTACCCTTGAATCAAGTGAGAGCTCCAGAAAGCCGCCAGCCTGGACCACAAAAGCCTGAGCAGTAAGCTTCCTTTTCCTTCACAGCCTCATGTGCTTATTTTTTAGTGTTTGTTACTCCATGAGAATAACGCATCGAATGCTGCGTGCTGCATGGAAGTCACAGCCTTGGCACCTTGTCAGGAGCTAATACAAGAAATTGCCATCTAAAAGAAGAGTCTGATTTGGATGTCAAACTCTTGTCCTGGTGTCTGTACAAGGTCTCACATGATAAGTCACTTATAGAATGTAATGTCTGGGAGTTGTCTTGAAAAGCAGGGACACTGCCTTCTATCAAAGTGTAAGGATTTCCAGCTCATTTCATTTCCCTTTATGATTTGGCTGCTGGGAAACTCAGGCCAAATCTCATGCTGGGTCCTGGTGCCTGAATTGACCTTCTTGGTAGCATATGTATTTCTACTCCTTTAGTGGCTTGGCTTTTCTAGTTCTGAGACAGTTATCATTCTACATTTGCCAAATCTTTCATGGTGAGCCATCTTAATTCCTTCTTTGGAAAGAAGTGAGACATGAATACATGCAAATAATTATGCTCAAATCTTTTCTTTGTACCCTATGAATTTGTACCTATTGTACATTGCCTCAAAGAGAATATCCTTTGCCTTATGTCCTTTGCCTCTTCAAGGAGGAGTTGACCAGTGGATGTTCCTGAGTGAGGATCCGGGCTACTTAAGTGAGGGGCTGGAAGACAGGGGTGAGGTGGGGAGACACCACTCCAAACAGAGAGCCAATGGTTGATTTGTACTCCACTACACTAATAAAAATCCATAGACTGCTATGGGGCTGGCCCGTAATAAGGCTCTGTAATTATTTGTAAAATGGAAGAATGAATGAATACATTAATGAATGGATGCTTTTCTGGCCAAGAGATTCTTCTCATAGGAGAGAAGACAAGACTGTTTGGCAGAAAGCCCCCATTTTCAGGCCACAGAGGAGACTCAAGATCACTAGGAGCCCAGCGGAGGCCAAGCTCTCCACTCCATCCTTACCCGCAGCCAGGCCAAAGCATTCTGCACCTGCACTTTGTGCATGAACCAGGTCAGTGTGCTGGACGCTAGAGGAAAGAGATTGGGAAGCGGGAAAGGAGGAAGGCAGGAAGGAGAGGGGAGAGAAGCTACGTACAGCTTCTGATGCCTTTCTCTTCCTCCCCGCTTGAAAGAGACAGTCACAAAAATGCTAGCCCACAGTGGGTGTGGGGAGGGAAACAGTGGTCTCTCAACATGTGTCCCCCTGTCTGTTTTTACTCAAAATCTCTTGACTCCTACCTGCTGCTCTCTTCCTTGTCTCTCCCACCAATCCCCTACTCTCTGCATATCCACTGTTTCTTCCTCTGTGCTGTCTCTGCTTCTTTCTCCCTGGGTCTGTCTCCTCTCTCCCACCTACACATGACCTCTCAAGATGCCCAAGAGAGAAGCTCTTCAGAGACCTGCATCTCCGCCAGGCTGCCCCAGACTCTGAGGCAGTTAAGAGCAGAGGACACCAGCCCCAGAGCACAGGGGCTCTACCACCTCCCAAACCGCCCTGTGCCCAAACCCAGACTTGCATTCGAATCCCAGAGGCCTTGCTGACATCAGTTGGACTAATTTTTTTCCTGTAATTAAAAGGAACCCCCTCCCGCCCAACTCCATCTCTAATCCCAGATAATTAGCTCTCTGATTGCCAGTGCTGGGCAGGAAACCTCCTGTTTGGAGAGGGATTTTGGACAGACAGATTAGGCAAACACCATGCAGGAAGCTGCACTGGGAAAACAGGCTGTTCTCAAAGTTTGTTGTGAAAAGAGATTTGTGGTGGGCAAAAGGGCCTGGTTCCCTCCAGGTGGTCTGAGCTGCCTCTGACCCCGTGGGGTTCTCCAACACATGGGTCGCTTTTCTTGGCTTTCAGAATCCTCCCTGTGGTGGAGCCCTGCGGTAGGCTCTATCTTCAGCACAAGGGGCAAGGAGTATTCCCAGGAAGCACATTCCTTCCTGCTCAGGGGGAGGAGTGTGCTTCTCTGCACGGGAGAGGGAGGGAGAGCCGCAGAAGTGTCCACCCCCACGTGCTGGCTGGGTGAGGTCAAAGGTTACTGAAATATGGCAGGTGACAGCAAAACCACCGTGACTCCAGTCAACCCAGGGAGTGGGAGAGATGCCAGGAAAATGGAGAACCTCTTCCCTGGAGGCTCTGGGGAGGGCTCATCTGAGCTGGGCATCGATTCTCCCAGCCAATGCTGCCCTTTGCCCATGTAACAGGCACTGCAGTCTCCTCTGCTGGGCTGAGGGTATGCTGAAGGCAATGACATTTTGTTTGTGTCTACCATCTAATTTCTCTTTTTTGATTTTGATGATCATCCTGTGGGGGCAAGTAGCATCTCACAGAAGAGGAACTGAGTCCCGGTGAAAGCACACAGCTCCCTCAAAGTCACCCAGCGAACCGCTGCACAGCTGATGCTAAAGCGCCAGACTCCGGAAGGATGGTTGCCCCTGCTCTCTGCACAATCTCATGTCCTCCAGCTCCTGCTCTTTCTGTCTTGAGAATTTGGGCATTTAGGATGTTGGAGTCATGGGAGACTGGGGACACCAGCCGTCCGAGAAGATTTAGGACTCTGACAGCCAAGGGTTGGCCGACTGCTCTGTGAAGATCTGAGAGCCCAGTGCTGCCGTGACGCCCACCTGCACTCCTTGCTGACATGGGCTGGAGCTGGCACTCTCAGTCCCTCTAAATAACCTCAGGAGGGCTGGATCTCTGATGCTGCTTCCCCCTCTCTGCACTACTCAAAGCTGTAAGATTATTCACTCTGGTTCTCAGAGAGGAAGGGGCAGAACCGAAGCCAGGGGCTGGTGTGTGGGAGGGAGAACCTGCATTTCCAGAGCCGGGGAGGGGTAGCAGGGGCTGGTGGGCTGGCACCTGGGGGATTTGTCCAGCCTGCTGGTTGAGGCGCCTGGCCCTGCTCCCCCACCATGCCTTCTGCAGTGAGCTCAGGCCATGGGGGAGGGAGCCAGGCCACGGATGGATTCCAGATGGGCTATCAGGTTTGCCCACAGTCGACTGTAAGGCTCCTCTGGTCTCGGCAGCTCCCTCAGCTCTGATTCAGCTGCACGCCGAAGGCCTGCTTTGGAATGCCAGTGAAACCCAACCCGTCTCTCCCACCAGCGCCTCCCTCACTCCTTCTGCTACCTACCAGATATAGATAGCACGTTTCTTCTCTGCCCCTTCTTTCTTTCATTATTACAAGCCCCCAGGAGGAGAATGGTTAGTGTGGAGAATTTGGCTGACAGCGGGGCCTCTGCCTTTGAAGCTCTGAACTATTCTCCCCTGGGAAGAGTAGCTGTATAGGTTCTGGGTTCAAGTTCTGGATATTTGAGAACACTGTGTGTGTAAGGGGAGCCATGGGGGTGGAGGAGAAACCCCTTGTGTCCCTCTGATTGCCAGATCAGTCTAGCTGGTGCTGGCCCAGGCATGGGAGGGAAGAAAGGAGAGCACGGAACTAGGTAGGACGAGGCAGCCAGATATCTGACAGCTCGCCGGCCTCTCGTTGTCGCATGGCTTCCACATGGGCAACAGCATCTCATTCCATCTGCCCAACAGGCTGGAAGAAAGACAAGCGTTCTTATCCCCATTCTGCAGACAGATATACCAAGGCTCTGGGAAGTATAGAGAGCAGATTTGGTTTTGATCTCCTGAATCTTGCCATAAACATTTTTGAGGACCTACTATGTGCTAAGGATAGCATTCATGCTTTGGGACACAAAAACAGAAGCAACACAGATCATGCCACAGAAATCAGTGCTGTTTTCCTATGTCACATAACTCATAGATTAATTATTCTCGGAGAGAGCTCACTGGGCCTTATAATAGACTTTGACATATCCTCATCTCTCCACTGCTATTTTAAAAAGATCAAGTTCATTTCTGCCTTATAGAGACAGGAAGGAATTATTGCAAGTGGCATGAAGGAATCACATCAGGATTTCCTGCCTCAATTTCCCCTTTGTTATCAAAATCCTGCTTTATGGTGATTTGCTTCTGGAGTTTCCAGAACATTCCACCTTGGTCTCCTCCTCTACCCAGAGCTGCTGCTCCTAGTCTCTCAGGCCGGCTTTGAGTCTTTCGTTAGTGACTGGCAGGCTGGAGGTGATGCTGCCTTATCAGGGTTGATTAGTTGGGCTGAAATTTGCATTTTGCTTCAGAAAACCAGTCTGGAATCTCTGGCAGAAAGCAGCAGGGCTGCAGCTTCAATAGAGAATGCCCCTGAGGCCCAGGCATTTGAATGAACCACAGAAGCCTTTTCTACCTTTTCCTTCTCCTTCCTCAAGCCCCTTCTCACCTCTCCCCTCACACCAGAAGGTTGGTTAACCGCAGCAAAGGGCTCTCTGAATGTGCTTGCAGAAGAAAAGGCTTTATTTTATTTTTTGCTTCTTCAAAGAAAATGCGAAGCTCCCTCCAGCCTCTCTGGAGAATCAGCGAGGGAACAGTCTGTCTCCAAATGCCATTAAAACATCTCTCAAATTAAAAACAGTCCTGAAATGTGCGACTTCACGAGACAGTAGTTCGCTAATACGCAAATGGTGGTCTCTGATCACCTGATGGGCAAGTGGCAGGGGCTCTGTCCTGTGCTGCGCGAGTGTCCTCGGGCAGGACATTTAGTCTCTCTGAGCCTCAGCTTCATCCCATTAATAATAATTTTAAAAATTGTATCTTTCTCCTCCCTCCCTAATTTCAGGGTGCTTTGGAGGGAGACGTGGCCCTGTTACCCTTAGAGATAACAGTCCTGATTCTCATCACATGCCATCTCCCGCCTCTCTCCCCTGCCCTCCCTTTCTCCACAGTCATGGTGCTATTTTAAGTTGAGGCTTCCAGCCAAAATCTGTACTTTATTAATTACGCGTCAACTACTCTGTGTCATGTTTAATGCATTTTCCAGATTGTATCGAATCCACAGTAAAAGGAGGAGCCTGAATGTGGCCTGGGTGCCTGGCAGGATAGGAGCTGGGAGGAGAGGAGGAGCCGGAGCCAGGCTGTGTGTGTGCCTTGACTTGATCTCTCCCCTTCCTTGCCCTGGAGCCTCCACTGAAGCCAAGTGCAAATCCTGCTTGTAGCTCAGTGGAGCTCTCTATTTAAAGAACACACAGCACCCTGGGTAGAAGCACAGCACCCTGGTGGGAAGGTAGGAAAACCTGCCTCATTAGGGAAGGCCAAAGGGCTCGGGACAGCTGAGATCCATTAGCGGGGAGGGCAGAAGGCTGAGGGTGATTGGAAAATGTGGCTCAGTGATATGCCAAGGGAAGACTGGAGATGACACTGACCATCTGTTCTTCTTCTAAGAGGAGATAGAAATAGCATTTGTATTGGAGCAGGAAAGATGTGAGCTAGACCTGGGTATTACATTCCTGACTGCTAGGTTTCCAGAGCTCTTTCTACCTGTGTGATTTGGGCAAGCCCTTCAGCTTACTGGGCCTCAGTTGGCTGGTGTGTAAAGTTAGCATTTACTCAATGTAAATGAGTTCCGAGGTCCTTTCTGGCTTTGGCGCTTTGTGCCTCTTTTTGCGGAGACTATGGAGACCAGCAGGATCTTTTTAGGGGAGTACAAAGATGAATCCTGCGTGCTTCTTGACCTCCAGGAGTTCACAATCAGGCAAGGAAGGCAGATTAAACGACAAAATAAACATAAGCGCAAACAAGCCCTGTTCCATGTGCTTTACCTGTGTGAAGACATTAAATGCCTACAACAGCTCTATGGGGTAGGTTTGACTATTATCTCTGTACACCTGATGAAGAAAGTAAGGCACTCAGAGGTTAAGTAACTTGTCAAAAGTCTTACTCCTAGTAAATGAACAGAGCCAGGTTTTGAGCTCAAATAATCCTACTCCAAAGTCTGTGACATTCACCGCTGTGCACACTGCCTCTGACAAAGAAACATAAGCAACTTGTATACAAGGTGGACTCTGCTAAGTGCTGTAATCAATGATAAGAAACATGAGATTACAGAGGGGCAAATCAGGAAGGCTTCACTGAGGAGGCAGGATATAACTTAAGCCTGAGGGAAGAGAGAAGGATTGGCAAAGCTGGAACAGCAGCACGTAAGTGTGGCAGAAGTGGGAAGGGGAAGGGATGTAGGGAGGGAGGAAGTGTTTCTGGTGGAGTGATGCCAAGACCTTGCTCAAGAGACTCAGCTATACCCTACCTAAAAGCTGTGGAGAGCCATTAAATGATATTTTAAAAAGTGAACTAACTTAGAGAAGGCAGGGCAGGAGCCAGCGCAAGTTCAAGAACAGATAATAAAAGTCTCAGCCTGGGTTGGAGTGGGGAGCTGGAAGGGAGGGCAGGTGAGAGAACAGATGAACAGACAAGATTTGGCAACAAACTCAAAATGGGAAATGAGGGAGAGGGAGCAGTAGGGGAGTCAGAGAGCTCACCTGTGCCTGGGATGGCTGGTGGGATTTGTGGATGGGTGGCCCCAAGGGGCATGGGGTGGGGAGCTCTAAACTGTGATGAGACGGAGAAGCTGACAACGCATTTACAATTCAGCTTAAATACTGCTTCCCCAGGAAGCTTTTCCTGATCCTTTTTCTCCCAGTTCTGGTTCCCTAGTTACAGGTTCCCATGTGGCTTAGTAAACTTTGCACGTCTCTACAACACCGGCCAGCCATAGAATAAGCAGTTACCTGTGCAACCAGTTGCTGGTGTCCTTCCCCCAACCATCCTGTGTTTTGTTCAGTTTGATGCCCCCAGTGCTGAACACTGTGCCCGGCACATCGATGCTCCACAGCTCCTTGCTAAGTGAATTGATGATCTCTGCCTCTGCGCTGAATGCCCTTCTCCCACTCCGGGATGTCAGCATGGTGGCTTCTCATCACCAAGCCCACCCCAACCCCAGGGGCCACTTCTCCCCATGGAGCACAGCAAGGTGGATGTATTCATGTGTTCACCTGTCCACTCTCCCCGCACTTACGGGTTCTGACGCTTCCATACAGTGTTGCTGCGTGGCAATAATGAACAACTTAGCATGAAAATTGACCTTAGCAGGAAGGGGCTGGCGTGTGTGCGCCCTATGAGACAGCATTTGGTTACGGAACAGCTTTAGCCCTACAGGCTCCAGGGGAAGAGATCTGTGGTTTCCCTTCCTGGGCAGGCCTCTCGCAGCCCCATCCATCTCTGCCTCTTCTCTGTACCCCCCAAACCCTCTTCTGCTCCGTTTACCACGGACATCTACCTGAGCAGGCATAAGAGGAGAAACAAGAGCTCTGCCCCCACCCCCTGAACCCTGTTCAGGGATCTGCAGTTCTTTGCTCCCCTGGCCCTAATGCAAGAGGTAAGAGCAGATGTAAGCCTTCCTTCCCTTCTCTCTCATAGGAAGGTTTAGTGCCAGGTGCTTTTCGGTGGTGTCTTCCATTGAAGACCAGTTCCAGACCCCTTCTAAGAAATTCTTTCCAAATCCCCATGGAATTTGCAGGGAAAAGGGAAGATGAAAATATCTGATACTCTTAGAAGTGGAAAGATTTGGCTCCTTGAGAAGCCAGGGCAGGGACCATCTTTGAAAACACGTAAGAAAGAGCATGCAAACTCAGTTTTAGAGGCTGAGCTGAGAGAAGAAGCTGGAGCTCCCTTCATGCAGGCGCCAAACCCAGCCTGCCTCGCCTTCAGAGCCCTGGGTGTCAGTCCGGCAGTGGCTCCCTGGGGGCGGAGGGAGCTCCTAAGGATGTACTTAGCAGGCTCTGGCTGACGCTAGCGGCACTAATGGATTCTCTTATCTCGCCGGGACCCTTGTCTGCAGATCGGCAAAGCGCAAGGACGTGGCAGGTTAAAAATACTCTGTTAGCAAAGAGGCTTAGGTGGGGGCCTTGGGAAGGGAATTACAGTGATGAGAGACCTCTGGGGCGGGAAGTCATGGACGAAACCAAAGCTGCTGGACCTGCCTCTTCTCTTCTGCCTCCCATTCGAATTTGCTGCAATGATTGGCATAGGCCTGTGGAGATAGAGGGATTAATCCTGCCTCTTTTCTAAGGCTGGAGAGCCATGTAGCCCATGAGGACCATGGCAGTTGCCTGGCCTCCCTCCTTCTCAGCCTGAGGCTTGGGCATCCTTAGCATGCCAGGAGATCTCTGGTGGGAGCACCCAAGCCCTCGTTTATCTTACAGCTATGTTCTCTTACTCAGGAAAAGGAACTAAATCTCACATGGGAGGAAGTAATAGTACCCTGTGTTTAGAGAATGTTTGTATCGCGTCTGGGTGTGTCTACACCGAACACCTCCTTGCACCCTGGCAGCACACCTGTGAGGTGAGGATTGTTACCCGTTTTTTATATTTGGGGAAACAAGGCTCAGAGAGATTATGAGACTTGCCCAAAGTCACATATCTAGGAAGTGGCAGCATGGACTGCAGTAGGGCTTTCTGATTTCCTCTCCAGGGCTCTTCCCGCATCCTCCATTCTCCCCATGATTTTGTTCCCCTTAACCCTCCCATCAGGAAAACACCACCGGGACAGCTCTCCTCAACAGCCTCTTTTAACTTCATCTGTCCTAAAAGCCCACAAGCCCAGCTGCCCCTGCTGGGTCTGGGGCTGGTCCAACCCTAGGCTGGTCTTGGGGTCTTGGTCTCCACTCCCTCAGGACCGGAGGGCAGCTTAAGCAGTGGCGTCCCTGCTGCACCTCAGAACTACGGAGTCCCAGGACGCAATGCAGCCTCAAGCCTCCCGGTAACTTCATCCTCTCCCACGTGAGCCAGGAAATCTAGGTCTCATTTTTCAATCAGAGAGAACAAATGTTCTACAACTCGTACTGGCACACTGATTCAGTGCTCACTGTACTCCTCCCTCCTACTCAGAAAGGTCCCCCACTAAGGTTTGACTTCCTGCTACGGCTTAGGGCTCTTTCTTCCCTACAGATGAACTGAGTTACTTCCCATGGGCAGGCCCCATCTCTAACAGCCCAAGGAGAGAGGACTCTGAAAAGGGAACCCCTCTTTCCCCACCAGCCAACCTCTACAAAGACATAAGGGCAGATTAGGTTTCTCACATTAAACACACAACATGGAAAGAAATCAAACACACAATGTAGAAAGAAATCAACCACAAATAATGAGATTTTGAAAAAGAGAAAAAATAATCTCAATAACATCAGCAATTAGTGACAGGAGTTCCATTCCCAGTCACAGATTTGCTACAACACCATCTCTCTGAGAGATTTCTGGCTTAGGTGGCTATTCTAAGAGCAGACGTTAGGCTGGCTTGGACCTAAAGCAGCCACGTGGTCTGCATGCTTGAACCCTCAGCAGGCTCAGCTCACTGAGCTGGCAGCAGGGATTCCAAAAGATAAAAAGATGTCATCATTGACCTGCAGGTACTTCCTGAAGACCCCATAGAATGGAATGCATGACTTCAAATCCAGCTTGAACGCCTCCTGTGCAAAGTATGGTGCTACGCGCAGAATGCTAAGTATGACCTGGTCCTTGTCCTTAGCAGCTTTTTTTGAGAGGGAACAATACAGGTAACTATGAGACTTAATGACAAATGCACATGGAGCAATTTGGAAAATGCCTGTGTGAGTTCAACAGAATGAGAGATGAAGTCCATGGGCTCCAGGGTGAGGAAAGGAAAATCAAGAAATGTATAAAGTTTGTAACAATGAAAACTGCAAAAAACAGAGTGAGGACATCATGCATTGATGTAAGAATTCAACAAAGGTCAGGTACGGAGTAGGAGGAGACCGGGGAACACATATTGAAAGAAACTTAGAAGGAAGTGTCTCTTTCTAAATAGATGGATTCTTAACGTCTGGCTTCAGTTCCTCACACTTCACCTGGCTCAGGCATGGCACTCCTTCCTCCTCACCCCAAACCACGAAGCTCCCAGCACAATGGAAATCTGTGTGCTGCTTCCACTCTGCACCTGAGTCTGCACCTGAGGCTACTGAACGAGAGAGGGAGTTCCCAAAATAGAGAGCAGCGCTTGGGGTTGCGTTGGAATGTCAGCGTGCTGACTGCCAGCATCTCTAGGTCACTGGGGATGAGCATCAACTAGGCAAAGGAAATCCACGTATGATTTCCAAGCTTCACTTATCTCAGTGCTGAATTTTAACCTCATCCTCTCACTAAATCTCGGACCACAGCTCCTAATGAGGACTCCCCTGACTATGGGGATTTTATGGTTTCTGGAAGAAAAGGGCTAAGAAGAAGAGAGGAACAGGAAGGGAGAAGAGAACACCAGGATAATCTCTGCCCTCTCTCTCACACCCCCTCACAGCAAAGTGGACCACTAATGCATTAATTAACTAAGTCGTTTTGAATGTACTCCATTGCACCTCATTGTCTGCAGCTGCCATTCCCTGGAGGAGCCATAATATGCTCAGCGCACACTATATAATTAAATATCAACACATGTGTCCCCTGCCCAGCGCTGGGATGCATATTTACTTGTGATAATGAGAACCAGAATGGCCTTACTGATGAGCGGCCCATAGAGGTAGACGCACGTCTCCTGAAGCTGAGGTGCGTATGCCTTAACGCCCTGCTCTTCTCGCTCCCCCGCACGTCCTCCCCATATCCTCTTCCCAGAAGGCCATCTCAGGACCCCTGGTGGAAGCTTTTCACCAGACCACAGGCCAAAGTGCCGTCAGCTGCGCTCTTCCCTAATGGGAGTGAGCCGCAGCGGCCCACACGTGCTGCATAATGACTATGTTTCTGCTTAATACAAATTGTGGTTATTTAGCAGCCCAAATACCAATTCCCCACTGAGATCCCTGTCGTTGAAACCCCACACACATACACAGACTCAGCAGACACAAACACAAGCACCTGCGTGCTCCCTGCCCCCCCACTCTGCTTTTTGCCACTTCCCACCCCACCCAACCCAAATCCACCCCAGAATTGCTCTCTGGCTTGGGGGCCCAGAGTCATTAATACTGAAATGGGTGACAAAGTGAATGTGCTATGTGGAGCAGCTTGATGGAACCCAACGGCAAGTCTTTAGAGTCAGAAGGCTGTGGTTCAAATCCTGGTTTTGCTACTTAACGGGCTGTGAAACCCTGGACAAGTTCCATAAGCTTCTGGGGCTTTCATCTACTTATATGGAAAGTGGAGACAGGGATACCTATACCATAGGTGAGGACTAAACGGTGTAATTTAGAAGTGGTGCTGCCTGAATGTTCCTGTTTCTCTCCCTCTCTTTTCACCTCGTAACATACAGCCACATCTGGATGGGGAGTAGAGGTCTGCTGTCCAGAGACGAGGAATGAACTAAAAGGATGTAGCAATATCTTCCCTCAGATTCCAGTTAAAATGCACACATTCTACTTTAAAACAGGGCACTAGAATGCAACAGGCGCCGATCTGTTTTGTTCACTGATGTATCCCTAGCATCTACGAGAGTGACCAACTCATAAGAGATGCTCAGGAAATATTTCCTGATTTTTACTGAAATTGTACTGAATAAATGAATGATATTCTGTCTCTTATTCAATTCGTGTAATGACACCATGCGGGGGAGTCTATTGCCCCCACTTTTCAGAAGAACAAATAGGCTTAAAGAGGTTAAGTGCTTTGCCCAAGGCACACAGCTAGCCCGGGATATAAACTCAGGTGTCTGACTCAAATGCTCTATCTGCTGCTTTCGGCGGGCTCTAAAAGCCTAGGGAGTCTCTAAAAGGGAAAATAAAGACAAAAAGAAGTTTTTCTTTTCCTTTTAAGAATGACAGGCAGTGCTCCTGAGAGGTTGACGGGCCTCAGCACAGTTCTAATGAGCCATTTGTGGCCAGGTTATGCTACCCCAGTGAGACCTCATTTCAACCAGGACATGAGGCCAGAGAAACAGGACTTCTCAGTAGGCACAAGAAGCGGGACTTCTGGGAGTCAAAGCACCAGCCTCCTCCAGGATCATGGACTCTTAACTCCACCCCCATATTCAGTTCAAAAGATACCCTGCCCTTCAGTGGTTTTCTATAAGGACAAGCTGATCATCTACCCGACTTGCACTCTTTGGCGTGACCTCCCTAGAGAGGGTCTTTATTGTCCTCACTCTGGCCTGTGGATGCTCTCAGACCAAGTTATTGAACGTGGAACAGCTGGGCTGGGGTAAGGCCTGACTCCTTCCCTACACTGAGCTCCTTCCTATGCCCCAGAGACAGCTCAAGGGAAAAAGAGGCTCTGAGGCTGACCTTTGGGAGTCAAGGGCAGGCAGGAGTTGACAGGGCAAACGAAGATACAGACAGAACACACACTCCAAAACTGATAAACAAGTGCAGATTAACGGAGTGATGACGAGACACAGGGAGAGTTCAGATGGGTCACACACATCAGCAAGTCTGGACCATCCGCCTTGTCTGTGGGCAGAACTTTAACGCATCATGAATATCTCTGTCTTCCATGGCTGGGACATAGCCCCAGGGCAAGCTACTGCTGCACCCAAAAGTCTATTTTGGGTGTACGTGGCCATTTGGGAATGAACCAGAGCCCCTGTCCTAGAAGAGGTGGCTGGTGGGCAAGTGGACAAAGGGCTGGAGCACCGGGAATTCAGATGACTCGGACTGAAAAGTCACATTGGAGTTCACAGTGAGGGATTCTGGAATGAAAGAAAGACTGGGGCAGAATTTGGGGGACTGGAAGAAGAAGAGAAACAGCGTGTTCAACAGGTGAGAAAAGGGCTTCTGTCAGCAGACGAGATAACCAAACCCAGAAAGCCAAGGAACCTGGATTCTAGCCCTGATTATAGCAGGAACTGAGTATAGCCTTGGGCAAGTCACTTCTCTTCCACAGTCTTGAGTTTATAAAAAGAAAAAAAATAAAAATAAAAAAATGGCTTAGATTGGATGAACTCTAAACTCCATATTGACTATTAAGAAAAAGTCTAAGAGTCCAGACTTAATACTCCCTCCCTATATGTCTAGACTTTTCTAGTCATGGACAACCACAGACACCAGGATCTCCAAGAACTTTCCCAGCTAGGTGTGGGGTGCTTTGTGCATCCCTCATTAGATATTCACCACCTCTTCTCACTCCCCAGCCCCGCTTCATTTCCCCATATGCAGATGGCTTTGTTTTCCAAACCTGATAGATGCTGACAGGTATATTGTTCTCAGTACCACCAGACTGCCAGAGGCTGCTTGAGTCCAGTGATTTTCTTTCCCCTAATAACTTGGAGGATTTTTTTTTTTTTCTTAAAAGGCAAAAAAAAAAAAAAAAAAAAAAAAAAAAGTAGGTCTTTTTAAATGCCTCTCTTTTACCTTAAAGAGACAGAGTGTCATTTATCTTCCTCTTTAGCCCAAAGTCAAATGAAAGGAGCATTAAACAAAGACCAGCCTGCCTTGAAGCAGTCATTTGTGACTGGAGGCTGGGGAGAAGTAGGATGGGCCTTGGGGACCATCTCCAGAGACTGGTGATTGACAGGCTGGGGGAAGCAGGGGCGGGTGGATCTGAACCGTGGCCAGGAGGAGAGGCACAACCACCCACAGAGGCAGGGGAGCAGGAGGCCCTGTGGGGCTGGATGCCTGCCAGAGTCGGGGCATGAGGCTGGCTAGCAGGCAAGAGCTGTCAGTGGGCATGTTCATAGGGGCTAGTTCAACCAAGCACAATAAAATGTAATGAACCTGATGTGGTCAAAGCCCAGTAGGCTTCATGGTATGATTTCATGACCCCCATGTTATCCTGGCCTTTGAAGTAGGACTAAGTACTGTCAAAAATTGCCTTTTACCCTGTAATCTACATAGTTTTTAATGAGCATTTAACCATTATTGGTTGATGCACCAATCAACAAGTGCTTTAAGCACCTCCAGAGTGACAAATATCCTGGCAGTATAAACAGAAAGAAAAGAAAAGAAAAGAAAAGAAAAGAAAATAGTCTTTGCTCTCAAGAATCCCACTGTCCAGTGAAGAGGACAAGACAGAGGAAGAAAAATAACAAGTGATGCCAGTGAGAAAATGCTGAATATTATAGAGGATGGTCTTGCAGGAATTCAGGGATATCAGTGGGGGCTGAGGAAGGAAGACTTCCTGGAGGGGGTGTTATTCCTAGTGCAGGCTGTAATACGTGGTACCATCTCATGACGGGCTGCAATCTGAACAATGGGACATAGATGAAAGGTAAGTAGGTAAGTTTCCTTAGCATTTGACACACATGGGAAGAGGCAAGTTGTCCTTATCAAAGAAGAACAGTGTGGTGGTGGTGTGGGATGCCATGTTGGCACTGTCACTGCTTGAGCCTGGAGGACTAGTAAGATTTGAACGTGCTGGGGAAGGGCTAGAGGACTTTCAGTAGGAGGAGAGGGTAATGCAGTGATGGTAATAATAGCAGTTAACTTTCACTAAATGTTTACTATGGCCCAAATACATGTTAAAGATTTGATATGTACGCGATCATGTAATTCTCAAAGTATGTTTAATCCTCATTTAATCCCCATCATAGAGGGGGGGAAATGGAGGCAACAGAAGCTTAAGAAACTTGGCTGTTACCTAACCTACTGGCTAACAATTAAATTATCTCTTTAGCAATTAAATGATGGCAATAGGCCTGGCAAGGTGGCTCATGCCTCATCCCAACACTTTGGGAGGCCAAGGCGGGAGGATGGCTTGAGGTCGGGACTTTGACACCAGTCTGGGTAATGGACTGCTAAGATGTACTGAGCACCTACTATGTGCCCCAGGCACCATGCATCATATGTACTTCCTTAAATCCATTCTTACCACATAATCCTACTAGGTAGGAGCTATTACTATTATCTTAAAAAAAAAAAAAAAAAAACCTTTTTTTGATACAGAATCTCACTGTCACCCAGGCTGGAATGCAGTGAGACAATCAGGACTCACTGCAGCTTAGATCTCCTGAGCTCAAGCAATCCTCTTATCTCAGCTTCCCAAGTAGCTGGGACTAGAGGCACATGCCACACCATGCCTGGCTAATTCTTAAAAATTATTTATTGTAGAAACAGGGTCTCACTCTGTTACCCAGACTGGTGTCAAACTCCTGGCCTCAAGCCATCCTCCCGCCTTGGCCTCCCAAAATATTGGGATGAGGCATGAGCCACTGTGCCAGGCCTTTTACAGTCATTTAATTGTTAAAGAGATCAAAGGTTACTGAGTAGGTTAGGTAACTTAGGCAAGTTTGTTAAGCTCCTAGAGCCTCCATTTCCCCCCCTCTAGAACTAACTCAAAATTTAATTTTGAGAGTTAAAAGTAATTGCGGGTTTTGCCATAAAAAAAGGCAAAAGCTGCAATGACTTCTGCACCAATGTTGTGCAGCGAGATAAGTACAAAGCAGTGTTAAAATAGAGAGCTGGGGGTGAAAAGGCAAAAACCACAATTACTTTTGCGCCATCAAAATAGCAGCCTGAACAGTGGCTCCGAAGGGAAGATGCACATACTGTTTGCAGACCGATGTGAAAACCACTGTTTGGGGCTCTGTTATTTGGAGAGGTAACGTTTTTAGTTGGAGGAAGTGCTGTGGAATTGGAAAAGTAGGTGGGGTCATATCGTGAAAGGCCAGGGATACCTGGATTTTGCTGTGTGAAAAGTGTGTTCTGTTCTTCCCTCAATTTCTAGCTCTCTACTTGGACATTGCTTTAAAAAACGACCCCTAAGTACTTCCAAATTATCGCTGCTCCCTCTTCTTCCATTGCCTCTGCCTGCCAGTTGTGCCCAGAGCATGGTCCACATCTGCAGATGACACCTGGGGCTCATAAGGGTCTGATCTCAGCTCTGGGCAGGCTGAGCCGAGTACATGTCCTGACACTTAGCTCACTGCCAGAAAGCTTTTGGCTTCTGAGTTCTTGGGTGGCAACTGTCCCAGGGAAGCTGCCTTCTCTTTCTAACAGATTCTGGAGAACTGAGGGAGCTGATCTCATCGTGTCCTTGCATAGTATGGACAAGTCTGTCTGTCTTGGCAAAAGGGAGGCCCGAGAGTGCTCGGGCCTTACCTGGGAGAGTCCCTGCAGAAGCCTGCACAAAGCTGTTTTCTGTGTTCAGGGGACACTTTCGAGCAGCAGTAGAGAAGGAAGGGGTAACTGAGATGCTCTAGGGAGGGCTGGCTGGCTGGCTGCAGAAGACAGATCCTTCTAAGCAGCTCCCAAGGAATATGACTCATCAGCTCAACGTCACAGAAAGAACCCAGGCCTAGGAGGGAGAAGATGAACAGCGAGGTGACTGTGAGCAAGTTACTGCCCTCTAGGCTGGAGCTGCCTCACTGCCATATCTGAGAGGCAGTGATGGGTAGTGATTAAGAGCAAAATCTACAGCCAGTCTCGCTATATTGGACTCTTGGCTTTACCAGTAACGAGAGCAGGGTTCTCAACTTCTGTAAGCCAAATGCCCTCATTTGTAAAATTTCCTCATTTCAAATCCTGTTGGTGCAAGTTTAAGAATTTATATATATATATATATATAAATTATAATATAATATTATATATAAATTATATATATCTACAAATATATATAAATTATATATATAAAACTTGGAACAGTAGATGGCACAGAAAACATTGTATGTGTTTACCAGTATTACAGACACTGGTATTAATGCACTACTACTACACTGAGGATGTTGGATTACTGAGCCTTTGAAGGTCTCTTACAAAGTCTGTGGTTCTATTTCCCTGTACTATGAGCCCTGTTTAGATTTCAGACTTAATCTAGCATTTGCTGAGCGCTTACTACATATGAATGTGTTATCTTAGTTAATCCTTGCAGCAAGCCCTGTGGATCCCATGTTATTGCGTTCATTAAGAAGTGAGAAAATCGGCACTCAGAGAAACTAAGTGAAGTTCTCAGGATCACACAGCTAGCCCACGGCCAAGCAGAATTCACCTGCGGTCCGCCCCAGTGTTCTTTCCACTCTGTCAGAAGGGGACAAAGATCGGTTCTTTGCTACCAAGCTGTTGCATCTGTCCAAGACTTAGGGCCAAGGCTCCTGTTCCCAGCAGATCCAGTTCTGGGGCTGTGCATGCTAAGCCTGTCTCAAGGGTGAGTGGAGGATTTGCCAATGAAAATGTTACCAGCTGAACTAGCATTATCCAGCCATACTGGGGCCAAAATGGAGGGAAACAAAAGTTAATCCTCTCATTATCAGCCTGACCTGCAGAAGGATGAGCAGCACCAAGTCAGGAAGAAGAACTCCAGCAACATCTATTGCTGCTTGCTCGACCTTCCTTTCCCCTGTCCCTCCTGGGAATGCCACACGGGTACCAGGATGCTGAGATGTGGTTTATGTGTGCACCCCCACTCACACACAAGCACATATGCCAGAGACAGGATTAGGAGCCCGCTGAGATAGCACTTTGAAAAGAAGAGAAGTTGGTGGAATATGTGGGTTTTCTCCCTTGTGCCAAGTCCCCTCCGGGAAGAGTATTTGGATCAGAGGCGGAATCTCTGAGTCATGGTGTGACTGGCTTTTGCAAATGCATCTAGGCCACTTGGCTGGTCATGGAGGGGTCCTGCCCACTGCAGACCTCCGCTCCTGTCAGTGGCAGCCTTCCAAATATGGAAAAGAGAGGAGTGGGGACTTGGTAAGGCCTGGCACCGATGGTTGTGTGTGGGGATGAGGGCTGGGGGCTGGGGAGAGAAGGGCTAACTCTTTGGAGAGCCTGCCTGCTTGTTCTATTCTTGCAGAGACACCTGGGGGAGGCAGGGAGGAACACAGAAGGCAGAGTCATAAGGAGATGCTGCGGGTAGGAGTGGGAGGAGGTAAGGGCTGCGGAGGGAGGGAGGAAGCTATTGTCAAACTCTCTGGATGGTCATCAGCCAGATGCGGAGACCATACGGAGGAGGCGGGCTGGAGGTGTGCAGGAGGGGAAGAAGACAAACTGAGGGGAGGAGAGCTGCGAAGGGCAGAGAGGCAGGTGAAGGCTGCTGACCTAAGACATCAGAGTAGGAAGCCAGAGGAGCGCCCATGCCCCTATAGGCTGGTCCATGCACCAGGGCACTTCCGTTCAAGGCCCAGCCCAGTTCCTCTGCTTTCGCTTCTGAAACTCAAACCCAACAATGCACCCCCTGCTCCACACTAGCCCTGAGGCCTTCTCTCCTCCTCACGTGTCCCCCCCCCCATCTGCACATCCTCACATTCATGACTGCAAAGTGACAACAGTGGTGGATACAAGAGAAATTCCCCAAGGAAACGAGCTGGCGTTTCCTGGTCTCCCTCAATACCTCTGGAATGCAAGGGAAATTGGACTTGGCCCCTGCTGATGTGATACCTCTCTGGTACTGGGAACTCTCTGTCCAGCCCTGGCCATTTGCTGTCTTTGAGGGAGCTAGGACAGCTGGGAGCCAGCTGTTGTCAGGACTTTGCACACTAGCATCTCTGTGGGAGCTCAGGTACCCCTTAGAAAACAGAACTCAACAGCAGTGAGCAGACTGGCTGACAGTCTAGGCAGTCTGATTGGAGTTATCAGTTACGAGAAGCCTTGCTCCTCCTTCTTGGTCCAGATCTTTGTTGAGAAGCCTGAGCTTGAGTCCTGGGGCCAGCTGTCTCCACAACAGGAATCACTGCTCCCCAGGGAATGGGCTGGAAATCTGGAGAGGTCATCCATAGCCCCAGAGGGGACTGGGAGCAACAACCTGAGGCCCTGGTGGGCAGAGGTCAGGCTGGAGGAAGGCAGTCTTCCTAAGAGAGTGCCTAAGAAAACCTGACAGTCAGAGACAGAAGACCGTATGGTTCAAAACATAGTTAAAAGGTACCTAGGGACTCACTGGGATGCTTATAGGGTTGGCCATTGGCCAGCTTCCCATTGCGTGGTATCTTGGGGTTTTGTCTGAAGTGAATTGATGGATGGCTTGATTCTGTTTCTGTTGGACTCAACCAGCCTTACGTATCCTCCTTCTCTCTCCTATTTGTCTGGTGCTTCACAGTTTACAATAGGCTTTCAAAGTCAGATTCGAGTTAAGGTCACAATAACTGTGGAATAAAGAAGTAAGGAACTGTTGCCATTTCATGGATGAAGAAACAAAGGTCACAGAATGGTGCTTCTAGCACTGATTCCCATCAGCCTTTCCAATGAGATGACGGGAGCTGGGTTAGACAGGTGAGCACTGCAGAGGTGTCCCAGCGGCCTACGACTAACTCTGAGACTCATTCATTTCCATGGGCATGGGTAGGAAGGAGGCTGTCACCGCTTTACTTCTTGAATTATGCAGGTATCCACCTCTGCCCTTACCTCCCAGAGCAAGGAGCCATGGCCAACCTAAGCATGGGCTTCACGGCTACAAACAACATGGCTACAGATACCTTGGGGTCGTGAAGAACAGGATCCAAAAGTAATGAGTGACTAGGGCAGAGTTAGGTGGGTATGGGCTGGAAAAGCCTTGAAAAGAATGGAAATGATCAACTGGGAAAAGTCCCACAGTGAGAAATGGACAATACGGGATGCTGTCCAGGTAGGTACAAAGTGCAAGGAAAGCAGGTGATTTTCCCCAGGGAGATGTTGCTGAAGGCCAGCTCCTGGTGTTTGTTCATGAAGCCCATGCTGAACTAAAAGCTGAAACTTGGAGTTATCTTTCAAAATGACACAATTGATCACGTCCCTCACTTGCTCTAAAGACTTTAAATGGTTTCCCCTTGATAACAAAAGTCCAAACTCTTGAGTACTGGCGATGTAACCCTGGCTGCCTGTCCGCTGCTTTCCCTTTCTGCCCCACTCCCTTCCTCCTTTCGTCCTGGGCTCCTCTAGCGCTGAACCACTCACTCACAGTCCCCTGGACCTGCCGTGCCCGGTTCACCACAGTGCCTTTGCACAGACTGCTTTGGCTGCTGCTGGGGAATGGCCTTTTGCCTCTTTCACAGCTCAAAACTCCTGGCATTACAAGCCCAGCTCAATGCACACTTTTCTTTGATGCCTTTGCAGACTCTCCCAGACCTACTAATTCATTCTGTCTGCTTTAGGACCTCAGCACTGGGTACATATTTCTGTCTTGGAACTCTTCCATATGATGTTCCAATTGTTCATACGAGGCGAGGCTGTAATGGTTAAATGCTGTTAATTGCTAAAGGAAAGGCTGTGAATTACCCACCTTTGTATTTTTCCTACCTGATGCATTCAGAGTCCAGCATAATGCCTAACTCAAAACAGATACTCAAAAAGCAGAGGACTGATTAGCAATACAAATTCTGGAACTAGACTGCCTGGTTTGATCCCTACTCCACCTCTGATCAGCTGTGCAACCTTCACATCCCTGTGCCTCTGTTGCTTCATTTGTAAATGGGGATAATCATTACAGATACCTCAGGATTATTTATGAGGATTAAAAGAGTTAATACATGCAAAGCTCTAGGACAGTGGCACTTCGTAAGCACTAAATGAGTGTTTACTATAATGATTATTATCTTTTGAATAAATGAATAAACAGCATGGAATTAGCAAGTTGATCACATTTTTCCTTAGTGACCTCAAGGGAGCTCAGAAAGAGTATAATCTGGTCTAGAGGTGGAAATACAGTTCTGATGAGGGAAACATAAAAAACCGCCAGCAAAAGTCTAACCAATGGGCTGTAGAACTAGAGAAATGGTTCTCAACCCCTGGTCACCAGAACAGCAGCATCTGCCCCACCTAAGAACTTGGTAGCAATGCAAATTCTTGGGCCTTGTCCCAGCCCAGTGCTAATGAATCAGAAACTCTGGCGGTGGGACCAAGAAATTTGTGTTTTAACAAGCAGTCAGGTGATTCTGATGCACTCTCAAGTTTGAGAAACACTGGGCTAGACTTTGCCCGTCTCTTGTTATCTGTGTATAGTTGTACCGGGAGATTTCCACCCTGTTACTGCAAAACAGGTGGGGACCTTACCCCGAGGACTTGAACAAACATTAGTCAGAAAACACTCCTGATAATAGAGGATGATGTGCAATGCATTTAGCACAGCCCCTGTCATTCCATAGGAGCTTAATAAATGCCAATTCCTGCCTTCTTTCCTCTTTATCCTACAGAGAGGAGAAAAAAAGAGCAAAGGTCACACGTCCATGGCACTATTATTGCAGAATTCCTGAGCTCTCTGGAGTAGAGGGGAGGAGAAAGCTATGGCAGAGCTATGAGCAGCCTTGCTTTGAAAATTAATATACACAATGTGCAGCTGGCTGCCTGTTCTCTACTGGGTGTGGGGACAGTGTGCACAGGGACATTGTCACTTTCTGCTGAGCCTGAAGCTCAGCTAGAGGAACAGGTGGGGAAGAATGAGGATGGGCCTAACTGAGGGAGGAGAGCTTGGCTGAGACCCAGTGTTCCCAAAAAAGGTTTACGCAGTGAGTCAGACTGGCCCCAACACTCCCTTGAGGAAGGCCTGAAATACCAAATGAAAGAATAAATCTTCAGGAGTGGGGGTGGGGGTGTGGCCCGCCTCTGCCTTCTCTCCAAGGGGTTCCTATGTGTGAGAGCCAGCAGCACTCGCCCACCTCACACCGCACCTGGGCCCTTGGCCTCCTTGTGGGGAACCCAATTTGGAGGGTATTGAATGAGGCACAATGTAAACACCTGTATCCAGGAGGATGCGGGGAGAGGGAGCGTTCCAGTGACTCACCCCTTAAATACTGGCAATTTAGCAAAATTTAGGGCAGTGGTTTGCAAAATGTGGTACCCAGATCAATAGCATCAACATCAACTGGGAACTTGCAAAATCAGCATTTGGGAAATGCAAATTCTCAGGCTCCCTCTCCGATCCATTAAATCAGAAACTCTGGGAGTGGGATCCAGTGAGCTGCATTTTAACAAGCTCTGCAGGTGATTCGGATGCAAGCTGAAGTTTGAGCACCACTAGCGTAGGGTGTGGGTTGAAGTCTTTTTCTTGGTTAAAAGAGAGAGACAGGTGCTACCACGTAAAGGGGCCCTCCCCCTTGCCCTGGCATGGAAACTGTGCCACACAGCATCCCCAAAACATGACAGCACGCTGGGCCTGGGCTAGGTAGAGTCTCTGGTGATAAGGACAGGGGCAGAGATCCCGTGGGTGGTTAGGGGAGGAGAGAGGCGGGGAGGCTGCCACAACTCGTTTTCTCTCAACATGAAAGCCCAGAGGAGGCCTAAGCATCCTCGCCATGGAAGCTGGTAAATTACAGGATGATGATGGTGATATTACCAATAATGATGATAATAGCACCAATAACGTGAGGTCAGACAGGCACTTTCCCGTCCTCGGTCAAGGGATAAGGTTGCAGCTTTGGTGCATTTGCTTCTGATTTAGAGGAAAAGCTGGCTCCCAGCCAGCTCCATTTCCATGCTAGGGGGTGCAGCCAGGGCCCTTGGCTCTTTGTCCTCCCTCCCTTCTGCCAGACCTGTCCTGCGGTCTGTCACTTCCCCACCTGGCACAATGGTCTGCCAGGAGGCAGACAGCACTCACTCCCCTTCTCTCCCACCAGACCATCCCTTGGTTCACAGACTGCAAGTCAGCCCTGGAGGTCAGGATCAGAGGGAGAGGTTCATCCTGGATGCTATCCACAGTGGGGGCAGATGAGGGCCCTGGAGGCCCTATTAACTTGTGTCAGATAAGCCACAAAGAAACTGGAGGCAGAAACTGTGTGAGTGGTGGGGTAGGAGGCTTCAGCAAATCCATAAATACCTTGAGCTGGAGTCTCCCCTTGGAGATCCTGTCCTCCCTCTCGCTGTCCAGAGAAGCCAGAGCAGGGATTCAGAATCTCAAGGAGAGAAAAGGTCATCTGGTAGCACCCTCCTTCCACAGTATCCCCTGCCACCTCCCAGCCCCTGCCTAAAGGCATCTTTCTTACTTTTGGAGATTTCCCAGGATGAAATACTTCCCTAAATGCTACAGCATTTTCTAGGAGGATCAAAGGGAACAAGCAAATACCCGAGCCCTGGGTCTCTCTCCTCCCACTGCCTCCTGCCCCACCCCCCACCCTGGGGCTTCAAACACCAGGAAATTAGCACAAGGCCCCCTGTCATCACATGCAATGACTTGTGAACATGTGCTTGGGTTGTTTCTCCTCCACAACAGGCGGTTTAGAGCAGCTCACTGGGGGCTTGTATTTTTTTTTTTTTTTTAAAGAACTGTGTGTATGTTAAAGTCATTAAGGCTGGGAAAGTGGGGTGGAGGGGTAGGAGAGTAAAGGCCATTATATGGGAGGAGAAGAAAAATGGCCTGTCTTCAGGCTGTCAGCAGAAGAAACGCCTCTGCATTCTAGCGGTGGGAGAGGGGTTCGGGTGGGAGGCCCGAGTGGGCACCTCTGCCGGGATGGCTAGGAACAGGGGCAGGAGGCAGAGAAAACGGTTCATCACACAGCCTGAGCCATGGCCCTAGCAGTGGCATTGGCAGTGGCAGTGGCTGCCTGGGTGTGGACTGTCACTATTTGTGAAAGAGCCACCAACAGAGAAGAAACCTGAGAAACAAAAACACAAGAGCTCATGCTTAATTTGTGTGTATCAGGCACTGTGAGGCCCTCTGCCTCTGCTTTATGTTGAATCCATACAACATCGACATCCATCCTAGAAAGGCACTATTACTTGCTCCATTTTACAGATGAGGAAACTGAGAGTCACAGCGGTTAACACAGCTAGCAAGGAGTGGAGAAAGTGTGGGGACATAGGTGAGTCTTCAGAGATTTGGTCTGAAGTTTCTGCCCCTCATGAGCATTCACTGTCATTGCTTTCCACCTTAAAGCAATGGAGGGGAATTGAGACAGAAGGATACCCCAGGAGGGGTAAAGAAGCCTGCAATGCGGGAAATGGGAGTAGGAGGGAAAGAGAGTAACCACTGTTGACCCTGGCCAGGTCAAGCTTCTAGGGTCTCCCAGAAGCTTGCCCAAGTTTGAGTGGGGAGGTGGGAGCTGGCTCCTCTGGGACCCCAAGCTCCAGCCTTCCAAGCCTTCTGATGCTCACTCAGCGGGAAACCTCTAGCATCCAGGTTCTGAGCCTATAACCTCTTCCTTCCTTTTAGATTTTAATTTGCTGGGCTGGAAGACAACTGTGTGGGAGGGTCTCTGGAGGGATAGGAACACACTGAGGGCCACAAGAAGCACCAGAGAAGCTCCGTGCCGGCTGGGTCCCTGAGGACCATCCCATCCACCACTTCCTGACCCAAGCAGGCCAGACCAAGCCTTCTCCTTCTGAGCAAGCCCCTCCAGGGACAGGCTACTTCTGCCAGTGCCTTCCAGGCACTGCTGTCACCTCCTAAGGCGAAGGAGGGTGGTGGCAGGAGTGGGTGCAGGGAAGGCCCTGTCTGTTCTCTGGTTTTACCTTCAGGGGGCCAGACCCTGAGGGGTGCACTCCAGTTCCCCAGAGCACACGCTCCAAATGACAGCTCCAGTGACAGCTTTGGCTTTCCCAGCGAGGGGGCCAACTCGGGAGGATGAAAGTCTGATCCCACTGGCTGCTCCACAGGCTTCCTTTGCCAAAACACACTGTGAAAAGACCCCTGACCTCCACCTCATACTTTCTCTGCTCCACCTCCCGTCAGCCCTGTTTGCTTTCCTCCTCCCCAGAAAGGGTTAGACAGCTCAGTAATTTAGGGATCACTAGCAAGAAAGGTGCAGAGATCAGAAGTCAGAGACGGGCTGGGAGGGGAATCTCACCCCTGCTCTCTGGCAAAACCGCCCACCTCTTCCCGCCATCTGAAGACCAGGCCCTTGTGGTCCTGAGTTCACTGTGAAGGTAGGGATGGGGGCCAGGGATGGGAAGCAGCAGAATACAGAGAGATTGGAGGATAATATGTACATTTTATATCATGTCCTGAAAAATAACTTTTGGGTGGCAAATGTACTCCTCCAACTTTCTTGTTTTGAAAGTTTGTTAGGAAAGGACATGCTACACTCCCCCTGAGACCCTGTCCCATTTAGGAAGTTCTTTCTATTATCTCATTTCAACTCCTCCCTGCTCTAGCTGCTATGCAAACAAAGGCAAACTGACTTCCTGCTTCTCCTGTCTCTTCCACCATGGCCTGTTCCGTCTAGCTCAGCTCAGCTCACCTCCAGAGCTTAGAACTCGAGACACAGGGAGTCAAACCAGTTGAAGGAGATGAGCAATGGGTTCATCTCTCTTCCTTAAGAAATCAGAACCGCCAGAAAACTGTAAGAGAATTTCATGGCAGTTTCATAGCTGCTGAAAGCATCTTGCTCTGCCCACACACGTGGCGATGTTGGAAAATTACATTCACGGAATGGAGCTTTACGAGGAAGGGCCTTATGAGGTCGTCTCCTCATTTTGCAGATAGGAAAACTGAGGCGTATTTGCCATCACTGTGCTGGTTAGTAGCAAAACAAGGGCTCTCCTGGTTTGCTCTGCAGTTCTGAGTAAGAAAAAAGAGGTTTGAAGAGCAGCCTTTCAGCTGGGCAGAGCTATGCGGGGAGTTTGCCGCCAGTACTGCTAGGTTCTAGCCCATATTCCGGGGATGGGCAGCTCAGCCACTCCCTGAGGAGGATCTGACTGCTGAGTGGCCTGGTCAATCAATGCAGCTTCACAGGGTGGTCACATCCCTAGCTAGGGTGGGGGACAGTAAAGGCCAAGGAGCCAAGATCAGAAAAAGGAACAGCTTCTTCCCATGCGGAATCTAGCTGAGGCTGCCAACCTCTTGGTCAAGAAAGAAAACCTTTCCTCTCTTCCTCCTGTTTACCCAGAGGAACTGGGAAGGCTATGCAGAGAGGAAGGTTGAATTGATTCAGTCTGGAATAGGGAGGGAAAGTTCTTCTGGGGCTCCCCCCTCGTCTAGGGGAAAGGTCAGAAGAACAAAGGTCACAGATGGTCCTGCCATGATGTGGGAGGAGGCACACGTGTCACTGTGAGCCATGTTGGTGGGGGGAGGGGGGCACAAGGGTTTGGCAACTCAGAGAGGGGAGAAGCCACTGATGGCTTATAAACCACACAAGGTTCATCCTGAATCTAGAGGGAGGGCAGTGAGAGCCCCATGAAGTCACTTTCTTGAATGTCACTAACATTTCATTTCACCCTCACTCTGCCTTCCTGTCCCTTTTTTTTTTCTCTTTCCCCCTTAACCTTCCTCAGCAGGGGATGGGGGAGTAGAGGGAACCGGAAAGGAGGTCTGCAGGGCTTCATTGACTCTGCTGACCATCCACGGCCAGGAGCCGCTGCTGACAGAAAAGAAATGAAGGGGCAGAGATGGGAGGGAAACCAGATGTCCGCAGCTGCAGCACCATTCTGCACAGCGTCCCCGCTGGGGTCCCTGCTGTGGACAAGAAGCCAGAGCCAGGTGCCAGAGAGGGAGGGGGAGTCCTCGGGGGTGGGGGATAGTGCCGGGCCCCACTCCTGCTTACCCACCCCTCAGTTCCTTTTACCTGGGAAACAGATCACTGAGGGAGGCCCGTCTGATGCTTTAGGCTGGGAATCTGGTTTACTCTGGGGTAGATGGAAAAGAAACTGCCCTGTAGCATCTTACAAAACCGCCCCCTTTTCAACTGGGACTGAGAGATGAAGAATATTCCTTTAGGCTTTCATGGTACCCCAGACTTCGAAGTTGTTTCTACTTCATATTCTGGAACTACACCATCCAGCAAACTAGCCACTAGCCACAGGTAGCTCTTTATACTTACATTAATTAAATATAAGTAAAATAAGAAATTCAGCTTTTCAGGCACACTAATATATGTCAATCTCTCAACAACCACATGTAGCTAGTGGCTACTGGATCGGACAGCACAGATATAAAACTCTTTTCTCATCACAGAATGTTGTCTTGGACAGTGCTGTTCTAGGAAGTTTTTACTCATGTAACTTTCATTCTTGATTTCTCCCCATGTTCACAGGATAGCCTGCTCCTTAGGAATGAGGGCTAACTGGCCCTGAGGATAGGTGTGGGGTGGGCTGAGACAGGGATGAGGGAAGGGACGGATAAGAATGTTTATTCTGACAACCTGAAGGTTTTCTTTAGACTCTGAGTCTCTTTGCCCATCCTAAGCAATTTGACTTGCCTGGGGAGGAAGGGGGAGGCTGTCTGTAGCAAAGGAGGAATTCAGGTGGTAGCTACAGCCAAATGGATTTTGCAATCCTATTCTGCCTCCCATCTCCACCCGCTGCTTAAAAAAAGCCAAGGAAAGTATACCAAGGCCAGCCCTAGATAAGGTGGGTGTAGCATCATTAGTCTGACTTACTCATCACGCCCCAGGGCCTCCACTGGAGTGAGTGTAGGCAGGGATGGAAGGGGGACACAGGCTGGAGATGAGGCAAGCAGTTAAGCTTCAGTCAATCTTGAAAGTTGCTGACATGATGGAGATGGAATGAGAGATGTTAAAGCCAGATACTGGGCACACCCAGCAAAGCCTCCCATCCAGCTCACCCTTGAGCCCGGGCTGCTCCGCTCACATCAGGAGATCCACTGGTGCAGAGAAATCACAAAGAGTGCACACACACACACACACACACACAAACGCTTCATGCAGTTCCAGGGAGATTTCTGGAAAGAATCTTTAGCCCAATTTCTCAGTAAGCCTCAGCTGTTCCTCTAGGCTTAAGTGGGGGGAGTGGTCAACAGATGGTCCTAGCTAAATAGGCAAAACCTCCGAGATCCTCTGAAAGCAGGGCTGAGGTTCTTCCAAGCCCAACAGTCCAATTAAGCTTTTTGCCCACAGGTGGAAGCAAAAATGAACTGGGGCCATTCTTCCTTTCCTTTAGGCATGGAGCGCTCCGTCCTCCCATCAGCCCTCTCTCCCCTACCGGCATTGGCCCATAGGGAATCCCTGCCTCTTATACTCTGCTCTGAACATTAGGATCTTCAGGGATCAAAGACTCCCAGAAAGATCTCCTTCTAAGGTATCTTCTAGGCTGCAGGGATCCAACGGGACAGTTCAGAAGAAAACTCCTGGTTTGGCCTTGTTAAGGAGGCCGTCTCAGTCCAGGAGGCGGGGCCCCTCAGGATTAAGGCGCCGTATCCAGGTACCTTCGATGATGTTCTTATTTCTTTCTCCCAAGGGCCAGAAAGTGCTGCAGGGAGATCCTGCTGTCCTGCTCTTCTCCAGAGGCCTCTCTTCCTTGCTGCAGAGCTCATTGGCATGACTGGCACAAATATATCCATATATCTCTCTATAAATATACATGTCTTTAGCTATATATATCTTTTCTTCTAAAGACTTGGCAAGAATTCCCTACAAGCCTTTTCCATGACACTATAGAAAACCAGCAGAGTCATCAGCTTGATGATTCCCACAAATATAGCTTGGGGGTTGACCTCTGCAAAGCTCCCTTCAATCTCGCTTCCAGTACCCCAACCCCTCCAGCCCTCACCAGCTCCCAGCCCCCTGGCAACACAAAACACAACTCGGTTTCCTGAAGCTGCCTCTTTATTCCTTGTTGGTCTCTGGAAGCAAAAAAAAAAAAAAACAAAAAAAAAAAAAACAAAAAAAAAAAAAAAAACTATGGCTTTTGACCTATTGTCTTTAAAGAATAATAAGCTTTGTGTTCCTCCATCTGTCTGCAAAAGGAAATTAGCCGAGAGGTGGGATCCAATGGCACTTAGGAACAGGTGTGGCAAAAAGGAGGCACTGGTGGCTTCAGAATGGGCCACATCTCTGGGTGGGCAGGACGGTGGTGCAGAGAGAGGTGGCGTCTATCAAGACTTAGCAGCGTTGGGACAGCAGACAAGATGTGGCAGTCTCCCTTCAATGACTCCTTGGATAAACAGAAGAAACACCAGTGTACATGCACAGGTGGGGAAAGCATTCCCAGAACTTTCTGAAGAAGTTATCACCAGGCACAGATTCTGAGAACACTGTCTTCATCACCCTGCATCAGCATTGGTTGGAAGGAGGCCCAGGAAGGCAGGAGGAAAAGGTTAGCTCCTCTGCTTTGTTTTTCCCCACCCTTCTTTCTTCCCATTAAAGGCTTAGGTAGGTGGAGACAACCCTTGTGACTTTTCTCTGAGGTATTCAGATCCTAGCCACATGTTGACACCACATTTAATCCTGAAACAGGTTTCCCTTTCTTGATTTTCAAAGTGGGGGTTAGGAAGGGGGTTCATAAATAGAGAATAGAAAATGCAAAGGAATGAGAGAATCAACAGAGAAATGTTCAAAATGTAATTTGTTCAAAAACAAACAGAAAAACAAAAACAAAAACAACAACAAAAAAAACACAATAAAACCAAAAGCCACAACTACACCTCCCAAAGCCTTTCTTGTTTTGTATTCTCTCTTTTTAAAGTTGGGTTGTTATCTTTGCAACAGAGAATGCCAGCAGGTGTTGCTGGCAGCTGTTTAATGACAGTGTCAAGAACATCTTTCAGAAAGGTAGGCTTGGAGGCAGGAGGCGGTGATGGAGAAAATGGAATGGGGGGAGAGTAGGTGGCCTCACATCTGTAGAGAAGTAGGAATGAAGAGCTGTACTGGGAATTGCAGTGTTATTTTGTACAAAATCCTTCCTGCAGGAAGGTAGGGGAGGGACAAGAGATATTTTTCAGTTTTTTGCAGCCCTAAGAATTTTGAACTAGAATTACATGCAGCTCGCTGTGTCTCTGGACAAATATCTTAGCTCCTCACTCGGCATCTACCACTTTCTTCTTTATTGTTAGTGACTGTCATGAGGATGAAATGAAAGGACCTGGAGACCCTTAGAGAAGGGTCTCAGCAGTCTCCAGGGGTGATTAGCCCTGCAATTATTCCACATCTGGAAAAGGTAATAGCTCCCAGACTGGCAGGGGTGTGCCATGGACCAGCAAAAGAAAGATGGTTTTTGTTACATAGCCCAGAGAGGCTGATCTCGGTTCTATAGTATGTGAGAGAGACCGTAGGGAGGCTGGATTTGGAAGGCAGGGAAGCAGGAGCAACAGCCTTTGCAACAAACGTGCTCCAAAGAACACCTCCTGAACACTCAAGCTCTGAAATTCTTTTCTGTTCTGTGCTTTCAGCTTAGTTCCCTAAAGCTGACTCATGAAAGCAAGCCTGAAACCCTCACAAGCTAAAAAAAATTTTTTTAGAGAGAGCCGAAACCAGCCAGTGCTACACGAAGACATCTACAAGCTGCTCTGTCCTTATTGGATGGTCGTTTCCCTTACTGTTAGGACAATGACCGAGATCTTGTGAAAGTCCCTGGCTATTATTTTCTCTGCCTTCGTTCCAGGCCATGTACTTGGGGGATATAACCTGCAGGTGTCAGGTTCTTTCTGAGGCTGCTTATCAGATGGATCAGGTAGCAGAGAGAAGGCAGCACTAACCCTTACATTTGTGCAGTGGTGTGCAGTTACTGTTGCTTTCACACATATCATCTCGCTAAATCTGCCCCACAATCCTGTGAAGGAGGAACTGAAATGATCAATGTCTCCATTTTAGGGATAAGAGAACTTGGGTGATTTCCCCAGGGTCCGTGGCTGTGGAGTTGGGACTGAGCTCCGCTCACCTGATTTCTGGGCTGCTTTTCCCCAGTTCCACATTGCACTACCCCCGTGCTGCACCAGAATCTTTACGAGAATGGAGCTCCCAGATCCTGCCTTGAGGGGAAGTACAAAGGAGGACAGCTTATCTCATGCCTTCAACTAGGTGCCTGAGGAAAGAACCCACGTTCGATTGTCCTTTACACCTCCTGTAACCCACATCCTACAGAGATTTCATGTCACAGAGGTTCTAACAAGAAAGGCTGGATACCTGCTTTAGGTGAGTTAGAAGAAAAGACACAACAAGAGTATGGAGGTCTCATGGAGGCTATGAACTCTGAGCCACAAAACTAGGGGGATTTACGCCGAGGAACCAACGTTTACTGACTGAATCATCTATGGGAATCTCAGTTCAATCGATTTGCAAAATGGAGATATGGGCCGGGGCGGTGGCTCATATTTGTAATCCCAGCACTTTGGGAGGCCAAGGCAGGTAGATCACCTGAGGTCAAGAGTTCAAGACCAGCCTGGCCAACATGGTGAAACCCCATCTCTAATAAAAATACAACAGTCAGCTGGGCCTAATGGGTGCCTGTAATCCCAGCTACTCAGGAGGCTGAGGCAGGAGAATTGCTTGAACCTGGGAGACAGAGGTTGCAGTGAGCTGAGATGATGCCACTGCGCTCCAGCCTGAGCAACAAGAGCGAAACTCCGTCTCAAAAAAAAAAAAAAAAAAAAAAGGAAAAAAAAAATGGAGCTATGAATCCCCACCTCTCAAGCTGCTATGAGAACTACATGAGAGGAGAAATGTGAAGGTACACTGCATACTGCAATATGTAAAAGCGGATCTTCTGGACCTTGAGGTTCCAGAAGTCACCAAAGATAAGATGGCAGAGGGTTGTGGAGGTTCCTCTTCCTCTTTAGAGCAATGCTCATGCACTCCAGCCCCAGGTGGGCTGGATGTAGTGTACCCAGGAAAAGGGATAGGCCACCTTAGAATGGAAAGGGCCTGGTGCATGGCAGGCTCTCTATGAATGAGTTTCCCTTCTGTCTCCATCCATTCTAAAACATTCCCTATGAAAAAAGCAAAGAAAAGGGCAAAAATACAGTCACTAAGACAATCACAAAAACAAGGCATCTTGGGGATCCCTTCCAGCCTCAAGATCCTGAATGATTTCAGGCTCCGTCTTTAACAGAGTCAACCAACCACTGCTTCACGCTTCCATGCCGTGTTGTGAATCTCTGCTGACTTAGGGATGAAGTTGGAGAGTCTTATGGTGATGACTGTCACTCATATGGTCATGCCTGGGGAGGTGGTGGCAGCTGTGGTCTGTGTTACCTAACTCTAAACACAGGCAGAGCAACGACAGTGATTTTGTGTTTGATTCAAGGGCCTGGGCTGAGCTATACACAAGGCCCCACGGGAGGTCTGGAACGGGGATGGAAGCATGGTCCAGCAGGCCCACCAGAAGGGAACCCTGACTCCTCCTCCCCTTTTTCTTGAGCTCCTGAGAAGAGGGAAAAAAAAAAAAAAAAAGCAAATCTGGGGCTGAGGCAGAAGGATGAGCATACTGGCTAGCAATTCATGAGTATTCCCTCGTTGCCAAGTACTGCACTAAAAGATGAACACAACTGACCTCATTTAACTTTCGGAGCAACTCTGCAAGGCAGGTATCATCATTCTCATTTTGCAAATGAAGAAGCCAAAGCTCAATAAGGCTAACCGATTTGTCCAATATCATCATCTCCTTGGATGATAGGATTTGGACCACGATAGTCTGATGCCGAAGTCCATATTCTTCCCACTATACACATAGCTCCTGTCCAAACAGCCTGCCAGTCAGGAGCTGCAAATAAAATCCCACACCTCCTACAGCATGCACTAAATCAGCATGAGGAGAAGCTGGAGGTTGGCAGAGAGCAGATCTTTATCAAGACATTTCAGGAGCAGGAGAAATATCTCCACCCTCTTCCCAGCCAAAAGTGTGGTTGTGTGTGTAAGATGAGACATATTTTGGGGTGGGGGAAGGAGGGTGGAATCTCAAGCTAAAATTACCACTCACACCAAAGTAAACCGAAGACAAACTGGGGCCTCAAGGATTTTGTTCAACTGTGTATGTGTGTGTACGTGAGTATAAATGCCAGACTGGGAGAGAAGGAGGCAGAAAAGGGATTTTTTTTCATTCCCAATGGCAGTTATAAACCTTTTCCTCCAAAAACACATGCTTCTCCCTCATTTATTTCATGTTTTCTCCTTTCTGACCTTGTGCTAGCATGCTTTCAGAGACGAGTAGACTTTGGGGCTAGCAGACCTGGGTTTGCTTTTCAAATCCACTACCGAGTTGTTTAGTAACTACGTATTCTGTGAATCAATGAGAAAATAATTTAATCTCCTTAAGTCTTTGTTTTCTCATCTCAAAAAATATAGTACCTAGTTGCAGGACTGCTAGAAAGATCACATGAATAGTGCTTAGCACAGTGTTGGCACAGAGGTGACGCTCCAGAAATGTTGGTTGCCTCGATTAGGGTTTCTCAACCTCAGTGCTATTGACGTCGTGGACCAGATCATTCTTCATTGTGGGGAGGAAGTCCTGTGTGTTGCAGGATGATTAGCAGTAGCCCTGTTCTCTGCCCTCTAGATGCCAATACCTCTCTCTGCCCCAGACATAGCAATCAAAATATATCTCCAGATACTGCCAAATGCCTGCAAAATCACCTCCAGTTGGAAACCACTGGCTTGAGGTAATTAATACTGACATGAGCAACTAGTAACATGTTTGACAGCACATAGTAGGCCCATATGTAACAGCCATTTTTTTGAATGAGTGAGTGAATAATTGTATGAATGAACACACTAATAATGGGCATTGCTCTGCGTCTCTGAACCTTCGGTGGCAGGAGGAGTACTGTCTACTCAGTCCTGGATCCCAGAAGGTTGATGGAATCCTCTGTAGTTGTCTTTCAGTGCAGACCTGGCATCTGCTGGGATTTGCAGATGGAGCACTGACGGGTGAGGGAGGCTATGAGCTAAGTGAGGCTAAAGGATTTTTCCCACTGGCAAAGGGCAGTCCCGAAAGGACTTGGCTGCAGCACTTCTGGCTTGAATTTCTGCATATGAGACGTGACTGCCTGAATCATGTGCACTCCCCAAGAACATTGTTCTGTGCCAACGGCCAGTCACAAACTGATAGGAATCTCCGAGGTCCTACCTCACTCGCAAACATAGCACGCACCTGTAAGCCCCTTTGACTCACTTCAAGAAGACGCCTCAAAGTTGGGGCAGAGAGATGGCGCCTGTCCTAGGATTTCTTCCCCCTCTCCACTATTCTCATCTCCTTTCCTTCTTTTAAAATATTTACTAAATGTCTTTTACAGTAGCTGATACTGTAGGTAGAGAGGTAATAAATGCAGCCCTTATCCTAAAATCACTGTGTGTACTGAGGGGAGGGACGGAGAAAGGAAAAGGAGAGTTATAATAGTAACACAATATACTGTTTCCGGAGTATGTACTCTATTTTGGACACTGATCTATGTGCTTTACCTGTATTAACTCATTTACATGTCTCTCACAAAGAGCCTGGGAGGCAGAAATTACTATTATTTCCAGTTTGCAACTGAAGAAACAGGCACAGAGGGGTGAAATTAATGTCACTATGCTGCACAGATATTGAGGGGGAGAATCAGGAGTTGAACACAGATACATTGGTTCCAAGGCCTAGACTCTTCTTAACCACGGTGCTCTCCTGCTCTGACAGCCACATAATTGGGGTGCTATGAAGCACACACAGTGGGGTCTTCCTAGAGGAAGTGGTGTATCAATATGTGGAAGATGAGGAGATGTTAGCTGGGTACGGGGCAGGGAGAGGGGTTCCTAGTCTGAGAACACTGCACACAAAGTCTTGAGGTGAGAACAAGCATGGAGACATGTCAGGGCCAGGGATCCAGGGGGTGATTCTTACCCCGCCGAGTGGACTCCCTCCCCTTGCCTCATGGTGGGACTAAGATGCACCCAGCTGATGGGACTCCTACCTTCTGGCCTGATTTGGTTTTCTCAGTACTGATTTGGAGCTACCTCTTCAGGCTCCTCTCTCAGCCCATGCTGCCTGATTTGGTGTTACGACCAAGACCATGATCCTGACTTCTTTGTATCCCATGTGTAGCCTTCAAGAGTCCACCCTTTCCCTGTGCCCTGATCAGTTCTCGTGGCCTGGGCTCTCTGGCTCCTCTGGCTCACCTCTGAGCCCTAATCTGAATTCTTCCAGAATTGTCTTGCCTGCTGCCATGGATACCGGGTTTGTATGTGTGTGTGTGTGGGGGGGGGTGTGTGTATGGGTGTGTGTGTGCACGCGCGTGCATATGGCAGGTGGTAAGTGTGGTGTAAGTATGTCTTGTCCTGCTGGGTTTGGGGATGGTGTGTGTGTGTGTGTGTGTGTGTGTGTGTGTGTGGCAGGTGGTGAGTGTGGTGCAGGTATGCCTATGTGGTGCAAGGTATATAACATGTGATGATCAAGCAGACCTAAAATGTCATCATCTGCCATTTGAACCTTTTCTATAAGCAGCAAAAAACATCATACTCCTAACCCTAATTGATGAAATAGATAGATGAGAACAATGAAAGTAAGATGCATTGATTGAAGGAGGGTGGAGTTGGGAGTTGGGAGTGGCCACCTAGAGCTCAAAGGCACATTGTTTAAAAACCATTAGACACAGGGTCTTAATATTTTAGGGTCATAAACAGCTTTGAGAATCTAAGTAAGCAATGGGCCCACTACACACAAAAAACCCTAAAGATACAAATGTTTGTAAAACATTTTTCTGGTAGATCATGGACCCCCTGAATCCTGGAACATGGATGAAAAACCCTGTGCATCCAACTACTGCAATATTCTGTTCTTACCGATTTTGTAAGGGAGGGTTATAAGGTTTTGGCTGCTGCAGCACAGTGAATGATGAAACCCAGATAGTCCTGGCATGGCTCTGTTTGCTCAAAGAGAGCATAGGCCCAAGGTTTGGAAAGCACAACTCTTTTTGTGCTCACATTTCTATGACAAGGGCATTGGTGTTAACATTACTCCCTCATAGCCCCAGGGCCCCTTGGTGCCAGAGATAATTTGTGCTTCTGTTTCCACAGTGGCCTAATGCTACTTAGCTCACACATCTAGGCAATGATTAGTGTGGACAAAGGATGGGCATCCAGGTTCTAATCTCAGTGTCATTACTGGGTGATAGTGACAAATCACCATTCTGGCCAGTTTCTTCACCCATAATATCACAGCCCGGGGGGTTTTTAGGGTTACAAGATGAGATCAAAATGGGAAATATATATATATATATATATATATATATATATATATATATATATATACACACATTTATGAAAGCTCTTTATAAAACTGAAACCAATGAACAATTTTAAGGACGTTAATATTATCTTGGCATTTAAGAGAATAACAAGGAGATTCATACCAAGAGAGTTACTCTCAGGCCTTGTAGCCAGGGAGGATAATAAAGATCTCTTTTACTTAGAAAAGGCAAATTGATGCCCAGGATATTAAAAAAAATTGTCCGGGCTGGGTGTAGGGGCTCACACCTATAATCCCAGGACTTTAGGACACCAACGTAGGCGACTCGCTGAAGCACAAGAGATTGAGGCTGTAGTGAGCTATGATCGCACAACTGCATTGCAGCCAGGGTAACAGAGTTGGTAAGTGTGGTGCAGGTATGGCTGTTACCCGTAGTACATAACATGTGATGATTAAGCACAACTAAAATGTCATCATCTGCCATTTGCACCTTTTTTAAAAACAAAAACATCGGCCAGGCGCGGTGGCTCAAGCCTGTAATCCCAGCACTTTGGGAGGCCGAGGCGGGTGGATCACAAGGTTGAGAGATCCAGACCATCCTGGTCAACATGGTGAAACCCCGTCTCTACTGAAAATACCAAAAAAAATTAGCTGGGCATGGTGGCGCGTGCCTGTAATCCCAGCTACTCAGGAGGCTGAGGCAGGAGAATTGCCTGAGCCCAGGAGGCGGAGGTTGCGGTGAGCCGAGATCGCGCCATTGCACTCCAGCCTGGGTAACAAGAGCTAAACTCCGTCTCAAAAAAACAAAAAAAACAAAAAACAAAAAAAAAAACAAACAAAAAAAAATCATATTCCTAACCCTAATAGATAATAGATAGACGAAACAGATGTCTCTAAAAATATTTTTAATGTAAAATAAGTAAAAATTTTATTTTAAAAAAATTTTTAAATGAAAAACACTTGTCCAGGATTATTCACCCGTGAGTCCTGGGGGTGGGAAGTTAAGGGGGTTCATGGCTTAGGGCACATAGCTCTGGACAACCCAGCAATGGTTTGTAATCCTGGAGTCATTTACTCCATCTTTGTAGGCCTATCCATCAGCCAAGGAAAGAAACTCTGAGAAGAGCCTCTTGCCTCAGTTCTCCTGATACTTTGTGCTCAGGTTGGGGCCCCTGTCTGCTGCTAGATGCAAATCAATTTCCAAGTTCACAGTGATGGGAAAACTAGAAGGCTCTTCATAAGGTCTACCTGCTGTTAATGAGCTGATAACGGGGAAAAGGCCGAGTGAACATGAACAATCACTACCTAGAGTCACCGGAGTGCTCCATGCAGCCTGCCCGACGTATGTGTTTTATGCAGTGCTCAGGCTGCCGGTGCCTGAAGCCTGAAGGCAGGTTTACGAGATTAAAGCCCAGTGCCCAATAAATAATTTAGCAGCTTACTGCAAAAAAAAAAAAAAAAAAAAAAGAAAGAAAGAAAGAAAAGAAAAAACATACATGCAGTATAATAGCTACTATCTCCAGCAGTCAGATGTGTACATACATTTTAAATGCACACCACTTTCATCTGCATGTCTCCATTTTATGTGGAGTCCAAAACCAAATAAGGAAAAGAAAAAGAACACCATTACCTCCACCCTGTCTATACATCCTGCCACCGAGATGGGACGGATGAGAAGCAAAACCACACGATGCAGTCATTATTCAGGGCTTTGCTGGCTGTCCTTCTCCACCTCCCAGACCCTCCATTGCCTTCTTTGCTTTCGATTGTTGTTTTTGAGTGTGTCGGAAGAATCAGAATCTCCACTATTCTAGTATTCATTCAGAATTTGGCTTTCTTTTCCCAGTGGTGCCTTTTCTGGAGCAAAGCTGGCTCAAGGTGCTGTTTCCTGCCGTGTCCTATGTGACTTGCTCATGGGTACAGCTCAAAAGGTAGTATAAATAAGTAACACCACCGTGGCCACCAGAGTCCAGGCTCAAGTTTGAATAAGCCAGAAGTAGCGATGACGGATTGGTAAGACTTTAACTTGGCAACAAGGGAGCAGAATAGTACTGGAGAAGGGAGGAGGAAGGGATAGGGGTGGGTGTCACAAGAAGAGTAAGTGGGAGAAGGCAGAGAAACTTGCAAGAAGTTGCTCCAAGATCTAGAAGCATCAGTGGGAAGTGAGTGGCATGTAGTGATCTAGGTAGCAGCATGAGCTAGCTGGAGAAAATGATGCCAAAGCGAGCCTTCTGATAGGAAAGTTTGCTGGTTCTGATCACAGTTAAGGGATGCATGGCTTCACTGGGGTAGGCAGGCATGAGGGAGAGTGGTAAAAGTTCCCTCTAGTTTTTGTGGAGATCTAAGACGGTGGCAACCATTTCTGCCCCGGTCTCCTGACTCTCCTTCTGTGAGTAGGGGAGACCCACAGACATACCAGGCACTGGGCTTGTACAAGACTCCACCAAGCTTATCCCACCCCCTGCTTTTTGCACCTCCATGGCCTTGGCTGCATTTACTGCCAGTGGCTGTGGTTTATCTCCCGTTGTTTATGGCCTGGGACAGGCTGCCTACAAATAGCTCCCCAAAGAGTGGGGAGATTCAGGCATCTGCCATTCTGTGAAGCTCTTTCCAGAAATGAAAAGGACAGTCATAAAATGTTTTTTGGGGGGGTTAGGGGTGGGTAACATGCATCATAAAAAGCGTAATGGACTAATGCTAAAACACAGACTGGCTGCAGCCCAGGGGTGTCTGCTGAGCTCAGACATAAATACTGGGGAGGCACCAAGGAGACAGATTTTTTACTTCTTTGATTTGATGGTGGGGGGAGGTTGGGCATATTTTTTCCTTCATTTCTCTGTCTATGACCATTCCTCTGGGGATACCACCAAACTGTCTGAGACTGAAACTACCCAACATTTTACAGCTTCAAGAGGGGCAGCAATTAGACTACTGGGAAGACTGGAGGTACAAGGAAGGTGGTGGGTACATTATATGGCCTCGTTGGGGAGTCTAATTTTGGGGTTTGGTTGTACCATACAAGATCTTGCTAGTGACAAGATAACTGAAGAGGGTGAGTATAGTTATGCTGAGCATATGACTGAATGCATCTGTGAGTAACCGTGAACTTGCCCAATATCAGGCACATTTCCAATATTGCAGGAAATGATTAATGTTTTCTATTTAGCTGGAAACAAAACGACAGCAACACCAACAATCGCCCAGCCGGAATCCCATCCCTGCTCCACTTCAGGTACGAAAAGTAAAATACCTGTTTGGTAATTAATAAAAAATTCAAGTACTTCAGGACTCAACCAAACACACTGTTTCCTAGGGTTTTATGTAAAAAAAATACACACGTTCTCTGCTAGACACACACTAACCTTTAAGCATGCATGTACACAGCGTGGGTAAATATACAGTGTATCTGTGGGGCAGGGGACATAAGCGAATGCAAATCCTGTGTTTTAGTCTTAGTTTTGGGTGATGCTGAGATGCTGAGATGCTCTTGCTCCTTTCTCCCTATCACGGAGGTGCTGAACACCTGGGAGTTTGTGGTGGGGTCCTGAGAATTGAATTGGAGAATGGACTCAGTCCACGTAAGACGCTGGGTTAACTGAGACGAAAGAGAACAGCAGAAACACAGCAGGGCTGGGGGCAAAAACTCCTGCTTACCCTTGTTGTGTGTGGAGAGAAAAAGACTGGAGGCATTTGGAATTCAGATTCCATTGTTCCATTTGCTTTGGAGAAATTAATTTTCCGTGTGTTGTCCCTGAGAATGGGTGGAAAATGAAGTGGTATTCAGCAGAATGAGTGACAAGAGCCGGAGTGGAGGTTAAAAAGGAAAGCTATCTCTGTAGTCCTTTGTATCTGGGTATACGTGAGGACAAAGAAAAACAGGAGTGCGGGGAATTTTATTAGGTGTGCTAGACCTGTGCTAAGAGATTTCGATGCTTATTGAACCTTATTATAATCTTTCTGAAGTAGGTATCATTATCTCCATTTTAAAGACAAGAACTCACAACTCTGAATTGCTGAGCGGTTAAATAACTTGGCAAAGGTCACGTACTTAGTAAACAGTGGAGTTAGGACTTGAACTCAAACCATTGTCTTCTCTCAACAATTTGAAAATATGAAAGAAAAAAAATCAGTAAATGATGGTTTAGAAGAAAAATTACTTTCAGTCTGAAGATCAAAAGAGCAGGGACTAATGCATCCCTTGTGCCAACTGGTACAAATTATTATTCTAAGTGATAAAGGGAGGTCACCACATGTGCCGTTGCTGGTAAAGGGTTAGATAATCCCATTCACCCTCAGCCCACACGTGATTACTCAGGCTGAGGGTCAATGGGTCATTGACAGTCACGGAAGCTAAACTGGAGGCTAATTGCAGGAAAAGACTGGGTTTCCCAGTGACTAAATATGCTGCAAATTTACCTGGAAAAGAATCTCAACATGAAAGAGAGCTCATCCTTCCCCATCATGTGCAGCAGTGAGCTCTATTATGTGTGAAGTTAATGGGTTCTCTGTGGTCCAGGGAGCTCTCTGGATGGGGACCCTTGGAATCAGTTGTCAGTAGGGGTCTCGACTCATCATCCACCTAGAAATAAAGCCCAACTGGGCCCATCAACAGGTGTTTGGCTCAGCCTCTTTCAAACAGGCTTAGGGTATGAGGAAAATTCTTATTCCCTTAGTTGGCTAGTCTCTTAGCCTACATTGACTCTCATTAGGTTAGACATAAAGCAGAACTTCCTGGCTATGAGCTGTCTGAAACTTGACCATGAGCAACCAACATTGGCTCTGGCACATCCTTTCCTAAAGACTTTAAAGAGCAGCAGAGACACCTAATTGCTGCCCACAGCGCTGGGTAGGAGTGAACCCTCCCTCCAGCCTCACCTTTGCTTGCTGGTATTTCAGTAAAAGGCCCAATACAAATATAGAATGTATAATTTTCACATCATTCTTGGCAAATCCCAGGTGCGTCCCATTAGCAGATTTCCAAGGATGCCATTTTCTATCAAGAAAAAGACACGCTGCATCGGAGTGCTTAGCTCAGGACCCTATTAATAGCAATCCTAATTATATGGCTGCAAATTTAATTCATAGCAATGATTAGTGTCAGAATCAAAGGCATCAGGCATCAATATTGATGGAATTGCATAAGCCCTATAAACAGAGAACAAGCATTCGGGCCCATCCCCCCAGCAGTGGTCTGCTATTAACTATTGCATTAATGTCTCTTCCAATTTTGCCAGATCAAAATGACTCCATTTCTCAGTGTTCTCCTCCTCCCCACTGAAACCTTTGCCTGGCCAGCTCTGAATGGGTATGACTGGCACACAAAAGATCCCAGACAATGTCTTTGAAGAAGAGCCCGGGGGCTCCGAGGGATGCATGGGTGATGGGCCCCGGCCCCACGCTTTACCCAGCAGCTTTTGGCCTTGTCAGCAACACTCCTTTGTCTCTCCTTTAGAAAGCCCACGGCAAACAATGATGCCTGGAGAAAGGGGAGTCAGCTGGGGACTGTGTGTGGCACAAAAGGCTGCCACCCCGTCCATTGTGACCCAGGCTGAGAGGGGTGGGGAGGTGGAGGAGGAGGCCCGAGGAGAGGGAAGCAAGCAAGACAGCGTGTGCCGAGGTGACAGCTGCCATGTCCCGGGTTTCCAGGGCACCGTCACTCAAAAGAGGAGAGGTGGCCCTTCTGCTCTCCTCCTATGCATCTTCTTGCGGCTCTCCATCAGGCAGGTGGTAGGCTACATGCGGACAAATGGAAGCATAGAGAAGTTCAACTGAATACTAAAAGGCTAGTGGTTAAAAGCACAGGTCTGGGGTCAGAGAGCTCTGGATTCAAATCCCAGCTCTCCAAGGAGCAGCATTGTGACTCTGCCAAGTTACTTAGTTTTGTTGAGCCTCAGCTTGCTATATGTAAAACGGAAATAAGACTAATCATTTTTACAATTTGCAAGGGTTAATGAGGCTTAACTGAACCAAAACAAAACACTTAGCTCAGGGCTTCCATCTAGTAAGTGCTTAATTTATAGCGGATCCCTTACGCCTACCCTCATCCAAAAAACTGGCATTCCTAGAGAGAGGACTAACATGTAAGACTCGAGGGTTCCAATTCAGTGTTCTTCTGATTTGTCAGAACTTCTCAGCCCTGAGGCAAGAACTTAAGTAGGCTTCCCTGCTGGGCAGGTTCTGGTATGAGCTGTCTCATACCAGAGACAGCTGTCACGTGGAGTGAGGGCTTAGGAATGCTGGTCACCCTAGATCAAGGTTGCATGGTCAGGCCGGGTACAGGAAGCTCAGCTGGACTCTTAGCTCCAGGGAAAATAATCCCTAGATCAATTTTAACCTCTGCATAGGAAATGCCTGCATGCCGCAGAGAGGCCGAGGTCCATCAGATGTTTTGTGCAGAAGGAATGTTCTTTCAAATGATATGGAGAAGGGTCCAACAATTGGAATTCAAAAACCTGGATTCTAATCTTGCCTCTGTGGGTAAGAACCTGGGTGAGTTTCAGCAGATCACTCCACCTTTCCAGGCCTCAGACGTCTCATCCATAAAATAGAACAATACACATCTTACTTGTCCAAAGTCAGTAGACCAGACAGTTTTCTGAGGTCCCCTCCAGCTATGAAATCTATGATATACATTTCAGGGAAGACTCTTGAACTTGCTTGATGGGGTCAACCTTCTCACCTGCGGGCCTTAACCCCAATTCCCTGGCCTCTTTGCCTGAATTGTCAAGCGTGGGAATCCCAGATTTGTTATTAAAGCCTGTCGATGCCCTTTCTCCTTCCATATTAGCTGGGAGACACTCAGCCTTTGCCATAGAAACCAGAACACAAGATAAGATGGGGATGGCTGATTGGCACAATCTCAGTGGCACCAGCTCCTCAACTTCCTTCCCGCCTTGGAGCCTAGAAAACTTTTTGGAGGCTGAGGCCAGGAGACAGGTAGAACCCCAGGAAGAGACTTAGAAGGCCAGAGGTCCAGATTCATCTTCACCACATTCAGCTCCATGTACTTTCTGCTTACCTGGACAGAGGGAGCGCATGTTAGCATGAAGGAAAGAGACGTTCAAGTAGCCATAAGCTCTTAGCTTGATCATCTTGGGCTACACAAGTGACTTAGGTATATGCTGGGCCCATCTCAACCCTGAAGTATTTGTAGTTCTGGTTCCAATTTCTACATCTTCCCTTGATTTGCAACTTGACCCTAGGTAAATCCATAATCTCTGAATTTCAGAATCACCATCTGCAACAGAGCAGTGGAATATCCCAATCCCTTTCTTTCTTTCTTTTTTTTTTTTTTTTTGAGTTGGAGTCTCGCTCTATGGCCTAGGCTGGTGTGCAGTGGTGTAATCTCAGCTCCCTGCAACCTCCGCATCCCAGGTTCAAGGGATTCTCTTGTCTCCTGCCTCAGCCTCCTGAGTAGTAGCCAGGATTACAGGTGCCTGCCACCAGTCCCACCTAATTTTTTTTTTTTTTTTTTGTATTTTTAGTACAGACAGGGTTTCACCATGTTGGCCAGGCTGGTTTCGAATTCCTGACCTCAGGCGATCCGCCCACCTCTGCCTCCCAAAGTGCTGAAATTACAGTCATGAGCCACCGTGCCTAGCCTCCAATCCTTCTTGATCATCTGAAAATTATATGGGATTAATGAAGCAAAGAGAATTTGGAACTCTGGCAGAAAAACATAATCATAGTACAGGAGTGGTAGTAGTAACACTGGCGGGAGGAGTCACTCTAGCAGTAATAGAGGTGGTAGCAGCGATGACTGCCATTTATTAAGCATCTACTACTTCAAGATCTGCGGTAGGTATTATATAACTTCCATGTCTGATAGGCATAGCAATCTTGCCAGGCAGGCATGGCTGATCCAGATGAGTAAACTCAGGTCCCCTAGGATCACACAATTCACCCGAGGCAGAGCTGCGTAGCACCAGGATATTGTGGTTGGTGTGGAGGCATGCAAAGGGGGAGAATGGGCCCGTTTTAGTTAATTCTGTGAAGCTTCAACAGCGGAACTGGCACTTCCCCAGCCCCACCCTGGGGAGGGGGTCAGTACATATTGTTTGGTGATATGAGACTCGGAAACCTCTCAATGGTGACTAATGCAACTGGATGCCAAAGTCCAGCAGGATTAGATTAGTTCGGCTCAGCTGGCCCCGTCTTCTAAGTATTTTTTCCCATGACTCAGGGCTGGGGGTAGGAGGCAGGATTCTCTTCGTCTAACTGACCTTACAAACATGTCACTGAAAAGGAGCCTGATCTGACAGCTTCACTACCCCAGGGAGCCAGCGAAGAACTAGGGTTTTGGGGAAGCCTCAAAGATAGCAGTAATAACAGAAAGCTCTTTCGTGCCAAGCACTATATTAAACACTTTTTACACATGATTTTATTGAATCCTTACAACAAACATGCAAAGTGTCTGTTACTACCCCACTCCATGGAAAAAAAAATTGAGGTTCACAAGTTAAGTCACAACTGTAGTAACGTTTAAGTGCACATATGCTCATGTGCCCAAGCTCTGCACTCCATCCTTTCCATGAATTCTTTCTTTATGATCTATTTTTTTTCCTTAGCACTACCACTGTGTAAACATGCTATATATTGTGCTTACTTATGTTGTTTGTTTGACTTTCCACATTAAGGTATACGCTCCATCAGGGCAGACATTTTTCTTTTTTTGAGAGGGACTCTCACTCTGTCCCCCAGCCTGGAGTGCAGTGGCACAATCTCTGCTCACGACACCCTCCACCTCCCAGGTTCAAGCAATTCTCCCACCTCAGCCTCCTGAGTAGCTGGGTTTATAGGCATGTGCCACCACACCTGGCAAATTTTTGTACTTTTAGTAGAGATGGGGTTTCACCATGTTGACCAGGATGGTCTTGAACTCCTGACCTCAGGTGATCTGCCCACCTTGTAGGCACATATGATCCCCCAGTTCCTGGGCAAACTGTTTAACATTCATTGTGAACAAAAAGACTCACACAGATAGTCACCTGCTCCCTGCCTCCACGCTGTGTTTGCAGCAGACCTGGGGGATCAGCTAGTGACAATGACAAAAGCTATGCTACTGTTTTACTTTTGCCCCCTCTGCCTCCCCCATCTTGTTTCCTTGGTCCCTCCATCCTGTTGGAATAAGTTACATGCATAAAAGCTCATCTAAAACTTATTTCTTGGCAGAAAGAATTGTTCACTTACACCTTAAACCTAAAAGATTGAGAGAAAATATAGAAGACGAGTTCCTGTTTTTGTGTTCGTTCCCTCCCTAGCCTTGCTAGGGTAAGAATCGGGAAAAGAATTCTGTCCTTTGTGTCATTCTGGCGCTTTCGAGTAGCAATTCTTAATTTACTAATACTCCTTCTGAGGCACACAGCACTGGTCTGCAGATCCAGGTTTTAGTCTTGTTTCTGTCCCAAACCATGGACTTTGAGCAAGTCACTTTATCTTTGTGGGCTTCACATTCTCATGTCTGTAGAAAAAGACTGGACTAGAACATGAAATCCCTCTCTCCTGACTAGAGAGATGCCTGCCAACGATCCAAATACCAAAGTGTGGTATTACAGGTGTGAGCCACCACACCTCGCCAGGGCAGGCATTTTTGACATTTTTTTTTCTTTTTTTCTTTTTTCTTTTTTTTTTTTTTGAGATGGAGTTTCGCTCTTGTTGCCCAGGCTGGAGTGCAATGGCATGATCTCGGCTCACTGCAACCTCTGCCTCCCAGGTTCAAGCGATTCTCCTGTCTCAGCCTCCTGAGTAGCTGGGATTACATGCCTGTGCCCCCATGCCTGGATAGTTTTGTATATTTAGTAGAGATGGGGGTTTCTCCATGTTGGTCAGGCTGGTATCGATCTCCCGACCTCAGGTGATCTGCCCCTCTCGGTCTCACAAAGTGCTGGGATTACCTCACCCAGCCGATAGTTTTATTTTCTACTGCTCTACACCAAGCTCCTGGCACACAGTAGATATTCAAGAAATATCAGTTCAATAATGAATTATTTCATGTAATCCTAATTGTAATCTTATGATGCAGGTGCATGAATTGTCCTCAATTTACATTGAGGAATTGAAGCTCAGAGGTCACACAGCTAGTAGGATGGAGTCAGGACTGGGTCTCTCCTAAGCCCCTATATTGTTTGTTGTGCAAATTGGTCCCTATTTGAAGGCAGGAGAGGGGACCAGTTGGTCTTTGTAAGTCCCTTCCAATTCAGAGATCTATGTCCATGTTCCAAATCCACAGACAAGCAAGGTTTAATGGCCTAAAAATGTATATGGTCTGTATTTTCCTAAAGATAAGACCTCTGTCTTGGCCACTTGAAAATTTTGCATAGCCTATTTGGGTTACCTGAATTCTGTGAGCTTGAGTCATTACTCCCATCCCCCGTGTCACCAAAACACAGTTCTCTGTGTTTCACCTGCTCTGCAATAAAGCCCAGAGCTGCAGGAGCTCCCTGTTAAGACTGCAAAACAGCCAGCTGAATACACAGCCTGATACCTCATACAAGAATTGTCCAAGATTGAAGTGCATTAAAAACTACACAAAAAAGTACAAAAAATAAATGAGTCTTTAGTTTCTCCCCTTTCAGGATGGCTCTGGGCGATCAGGACCTCCTTCCCTGGGGTCTGCTGGGGATCTGGATAGAGCCCACATTTCCCGTCTACACCTGCCATGGCCAAGCAAGGAGATGGTGCTGGCTAGAGTGTTTGTGTCAAGGGGGGTGGGAGTGGGGGATTCTGTAAATATGCCCCTTTCTTGTGCCAACCAAATGCAGCCTTTCCCAGCTTTCAGAAGACCAGTTCTGGGGACCCAAGAGGCCTATAAAACAACAAAACAAACAGTGAGCTTGGCGGCAGGAACCCGGGCAGGGAGCCAAACTCATTACTAGGCATGTGGTGGTGAGCTCCCTGAGCCACCACCCTACCCCTTCCATGCAGGCTCTGGGGAAGGGGAGAGGGTCTGTGCGCCCCACCACCCCAGTCCTCAGCATTGCTGAGATCCCTGGGAGAGTTAGGATATCGGTCGGGCCGTCTCAGGTCCCAGGAGAGCCACTGGGTCTCTTAGATGTGGACCTGCAGCTCCGGCTGTTTACTCAATCAAGGGTTCACACTGAGAGACAAGTGAATCATTTCCACTCAGAGGAATGAGTGGCTATTGTTTGGTGGGGTTGGCACAGAGAGAAAGGCATGTTTCTCAGTTTTTCATCCAACTTGGCCTTCCGTCGGCCAAGGCAACTCCACCCCATGAGGGGAGCCAAGTAACAGGTTAGTGTGTTTGGGGAGAAAGTCTAAAGGCCAATATCAATATTGGCATTGGAAGGTGAGGGTGAGCACATGACCTTGGGCAAGACATTTAGTATCACTATGGCTCAGTATCCTGCATCTGTCAAATGGGGTAGAGATACAGGGGCAATCAGCACGCTCAGTTGAAGTATTTGAGGAACATAAAAAGAACCACGGAAAGGTATCTTGTAAATAGTCAGTGTTATCAAATAACTGAGTAATAATCCCAGGGCCGCGAGAGTTAATACTTTGGTGCTCCTGATTGATTCTTTCCGACGCCAAAGCTGCTGCTGCAAGAAGCTTTCAGTTTTCCTGGCTTTGCTTAGTAAATCGTTTGTGCGATTATAAAGAGAAGAATAGAATTGGGAAGTCAGGGCTTCCTGTGGGCTGAGACTGGAGGCCTTGGGTTGGTATGTCCCTTAGGGAAAGGCAGAAAGGATTTTCTTTTAAGGATTTCACAGGCATTTCAGCGGCCACCGTTAGCTAATGGGAAAGAAGGCAGCGTCAGCATAGGCCGGGGCTCTCCCCAGAGCTTGGAAAACCTCTGAGGATATGCAAAGATGTCCCAGGAGCCCTAGAAACAGAGGTTGGTGGGGAAAGCAGTAGTTCCCTGGGCGTTCTTGCCTGCTTCCCTGCTGTACACCAGCCTGCATCTGATCCAGGTGAAGCAGATGGCTATCTGTGCTGTTCTGGAGCTCTCCAGGCAACAGTGTAAATGCTGTCCCCTTCTTCCAGCCAACATTTCCGAGATTACCACCCCACCCTCTTCCAGATGTTGTTAACCAGAAAACAAACTCCTTTCCTGTTACCCACCAGAAGTCGTCCTGTTTCCTTGACTCCTCAGGCCACTGCCACGCCAACCCTCCTCCTCCCCACACCAACCTACCCGACTCATCATACCTTCCTTCCTTTGCAACCTTTGCAACCAGCCACATCAACAGGAGTCACTGTTGGTGTCTGGTTCTATTTCAGTTAGTACAAATAGATGTCTGGCATAGAATAGGCACCCAATAGATTTGAGATCACTTTCATGAGCACCTAATATGTATCTGGCAGTGGGGATGGGATGACGAATGTGAAAAAGAAGGTCCCTGCCCTCGAGGACCTGTGAATCTCAAGAGACGTAGACACCTTAGCAGCTGCTCCTAGATCATATGCTGTGGGGTCTAGGAGGATGGCATGCATAGTGGTCAAAGGGACAAGGTAAAGGACATGCCACAATGCTTGAGCAGCAGAAGTTTCTGGTGGGGAGAGAAAGGAGAGCCCGCAGCGTCTGCTGTTCTTAAGGTTCCTGTGACTGAGAGGCTAGAGAGGCCGGGCGAAACACTACCCTCCAACTTCTGCAAGAAGCCCCGCAAGGAGCCGTGCAGGGATGGGAAACCTGGGCTGAGGAGGCAGTTCAGCAGCTGCAAACGGAAGGAAGAAACCACAGGAACTTCACCCTGGACCCGAGGCCGTCCTTCCTTCCATCGTCCCGGCACCTTTCCCTTGCTCAACTTGACGCCGTCCCTCTTTTGCCCCATGGCATGTGTTTGATTTGCCTCCTGTCTCCTCCCTGAAACCTGGAAAATCCTGTAAAAGGAGTTTACGGTTCCTGCTGCCACTCTTCCTCCATCTGCTTTGATGTTGGCATCGATCTCTATCATCTGGACTTCCACCACATACTCTTCACCAGGAGGGATGCAGTCAGGAGGAACTGGAGCCGGGCCCCAGATACCCTGCTTTGCCCTCCCCTGCATCTTCCCCCAGGTCTGCCTGTCCTCTTTATCCTGGCCATGCCTCCCCCTGTCAGTGCCAAGTCCCTCCTACCTGACCCCGAGGGGCTTCCTGCTATACTGAGGGCAGGCTCAAAGGCAGCCTCACTCCAAAGCCCACATCCAGGGGGCCTTGGCCTTCCTCTTTCTGCTCCTCTTCTCTGCCTCAGCCTTTCCTCTTTCATCACACACTTCACTGACAGAGCCAGAGAAATAGTGGCGGCATCACTGAAAAGACTGTGAGAGTTGAGGCAGGAGTCCCCTTGGCAGTGCCCCTGATAGGTGACCAGCCAGTCTCTGCTTGCATATTTCCACTGACTAGGACCTCATTCCCTCCTGAGTCAGCTCTTTCCATCATGGAACAGTCTAGCTGTAAGAAACTTCTCCTTATATATGAAGGGAAAAACTGCTTTGCTGTCACGCCTACCCAGTGGCCCTCTTCTGCCCTCTGGGGCCACAATGAATAAGCCTAATTCATCTTCCATAGCTTAACGGCTAAGCCTGCAGATTGTAAAACCAGATAATCATGGTTCAAGTCCTAGCTCTCCATTTTGTCTGCTGTGTGGCTTTATTACTATTTTTTAACCTTTCTTGGCCTCCATTTCCTCATCTTTAAAATGGAGGTGATAACAGCACCTACCTCACAGTTATACAAGGAATAAATGAGTTAATAGTTATAAAGTTCTTCAATAGCATGTGACACATAATAAGTGCCCAGTAAATTATGTTATCTAAAGAGAGCTGTTCTATGTCCTGCTTTATTCACTGTTTATTCCTTCACATAGCATGAGTCACACATCCGTCCAGCTCTGGTTTATCTGGCACTTGAGTTTGCTTGACACCCTCTAGTGATGTTATCTCCAAGGTAAAGTGGAGTCACTGTGTCTCGTGACATAGAAGCTGTTCTTCTCTTATCGTGATGAAGACTAACTTTGCTGAAGCAATATATGACACAGTTGGCTCATGTCAACCTCATGGTTAGCTAAAATCCCAAGATCCTTTTCACTTGATCTCCTTAGGGCTTAAAGCCTCACAGGGCTCTCCCTCCCCTCTGACCTGTCCAAGTCTTCCAAGCTCCTCTGCACGTTGGAACTTCATTGCCTTGTGCTTTGTACCTTCTCAGTGTGGCACCCAAGGTCTAGAATACCCTTCTCTCCCCCAACTCATCAGTTCATCTGTCTCATCTAGACTATAAGCAGACCCTGGTAATTTTCCTCTTCAGTAAAGCCTTGCAGACTGATCACACCATAGTTGCTGTTTTGCTTGAATTGTTCCACCCTCATGGTGAATCTTTGCATGTCTTCTTATCCCCTTGGCTTAGGCAAGCATTGCACATATAGGCTTTTTTGTCTGCTTCTTTCTTTGCTTTTTTGAGACAGAGTCTTGCATTGTCACCCAGGCTAGAGTGCAGCAGCACAATCTTGGCTCACTGCAACCTCCATCTCCTGGGATCATGTCATTCTCCCGCCTCAGCCTCCCAAGTAGCTGGGACTTCGGTTATACACCACCACACCCAGCTAATTTTTGTATTTTTAGTAGAGACGGGTTTCACCATGTTGGCCAGGCTGGTCTGGAACTCCTGACCTTAGGTGATTCATCTGCCTTGGCCTCCCAGAGTGCTGGGATTACAGGTGTGAGCCACGGCACCCAGCCTCACATACAGGTTTTGGGGACTTAACCGTATTCTGTCTTTCCCCTCCACATGTTTGGAGCTCAGAAAGCAGTGGTGTTCTCTATGCATCTTGTCTAGGGTGTTCTCTATGCATCTTGCAGAGAGCAGTGGATAAGCAGTTATGTGACAGCACACCAGAGTGCCCTGTGGTCCTATCACTTCTAACAAACCTCTGCTTCCTCTAAACTTCCATACACAGGGACATCCTGTTCCTACAGGCAACAGTGGATGAGGGCTGGACAGCCTGACAGACGCCGGGCCAGGCAGGGAAGAAGTGAGTAGTTCTGACGCACCCAGCTTCCCTTCCCTCTCCAAACTCTTAGCTATTTTTTTTTTCTTTATTTTCCTTCCTGTGTTGAAAGAGCTATGGGGCCTGGACCATAGTAGGGTTTCCTGGGGACATTCCATAAATTCTTCATGGGTTATTTCTCTGGAGAGGGGTGGGAGCAAGTGAGCCGGTAGACAGGAGGCCAGCAGGGACCTGGGTATGAATGTCAAGTGCCTCAAAGCAGCGTGGTGGGAAGGAAGGGTGAGTTGCACAGAGGAGGAAGGAGGGGTGTCATGAGCTCATAGAAACTGCCAAAGAAAGACCAAGCAAAGAGGAGAAGCAGCCGCCAACTCGCAGGTCAGAACAAGCTGTGGGTAGCCACGCCCCCAGCTTTGCTCCTGAACCTGCTGACTTGTCTCCACAGTAACTTGTCCGTCAGGGTTTCAACAGGGCCAGGCGAACTTGGCCAACTCAGGTGTGTGACTTGGAACGATGCCAAGCAGACCCCGATGTGTGCTGTGCACGAAGCATGGAGATACAGGGAAGGTCAACGCAAGGTCCCTTTGTGTCTAGCTGGGTCCCTTTTCCTTTATTCACTTCTCATCCATCCACTCAGCAAACACTGACTCCTTAGTTCACATCTAGATCTGAAGAGAGTGAAGGCACTAGCCCCTAGCTGACCTCTGTAGCAAGCCTGGACCTGAAGATCCTTCTCAGTCTCCCTCTCTGGGCTCTAGAGCTGCTTCTTTAAGTTAAACGGTGCCAAATTGGGTGTCAAGTCAAGAAGCAACTTGTCCTAGATCTCTATGCTTGGGCAGGTCAATTTTCTTCTCTGGGCCTCAGTTTCCCAGAGAGTATTGGGGCAGCTGATCTCTAAAGTTTCTTAAAGAATGGTTCTACTTTTCACAGCAGTTCTGAGGCCTATCCCATGAGTGAACACTTGGTGAAGAGATTAAGAGGGGAAAAGAGAACAGTCCGTAAAGCATGGCCCCTGACTTTCTTAGAACTTTTAAGAGAATCAAGGAGACAGACAGAGTGATGCACATGACCTGGAGCAGTGACTGAAGGTGGGGAAAGGTGCCGTCACCATTCTGTGTGGCTTCTGCTGGCCCTTAGAGAGCCTGTGTGCCATCAAGGAAAAGGTGGTCCCTATGGGGAGATGACTTAGAGGAGTCCCACCGGGCAAATGTCTATACCACTGGGTACATGATGAGACATGGAGAGCTCAGGCTGGATTTCAACTCCCACTAGACCTTTAGCCCGATCCTCCTCGGCCAGGCACAATTTCCCTGACTGGATGTGGTGATCCTGGCTGAGCAGGGAAGTAGCCAGCTTCAGGGGTCCAAGCCAAACTGCTTCCTGGTAGAAGCCACTTTTATTTCTTTTTATTTTTTATTTTTTATTTCTGAGACAAAGTCTCGCTCTGTCACCCAAGCTGGAGTGCAGTGGTGTGATCCTGGCTCACTGCAACCTCCGCCTCCCAGGTTCAAGTGATTCTCCAGCCTCAGCCTCCCAAGTAGCTGGGACTACAGGCATGCGCCACGGCATCTAGCTAATTTTTTGGGGAGAGGGGGAGTGGGAATTTTTGGTAGAGATAGAGTTTCACCATAGTGGCCAGGCTGGTCTCGAACTCCTAACCTCAGGTGATCTGGCCGCCTCAGCCTCCCAAAATGCTGGGATTACAGGCGTGAGCTACCACACCCAGCCAGAAGCCACTTTTAAACCTTAGCAGAATTTCACAGAGCAACTCCTTCTCTTCCCATTTTGGAAAAACAAATGCAAGGACCACATTCTTTCTCTCTTCCCTGTGCTGAAAAGCCAAGCTAGGGTCCCTAGTCCCAGGCAGAGTGAAGGGCACAGAAGAGGAACATGTAGGCACCTCCCCAGTGAGCAAGGAAATGGTTAAATGGCTTTGGTATCCTGAGAACCAGAAGAAGCCTGGAGATTTTAGCACTGCTAGGTGAACTCAGACCAGTTCTTCTCACCTCCTTTGGCAGTCATTCAGAACAAGCAGAACATGGAAATTCTTCCTCGGGCTCATTCCAGGTTACCCTCCTTCCACATTCCCAAACAACATCCCTCCCAAGGCTCTAAATGGATTAGGAGGAAAGAGCTCCAGGGTGATGTCAGCATCAAAGGGTGAGACGCAGTGAGGTCTTGCATGTTCCTTGATCCACAGGTGCTGGGACCAGGGAAAGGTGGTGGGAGGGTGAGCTTGGGAAAAGGGGATTAGCTGAGACCGGAAAGAATGTGGCTGCTATAATCCCACATAATGAACCAGACTATGCTTCCTCTCTGCACCCTAGGCACTAGACAAGCAGGTACAAGCTGTTGGCTTCAGCCTGCCTCACAAGAGGCCTCCCATGCTGCCAGCCCCAGACAGCCTGCGCCCTCCAGCTGGCAGAAGTGCCCAGGGAGGCACAAGGTAAAATGTGTACTTCCACCTGGCAGCTCACTTCTAGGTGGGGAGTTGGGAAGGGAAGAGCCTGTGATTGCAGGAAGAGGAAAGACAGGGGAATGGCCTCTGCTTCAGGCATGTATACCATCAGAGAGCAGCACCCACCGTTTGCCCCAGGTCTTACAATTGGGACCAGTAATCTGCTTCAACCAACTCTGGATTCAACAAAGACCAGCACAATCAACTTTGCAGGTCCTAGGGAGGGATTTGCGATGTTGGAGATGTATAATGTACATAATCAAAAACTTAGTTTTACTTGATTTGGGAAAGAGGAGCAATTTTTTTCCCTTTTGCAGATACACCTTCTTAAAGTTTGGAAAATATTGAAATATGCTTGCATTCTTTACATACCCAATGACCGATGGCCGGAGGAAGTAGCTAGAAGAGAAGTCACAAAACCGACCCCTTCTTACCTCCCCATTTCACCTTCATTCCCCCCAGAAACAAAAAGTTGCCTGTAGTTAAATCTCCACCAACAGCTACTTTCCGAGAGAGATTCTCTGCTGAGAAGCTGAATGGCATTGGGGCATCTGAGCTCACAGACTCTTACCTTTTTCAGCTTGCCACTCTTAGTCCCCACAAAAACCACGCTGTAGCCATTGTAAACGTAGGAGGCCACTGAGGTCATGCGGTCCCGGCTGGTGGTGTACAGGGTCAGGCCCTCCACTGGAGTCGAGCCTCCAAGCGGCTGGTTGATGTCCAGTCCACAGAAGTTATCATCGATGGGAACCGGCTGGAGGGAAGGGGAAGGAATTGGGTGAGTAACAGTGGAGGCATGGTGGAGTCTCTATGCAACACATATCCCCAACTTCCAGCCTTAAGACACCAGGCCTCAGAGAGGCAGACATGGGGTTTCAGGGCCCTAACACATGCTGCAGACAAAAGCTCCTCACCAGCCACAAATTCCATACTGGTAGTTACGAAGCCAGATGAAAGAACAGGCAACAACCGTCCACTCACCTGGAGTCACCTGCCTCTACCTTTTGGCCAGGAGAACCAGGGTCAATTTGTAAAGCTAATTGCCTGAATTCATTTTCTATTGATTTTAATGTCCCTCAGGACCATAGCATTCTGTGGGGATCTTTCTATTTCAGACAAGTGTTTCTTCAGTGGATAATCAGCTTAAAGGCAACATCACAAGATTTCTACCAGCCCCAAGAGGATTTCTTGTTTGTTTCTTGGGCTGTAGGGTCTCCTTTTGGGCTCAAGAAATTTTAGGCCATTCAACTACCCTGTTGTTTAATATTCACCAGCATGTCACCATGGGAATTCTAGCTCCCTGCTACCTAACATACTGGAAAGAGATAAGAAGTGTCATAATAATACTGGACAGTACCTTATACTTTAGAAAAGTTAGTTAATCTACATATGTCTCAGTTTCTTCCTTTGGAATAATAACTGCCCACCTTTCTGATAGCATTGTGAAGGAACAAATGAAAGAATGTATGCAAAGGATTTGTGTTAAGTTGTCCAACTATTTCCACTATTGTGCATTACAGATCTTCAACAATGTTTGGGTAAATATAACTATGAGAGAATTCCACAGGTGATGTCCTTATGTATTCCAGCCTTTGAGGAGAGTGATGATGTGGCTCCATAATGTATCTGTCAGGAGAGACTGGAGCACGTTTGAAAGAAGATCACCTTGAGCAAGTGAAAAAAAAAAATTGCTGGACAGAAAGTAGGAAGATCTTTATCCTATCCCCTGTTCGGCCACTAACTGGCTATGAAAATTGGACCAGTAGGGTCCTCTTATAGGGCTGTTAAAGGGAATGTCAAATTGATGATTTCTAATATCTCAAGAAAGATCTTAGGTCTCTCATCTAAGAAAGAATGAAAGACAAAGACTGCAATGCTTCCTGAGGCAGAGGCTGCTGAGGGGTTTGCATTCTGTACCTAGTACCCAGCATGGGGCTGAGCCAGAATGGGTGCGCTGACATGCCCCAGTTAATGGCACAATGTGGAATCCTGTGGCAAAGGCTTCAGGCTCTGGGCCAGAAAAAGCCCCGCATCCTGTGGCAGCTGTTCCTTCTGGGTCTGCAAAGGCATCCCAGAGGAGGAAGGAAGTAGCTGTCTAGGAATCATAGAAAGTAGTAGAGCAGCCTGCCCCCTGTTCCCTTCAGCCTCCTCCTCCCACCCTCACCAGGGAAGAGCAGGCTGACACATCATCACTCGTTGACAGCCTCATTTCTTTGGAATAATTGGTTTATAAGTTATGGCATGTGTTTTTTTTAAAAAAAATAAATAAATAACAGGGACTTCCCTTCCTTTGTCTTCTCAGTCCCAAAGGGAGCAGAGGCTCATTTTTTGTGGCTCCATAGTGTTTTGCAGAGAGCTGCTGCTTCTGCTACTGGTAGGAATGATGGTGCCACACTGGTGTGAATATATTCTTCAGGAAAGGAAACACATTTTTAAGTTTAGATGACTTTTGAATCTGGGATAAGACGGAGCCCCACAGAGCAGAAGGAATGGGTTTCTCAGGAAGGGAGTGAAACTGTGGTATGCTGAAGCCAGCTCACAGGAGATAACTGTGCATTCAGTGGCATCCCATGATGCTTGAAATCAGTCATGATAGGAGTATTTACACCATGGCAATTGGCAGAGGCTACAAACCAGAGCTTCCCTCTCCCTCCACTGCCTACATAGAGCCAGTTATTTAATATTTACCAGCACATCTCTGGAGCCAACCATGGGAATTCTAGCTCTGCAGAAAGGTGGGTCAGAGTAATTAGCTATATATTTTACATTTTGTACTTATCTTCCTCATCTCATCCCTACACTGTAGGCAGCAACTGCCCTGGTTAAGATGAAAACGGTCCACCTTTTAGTCCTTTCTCTGCTGAAATCAGCTGTGTGACCTTGATATGCCACGTACCCTGTCTCAGCTTCAGTTTTCTCATCTGTGAAGTAAAAGTATTGGACCAGGTAGTTGTCAAGCTTCCTTTGAGCTCTAAAAGTCCTTCATTTCATGGCCTCCATTTCTTTCTCACTTTCTGCAGGGCTGGTAAGGCCAAAGAGTTTGAGCACAGGCATAGCCCAAGCCAGCTTTTGAGAAATGACAACAGAAGCAAAAACCTGGTAATCCTGGATTTTGCTACCGTCTTACTGATTCTAGAGTCTCCAGAACTACAAAAAAGAGATTTTTTTTTTTTTTTTTTTTTTTTCAGCTTAGGCCTAAGGATTGGCTAGAATTTCTTTTCTCCTCCAGTTCTTTTAAAATATATTGTCAGATATTCCTAAACACCTGATATACCTTTACTTTTGCTCAAACGGTGAGAGCTTGGTGTATGGCTTTTCTTGGAAACAGACATAGAAAGAGCTTGGACTAAGTAGTAATACAGGTGAACTAAATTCAAGTCCCCACTTTATCACTTACAGCTGTGGAGATCTGAGCAACTTGCTTAGTCTTTGTGAGTCTTTGTTTTTTTATCTGTAAAATGGGGATGATCACTCTTGCTTCCTGGGGTCATTGTGAAGAGCAAGTGAGATAACACTTAAATGGCCAAGCTTACTTAGTCTTTAGGACATAGCTGCTTTTCAATGAGTGATAGCTCCCTTCTTCCTCCCTTTTCTGGGATCATAGCTCAAATTTTTGCCCTGAGATTTCCATGTTATTCCAGAGTCATGTTAAAATCAAGCTCTGGGATCTTGGCATCTTTCATTTATCCTTATTCTCGGTTAAGGCCACTAAAATGTCTCTGGGTCCCCAGGTCTTGGTCCTTCGGACCATCAGGATCTTTAAGGGGCCATTCCTCTTGCAGTCCCCTGCACCAGAAGGATGTGGTGCTAAAGGCAGGGAGACAAGGGGCTTGCCACTGTGAGGTCCTGGCCCCACTGACTGTCACCTCTCTCCCGGTGCCTTTGCTGTCCTTTTGAAACTAGCCCAGGCTTGTCTCTCTGTGCTGGAGCAGAGGAGTGTCATCTTCCTCTTTCCTCTGGCTCAGAAGCAGGCAGGAATCAGCAGTTTCCTACAGACAAGGCCCCATCTGGGTTATGGGAACTATATCGGACGCTGCAAAGGTTTAACCTTTACAGAGGGTTACATCTCCTCCCCACTTCTCCCCATTGGTTAGAGCCAGTGGCCATAGAGTTTTACTGCTTAAAAAAAAAAAAAAAATAGAGAC